>NC_133330.1:261996842-262624342 GCF_042186555.1 Aquarana catesbeiana
CCAGTAGGCAATATGCATCAGTAGATGTAGTTATTCATTGAAAGTCGTGTGTTGCTTTAAACAAATAGTAAAGTAGGTATTATTATACAGGATTTATATAGCGCCAACAGATTGTTCAGCGCTTTACAACGTTAGGGCAGACAGTACAGTTACAATATAATTTAATACAGGAGGAATCAGAGGGCCCAGCTCATTAGAGCTTACAATCTAGAAGATATGCCATATAAAATAGCTTTTATCTAGACTGCATTTCTCATTTTGGATAAACTTACTGTATTTGAAACATTTTTAGTAATTAAAATGCCCTATTTTCAACTGGCATTGGCACATCCTGATTGTTTTAGGCTCCTTTTTCAAGACAAGTGCAGCTCTATCTGCTATCAACAACGGTTTTGTGTGAGCCCCAAAGTAAAATTTGGATTGCCCCTTGATCTAAACCAAGGCTACCCAAAGTGGTCAGTATTGACCCCAAGAGTTTATTGGACTTTCCAATGCATCAATAAAATGTTGGGGCCAAAAGGGGGTCAGTAAATGTTTGGAGACCAATAAGTGGTCAGTTAATCTTCTGGTAAAGATCCACAACAATCCCTAGTCCTGAAAGTGATATTTGCCTGGTTTACCAGTCTGCGTTGCATTGTGTCAGTGACCTTCCACCCTCCCCCCTACCAGAAAACATAAACCTACATGTCAAACTCTGTTAGAGAGCCAGTGAGTACACCTATAGCAATAAGTGTTGTGCCAAAAAACTAAAAATGTGGCATTGTAACATTCATAATGGTGGCTACGAGAAGGACATGTTGACATTATTCAGAAGAATATGTATGTAGCACTGGGCTGGGCACTTTAAATCCTGCCCAGCAATGCTGAAAATAAATAGCATCAAGGGCATTATTTTTTTCCCCTTTCTTATGATGCACAGCTCCAGGGAGAGAGGAGGTTGGACTGTACCATGACTGGCTGTTGCTACAGCTAAAGAAGACCTGCCGATAGCAGTCCTGGGGTAAGAGAACTTCTGATTGGCTACCTAGGCCAGGTTGGCTTCTGATTAGCTGCTGGTTGTGCTAAGCCCCATTGACCAAAGGGAGAAGGATAGGGGACCCTCATGGGTTTCAGGAAGAGTCTCTGGGGACCAGGGGAAATGCTGGCAGTGTCACATACCTGGTCTTGAGGCAGAAATGATGAGAGGGCTCTCCTTGCGGCTGAGTGCACAACACCTCTGAGAATGGTGACAGGGGATGCTGAGCCCAAAGAAGCAGGGGTTATCAGCTGTACTGAAGATAAGCAGTGCTGTAGCAGTGAGACCTTTGCAGATGGGAACCAGATAAAGAGGGCAGCTGGTCCTGGGGAGGATACTGGATCATGCAGGCACAACACAGCAGGAGAGTAGCAGTAGGCAGATCACAACAAGCAGGTCACATCAGGCAGGGCAAGACAAGAGATGAGACCAGGACTGAGTGCCAGGTTCAGAACACCGTAGTCAGCAGAGGAGAGATCAGGAGTGTAGTCAGGGGCTAGCTGAGGTCATACACAAGTGGCAGACAGGAATAGATCCATGGAGTAAGCTGACTGACGTCAGAGCCGGGAGAGAAACAAGGGTAGGTCCAGAAGTGAGCTGGGTTGGTAACAGGAAATCCAGAAGCATAAGTGCACAGGAACATGGGGAACAGGGAGCTGAAGATGAGTCAGCAAGGTCTTAGGGTATCTGTCATCCTAATAAAGGCCAGGGGGCACCAGAATCTATCGCACGCAGCATGCGCAAGCGTGCACATTTCTGCACAAGCGGGCATGCTGGATATTGGCAAATCTGCCAGGTCTATGAGCTAATATTCTCCAGTTTATCCCCTGACAGGGAGCTGGGGAAGTGTGCAGAAGTGACCCACTTTGCTGCAGAGGCAGTTGTGTGTGTCCAAGGAAATGTGATTAGAAACTGGGGCACATAAGTGGGAGCTGCTTCTGCCGTAATCATTGCTATGTGCCTGGGATGAAAGTATCTGGAGCTCAGTGCTGTTGCTGCTGTGCTGTGTCCTGTGGTTGGCAAAGTTGCAAATGTCTTGCATGAGGAGGAGAGAGCTGCTATGATAGAAAGAGTCAGAGACCTGGAGGTGTGCTTTACCAAGACTACATGACTGTGTAGTAAGCCTGCTGAGACCCCTAAACTTCAATACTGATTTCTGGATGTGCTGCTGCTGCAGGCTACCTTTTCAAAGACTGTCTGCTTGTTTGCAAAATCTGCAATGAATTCTGCTGCTGTGGGCTGACAGCAGTTCTACTGTTCTACAGACTGTGTTTCTGTCCAGAGACTGTACTGCCGTTACAGTGTACCAGCATTTCTGCTGTCCAAAGCGTCCTATTGTTCCTGTCCACTACAACGTGTATTATGTCACCCAATAGGACATTTATGAATTAATGGCTATAACCATCCCGATCTGCTATTTCAAATTTGAATCAGTGTCAGTGGACTGACTCCTTGCTGTATATCAATAGGACTAACATAAAACAACGGAAGTACCCATCACTTCCATATGTCAAATGCAGCAAGAGAGTTTAGCAAAACCAGCTGCTTGTCAATAATGTGAATGTGAAGTAAACCTAGTAGTAGCACTAAGAACCCGTCATAACCACTATTATTGGGCAAAGCTGGGAACAAAATGCAGAAATCCCACATTTGTCTATAATTGTAATTTAGGCTTGTGTGCACTTAAATCCCAGCATTTGTCTATAATTGTAATTTAGGCTTGTGTGCACTTAAATCCCAGCATTTGTCTATAATTGTAATTTAGGCTTGTGTGCACTTAAAATGACTCCTCAAATGTATTATATTTATCATTTAAATTTATAGAATAACATTTAGTTGTTCTCAGTTATAAAAAGTGATACCACCTAGGTCCTGCTTGATGGGTTAAACGGTTTTAGACGTTCATGCAATAGAAGAGTTAAAACCTACCCCGGGGCAGTGAAAGCTGAGCTGTGTAATTGAGTTTTTAAGTTCCTTCTCTTTTTAGCCAAACAAAGGAAGTTCAAAAATACATCCTCATTTTTTAAGGTCTTCAGACTGCCTAATGTGAAACTCCTGGAAAAGGTTAATGTAATCATGATGAACTGAGGCATGCAGAACACGTCTAAATCACAGCAATCAAGTCACTGCACATTCCTCCAACACGCATTGCCCTGTAGAGCTTCTCCTTACAGCAACTGTGCTGCACTAAGAGGCCTTTCCGCCATTTAACCCTCATGTCCCCAGAGGGCCAAAATAGAAAAGGTATATAGCTGACAAATGCGGAGCTTGCAGCGGAATTTGTGTAGGATTTTTAGCAGACAAGACGTTTGAAGATGACATATTCCGATGATCTGGATTTGGTTTGTGTTTTTAATGAAAGAACTATCACATTGTTTGCCTTTTTTGCATGTATCCTGAGACTCATTTGTTATCTCAGTGTGTCATAGCACAATGAGCAAGACAGCTGTTTTACGTTAAACTTCTGTTGTTCAAGAACACACAACATTTGAACCATGAATGAAAGGGTTTCAGGACTGAGCCAAAAGTTTCTGCTTTAGGTAAGCTTTTGTGTAAAGAATTCTTAGGGACTTGGATCAAAACGAGGCCATTACTGGCATTACCTCTGTCCTAACAATGGACTGTAGTGAACTAAAGCTCAGATTCTATTATCCTGTTTCAGAAGCAAATGAATGAAAAGGGGCTGAAAAATAGAGTTCAGCTCTTTCTATCCATTGTTAAGATAGGACGTATTAAGGACAAAAAAAGTCCAGAGCCTGTCCACGCGATGGATAAACAGTACTGAGCTGTATATGAAAAATGATCTGGAAAGTAGCCCAGTGTACATATGGAGTATTGCTGTGTGCCCCTGGCTTCAGGAACAGAAATGTCATTCTCAAATGGACTTTCTTATGGGATGAAAGTGAAATTGCAAGCCAGATTCTTCCAAGATTAACTATGAACTAGAACTTATGCCACCTCTCTTTCTTTAACTCTCACGTATTTCACATATATTGTATATTCCATACCCGTAGCACTGTTAGCTTACAGAGAAATTTAGAAATTTTGGAGTTCATTGAAATTCCAACCGAATCAATTGAAGAAACAAACGTTGGACCGCAATGTTATAGGCACAACACTGAATATTTAGAAGGTTTATACAATTCTTATTGATGCACAATCAAAAAAGAATTAAAATCACATTTCAAATGTAGCATAACAGCATCCGGCACCTTTATGTCAGGTATGGTGGTGGCCCCACACTGTAGTAAGAGTACACATTATACAAGTTAATAATACTAATCTAATTTCCTAAATTCCTATGTTTTTAGGCCTGATAAGAAAGCAGCCCCATTCCAAGAGATAATGGCCTGTTCTATGACACAGTGTTAGGTACCCAGGCACCATTTTTCTACCCAGAAAACCATCCTTCCACCTGCCCAGCACGTGGAAAGTAACATCTCTGTGTCACTAGACCACACAGCAGCTGGGTCTCTATGACTACAGGTACATGATCCAGGAGCAATGGTAGGAATGTTAATCTACTTTATGATCCACTGGGTTAATTTGCTGGTGGCTGAGAAGGATGCAGGATTGGACAAACTTCTGAAGCTGCAATGCTGCACCAGTACCTCCAAGCAACCCAGTGCCTATGCAAAAGCCCAGGTAAACTTTTGCAGCTGGTATGACAAGGGAATATAAGCTACACTGAGCCAAAGATTCTGGGATCTCTTCAGGGGCAGGCAAATGTTGGTTGACCCCATGTCATCTTGTGTCAGGCAAGGTCATGTGTGACAGGGAAAACTCACACACGTGTCCTGCATGAACCAGATGGTGTAACAGTCCCTAGTTAGGGTTTTCTGACTTCCAGGATGTCCTATGGTAGGCCAGAAGAATGTGAGGCCACATCAGGTTACTGCTGCTGGCCTTCCACCATAACCAGCTCCTGTAACTTCATCTGGCCTGCCACCATTGCCAGCTCCTGTCACCTCATCTGGCCTGCCATCATTACCAGCTCCTGTAACCTCATCTGGCCTGCCCGTATTACCTGCTCCTGTCACCTCATCTGGCCTGCCACCATTACCAACTCTTCAAACATTTTCCTTGGCAATACCTCTTTATGTAAATATTTTGATATTGATATTTTAAAATCATTAAAATTATCTCAAATGTCCTAAGCAGAAACGAAATAATCTCTACTACACACTATTACATTGTAATCTCTGATATCTCTGTTTTGCATGATATTGTGTATTATTGACATGTCTGGTGCTACAGATATTGTTAATGATTGGTGTACCAACAAAAAACGTAGTGGAAGCTGTTTGGTGTGTAACAGGTTAACTGCAAAATTAAAACTAAGCCTAGTGTTGGTCACTCTTATGCCCCGTACACACGGTCGGATTTTCCGACGGAAAATGTGTGATAGGACCTTGTTGTCTGAAATTCCAACCATGTGTGGGCTCCATCACACATTTTCCATAGGAATTTCTGACACACAAAGTTTGAGAGCAGGCTATAAAATTTTCCGACAACAAAATCCGTTGTCGGAAATTCTGATCGTGTGTGCACAAATCCGACGGACAAAGTGCCACACATGCTCAGAATAAATTAAGAGACGAAAGCTATTGGCTACTGCCCCGTTTATAGTCCCGACGTACGTGTTTTACGTCACCGCGTTTAGAACGATCGGATTTTCCGACAACTTTGTGTGACCATGTGTATGCAAGACAAGTTTGAGCCAACATCCGTCGGAAAAAATTCATGGATTTTGTTGTCCGAATGTCCGATCAATGTCCGACCGTGTGTACAGGGCATTAGTCTGTTAAACACCTAGATTGTAGTCTCGCAAGCTGGAAAATCTTTGTGCAGTGTGAGGCTCAATGTGTTATTGCCAGGTATTCATGGTAATATAGCGAGCGTTTACTTTGCATTCGTCACCCTACTGTCTAATTCTTATTTCATGGCAAAACTTGCTTTGTTGCTTTCTCTAGCCTAGTAAAACTGCTTAAATACTGTGCATTTAATTTAGATTTTATGATAAAAAAATGCCTCATACTCTATGTGTGGTTATTGTCTCTGAGATATTGCATTCTAATTTCTATTTCAGGATAAAAATTGCTTCATCTCTGGAATGTGGGGTTCCAATATACAGTATGCCAAAATATAGTGTCATTGATGCTGTTTGTGAGAATCTTCCTGTTCTATCCTGTTCTAACAACACATCTCCCAGGTATTTGATTGAAAGCAATGAAGTTTTTCCCTTGTCAGCCTCAAAGTCGCCTAAAAAGGAGGACTCCTTACCCACTGAATGCTATTTGTAAAATGTATTTTTGCATTGGTACATGCTCCCTGTGGCAGCTCCCAGCTCCACATGTCTTTTGCACTCCTCTGGCATAAGTTTTCACACAACTTTATTGTTCCAGGACAAAATCACAAGGAAGTCTGCCCAGACTAAGCTTAATTTTAACATGTTTTACCCAAGAAGGGTGTAATCCCTATGATTAAGCCCTTCTTGGGTGAAACATAGCATAGCGATGAATGATCTGAGTGGACTTCCTTGTGGTTCTGTCCTGGGCAAATAAAGTTGGCTAAAGTCATTGGAGTGTTGCTGGCTTGTTTGTTTATTTCACAAGGGGAGCATTGACAAACTCCATCAGCTAGCACCTACAGCCTTAGAGATAGGCATATTGTAGGCTTTGAGTGGTAGCTTCCTTTGGTATTGTCCCAATGCCCTTCCAACAACCCCTCTATTGTCCCCCCTCCCCCTTATAGACTTTAATGAGGGTCAGAGTTGATATTTAAAACTTTACTATAAAGAATGCAACGTGAACCAAACTCACATTCACTCATCCCCAATTTTAACCAGAAAGAGAGAATTGTGAAAATTGTTTTAGCGTGAAGAACATCTGGGAAATTAATAAAACCTGGATCTGATCCAGTTTCATAAATGATGGTCCCATTACCACTATTACCTAAAAGTATTTTTGAAGAAATTAGAAAAGCTTAAACTAATATAGTTTGTAGCTAATATGGTTGGTGGTCATTTTTTCACTATGAGCTCTTCAGTATGTACACAGTTACGCACCAAGGCAAAGGGCATTTCAGCTAGCTTTTTCTGTGCACAAATAAATGCGTGAAAAAAGCACATTACAATATACAGTCAAAAAAGAGGGTGTTTTTTTCAATAATCTTTATTATTTAAATTTTAAAAATATATTGGTGGGGATTTTGCAGTTCACTTGTTTTCTCTCACAGCAGTATGCTATGTTTTATGGATTAAATAATTTTATGTTTCATGCGGTGCATACATTTTTTTTTCAAGAATATATATATTTTTTTGCTTTGTTTTCTTTCTGTTACTGACAAAACATAAGCTTAAAAGAAAGATTTAAACACAATTTAAAGATATATTGATCTCTTAGTCAATTACAAAACCTACTTACTCAGTGGCTGAGGGAGTAATTAGGACAAGGTGAATGTTGAACAGAGCCCAATGTTGCTGTTTTTTTTAAAACCAATTATTACTATTAAAGATTTATATGGCTCCATTTCCACAGTGTGTTACAAATTTCCCATTTACTGAGTTGTTTAGTATGTTGTTTAGAGATCATTCGATCTCTTAGACCTCTTTAACAACGAGTGTGCACGTAAAAAAAAACTGTTATGATCTTCATAAGGATAATTAACTCTATGTTTTGATTGCTCACAATGATAGTTGATGAAAACATTTTTAGAGCAACTGCGAAACCAGGGAGTGTATGAATAAAGTTTACATTAATCATTAAAAAATTAAAGATCTAATCCTACTCCAGACCTAAATTTACACTCATGCACCACCGCTCTAGGGTCACTCCTGCTCCGGGTCTCAGAACAGAGTCGCAGCAGGAAGATCAAATGGCTGTGATCAACAGATGTGCTCAGATGGAGCCATTGATTGGTTGACAATTGACAAGTATCTCCTCTTCTATAGCCATGGCACATAGAAAATGCTTTATAATAATATCATGTGGCCCTATAGGTAGCTTATTTTTATTTAGAACATTCAACCCAAAAATTGCATTAAAAATATATAATGTACACAATACATGCCCGTGACCTGGGACGCCTAGATGTAAACGGAGCCTTAACCACTTCAATACAGGGCACTTTCCTGCCCAGGCCAAATTACAGCTTTCAGAGCTGTCACACTTTGAATGACATTTGCGCGGTCATGTAACACTGTACCCATATGACATTTTTATCATTTTTTTGAGACAGATAGGGCTTTCTTTTGGTGGTATTTAATCACCAATGGGTTTTGTATTTTTTTCTAAACAAATGAAAAAAGACTGAAAATATTGAAAAAAAAAAGTTTTCATAGTTTCCGTTTTAAAATTTAGCAAATAAGTAATTTTTATTCTTCACTGATGTGCGCTGATGAGTCTGCACCAGTGTTGTCAACCTACCAGATTGAAATTTACTGACACAACACCCAAAATTTACTGGCACAGCCAAGTTTTTACTGGCATTTCCAAAAGTTATAAAATTACAGTTTTAATTGCAAATTACAGTGTTTAGGCTACAAACAAGTATAATATGCAATTAGTAATATGATTTAAGGTGGATAATAAGGCAAAAAATATAATTCTTATTTTATTTTCGATATAGTAAGTAAGTAGCTCAGGAACAATCCTCAGGAGGGCAAGAAATTAGAATGGGTGGCACACACATTTGAAATTGACTCTCACAATGACACTGACACCAGTGTGCAGCAGCACAGATGATGATGAGACCTCACTGACATGTCCCCTCCTGAGTCACAGTCTCTCTCCAAGCCAAGTGGTCCCTCCAGTCTAAACAGCACTGAAGGTCCCTGTCCCAGTATGCCTTGCTCCCATACCGCAGACCCGCACACGAGGCTCTGGCCGCTCTGCTTGGCTCCATTGCACTATGACATCACACGACATGCTCAGGCACCGTCTCCACCAGAGCCGCCCAATCACACTGTAACAGGCACTTGGATGGTCTCAGCCAGCTCCGGATCAAGCCAATCGTCACAGCCATATATTTTACTGGCAACCTTTTACTTTTCCTGGCATTTACTGGCAGGAGAAAATTGCCTGTTTTTTACTGGCTGCCAGTAAAAATACTGATGGTTGGCAAAACTGGGCTGCACTCATGGGCACTGATGAGGCTGCACTGATGGGCACTGGTGAGGCTGTACTGATGTGCACTGATGGGGCTGCACTGATGGGCACTGCTGGACACTGATGAGCCTGCACTGATGAGGTGGCACTGATGGGCACCACAGGGGCACACGGGAGGCGTGTTCTGGGAGTACGTCCATGGCGCCCTCCCAGAACAAGAGAGCCCTGTCTTTCGGCTATGGCCTGGTAGTAAAATGGTTAAACCAGTCTTTCCCAACCAGGGTTTCTCCAGAGGTTGCCAAGGGTTCCTTGAGCAATGGAAGTTCCTGCCTCTCAGATAAGTAACCACTAACATCAATTATCTTTTTAATTATCTGCAATGTTGGATTATTCTGAATGCCCACAAAATTCTTCCCAGCAACCACCATGTTAATGTACTGTGAGCTGTAGACATAGTAGTTATTAGGAGGGGTCCCCTGAGCCTGGAATGTTATTTCAAGGGTTCCTTCATATTAAAGAGGTTGAGAAAGGCTGATTAAAAAGTTGTGTGCCCCTCAGAAAAAAAATCTGAAAAATTGAGATCAACCCCTAAACATGGTAAGTGATAATAGATAACATCAAGGCTGTTATTTGTGTAAAAATTCATAACCAGGGGAGCTTAGTTGTAGGTTGTATAGTTATGAGAATGTGAACCCTCACCTTGTAAAACAACCCATTCAGTTTAAAACAGAAATAAAAGGCTAAACATTTGTGCATACAAAAAAAAGCCATAAAAAAATACCTTTTTTCTCTTTTTTGTAAGTGATGATGTATATTCTGTTCTCAGCTGCATAAGGAGCTAAGAGAGATGAGGAAGGAGAAACAGCAGTGCACTTAGCTTCCCCATAAACGACTGTGCGAGGAGGGTGGGGGTATGTAAGCACAAGTCTGATCATTGGAGGAGAGCAGGTTGAGATCCCAACACAGTTAAGAAAAACTGACCAAGCTGTGCTCTCATGCCTAGTGTGGTCAGTTTTTTTAAAATAGGAAAGCAGAGGGACTGGCAGGATCACACAAAGAAAGCAATACAAAGAGAGCAGGATACTTTTTCAAGTACATTGTACAGCAGCCACATTTAGGGAAGAAACTGTTGTTATTTGTACATTTATGTGTGTGATTTTTGTATTACATAGTTTTAATGTCAAAATAAAACAATGTACTGTATGTTGTTAAATATTTGGATGTGCCGACATCACACATGTATTATTTTTGTGACAGAAAGTATCATCCAGCATCCAGACTTTAATACGAACATTATACATGAAAATGATGGAGTGCAGAAAATCCAGCATGTGTGACATGTTAATAATATATCTGTAAATAGTGGAGAGCAAAAAACCCACATGTACACAATTAACATAAGTAGGGATCATAGGATACCTGTACTGCAGAAATTGCAGTCTTTCATTTGCTAACCTTCCTGTGAAAATGCTAGTTGCCTGGCTGTCACACTAATTTTTTTATATTTACATTTTCTGAATCATTGACCCAAAACTGGAATACACAGCAGTATTCTTGACTTTATTGGCTGCATACTTGCACTTGATCAGTGACTGAGAATGTATTAAAGCCAATGACTGCCAGACAACTAGGTTTTTTAAATGAAGGTCAGCAATAACAGCCTCCATATTTCTCTATGTGCAAGTGTCCTTAAAGGTATTGCTACAATTTTGTAAAAAGCTCATACCAAGCGTTAAAGCAGTTTAACACTTACATATACCCAGGTCATACACAGGGATGAAACAAATCTTCCTACATCCATTTAAATTGTAGAATTTACACAGCTTGTCTGAGCTTAAAGAGGAACTGCAGTCTGCTCACATATTTTGTATTAAAAACATCTTTGCCATTCTGAAGCTTCCCCCCAACCACTTTGCATATTATTTTATACATACTGTGATTCTGTACTTGCCAAATATGCTGCTAAAATCTCCCTCCACTGAGTCTGGCTGCATCCATTTTAACCGTAGGCAGCTGAAGCTGCTGCCTGTTCACTTCCTGGATTCACACAGACACACAGAGGCACACCTCCAGCTCTGCAGCTCTCATTGGCCCTCTTATGACGCATCCCCCTCCCTTCCTGGCAAACTCTCACGAGAGAGAGATGTGCATGATGTCACAAGCCTAGGCTTTTTACCAGACAAGAAACAGGAAGTGGGCTGTATAAGGTATTTACTGGCAGAATAAAAAAAGGTTTTACTATCCAAAGTTAAAACAACAAGGGCAGAAGATTTAATAGATGGAAAGATGAAAAAAATTACTGAATTCCCTCTTTAACGAAGGCAGGGGGCGGGGATCTGACATCAGAGAAGAGAGCTGATTGTAATCTGAGACCTGAGCAGAGGGAAGGACACACCCCCTCTATACAATCCTGTACGAAAACATGCACAGTTAAGGCTGTAAATCACAGGATGTGTGCTGGAGCTCCCCTGCCTTGCTGGCCTGATCAATTGGAGTTGGCACAGCCTGTCAGAAATAGCAGATAGCAGAGGAACCAGACTACAGACAGAAATCACACTCTATGCATTGGATTGAGGCAACGTAGAAGGATATGCTTTGTTCATTTTTCATGCCAGATGTTTACAACCATTCTAAATCTTACATGAATCTAAATGATTTCATCAAACAGAGAAAACTTAATGTTATAAATCGCAACTGAGTTTTGGAAAACCTGGTTGAGCTGGAACGCATTGGATTCCAGTTGGGGTTTTTTTTTGTTTATAGAAGCACATGATTAGAGCCAGAGGCTCTAATTGGCTTCAAAAAAGGGTGGGCTCAGGGTGCAGAGAACTGCGCCCCGAGCCCACCCATTTGTATGACAATAGAAAATTAATATTCACTGTTGTCTTCCTTCTCCTCCCAGCCAATCCCGTCTCAGGAAGAGGAGGAGGGAGTAGAAGCAGGGAAAGCCACGCCACCATGAAGCCGAGGAAGGAGAAGACACAGAGGCCCGCCGCATGCCACCTGGAGGAAGCCTGTGACCTTGATGGGGGAATGATCGAGCTACCGGGGATGGGGGGGCGGCGGACGGATAGCCGGAGCCGCCACTGACAACTACCCTCATCCACCATGGCACACAGCTTTTAGTTCACAATGAACTACGAGGACAATGGTGAGCGTTCTCAGAGTTTATTGAATCTTCCTGTAATTCGGTAACTGACTGCCCATACAGGAGGTACAAGCAGACAGCTGACTGAGAGTCTGAAGGAGCTTGGCATTGCACCCACAATCTGCTGATCATGGGTGCAATACCTTACAGGCTGCAGTGTAAAAATATAATAAGTGTAAATTTTTTTACCTGTAAAAATTGGTGCATTTATTATTTTTTTAATAAAATGTGAACTTATCCTTTAACAATGGATATTTATGTGATTTTACATATCACCAGTGGCGGTTCGTCCATTAAGGGCGCACGGGCGCCGCCCCCTCTCTCCACCCCCTCTATGTATAATGGGTACATGGCCGCCGCTGCCTGACCC
Organism: Aquarana catesbeiana; assembly: GCF_042186555.1. Classification (NCBI taxonomy): domain Eukaryota; kingdom Metazoa; phylum Chordata; class Amphibia; order Anura; family Ranidae; genus Aquarana; species Aquarana catesbeiana. The sequence continues at coordinate 262,009,484 of NC_133330.1, forward strand.
GCCACCACTATAGGGTAAGTGCTGGGCAGACAACGGGCGGGTGTCACAGTGGCTGCTTATGATGAGGAACAGTTGGCTGTATATGATGGGCACAGTGGCTGTATATGATGGGCACAGTGGCTGCATTTGCTGGGCACAGTTGGCTGCATATGATGAGCAGAGTGGCTGTATATGATGGGCACAGTTGGCTGTATATGATGGGCACAGTTAGCTGCATATGATGAGCACAGTGGCTGTATATGATGGGCACAGTGGCTGTAAATGATGGGCACAGTGGCTGCATTTGCTGGGCACAGTTGGCTGCATATGATTGGCACAGGCTGAATATGATGGGGTACAGTGGCTGCATTTGATGGGCACAGTTGGCTGCATATGATAGGCACAGTGGCTGCATATGATAGGCACAGTTGACTGCATATGATGGGCACAGTGGCTGCATATGATGGGCACAGTGGCTGCATTTGATGGGCACAGTGGCTGCATATGATGGGCACAGTGGCTGCATTTGATGGGCACAGTGGCTGCATTTGATGGGCACAGTGGCTGCATTTGATGGGCACAGTGGTTATATATGATGGGCACAGTGGCTGCATATGATGGCACAGTGAGGCCTGCATTGGATGTTTTTGTTTCAGTATTTTTCTGAATTTTTCAGTTCGTTTGCATCCCCCAAAAAATTTTGAGCACCAGCCACCACTGCGTATCAATTTATTAACAGACATATCAGTCTGGATGTCACACCACTTCCTCAAACTCAATCTATCCAAAACCGAGCTCATCATTATTCCTCCCCCATGTGCCTCTGCCCCGATCTCTCTGTCAAGATCGATGGCACAACTATCAGCCCATCCCCGCATGCCAAGGTTCTAGGTGTAATCCTGGACTCTGATCTATCCTTTTAGGCAACACATCCAATCACTGTCCAAATCTTGCCGCTTCAACCTCCGCAACATCTCCAAAATAAGCCCCTTTCTAATCAATGACACCACAAAGCTCCTAATTCACTCCCTGGTTGTCTCTCGCCTTGACTACTGCAACTCCCTCCTTATTGGCTTACTGTACCTCTACATCAAGGGTCTTCAAACTATGGCCCTCCAGTTGTTCAAGAACTACAATTCCCATCATGCCTAGCCATGTCTGTGAATGTCAGAGTTTTACAATGCCTCATGGGATGTGTAGTTCCGCAACAGCTGGAGGGCCGTAATTTGAGGATCCCTGCTCTACATAGTCTATCCCCCCTTCAATCCATCATGAACGCTGCTGCCAGGCTTATTAACCTTACCAATCGCTCTGTATCTGCTACTCCTCTCTGTCAATCCCTCCATTGGTTTCCGCTCACCCAACAAATTAAATTCAAAATTCTAACAACAGCTTACAAAGCCATCCATAACCTAGTCTCTAAATACCAACCTAATTGTTCTCTTCATTCCTCCCAAGACCTCCTGCTTTCTAGCTCCCTTGTCACCTCCTCCCATGCGCGCCTTCAGGACTTCTCCAGAGCCTCTCCAATCCTATGGAAGTCCTTACCTAAATCTGTCCGATTATCATCTACTCTGTTTGCTTTTAGACGATCCCTGAAAACCCTCCTCTTCAGAGAAGCCTATTCTGTCTTTACCTAACAACTGTACTTTGATTTTCTTCATCAGCCCATCGCCCACAGTTATTACCTTTTGTATCATTTGACCCTCCCTTTTAGATTGTAAGCTCTAACGTGTAGGGCCCTCTTATTCTTCCTGTATTGAATTGTATTGTATTTGTACTGTCTTCCCTCAGGTTGTAAAACGCTGCGCAAACTGTTGGTGCTATATAAATCCTGTATAATAATAATAATAATAATCTGCATGGAAGGGAATCTGTAGCATTATTAGTATTTTTTAGATAAACAAGAAGGAAGTTAGTATATGTGTTAGTTTGCATGTATATCATATTTTATTTATGTGGATAGGGGTAACTATATTTGCTGATTACCTATGCAGATCCTGGTTCCTGCTTTATACAGTGGTTTTTCATGTACTGATACTTTTCTATTGCAAGCTTTTTATTTTTTTAAAGAACAAGAATGTTACCCTACATAAGCATACATCAGTTGTCACCATGGAACCAGACTGGGAAACCTTGACATATACCCTGCCCAGACAACTATCCTAGTCAGGATATCCTGTACTGAGGTTAGTCTAGATTCTAGGCTATAAATAAAGAGAAGGAGCAGGGAGGGGGGAAAGACAAAAGATGAGGGCTGACAGGAGAGGAGGGTGGGGAAGAAAGGGGTAGGGTATCCCCTCTGGTGCTCAGATCCAAGTATTCTATAAGTAGCTAAGAGTAACCAGGTCCAGGGTAGGTAGAGTACTGCCACCTTTCACAATGCAGTTCAATGAGTCAGCCAACTTATTCAAAATAGGGCACTACATGTGTAACTGATACCTTCTCTTAAAGGGTAACTCCACTTTCGTGGGGGAAAAAAACAATAAGAAAAGAATAAATAATATAGCACATATAATTGTGCCACAAGTCATATAGTAATTGAATGTTATTAAAAATTACCTTTCCTTTTCAATCTGCAGCCGCTGTAATTTTCTGAAAATGCAATGCAATATGGCTACATGGAGTTGTTCTGTACACAGAATATGTACTGACCACTTCCCAGAAACATAATTTACTGCTTGTGTGATTGGCTCACCAATTTTCCCAGAAGTCTGCCTAATATACAAGTCAGATTTCAGGCATCCCCTGCAACAAAAATGTCATTTTTGGAGAGACATCTTTAATAGTAACACGTCTAAAGGGATGCAGGCCCAGCAGATTTCCTCATTAGTGCTCTGCAGCTGCACAGCTGACAAATAATTATGAAACCACTCCCATTAGACCCATTTAGCACAGAGGCACAGACAAACACACATGGATTTCTTCTGAATAACAAAAGGTAGGAATCTACAACAAAGGTTGTTATAATCCTTGCAATGTACATATGTCACCCAGAAGGGAATGTTTTTTTTTCAACAAAAGTGGAGTTACGCTTTAACAGTTGTTGAGTCAGAGAGAGAGAAAGTAATTACATTGAGCCACTGAGTGCACCCTCTAGTGGCTAATCTTCAACTATCTATTATATAATGTAATCACACAAATGTAAAAATTAGATTGTTATTCTTAAAACGTAGTTCCACCCAAAAATTGAACTTACGCTTATCCGGTTCTAATACAAGTATTTGCTCCCACTTCCGGCGATAGATCGCCGCAGAATCTTTGGTGATCTACGCCATGTCCGGCCCCTCCTCTGTCCCCCCCGCTGTCTTCTGGGAGACACACGGGTCCCAGAAGAAAGCAGGGACTAGTCAGGACATGCAGCGTGACTTGCGCATGCCCAGTATGGAACCAGGCTGTGAAGCCGCAAGCCGCCTGATTCCCTTATCAGGCGACTTGCGGGCGCCCTGGACAGGTAAGTCTACATATTCTAAAAGTCAGCAGCTGCAGTATTTGTAGCTGATGACTTGAAATTTTTTTTTCGGCGGAACTCTGCTTTAAAGTGGTTCTAAAGTCTTAAGGTTTTTCACCATTCTATGCATTAAGGTGAAAAACCTTGTGTACTGCAACTCCCCCCCAGACCCCCCTTTTTCTTTCCTGAGCCCAATCTGATTCAGCGATGTGCACAAGCTCAGCGGCTCCAGCTGCTGTCTCTCTCCTCATTAGACAGATTGAAAGCAGCAGGTATCATTGGCTCCCACTGCTGTCAATTAAATCTTGTGACACTGGAGCGGGAGGCGGGGTCGAGTCCCATTGTCTGTGTCAATTGACGCAGCAGGACTTGGGAGTGACCCTGCACAGGTGCCCCCAGGGAAAGCGGCTTTCCCTGGGGGCACCTGAAAAAGACAAGGGGCCTGGAGCACTGGCAGGGGACCCCAGAAGAAGAGGTTTGGGGCTGCTTTGTGTAAAAACTATTGCAAAGAGCAGGTAAGTATAGTAAAGGCATGTTTGTTATATACTTTAAAAAAAAAACAAAGGTTTATAACCACTTTAAACGCTGCTAAATAACTAAAAACATACACTCAATGAGAATGCATTTCACTTTTTCACTTGTTCTTACCAGAACCAGGAGCTCTAGTTTCAGATTTCACCTGCGACTCTACCTGCTAGAGACATGAGCTATCATGGCATGTCCATAAAATATAATAGTTCTCTATGGGTATCATTAAATTTTGATATTTGGATTGCAGTTCCCCAAGCATTGCAAACAATAGCGAGCTGCCACAAGGGGCTTTGGAACTTTGGAACATGGGGATTATATAGGGAGCTTGCTTTTCTTTGAAACGGCTCTTAAGAACCATAAAAAGTTATGTTAGCTCAGTAAGAATGTTGCTCTTTGCCAACAGCTAGCATATGTGACCCATCTTAGTTCAGCTGAAGACAAGAGCAGTCTGTGTTGGCAGAACTGGCTTTTAGTATGGTAATGCCCTCTTGCCTTGTACACCATGGGGCATATGTTCTTGCAACAGTGTCTGAGAAAGGGGTTATTTCTCCTAGAGACTCTGTTAACTCGTCTCTGTCAAAGCGGAGCTCTGCACTCTGCACAATCAATGCTAATTGCATTGGACGGGGGCTGTGGGCTCTCACCTTTCTTTTCCATTGAATAGGATTAGGGATTGTGACATGGGTGATTAATAACTGTTCTGCAGACAGTCTGACTGGGCAGCCAAAGATTCCCATTTAATGCATTCTGCAAGCAATCTATTGCAAGCAGCTGCTGCTTATTTTAGTATCCTGATATCTTTTGCTGCCTAGGAGCCCTGTTTTTATTTTATTATTTTTTTTATCTTTTTTCAGCCTAACCCTCCTGTCACTGCCATTTTTAAGATGCGTTTACTTCAAAACTAAGATAAAACTGATTGTTGCAACTCAGCAGCATAATGAAAAGCTACCATCGTTTTACAGGTTCCCATTTATTTTTCGCTAATACATTTTAAATATTTTGGCCTGGCAATTCTGTACATACAACTGTAACATTTGTGAAGTGGTAAAATTGTGTTTAAGTGTTATATTTATACCAAAAGTATAGCAGAACATCTGACAACTATGGGGCCTGATAACATGGCGGAGGCTATACTGTCAGGCTACACCACGGTTTACCCAGACTGCCATATTCACTCGGACCCAACTCTAATATACCCTGAGATGTAGCTATAGTAATCATTGCCAGGGGTTCTCTAAAGCACAAAAGTAATTTCAAGTGCTCCTCTATGCGAACCTTCACCATAATTTACATCTTGGGCTGCCCTGCGTTCCTCCCCTCTCCCTATTTTAGCAGTGGATATATATATATTTTTTGATACATTTTATTTGTGCTGCAAAGCACTTCTGCTTTTGCTGCCTAGGCGAGACGTTCTCCAAGACGCCTGCACGTCTGCAGATGTGCCGCAGAGCTCAGGTAATGAGAAAGACCTGTGGCACATCTGTGCATGCACCAGGTATCCGGGTCCTCTGTGCATGTGCAGGGTTTCCCATGCACGCACAAAAACTGGCAACAGGAAAGTCCGAAACCTTTCCTGTCTATGCGCATACGCAAAAAAAAACTCACATGTGAACAAGTCAACAGGCCATTCCTGGACTTGAAGGCCGGGCGAGCCCCGTGAGTGCATCTGCACATGCACAAAAAATAAGGCGCCAGAGGGGGGTGGGACCAGACCAGAGTTCTTTACTGCTTATACACATCTTATTTCACACAGCCCCTTTCTGCTGTGTCTCTCCTTGTGACTTGCTAAAAAATGAAAAAGTGATCTGGGTACCAAATAGGAAATGGTTGCTTTTGCCTGCAGCAAACCACTGACATCATTTTCCCACACCTCTTAGCCTGAGAACAGTCACTTACCAGGGACTCAACTTTTTCATAATAAAAGTTTACTTTTTTGAAAAAAAAATATATTGCTGTATATTATATCATATAAAAAATGTATTATGCAGACTTGTACATTCACTAATAGCACTGCTTTACTGTACAAATAAATTCCTTCATACCATACCTTCACAACACCACCAGGAATAAATTGGTAAGCACAGTCCATAATTATTTGTTTGTATTCCTATAAGCTATTTTGTCCAATCTTGTACAGGAAACATACACAAATCTTTCATACATGCATGAGATATTTTGTCACCTGAAAGCAAGCATCAATATGTACAGTTAGTATATCAGCACTCTCTGGAGCCTACCATGTGCCTAAGTACATTTCTCTCCCAGTGGAGTTTAAAGCTTGGGGTGTCTACATGCATATTGATTCAATCCACCAAAATTGCTCAGGACCCAACGGCATCCACAGAGCTGGTACAGAGCCTGTTGTCGAAAAGGAGATAAACATCCCCAGTACATTAGGAGCAATGGTGCAGAAGAGATTGTATTAACAGTTTCAATTTAGCACACAATTACTCACTAACAGAGCTGTGGACATATTTTCAGTGTAATTATTGTTTTCAAAGCATCCAGCTATTCAGTGAGGTATTGCAATATGCTTATGTGGGCTTCCCTGCAGTATTCTGATATATAAATGTATACGTTATTTGTAAATGGCCAGTTATGTTATATGGCAACCTCAGAAACCTTTTTTTTCTCCCCATTTTTATTAGACTGCCATCTTTATAAGTAGATTTGATGCTTTTATCTAAATTGACATATTTAAATAATACAGTATATATATATATATATATATATATATATATATATATATATATATATATATATATATATATATATATATATATATATATATATACACACATGATATATATATATATCTATAGATATAGCTATATATATCTATATATGTTTTCACTTTTGTCATTTGTTTTTTAGTATCGGATATTTAGGAAACTGTGACCAATTTTTACCGGATAAACATGTGCTGTATAGTATTCAAGCAATTGTGTATAGGAGAATAAAATACACACACACACACACACAAAATATATAGATGGAAGTACGTAGATTTGTATTTGTCTTTTAATTTTGTAATTAATGTTTGTGGATCAGAGGAATTCTCATTCTCCTTTAACGATACTCAAATGAACTGAGTTAATCAAACAAAAAAAAGTTTATTGTCACCAAATTGAGTTCAACTGACATTCCACACGTCACGGGGAATAAATCCAAATCAGGGAGATTCGTGGAATAAAATATCCATCATTTATACAGAAAGTACGGATGTATATTTATATTAGTTCAGGAATCGGTTGATTCAAATAAAAATGTGCTTCTTCAAAAGAAATCATTTTCCCTTCAGAGAAGCAGGCTCTGCTTTGGTGCATATTTATAGCAGTGAGTCGGACATTTATATCTGAGCTGTCAAAAAGTATTGGTTGGAACAAAAATATGCTTGTAATAAAAATGCATTGTTTGAAAAAAAATCTCAGAAACCACTGACTAAAAAACAGTGCGTAAGAAGGCACTTGATGTAACGCAAGGGGGATTAAATACCTATGTAAACTGCATGTGATGGGGAAGACGCAATGTGGGTTTACACAGCATACAAATGGGGTACAGTCAAAGTGTTGTTTAAAAAAAATTAGGGGGTATACTATGTATCAGATAGAAAGATGTATCAGATAGTTTGCACATAGCGAAATTTCATAAACTGTCCCTAAAATAAATTACTTTTAAAAAATGAATAGTAGTAGCAGTCACGTCAGCCCACTTCCCTACCTAAAGTGTCTAACAGTCCATGGATGTTAATGTGTAAAATTAAGTCAATTGGTCGTAAGATTAACAACACTGATATAGCGCTGCTTCATGACTTACAAGTGGCGGATTTACCAGGGTCGCAGCAGTCACACTTGTGACTTGGCCCTGGTGTTCTGCCATTGTGGGGGGACCCGCTCGCCTGCCACCACTTCTAGGCAATGATCAGGACATTAAGTCCTGGACATAGTGGTTCACTGTATGGAGGGAGGGGAGTGCCGGCACTCACTGTTATGTTACTGGCACAGTGCTCCACCCATTACTCCAAGCAGATCCATGTTGGGAAGGAGGGGAGTGGAGGAGAAAGTCAGCTGATCAGCTGACTGGCCAGTGGAGTGAAGGGGGAGGAGCTCTCCCCTGTGTGAGGAGATGTGCAGGCAGTGGCCCCATGCTGGGAGAGGCGTTACTGGAGGAAGGGCTGTTTGAAGGAATTTGGGGGCCCCAAGCAAAATGGAAATGGAGGCCCCCCCAACCCCACCCCCACCGCACGCACGCACGCACGCAAAGCCTACAGGAATCACAGCATAACGATACAGTTTAAGTTCACTAACACTTTGTATAAATAAATAATTACAGTGCAAATACTGCTGTTGCATATACTATGCATAAAATTTGAACATTTTCAACAATTGAACATTTGCAAAAAAATACAACTGTACCATAAAATCAAATATACATTTAAAAAGTGCACAATAACTAAATCCAACATACTTAAAATTGTTTTTATTATGGTCAGCAAGCTACCATATTTTTATTACTAAATGGGTCTTGATGACTACCTCCCCCCTTACTACTCCCCCCCATGTTCTTTTTAACCCCCCTCCCTAGCTACCGCGTACCGCGCAGCAGGAGATTCAGTTTTCTGTTCCCAGCCGGCTGGACTGCAAGGAAGTGAGCACTCAGTGTGTGCACTTCCTGTCAGTCCGGCCAGGAACAGGTAACCGAATCTCCTGAGTCCTGTACCGCGCAAACTGCAGGAGGAAGGAAGAGGAGCTCGGCCATGCTGCAGGCTGCAGCTTATAGGAAGCGGTGGCCAGCGGGGTGGCTGGGGCCCCAGGCCAGCTCAGGGCCCAAAGCAATTGCTTGTTTTGCTTGTCGTGTCGCGACGGGCCTGACTGGAGGCACTGTGAGTCCAGACTGAGAGCACTGAGCAAGGAGGGGGATCGACTGACACTGAGCGAAGGTGAGTGCCAGCGTCACCATCCCACCCCCCACCATCCCTCTGCCCCTGATCCCATCCCCCCACCATCCCTCTGCTCCTGATCCCATCCTTCCCACCATCCCTCTGTCCCTGATCCCATCCCCCAGCATCCATCTGCTCCTGATCCCATCCATCCCACCATCCCTCTGCTCCTGATCCCATCCATCCCACCATCCCTCTGTCCCTGATCCCATCCATTTCATCATCCCACTGCCCCTGATCCCATTCATCCCTCTGCCCCAATCCCATCCATCCCACCATCCCTCTGCCCCTGATCCCATTCATCCCACCATTCCTCTGCCCCTGATCCCATCCATTCCACCATCCCTCTGCTCCTGATCCCACCCCCCACCATTCCTCTGCTCCTGATCTCATCCATCCCACATCCCTCTGCCCCTGATCCCATCTATACCACCATCTCTCTGCACCTGATCCCATCCATCCCACCATCCCTCTGCCACTGATCCCATCCATCCCACCATCCCTCTGCCACCGATCCCATCCATCCCAACACCTCTCTTTTCCTGATCCCATCCATTCCACCATCCCTCTGCTCCTTATCCCATGCATCCCACCATCCCTCTACCACTGATCCCATCTATTCCACCATCCCTATGCCACTGATCCCATCCCCCCACCATTATCCCTCTACCACTGATTCCATTCTTCTGCCACTGATCCCACCCCCCCACCACCATCCCTCTGCCACTGATTCCATCCACAACCACCGCAAATGATCCCACCCCTCCCCCCCCACCACCTCCATTGATCTCACCACCGCCACTGATCCCATCCCCCCATCACCGCCACTGATTCCACCCCCCCTCCCACCACCACAACTGTCACTGATCCCAAGGGAGCACGCAGGAGGATGTAAGGGGGCACTCTGAAGGTACTGTTTTAGTACTATCGGAGGTCCAAACTGTCAGCTAATCACAGTACAGAGGATATTTTACCATTCTTTTAAGGTGTAAGAAGACAATGACTTTCCTTAGCCCTGTCTCTGCAAAGTACTAATAAAGACAGAGTGAGCATAGAAGAAATGGGGGGGGCTAGCTAAAACTGAACTAACTAGCAAAAAATAGGAGGAAGGACACAGGGATAAACCAAAATCACAAACTGTAGTGGCCCAAAACCTCCACTAGGTGACAGCATACTTCTGAACAATACTAACCTGATGCAGTTCAATACTACTCAGAAAACCGCCATGTAAGAGAGAAAAAGCTGCTCTATAGTTCTGTGGACTAGACTGAAAGAAAAGCTTAGTTTGAGCCTTGGCTTGAGCCCCCTCTATACAAAAATGATATAAAAGAATGCAATATATATATATAAATATATATATATATATATATATATATATTTTTTTTTTAATATATATATATATATATATATATATATATATATATATATATATATATATATATATATTTTTTTTTTTTTAATAAATAATAATAAAATGGGGCCGCACAGTGGTGTAGTGGATAGCACTTTCACCTAGCAGTAAGAAGGGTTGCTTGTTCGAATCCCAACCACGACACTACCTGCCTGGAGTTTACATGTTCTCCCTGTGCCCACACTCCAAAGACATGCTGATAGGTTAATTGGATCCTGTCTAAATTGTCCCTAGTATGTATGAATGCGAGTTAGGGACCTTAGATTGTAAGCTTCTTGAGGGTAGGGACTGATGTGAATGTACAATGTGTCATGAACCTTGGAATACTGGATTGTCATGAAGCTTGGAATACTGAAGTATTTCTCCTTTGATTCTATTACACAGTGGGGGGTCTTCTGCCCTGTCTTAAGGCTAACCCCCTCCAGACGGCTCCGTGGTCTGGAAGGAAGGCATTGTTCTGTGTTTGACCATTTGTTTATGTACTTTAATTACCCCCTGGGGCTTCTCTGTGTCATTACACATATCAGTCCTCCTATTCAAGCTATCAGACCAATCCCTGCTGACCCTGAAGACTAAAGTGTACTTTAGTATTGACCAATAGGAAAGTGGTTGTTGGGGGCGGGGTGTTCAAACTGCTGTGTATAAAATTGTGTTGTGTGCATCCAATAAAGGTGAGATTCCTGTTTGAACTTACATACAGCCTGCCTGGTGTTTGTTCTGAGCTATTACAACTGGATTAGAACAGCACATAGCTGTAGTTCAAATCCCGGAGCATCGGATGACCGAACCATCGACGTTGCGATCTGCAATCTAATTCAATAGCCGCAGAGGAGTGTCGGGAGAGTGGAATCGAGTGAGCAGGGGCTCGTTACATTGGTTGACAGCAGTGGGATTTGCTCTCCAGTTACTGGGACACTCCAAACCACCACAGTGAATGACCAGCTATGCAGCCTGCAGGAGAGCCATGCTGAAAGACTTACTTGAGAGCTGTGGAGGGACCGGTGGGACAAAAAACAAGGCCACCCTGATCAGTGAGCTAGCCAAGATGGATCAGAGGGATGGTGATGCGGGACCCCGGTCAGTTGAAGACTTGTTTCAGATACTACACAAGTGTAGTATCTATTCTAATTATTAAAGAAAAAAAAAAAAAGACTTGTTTCAGCAACGAGTTCGAGAGCGCTTGGCATTATATGGTGCTAACCCATCAGAGACCGCCATACAGAATGCCATTAGAGACATCCAGCTGCAGGATGAGCGACAAGAGAGAGAACTAGAGCGGCAACATGAGCGGAGAATGGCGGAAATACGGCAATCGGAGACAACACCTAAAGATACAGTGCCTTTCCGTAAGTTGCCCTTTCGGGCGTTCAAACCATTTAAGGAAGGGATAGCCAAGACCCGGAGTCGGTTGTCTCATGCGTTCTTCTGGCCCAGGTTACATGCTGAGGTGCGAGAATACTGCCAGACCTGTGAGACTTGTCAGAAAGTAGGGAAGACAGGGGATCACCCAAAAGCCTCGCTGCAACCCCTGCCGATCATTAGAGAACCCATTAGCCGCATAGCGGTAGATATTATAGGCCCACTGGCCCGCCCCAGTGCCACTGGGAAGAAGTATATTCTTACGGTGGTGGATTACGCCACCCGCTACCCGGAGGCCCTTCCCTTATCCAATATCCAGGCTGATACAGTAGCAGATGCCTTACTGCGGGTATTCACTAGGGTAGGGTTTCCCCAGGAGATATTGTCCGATCAGGGTACCCAGTTCACAGCCGAGCTGACGCAGCAGCTCTGGCGTCTCTGTAGGATTAAACCCCTCCAGAGCGCCCCCTACAAAACCCTCAGACTAAAGGGCTGTGTGAGAGATTTAACAGGACCCTGAAGCAGTTGCTTCGGGCCTTTGTGGAGAGTAGGAAGGATTGGGAGAAATATCTTCCCCATCTACTGTTCGCCTATAGAGAGGTACCCCAAGAGTCCACGGGGTTTTCCCCATTTGCGCTGTTGTATGGCCAAAGGGTTAGGGGTCCTTAGACTTAATGAGGGCTCAGTGGGAGGGGGTAGAGGATCCAGAAGGCCCCCCCATCCTTAGTTATGTCTTGGAACTCAGGGAGCGCCTATGGCTTACCGATCTAGTCCATGAGAATATGCAATCGGCCCAGAGTCAGCAGAAGGTTTGGTATGATCGGTCTGCGTGGAATCGCACCTTTTATATCGGACAGAAAGTCCTGGTACTAAAACCCCTGAAGCAAAATAAATTACAGGCCTCCTGGCAGGGCCCCTATCAGGTGGTAAAACAGCTGTGCGATACCACCTACGTGGTTGCCAGCTGTGCAGACACAAAAATTAAAAGGACGTTCCACATTAATATGATGAAGGCCTATCATGAGAGGCCTGAAGCTGTAGCCGCCATATGCTCTCCTGCCACCGGGGACTCTGAATATCTACCGATGCTGGAGCTTCCCAAAATCAGTAACTGTTCCAGGGGTGTGGAAGATATACGGCTAGGAGATAGATTAGGATCCCAAGAACGATAACTGGTCAGAGAATTACTCCAGGACCGGCAGGAGATGTTCTCTTTACTCCCTGGGTACACTCACATAGTTGTGCACAAGGTAGAGACCCCCGGGCAGAAGCCCCTGAGACAACCAGCCTATAAGATTCCCGGAGCAGTGCAAGAAGGGATGAGAGCGGAGATTAGGGAGATGCTCGAGTTAGGGGTGATCGAACCATCAGCAAGCCTCTGTGCTTCCCCTGTAGTATTAGTCCCAAAACGGGATGGCACGACCCGATTTTGTGTGGACGATAGGCGACTGAATGACTGTATTGTGACAGATGCCTACCCTATGCCCTGAGTGGACGAATTGCTGGACAAAATAGCTCAGGGACATTATCTGATGATGATAGATGAACTCCTCGATGGTCTGCAAGATTTTGCATGCGCATATCTTGATGACATCGCAATCTATAACCAGACATGGGAGGAACATCTTAGACACCTGGGAATAGTGCTAGATAGGATCCGAGCCGCTAACCTGACCCTGAAGCCAGACAAATGTAATATTGGGATGTCTGAGGTGCAATATCTGGGACATAGAGTGGGATGTGGGAAGCAGAGGCCAGAACCTGCAAAAATTGAGGCTGTCCTAAACTGGCCAGTTCCCAGAACCAAGACCCAGGTACTTGCATTTTTAGGGACAGCAGGGTACTACAGGAAGTTTGTACCCCACTATAGTGACATAGCCAAACCCCTGACGGACCTGACCAAAAAGACTCTCCCTAGACAGGTCCTGTGGTCCCCCGGAGTGCGAGACAGCATTTCATCAGTTAAAAACCACCCTAACGCAAGCTCCCATACTGGCGGCACCCGATCCTAACAAATGCTTTGTCATTCATACAGATGCCTTCATGTTCAGACCGGGAGCCATACTAAGTCAAGTTGGCAATGATGGAAAGAGCACCCGTGGCGTATCTCAGCCGCAAGTTGTTACCCCGTGAAGTTGGATATGCTGCCGTGGAAAAAGAGTGTTTGGCCTTAGTCTGGGCTTTAAAAAAATTGCAGCCCTACGTGTATGGATGCTCTTTTACCGTCATGACGGACCACAATCCCTGATATGGCTTAACCGGGCGGGAGAGAACGAACGATTACTAAGGTGGAGTCTGGCTTTGCAACCGTACAATTTCACCATACAATATCGGCCAGGGCCTCAAAACGGGAATGCGGATGGGTTATCCCGGCAGACGGACCTGGAACCTTAAGACTACTTTTCCAACATCCTCGAGTTGACCCGTTCGTGGTCCCACTGTGGCTGTTGGACTGTTTCCCAGGGGGGAGTATTGTCATGAACCTTGGAATACTGAATTGTCATGAAGCTTGGAATACTGAAGTATTTCTCCTTTGATTCTATTACACAGTGGGGGGTCTTCTGCCCTGTCTTAAGGCTAACCCCCTCCAGACGGCTCCATGGTCTGGAAGGAAGGTATTGTTCTGTGTTTGACCATTTGTTTATGTACTTTAATTACCCCCTGGGGCTTCTCTGTGTCATTACACATATCAGTCCTCCTATTCAAGCTATCGGACCAATCCCTGCTGACCCTGTTTCAAGTCCTCATTTGCATTGCCAAGAGGACCTAATTGAAGACTAAAGTGTACTTTAGTATTGACCAATAGGAAAGTGGTTTTTGGGGGCGGGGTGTTCAAACTGCTGTGTATAAAATTGTGTTGTGTGCATCCAATAAAGGTGAGATTCCTGTTTGAACTTACATACAGCCTGCCTGGTGTTTGTTCTGAGCTATCACAACTGGATTAGAACAGCACATAGCTGTAGTTCGAATCCCGGAGCATCAGATGACCGAACCATCAGACGTTGCGATATGCAATCTGATTCAATAGCAGCAGAGCAGTGTCAGGAGAGTGGAATCGAGCGAGCAGGGGCTTGTTACACAATGTATATGTAAAGCGCTGCGTAAATTGACGGCGCTATATAAGTAACTGAAATAATAATAATAAAATAATATTTAAAAAATGTATTAAATGTATTTTGTAAAATTATATGTAAAACTCTGGACTGGTATGTTTTATTGTTTTGGCAGCTTAAGCAAACCACACATAGAGCACTATGACTGTGTGTGTGGGCATGTGTGACCTTAGAATGACATTGTGACATGCATTTTAAGAAAATGTGAGTGTCATTGAGAATGTAAAGCAATTCTGTACATAACCGCCCCCCTGAACCTGAAGTTCCCCAGGCCCCCCAGGGTCTACATCAGGCTCTGCTAATACTATTACTACTACTAATCAAGACACAGACCACAATAAAAATCTAACAGTGGTTCTTTCCACTCATCACTCTGTCTAAAAGAGTAAAAAAAAAAGTTTTGCTTTAAAGTATAAGTTTCCTAAGGAGTTCCTTGTTTGGCCCACTATCTCTGTTATTGGTGGATTTCCCAAGACAAAAGACAGCACGTTAGCATGTGTAGTGTGGGCTGGTTGAGAGGAGATCTGGAGGGTAAGAAGGATATGCCTAGAGTTACATGACAGTGGGGGCGGCACTTTGGCCCCACCGGGACTCTTTAGGGTGGCTGGTGGGGAAGTTGTTCCTCTCTCTCTTCTTGGAGCGTGGCAGGCTACACTACAACATTTTCCTCCTGAGTTGTGGGGTTCTCAGTGTACCATCCAAGTAAGTTATTATTTGGCTGCCACAGTTATTATAATGCCCCGGAAAATGTGCGATCGGAGCGTGTTGTTGGAAATTCCGACCGTGTGTGGGCTCTATCGGACTTTTTCCATCGGATTTTCCGACACACAAAGTTTGAGAGCAGGCTATAACATTTTCCGACAACAAAATCCGATCGCGTCAATTCCGACCGTGTGTGGCCAGTTCCGACGCACAAAGTGCCACGCATGCTCAGAAGAAATTCCGAGACGGAACAGCTCGGTCTGGTAAACTTAGCGTTCGGAATGGATACAGCACTTTCGTCAGGCTGCAATGTTTGAGATAGTTTAATACAGCGCACTCTCTTCTTCTTTATAATGTGAGAAGAATGAAGTAGTTTTGCTGCTCATATTCACACAGACTTCTCACAAACTTCTTTCTATATTATTTATTGTGATTCCCTCAATATATTTTGATTTGTCACATCTGACAAAATTTCTTTTTTGTTGTTTTATTTATTTATTTTTTTTCAATGCTGTTTTTTTTGTTTTTTTGGGTTTGTATTTTTTTCAAGGCTGATCTTTGTTTGATTTTATTTTTAGTTTTACTCCATAATATTTTTGTGTGTGTTTTGTGTGTGAAGTCACCACAACACCATTATTATCTTGTATTATTTAATCTCAAGAAGGTTGCTTGGTGCTGGTGTCCCTTTTTAATTTCACATTGTATTTTTGAAATGTACCTGCCTCCTCACAAACAAACTGTCCTTTTTTAAAGAAAACACACATAGGCGAGTATAATTGAAACAAAAAATCCTTTATTAAGGGCTCAGAACCAAAGAGGGAGGCAACGCTGGAGAAACATCAGAAATTGGCGAAGCCTTGGACCCCCAGGGCAGACATCAAATCTTTTCCTGCAAAATTGGTGGCCTGAGGAGTCCATATCTAAGGGAGTGCAGTCTGGTCCAGTAGTCCCAGAGATCCGGAAAGCAGCAGATGACATCTGTGTCCCCAGACTGTGGTCATACAAGAGACTGCATCTTTTGCCAGACCAGACTGGACCCAGGGTCATCACTCTCTGGTCTTCTTTCCACGCTTCCTTCCCAGCTGTGGCTCTGGTGTTGGAGATGTGGCAGGAGGAGGAGTAGGACCTGAAGGAGGCGGAGGAGTTTTTGTCCCCTCAACCCCTTATTGAGAGCTTCCAAAATTAAGGACTCACACAGGAGTCGTTGGCCCTCCTCCATCTGCAGCATTTTGCATGCAGTTAGGCCAGCAAAGTCCTCCTCCACACTGTGGGGGCTTCTCAGGGCCTCTGTAGCCTTCCAAAAGAGGCCTATGGCAGTCTCCTCCAGGTTACTCATCTTCCTGCCACTTTGTCTTTGAAGGTGTAGGGGAGGGACCTGGATATCAGGCAGCCTGCTTGGCCTGGCCACCTCCTGGCTGAGACTTCCCTGTGTATGAAAAAGGGACATGGTTGTAGTTTTTGCATCATCAATCATAATCATAAATTAGTACTCCAAACTAACACCTAGTTAACATCATTGATGGGACAACCAGAAAAATTTAGAGGAATGCTATACCTGGCTCAAGCTGGGCTCCTACACATGTTGCTGCCTGGAAGGCCCAGGTTGGGCTTCAGCTGGGGGGGAAGGAAGCCTGGAAGGAAGACTGGAGAGTGCTAGCCTGGGTTCAGTCTTACCTGCCAGAAAATGCAGCCTGTCATAGTAGCACAGCCTGGGGAGATAAATGTCATCTGCAGCTCCTGATCTCTGGGAATCCTGGACCTTCTTGTGGTCCCTTGGATAAGTGCTCAGGCCACCAATTAGGAGCTTCAAATAGGTGATGTCTGCCGTGGGGATCACCATCTTCACAAATTCCAACAAATTATCCAGCGCTGCCTTCCTCTTTGTTTGGTTCTTATAATCAGGTTGGTTTATCTCCTATAGACAGGGCAGCTCCCTGAACATATCAATGAAGATTGCCATAAAGTCCTTATCTTTCAAGATATCCATTTTCACTGCAAGACACAACACAAGACAAACCCTAATGTCAGCCTAAAGTCTTCTAAACTTGTGCAAATACAGGCCTCAATCTAGAAGCAGTATAGGCCCAATGTTAAATCTTACCTTCGTTATCACGATTGGCGCCTCCGGTACTCCTTCCTCCACTCATAGATCGTACGTACTACGCACGCGTGTTACGCTTTATAGACACTGCGCATGCGTGAAACTCCGCCCGCCCCTGACGTTCTTTCTAGTCTATTCCCCACCCCTGCTCGTTCGGCGCAGTGGGGAAGAGCACATGGCGGAGTCAGAGCAGGTGTCTGATATTTACACCAACGAGGAGGAAGAGGAGGAAAGCCCGGAGGCAGAAACGTCCCGATCAAGAAGGAGACGATTTAAGGCATCAAATATGTCCTTTGGGGAGATGGTGGACATCCTGAAGAAGGCCGACTATGATGGAAAGTATGGACCTTACCCCAACCCCAATGTCCGAAAGGCCAAGATCTTGGCGAAAGTGGTCAAAAGTCTGCACCGAAATTTCAGGGTACGTCGATCGAAAGATCAGCTCAGGAAGGGGTGGTCGGAACTGAAATTAAGAGAGCACGAGCAGTACAGAAAGATCCGGAGAGTTCTGCAAAAAAGTAAGTAGTTGTGCTGTGTTCCTAGTCTTTTTGTGTTTATTACGTTCGTGCTGCTCCATGTGCTTTTCTTAACTGTTATCCAGTTTAAAATGTCAACATTCATGTTCATGGGCACATTATTCGTTCGTATCAAACATTTTTCTTTCGGCCTATAAAACACCATTGTTTTGGCCATATGCATTTGCCCACATTTTTTAGGGCCTACTTGTCTGAAAATAATTTAGTTGTGTAGTTGTTACTAGAATGAAATGCAAACTAGATTCTGTGTAAGGAGAGGACACTCAGCAGCTGTTTAGACATCTGGACGCTGGAGCACTAGTGTGGGACACAAGAACACACTTTTTATTAGGGGGCCCACACAGGTGCTCCAGTGTATACTATAGGGGTGTCTCCATCTGTGAAGCTTGTACAAGACAGGTAAAGTATTCAAGCTTGACAAAGGACAAGAAAAATGCTACATCTTGCCCCCCCAAAAAATTGTACCCCATTTCCAAACAATGTTTCATATTTATAGTTCTGCCATCAAATATCTGTGTGCTAAGTATACCATTTTTTTTTTACATAGGGGAGAAAAGACTCGGAGTACACCCCTCATCTGAGGAGACCAGAGACCCCCCACCTCTGGAAGAAGGGGAAATCCACCCAAGACAAACAGAGCAGGAGGAGGAAGACGTGGTGGAAATTGGCACCACAACAGGTGAGTGTCTGCGACCACAGGCTCAGGTAAGAGATGGATGCCGGCATATTTATAATAGATGTTTTTTTTGGTTTCTATCTTTGTCAAATTGGAGAAAAGCCAAATTTTGAAGAGGCACACAGTGTGTCAACATGTGCTATCTGCCATCACGGGAGATCAATGGACGCGTTTGGGGGGTGCAACCCCTTCCTCAATAATAAAGTAGCTGAGAGGAAGGGGTTGCTCCCCCAAAACACGTCCCTTGATCCCCCATGATGGCAGCTAGCACATGTTGACATTCAGCTATTTGTGTGCATCTTCAAAATTTGGCTTTTCCTGGGGTGACTTCACCCCATCTGAATGCAATATCAAACACAGTTTCTAAATACTCATGTCTGATATTGCCTTCAAGTTCTACCAAATGTGAACTTTGTAAGTTCAAGATTTGTGTCTTTCTTGTTGGTTTTAAACATGCCTGTTTTATCTTAAATGGATATTTCTATTTTTTCTAATGTGACCCCCAAAAATTGTTATACAACAAATATGTTGGTCTGTTTTAAAAACCTTTTCTAAATGCACATGTGATTGTGCTGGTATTAAAAAGATTGTTAAGCAAGAATGTGTGGATTATTGTCTCAACACTACAACACGTTTGGGGTGCTCTAAGGGTGTTATTTCCTAAGGGCAAATCCACTTTGCACTACAAGTGCAGTTTCAAGTGCACTTGTAGTGCAAAGTGTCTTTGCCTTTAGTAAATAACACCCAACAGTGCTTTGTAAGGTTACACAATCACGCCATTTTCAGGGCTCACCACATTTCTGTCAGGATCAGCTAAAACAAACACAAGCAGTAAATGTCACCAAAGATTTGAGTTCATTTTTTGTTTTTTTATTTTAAAAAGGTTTTACACATTTTCTGGCATATTGATAGCCCCCCTACCCGCAAAGAATTCAAGGTATCTTAGCCGGACATCACGGGCACTCAGGGGGGGCAAGCCAGGATGGCCACTTTCAAGCGCCGTCAGGGTTGATTCATGTTGAATTCCGGCCTCAGGCCCAACTGAGCCAGCATAGTTGGCAGAATGTTGCCGTAAAAAGTTGTGTAGAAAACAGCACGTCAGGATGATGTGATTCAGTTTGTACTCCGCCATATGTATGGGTGTAAGAAATAGGCAGAACCGGCTGGCCATGATTCCAAATGTGTTCTCCACCACTCTTCTGGCTCTGGCCAGCCGGTAATTAAAAACCCTCTGGTCCGGGGTGAGGGTCCTCATAGGGAATGGCCGCATAAGATGGTCCCCCAGCGCAAAAGCTTCATCCGCAATGAAGACGAATGGGAGTCCTTCCACATTGTCTTCTGGAGGTGGCAAGTCCAAGCTGCCATTCTGGAGACGCCTGTAGAACTCCGTCTGGGTGATGACTCCACCATCGGACATCCGGCCATTCTTCCCCACGTCCACATACTCAAATTCATAAGTAGCCGACACCACCGCCAACATCACAATACTATTGAACCCCTTATAATTATAATAGTACGACCCCAAGTTGGGTGGTGGGATGATGTGGATGTGTTTCCCATCAATTGCCCCTCCGCAGTTAGGAAAGTCCCACCGCTGGGCAAAGTGGGAGGCCACAGTCTGCCATTCCTGTGGCGTGGAAGGAAACTGTGGAGTCAAAACCAAAAAAAAAAATTAGTCTTTGTGCACATAAACAGGGAAAGCAGATTAGACACAAACATTGTTGGCCAACATCAAGATAACATTTATTAGAGGAAATTTTTAAAAACCAAAGTATAAGGTCCAACTATCAAATTCCCCCTCCCCCTCTCCTGGGCCATTTCTAACATTGTAGGGGGGGGGGACTCTGGGACAGGTAACCCTCTCCACTTCATTGAGAGATAAATTCCTAAATAATGGGTATTACTTTGGCCAGCCCCTCCTTAGTTACACTATTGGCAGCCCACTGGACAGGTAAGAAGTGTCATAATACAAAGATATAAATACACACTGTACACATTTTAGCACATTTGGACATTCTGCTATTAGCTAGCAATATAATAATAGTATACAAAAACTTTAACCATTTGAAAGCATACAGGCAGGCCCTTGCACTACATGCTTTGGGGAATTCATCCATACATCTGACCACAAAAGAGATGGGTATAGTGTGTATGGGTTTGGCAAAGTCAGCAGATAGATGATTGAGGATAGATAGAGAATTGGTATCAGCTGACTTAGCAGTTGGGGGGGGAGGGTTCCAAATGATTTGGGGATCACAAAAAAAAGCCTCTGGAACTCGGCATGAATTTTAAGCACCAATCACATTTCCTTAAATTTTAGGGGGTGTTTGGGGTAAAGCACTACTATGGAGCTGACAAAATACATTGTTAAGTGACTACATGAGGTGAATATAGGGCCAGGAGAGCATGCTGGGGAGGTAAGTGAAGGCAAATATGTATGAAGGAGCAAAATAATAATTACATAAAAATCCAGCATGCATGAGGACAAAGGGGACATTCACAGGATATTACAATCATGGTAATTAGGGAATGAGGAAAGAAATACAATATATTATCAAACATTATATACAATAAAATGTGATATTAAAGGATAAAAATCTTACCTTAATATACTCCTTCTGCAGGACCTGTATGATGGCAGAACAGGCCTCTGGAATAATGATCCCCAGAGCCTGGGGGGAGATGCCTGTCAAGAACTTCAAGTCCTGCAGACTTCTCCCCATTGCTAAGTACCGCAGGGTGGCAACGAGCCTCTGCTCCGGAGTGATGGCTTGCCTCATGCAGGTATCCTGCCTACTAATATAAGGGGTCAGCAAAGCCAACAAACGGTGAAATACGGGGTCCCTCATCCGGAGAAAGTTCCTGAAATCATCAAGATTATTCTCACGGATCTCATGGAACAAAGGCATATGACAGAACTGGTCACGCTGAAGCAACCAATTCTTGGTCCATGAACTCCTCCCCACCCTGTTCATGGACTGGACTTGTGTCAAGGTCAGGACCCCAACACCAAGCCCCCGCACAGCACAAACTCTACGAGGAGTACGTATACGCAACATGGCTAGAAAACGGTCGGCTGCTCAGAACAAAGTAACAGAACACACTGAAGAACTGCAAGGCCTGTGAAGAGCGACCTGAAAAACAGTAACAAACGAACAAGAACACAATGACAAGTCAATGGTACTCGCTGCACACACTGAAGAGCAGATACAAACCCACAAGCACAAACTAAACAGCAGAAAGCGATCTGAAAACCACGAGTCTGAAAAAGCGCAAATCGTCTCTCACCAAACTTTTACTAACACGAGATTAGCAAAAGGAGCCCAAAGGGTGCCGCGCTTGGTTCTGAACTGGCCTTTTCTAGTCTCGTCGTACGTGGTGTACGTCACTGCGTTCTTGACAATCTGAAATTCCGACAACTTTGTGCGACCGTGTGTACGCAAAACAAGTTTGAGCCAACATCCGTCGGAAAAAATCCATGGATTTTGTTGTCGGAATGTCTGATCAATGTCCGATCGTGTGTACGGGGCATAAGTGTTCAGGTTTTTTTTGTTATTTTGTTCCAAAGTTTCCTTCACCTATTTTTCTGCTGACCCAGCATGGGCTCCTCCTTTATTGGATTTTTGGCCTTGATTATGGAGCTGTCATTAGAATTACACTTTTATTTTATCCTATTTTGTTTTACTTTATTTCACTTTATGTATATAGGGTTTTTATCCCCTTTTGCACATTTATATGAGATATAGATTCATTAACACCATTTTTAATCACAAGTAACCCCCTCCCCCTTTCTTCCCCCTTTTTTTTTTGTTTATCTTTACCTTATATTTATGGGTATGTTTTTAAATTTTTTCTAGCACCTTTTTTTCTTTGCACACTTTTTATGTGGATTCCCTGCCTATTGGCCCTTCTCTTTCTTGTGTGGGGGGGTGGTCCTCCATTACTACCGGCCCCTCGGGTATCCTTGGTGGGTATTATCCGCTCTTTCACAGCTTCCAGGACAGACATCACATAATAGTCTTCTCATTGGATATTCAGTAGATGATGGCTACTACCACTTCGCTCCTACATGTGTAAATCATAATTTTTGTGCTAGAAAATTACTCAGAACCCCCAATTATAATATATGTTTTTTAGCCGAGACCCTAATGAATAAAATGATGGTCATTATACCTTTTTATCTGACACGGTATTTGCGCAGTAATCTTTCAAACGCAATTTTTTTGGGGAAAAAAACGGTTTCATGAAAACAAAAGTAAAAAACAAAACAAAAGTAAAGTTAGCCCAATTTTTTTGCATAATGTGAAAGATGATGTTACACTGAGTAAATAGATACCTAACATGTCACGCTTTGAAATTGCGCACACTCGTGGAATGGCGCCAAACTTTGGTACTTAAAAATCCCCATAGGTGACGCTTTAAAAATTTTTACAGGTTACCTGTTTAGAGTTACAGAGGAGGTCTAGTGCTAGAACTATCGATCTTGCTTTA
Source organism: Aquarana catesbeiana (assembly GCF_042186555.1). Lineage (NCBI taxonomy): Eukaryota > Metazoa > Chordata > Amphibia > Anura > Ranidae > Aquarana > Aquarana catesbeiana. The sequence goes on from NC_133330.1 coordinate 262,032,773, forward strand.
ACATTCCCGGCAATACCGCACACGTGTGGTTTAAATGTTGTTTACATAGGTGGGCGCGACCTACATATACGCTTGCTTCTACGCTCGAGCACGTGGGGACAGGGGTGCTTAAAAATGTTTTATTGTTATTTATTTTACTTTTATTTTTCTATTTCGACACTTTCTTTTTACTTTTTTTTTTAACCCTTTTATTCCTATTACAAGGAATGTAAACTTCACTTGTAATAGGAATAATGTGTGACAGGTCCTCTTTTCAGCGAGATCTGGGGTCAATAAGTCCCCACATCTCGCCTCGATCCTGGCTTCCCAGCTGAGGCAGCAGCATTTTTTCAAATACAGAGGCTGGGTGTGACGTCATAACATTGCGCCCGGCCTCCAAAAGATCATAGAGATGTCAGGGGGCCATCTGGCCCACCGGATTTTCTATGGTAAACTTCCGGCATGGACCAATTCCTTCTCCCTCTCGCTGATTGTACATGCAAGCCGGGGGAAGCACCGGAGGGCGGCAGGAGGGGGGGGACGTTCCCTCCTGCTGCCTGTAAGAACGATCAAGCAGCTGAAGAGCTGCTATGATTGTTCTTACAGTGCAGGGATTCGCCAGCTCTAAAAGAAGATTTCTGAATGATGCCTGTAACTGCAGGCATCATTCAATTATCCCCACCTAAAATCGACAACGTCATAAGATGTCGTTGGGGGGGAAGTTATTAACTATTGAAAACATACTACTAACCACCCTCAACTTCTGATCTTAGCATAGAAGGTTCAGTGCAAAAAATAAAAGTAAAAGCCTCAGCAGCTCAAGAATTTGGTTACGCAGACCGCAGCACAAGTGAGGAAAGGATTATAGATGAATGCAGTGGTTGGATGTGAAAAGCCTTTTCACACTCTCTAAACACTCCGTTCCCCTGTAAACCTTCAGATCATGTGATGTAGTGGGATTATGCTGATCCTTTTGGGTCATTTGGGAGCATTTCATTGGAACCTTAAATGCTAAAACTTAAAGCCAGAAATATGAAGAGTGGTTATAACCCTGAAAATTGAGCACATTGTCGTTTACTACTGATACCCTTTGTGAATAAATATTAAACTGAGGAACCTACAAAAGTAACTTAAATAGCACTTCTAGAGAGATTGAAGTTAAAAAAAATGTAATACACTTTTAGTATTGTTAGAATAGTTTGCAAAAGTAAAGCTAAAAATTATAGCACATAGTATTAATAATAGAAACTTGGCCAAGTTTAAATAAACATTTTAGATATTTAAAAAAGCCAGTTAATAAATACATGATGTTCTTTACCCATACAAAAACTTTTGATTTTGTCTTATATTAGCCACTAATAATGGTAAGGATGTAAAGTTCACTGTACACAATTTATATTGTATTGGCAAACATTTGTACAAACAGTAGGTGCAAGAAGCAGCCAGAGGGCAACTTTTGAATTTACAATTGAAGACTGCCTCTGAGAAGGTGATAGAAAGTCCTTCACTGCTGGATATAGTCAATACAGTACGGCAGAGAGAATATACAAAGGACATAAAAAACTGTTAATTGATGTCATTGGTCCAATAAAGCAATCATTTTACAGAATCCTACTCAATTTCTCAGTGAGAGGGCTATTGAATTTACAACTATCCTGTTGAAATGTTGTGATTATTGGCTTGTACAATCCCATCACTGGACTCAAAGGAAATGTAAAGTTTTATCAGTAATAATTAGAGGCACTTGTGAAATAGATCAGCATAACGTAAATCATTTTATCAATATGTGCTAATATTAAAACAAAATAGTTTGTATTTACATATAAGTGCATGAGAGCAGAACAAATAAGGCCTAATCCACATATAACTAATATTGTAGCACATGGTATTAACCATAAAATTATCCTATTCACAGATGATGTCATTCATATGGTCTCTAACCCTTTCCGTTCCATGTGGGAAATATAGCTTACAATTTTCTCAATTTAGTGCAGCTTCATTTTATATACTAAAAGTTGATAGTTCCCAATTATTAGGCTTACACATTGGGTCTCAAATGCTTTTTCCTTTTTAGAAATATATCTCCTGACCAATACGTCCCTATTAAAGGACCTAAACTATAAACCTTTTCTAGTGCACTTGCACCAAGCAGAACAGTGGTCTTGAAAAAGATTTATGCTTAGCGGCCCCCACATTGACAAGGTCAGAGGAGTTGGATGCTGCTGACTAGTAAGGGTGCAGGCTGGGGAAAGGTTCGTCCAGAAATAGAAATAGGAAAGTATCAGAAACCATGAATCAGACCGAGACAGAAGTACAGTTAAATCACACTTGTTTAATAATAAAAGTGGGGATGGGCGTGACTGGAGGCTGAGGGGAAGGGGAGGGCGTTGAGAACTCAGACCCAGCTGCTCCTCCTGACGCCCGCCGTCTGCCGCCCATGCTGGAAGCTTAGATGCCGTAGTGGCTTGCCCTAAGCCTGTGACGGCCGGAAGGTGGGGGAGACAAGTAGCGAGCAGCCGGCTCAAAGATCGGGCTGGCGCCGCCGCCGTGGCTATCCCGGAGACGGGAGTTTACACCGCACCGGATGCTCTAGCAGAGTGCTCGTACTGGCTATCTGTGTAGCAGGTCTGCAAACAGGTGAACGCTGCTGGTCAGAGCAGTGGATCGGATGACAGGGGGAAAGAAGAAAGATCATCCAGGTACACCGCGCATTGTGTACCTTAAGGTAACCCATCCGTGTCACCCCTGTAAAAGGAGAATCTGGGGAACCCCCCGTAGTGACATCTCGTGGTGAGTTCCGGCCTTGATGTACAGGAGGGGGCATATTTAAAGTTTGAAGAGGACGCTGTGAGAGGGAAGGGGAGCATACTGCCCCCAGCACTTTCATTCCAGGGGTTATTGTGATCTTTGGAGGCGGTTTTCCTGAGGCAGTAAATTAATATACCACTATATATTATTTGGGAAGAAAAGAATCTGGTAGAGACTGAAAAATTGGTATAACCCTTTTTCCCTGAAACCCCAAGAGTTGAGGGGGGACAAGATGACCAGGAAGAAAGGGTCAGAGGAGGCCACAGCACAGGAAGGAGCTGGGGCGCATAATTTGCGAGGTCCCAAGGATAAAATAGCACAGGGAGCTTACAGCAGCGTAGACTCAGTTATGGCATTTGATAGCCTTGAGTGGCACTATCTGTGGAAGGTACTGGCAGAGTTTAAATTCGGCCCTAATTTTGTGAACTGGCTGAGGCATCTATATGACAGACCGAAAGCCAGAGTCAGGGTCAATGGTGTCGCCCCTGCTCTTCGCCCTCGCACTGGAACCTTTGGCAACCGCTCTGAGAAAGTCACAAGAAATCCAAGGTTTCAAAAGTAGGGGTGCAGAGGAGAAAATCACAATGTATGCGGATGATATCCTGTTATTTTTGGAAGATACACAAGCATCCTTGCTAGCAGCCATGAAACTAATTAAATAATTTGGGCATTTCTCGGGTTTAAAGATTAATTGGGAAAAATCAGCTCTATTACCGATAGACCCCCTGGTAAATCCTCTCCCAAGACAGGTGAACTCTATAAAAATCGTAAATCAAATGAAATACTTGGGGGTAAATGTAACTAAAGATCCAGGGCAGTATAAAACAGGTAACGTGGTACCATTAATGGTAAAATTAAAACAGAAGTGCCGGGTGTGGGGTGGTCTTCCTCTCTCGGTCGCCGGCAGATGCAATCTTATTAAAATGATATGGATGCCACAAATCCTATTTATTTTACATAATTCTCCTGTCTGGATTCCAAGGCACTGGTTCAGGAAGTTGGATAGCCTGTTCAGGGAATTGATTTGGAAAAATGGAGTGGCAAGGATAGGCCTGAGGGCGCTGCGGAGGCCGAGAGAGGTGGGAGGCCTGGCACTACCAGACCCCTGGAGCTATTTTTTAGCAGCCCAAATGCAGTTTATGAGAGGCAGCAATGTGTCTGAAGAAAGGGTAGGAAGAAATAGAATATGGATTAGCAATATTAGCTATGATTCAGAGGTGGAGGCAGTGGAGGCCGAATCCTTTGGACATAGCTTCCCCACAACCTAGTTAATGATCAGATGTTGGAAGATGGTAAAAACGGTATTGAGATACTCGGGGTTCTCTGAGTTCTCTCCGCTATGGAACAATAAAAACCTGAAGGAGCTTAGCGTGATGGGGAAAATAGAAGAATGGGATAGGAAGGGTATCCCCTGCCTGATGCAAATGTATAGGGCAGGGAGGTTGAAATCATGTTTTTTGGCTATCTGCAGGTGAAGCACGCCCTGGAGGTACAATTTAAGGGCAAGGAGATAGAGTGGTGTGAGATGCCTGTGTTAAGGAAATTGGTGAATAGCATGGAATCTAGAGGGTTGATCTCAGAAATATACAGGAGTATAACCAAGGCGAGGCAGGAAGGGGAGGTGGAATCCAGGAGGAGAATTAAATGGGGGGAAGAGATTGGTATAATAACGGAGGAACAATGGAAGTTTAATCTAGCATTGGGACCAAGGGTATCTCTGTCACCATCGCAAGGGGTCTCTCATTTGTATTTGATTTACAGACTTTATTATACACCAGTAAAATTATTTAGGTTTGGAAAGAGGCAGGATGCGAAATGTCAGCGTTGCGGGGATGGGAGAGGTGATTTGATACATATGTTTTGGCGATGCCCCAAGCTATATAGGTACTGGGAAAATCTAGTGGAGGAAATTAACACAATATTTGGATCTTCATTGGCAATGGAGGCTCGAACCTGCCTTCTGAGTCTATTTGAGAAGAACGATATGTTGAAAGATACTCAGACTGCAATTATAAGATGCTTGTTCCAGGGCAGGAAAATTATAGCACGGAAGTGGCAGGCAAAAGATCCCCCAACGATAGGAGAATGGAGAAGGGAGGTCAAGGATACGATCATCAAGGAGGAATTCTGCTATAGAAGGAGAGGTAGTTTAAAGGAATATAAGAGTGTATGGAAGTTATGGCTGGAGCATGAATGGGATAGATAGGTATAAGAGTATTAGGTTGAATAGGTGGTGTGTATTTGGGAGGAGGGGAGGGTGGAGGTGGAGGGGGTGTTGGGGGGGAGGGGAGGGTTGAGGGGGGTGGGGGAAGAGAAAGGGATGTTTATAGATGCCACTGTAAACTGTATCATCATTGTTTATAGTATTTGCTTGGTTGGAGGAATTGTTGCTTTTATTTTCTCTCAACTCAGAAGTTTTTTGGAATGAATAAAGATAAGTTAAATATTGGCCACAATGATGTGAATAAAAAGAGATGGGATAGATTTTGAGTTCCAAAGTTGAAACAACGTCTCTTAGAATAAATTTCGCTGAAGTGGCAAAGAAAAAAAAAATAATAAAAGTAAATAGAAAAATTGTAGTCAAAACATAGCCAAAGTTCGGTAACCGGAACGCATAGTCAGACAAGCCAGAAAGTCAGGAGGCCAGAGATCAGCATAGTGGCACAGCAAGCAGGATCTGGAGCCAGAAGGAATGTCAGTCAAGCAAGGCTTTAACAGGAACGCAGTCTCTGTGATGTTGACCAAGGTGAAGGCAGAGATCATCTGGGCTTAAGTAGGCAGGACTGACAAGCAGGATATCATCAACAGGTGAGTCACTGTGGAGAGATAGGAGCTGGAAATTAGCCGACAGCTGAGCGGCTCAGAGGAAGGAAGGGCTGAGCCCAGCCCTGACAGTACCCCCTCCTCAATGACCCCTCCCCCTCGGAGGACCACCAGGCTTGAGGGAAAAACGTCTATGGAAATCACGGAGGAGGACAGGGGCATGTACATCCGAGGATGAGACCCAAGAGTGTTCCTCTGGACCGTACCCTTTCCAATATACCAGGTACTGTATGCGCCCACAGAACCTATGGGAGGACGTGGGTGAGGACTTGGCACCAAGCTCACCAGAACCGGGACACGAACTGACTATCCCTGTCCAAGACAATCATCTTGGGTAGCCCATGTAAGTGAAAGATCTCCCGAGCAAAAATGGAAGCCAGTTCCTTAGAAGTGGGCAACTTCTTAAATGGAATACAATGGGACATTTTTGAGAACCAGTCAACCATCATAAGGATAACTGTGTTGCCCTGGGAGTTGGGTAACTCCACAATGAAATCCATAGACAGGTGGGTCCAGGGCCTCTCTCCATTGGGTATGGGTTGTAGGAGGCCCACTGGAAGGTGTTGTGGAGTCTTACTCTTACTCTGAGAACAGCCAGCTACCAAGGCGGTTACATCAGCATGTAGACTAGGCCACCAGCATTGTTGGGAAATGGCCCAAAAGAGTTTATTCTTCCCAGGGTGGCCAGCAGCCTTGGGAGAATGGTAAGTCTGGAGCACAGCAGTACGGAGACTCTCTGGGACAAAGCAGCGGTCACAAGGTTTCTTAGGAGGAGCATGGATCTGAGCAGCAATAATGTTGTCACCCAAAGGAGAAGTGAGACTGGTGCGAACCGTAGCCAGAATATGATCAGGAGGAACCACAGGAACCGGAACTGACTCCATCTTGGAAGTGGGGGAAAACTGTCGTGACAAAGCCTCAGCCCTTACATTCTTAGTACCGGGTAAGAATGAGACAATGTAATTGAAACTTGACAAGAAAAGAGCCCATCGCGCCCTTCTGGGAGAGAGGCGTTTAGCCTTAGACAAGAATGTGAGATTCTTATGGTCAGTAAGAATGAGAAACAGCACAGTGGTTCCTTTGGGGAGATGTCTCCATTCTTTCATGGCTAAAATGATCGCTAACAGCTCTCTCACCAATCTCGTAATTGCACTACGCAGGTGACAATTTCTTGGAAAAGTAGCCACAAGGATGCATAGCTCTCTCAGAGGTAGGACGTTGAGACAGCAGGGCACCAACTTCAGTCTCAGAAGCATCAACCTCAAGGATAAGGTAACATAGGATCAGGATGTGCCAACACAGGAGCAGAAACAAAGGCAGCCCTGACACTCTCAAAGGCCTTAATGGAGTCCAGAGACCAACTCTGTGGGTTACCGTCCTTTCTGGTCATATCAGTCAGGGGCTTAGCCAGAGATGAGAAGTTACGAATAAACTTCCGATAATCGTTGGCAAAGCCCAGAAAACGCTGCAGAGGATGTTTCTCTGGGTCCATCGAAAAAAACCAGCAGTGGAAATGACATAACCCAGGAATTTAACCTGTTCATGATGGAATTCGCACTTCTCCAATTTACAATAGAGATTGTTCTTTCTTAGTTTCTGAAGCACACGACAGACATCTGTGTGGTGGCTCTCCAGGGAATTGGAAAATATGAGGATTTCATCAAGATAAACCACCACACATAACTGCAACACATCTTGGAGGACATTGTTAATAAATTCCTGGAAAACTGCCGGAGTGTTACAAAGGCCAAAAGGCATTACGGGGTACTCATAATGGCCTGTTCTGGTATTAAAACGCAGTTTTCCACTTGTCGCCCTCCTTAATCCTCACGAGATTGTATGCCTCTCTCAAATCAAGCTTCATGAAAACCGCTGCTCCCTTGAGGCGGTCAAATAACTCCGTAATCAACAGAATGAGATAGGCATTCTTAATTGTGAAACAATTGAGACCCCTATAATCAATACAAGGTCTCAGTTCACCACTCTTCTTCACAAAGAAGAAACCAACACCAGCAGGAGATGAGAATTTGCAGATGAAACCTCAAGAAAGTGTGTTTGCAACATACTCCTTCATGGCCTTATTCTCCAAGACAGATAAAGGGTAAACCCAACCACAAGGGGGTATCGCACCAGGTTGAAGGTCAATTTCGCAATCATACGACCGGTGTGGAGGCAAATTACCAGCTTGACCTTTGTCAAAGACATCACTAAAATCGCGGCACTCCTCCGGCAGGGAGGAGAGTGAAAAGGTGCACAGGAGCTTGGCTACCTTCTGGAAGCAGGTTTTACTGCATTTTGGCGACCAGGAGAGAACCTCAGCACGGAGCCAATCAAAAGAGGGGTTGTGTGTCTGTAACCAAGGATAACCAATAACCAGCGGAAATATAGAGGAGAGAAATTAACTTGGAATTAAATTATCCCATGCTGAAGAGCCCCCATGGCTATAGACAACAGAACAGTCTCATGAGTCACATGGGCAGGTTGTAGATGTCTCCAGTCAAGAGCCTCAATGGCAAGTGGAGTGTTACGCAGCTGCAGTGGAATCGAGTGCTTCGATACAAAGGCAGCAATGAACAGGCCTGCAGCCCCAGAGTTGATTAGAGCCTGTATCTCGACGGATGACTCAGCCCAAGAAAGGGTAAGCAAATCCAGGGGCTCATCCTTCTGGATAACTGGGGATGAAACAACGCCACCTAAGGTCTGTCCATGACAGGACCTCAAGGTTCAGGCGTTCCCTGGACGGGTAACACAAGACTTCAAAAAATGACCTGGCTGGCCACAATAAAGGCACAATCTCTCCATCCTCCTAAAGGTTCACTCATCCGCAGAGAGAAATGCGTGAAGCCCAAGTGCATGGGTTCACCTTCACTGACCGACTCAGTACCAGGAGGCATGGGAGTTGAGGGAGGCAAGGATGGGACTGCAAAGCTCGGAGAGAGACCATGAGAAAAAGCAGCCACAAGGGCCTCATTATTCCAAGCAACCTCTGCTGCCAGAGTATGGAATTCAATGGCATAATCGGCAACACTTCTCGTACTCTGATGTACATGAAGCACTTGGCAGCAGAAGCGGAGCATGAGGGAACATCAAATACTCCTTTAAAAGAAGCCACAAACTCAGGATAACTCAAGACAACAGGTTTTTGCGTCTCCCATAGAGGGTTTGCCCAGGCCAAGGCTCTCTCAGAAAGCAAAGATATCACGAAACCTACTTTGCTTCTGTCCACGGGAAACGCCTGGTGCAGCATCTCAAAGCATATCTCAGCCTGGTTGAGAAACCCTCTGCATTGGACTGGATTGCCCCCAAATCGCTGGGAAAGCAGAGCAGAGCCAGACATACCTCTTATAGAGGTAATACTTGAGGCGGAGCAGCAACAGGGATGGCCTGCAACATAGGTTGTACTGGAGAAGCCACAGTGGGAGATTCCAGTTGAGCCATGCGACTCAGGAGCGTTTGTAACGTCATAGCAAACTAATCTATGCGGTGATCCTGCTCATCCAATCTGGAAAAAATATTACCAACAAGTGGATTGACTGCATCTTCTGAATTCATGGCCTTCGCCTACTGTTAGAAACAATGAATCAGACCGAGACAGAAGTACAGTAAATCACACTTATTTAATAATAAAAGTAAGTAGTCAAAACATAGCCAAAGTTCGGTAACCGGAACAGATAGTCAGACAAGCCAGAAAGTCAGGAAGCCAGAAATCAGCGTAGTGATGTTGACCAAGGCAAAGGCAGAGATCTTCTCGGCTCATAGGCTTAAGTAGGCAGGACTGACAAGCAGGATATCATCAACAGGTGAGTCACTGTGGAGAGATAGGAGCTGGCAATTAGCCGACAGCTGAGCGGCCAGCTCAGAGGAAGGAAACGGCTGAGCCCAGTCCTGACAGAAAGATAGCATGGCCACTGCACATCTCGCTCGGCCCAAGTGGTTAGTGAATAAAAGTAGCTTGATTCATCCAGACCATGCTCCCATCATGTTTAGCCCGGAGCCTAATTATGGAGGGTGGGATGAAACATGATGGGGGTGTGCTCTGGGTGAATTTAGCTAAGGCTGTTTTTACCTGCTAACCAGGGCAAGGTGTGCAGCAACCAGGCTATCTCTTCATATTTCTGCAGCGGTCTTGAAAATGTTACTACTACCCAAGCTGCTCTACCTTTTTAGAACAATTTTAATCTCTCTACAACCTGCTTATTTTTCTTCCATGCAGTGGCTGTTCAATCAATATGTATGGGGACACAAACACCCTAGTTGCCCACTCAAAATACTGATGCAACATAGAAAGAATGGAGGTATGAGAGTGCCAAATATTGCCTTCTACTATGGAGCATGTATCTTAGATCAAATTAGGTATTGGTAGAAACCATCACTAAGGAAAATTAGGTCCTGAATAGAAGCTTTCCCTTTTAGAGATAAGAATCCCTACTTTATTTTTCTAGCCCTCAAACTGGGCTTACCTCGCCATAAATCTGTACAACCAAAATTTCAGATAACAGTTAAAGTGGATGTAAACCCCCAAATATACCAGTGAACAGCCTCAGATGATACGCAGAGATGAAACAAATCTCCCTACATAAGTTTTACATGTATATCTGTTGTCTTCATCTTTATATACTGTTTAGAAAGTTCAGATCTGTTAGGAGATTTCTCTTTCTGTTCCACACTGCAGTGAAGTCTGGGCATACAGCCAAGACAGCTTATTGGAGGAAAGGCACACACCCCCTCTCCTCATAGGGAGAGACTTTCAGAGCTGATCGTTGAATAATTCAGGGCTCTGCTAATCTTTTTAAGACATCCACCCGAACACAAAACTCAGGCTGCTTTTATCATATGTGACAGAGAACTTGTCAGGAGTTATCATGCTGATAACAGAGGAACGGAGCAGGAGTCAGCTACAGGACATAGTGCTTTGAAGAGAGATAACAAAACACTACAGATAAATATGCCCAGCTTAAATTTCATGAATCGGGTTTACATCCACTTTAATATATGGTCTGAACTCATATTGAGCCTCTGTGCATCCCTGGACTCACATAACTTCCCCATACCCATAGATGTGCCACAGCTTTTAATTCTAACCCTTACTTACAACCCCTCCAACCCTTACACCAATGCGAAATGGAAACACTTTTCGCCTCTTCAACTCAGTCCTCTACCATTTTTTTTTCTGTTTGGTACATTTGGTTGAAGAATGCTAATTGTACTATCATAGATGGATGTATGGTATTGAAAGTATTTTTTGAGCACATTGACTGGTCCTCTCTACTGTTAATGTGAATCCCTTACTTGATTGGTTGACCACTTCTCTTCTACTAATTATATTACCTCCCTTATTTCAAGCCCAGTATCTACTTCTCACCTCCCTACCCCTCTTCTTTTCCAAGAAGGTTATTACATTCTGTAACAAGGATAATGTTACCTGAACTTTGATATTCCACTTTTAACAACTACACCTATTGTGCAGCAGCCACCCCACATCTAAGGTTTATTTGAGCACCGTGTGTCACTCCTTTCTGTGGGTCCTTAGGGAAACTACTATCACTTTGTTAACTCTGAGGTATAATCTACAATGCAGGAAACATCTTTGACACATAGCGATCTTTACTGTGGATAGATTTCTTTGCATGGATAGATAATCCATGCAAAGCAACCAGCCAATAACCAGGCAATAAGTGCATGCCAAACATAAGTCTAAATATTGACAGATTAGTAAAAACAAGGAAATCCACTGTCTATGATGTCCCCTTCTTCTACCCCAACACCTCTTCTCCCAACATTATGTAGCTGCAGGGGGGCACACAAGTGAGTACTAACAATTGATTAATGGCTCTAAGTTTGCTGAGACTTTCGACATCACAATCAAGTTTGCCAACACATCCAGTTTCAGGCATTTTGGATAGCAACACAAGGGAGCATTTGTGTAGGTAAATAATATGCAGAAAATACATTAAATGCATATATAATCTAATGTTGACATCACTGGCCTGGGGACAGGGTCTTTTTAGAGCTGAACATGTGTTGTTTTTATTGTAGTGCCTTTTTGTGACATTTTATATTTTAATAAGCTTACACTAACATACATTAGTCACAAATATGGCTTTTGTTGGCTTTCAATTACTTATTGTAGTTATTATCATTTACAGGATATCACAGTGTAAATAAAATCATTGTTTAAAGATTATCTAGAAATGTATTTTAAATATTTTAAATAATTCATGCATGGTATTAAAAGCACTTGGAAATAAGGGTATAGGCGCAAAAATATTCACATTTTTATTGATTTCACATTGCGGGAACACAATCGGATTGTATGCGGCCACCCAACAGAAGATTGTCAGTACACATTGCTGAGGCATTACAGGATAACACATTAAACCTTTTTGATCATTTAACAAATACACTACAAGGTAGCGCGGGATAATCTATTCACCAGTTATTATTTCTCTGCTTAGCAACCGTTCAATTATAATATGAATGTATTAATGGAAAAAATATACAGTATTTCTTATAACATTATTATGTTTTCAGAAGCTTATCTCTTGTACATGTATATATTAAAAAATTTTTAAAAGGGGGCGTGGCCAGAAGCTGCCTGTTAATCTGCTCTGAGGGACGACAGCTTTCTAGGGCACAAAGCAACGGATAACTACCCTCAACACCCACACCAAACAGGTCACTTATCTCACTACACCCCCAGGATCATGTCCAAGTGGAGAAATGAGCATTCTGCCTCACGGAAACTCACTGAGTCCTGTTCGCTCCCTGACAGAAAGAATCCACAAAATGGTGCTGGAGGACATGCAGCTGCATCCCGCAGCAGCCGTCTTCCACACAGACACAGCTGAATGCTGCTGCAGACTATCTGCCTTCTCCTCACCTACCCGGCATCGGCTCCTTGGCCTCCACTACTTCCACGAGTCCTGCCAAATCCAAGCAGGGGCTGTCACAGGAAACAGCATAGGAAGATGAGGTGAGCCCTGTTACACTAGCACCCCCTGTGTACACAGCCATAAGCAACTCCATAGCTGCATATCCCACTACAAACCAGCCAGTATCAGATACTACATTGAGAGATATGCTCCTTACATTGCAAACCTCCATCCACTCTGATTTCAGTAGAATGATGCACCACTTTACCACTCTCAGAAATATCACACATGAGAGAGACAGTCACAACCATTGAAGTTAAAATGGAAGAAGTGACCACCTCCTTCAATTATTTAGTGGGTGCCCAGAGCGAGGGAGCTGAAGATATAGAGTGGATGAAAGCCAAAATCACAGACTTAGAAGACCGCTCAAGGTGGAATGATTTAAAAATTAGAGGCATGCCTGTGTCTGTCCAACCATCCGCACTGAAAGAATACTTCATTCAATTCATGTCCACTCTTTTACCCGACACCGCCCCAGGAGAATTAACCATTGACCGCATACATCGGCTGCCAAAACCGCCACACTTGCCTGATACAGTCCCAAGAGACACTATTGTCAGGATACATTCTTTCCATGTTAAGGAAAATCTGATGCGCACCACACGCAACCACTCTGAGTATCCCCAGCCATACACCAACTTGGCTTTTTACGCTGACCTATCTAAACATACCATGCTGCAACGCAAGAATCTTACAACTATTACTAAACCGCTACGAAACGACCATATACATTACAAATGGGGACACCCATTTAAATTGATCATCACTAAGGATAACAAATCCCACTTCGTCCGCACAATGGCATATCTTGGAACCGCTAGAACAAAGACAGCACACTCACACTTCTGGCATGCCCAACACCAGTGATTGGGATGATTTTGACCCATCGGATGACATGACCACCTGATGATACACAGCAATGTATAGCAAGCCCTAGTTTGCTTGTTGAGGCCCAGCTTGTCAGCCTTTCACCCCCCGTTTTAGTCACAGCCCAGACCACTCAAGCAGTGTTCTACATTATCTCTTTTTAGTACCTACCCTCCTCCCGGAAACACTGCACACTTGTTAATTGCTTAATTACTGACTTGTTTCTATTTCTTACAGTCTAAAGTTTAACACCCTCTCACCATCAGCCAAGCTACTTCCTACATCTTCGGACGAACTCCTGAATCTGCGAAGAATCCTTCAGAATATCTCTAAAAAAGTAAGTCTTCCAGTTTATGCACCAGCACTTGCACATCCACTCAGCACAGAAGACTTTACCTCCAACTCACCTCCACACTAACAGCTCTAACTAAACCCATCTATATGATTCCACCTTTATCGTTGAGAACCTGACACCTACAGCATGGCTATCAAAATAACATTGTTCAATGTGTAGCGCCCACCTACTTAGGTGTGTGCTAAAGTAGGCAGATAGGATTAGTGCTAGGTAAAGTTGCCAGTGTTTTACCCTGTTGGTTTAAACCTGGTTAGGTTAAATTGGTTGGGAGAAATTACAGAATAGCAGAAGGGTGTGACCACCTGTATTCTGTCTGATTGATGCCCTGTTCTTCCAGTGAGAGGTGCTGGAGGGAAGGTGTTTGCACACAGGATGCAGGTAGTTTGTGTAGGTCACCCTGAACCAATCGTTAATTTGAATGGGCAGGGGCTTTCAGGCCTATATAAACTGTGGGTCACATGCTCAAAAGGTCTGGGAAATGTAAGAGAAGAAGACAGCATGTAGAGGCTGGTGCAGCTCAAGCGCTCTCCCCTCTGGGGAGGGGAATGTGCCAAGCAAGGAGGAGAGATGGAGGAGACATCAGGAGGAAGTTGCTATTACCGACAGAAGAAAAACTGGGTGATCGATCCTCTATGGCAAGCATGGACGATTGATCAGGAGTACAAATGAGTGGAAACCCAGGGAAACAGTGCTTTCAAGAGACTTAAAAGGGTTAAAGTGTGGGTCTTGGAGAAGAAAGTACAAATATTCGGCCTTAGAGTATCGTTCTTTGGGTACACTTGGAAGTGCTGTACATTCGGGAAGTAGTAACAAACAGGAGGAAGGAAAGCTGCAATGTGTAACTGGAAGCAAGTGCAGGTTAAGAGTTATTCAGAGTGGCTCTATGATCTGGACTATGTATTCTCAGGACACACTTCACTTAATGTTGAATCTGTAAGAGTTATTCAGAGTGACTCTGTATCCCAGAACTGCAATAAGTGCCAAAGAAGAATAAAGTTCAATGTTTAATCGTTTTAGACTGTCTGCTGTGTCAATCTATAAAGGGAAGGGGGTAATGGAAACACACTAACGAAAAGGAATGAACTACCCACCAGCTCCTATGGGGGTCTACAAATGTAAAGGGCTTAAACCATCCGGGGAAAAGGCACTCCCTCTGGTCCAAAGCCCACATATTGTGTCTCCAAGAGACTCACTTTGGGCAGAATAAAGCTCCACTTATGGTCCATAAAAACTTCCCACATATTTTCTTCGCCAACTCCCACAACAAAACAAAAGGAGTGCTAATAGCGATCAAAGACACAGTAGCGTTTAAATTGATCTTTTCTACTACGGATTCGCAGGGGAGGTACACTATCCTAGTGTAAAATTAATAACACAACCTTTACTATTGTCAATGTCTACTCACCAAATACAGGCCAAATACGCTTTCTGCGTAAACTATTGAAAAAAGTACATAAGAGAAAACAAGGTGGTATGCTTCTCTGTGGGGAATTCAATCTAGCTCCAGACCCCTCCATCGACCTTAAAGGATCCTCTGCTAAACATCATCGACAACCCACACTGATCCCATTAATACGAACTAATGGACTATTCGACATATGGAGATGTCACCACTCCATGGAAAGAGACTATACCTTCTTCTCAAAACCCCACTGCACCTACTCAAGAATTTACCTGTTTCCAAGGGACAAACAACTTCTACAAGATGCCATTGAGACAAACATGCACACCATAACATGGTCGGATCATGCACCCATCTCCATATGTATAGGAGACAAGACCTCCAACTCCTTTGCTACCAACTGGAGGAATGATCCGTACCTAATGTCAATACCCACTAACACAACCTTAACACAAGAGTGTCTGAAATAATATTTTGACATCAATACGCCTTCAGTTAGCAATCCAACTATTCTATGGACAGCCCACAAGGCATTTATTCGAGGTGTACTAAATTCAAATGAATGCACAAGCGCATCGCCAAAGGACGCAGCAGTTAACAGAACTATTAAACAAAATTGAAAAATTAGAAACGACAAATAAATCAAACCGCACACAATTCACTAGCGTTAAAATCTTCCAGGCCAGGAATGACGTTAGATCTCTCCTTAAAGCTAAACGCACCAAATTATTGCTAAAATTGCGTTGCACCTTTTATGCAGCTGGTAATAAAGCTGGTAAATTATTAGCAAACCAAATCAAACACAAAAGACCTAAAAAATAAAATCTCCCACATTATCCATCCTACTACAGGAGACAACATGTATCACCCCAAAGATATAGCTAATGCGTTCAGGGCATACTACCACAATCTTTACAATTTAAAAGACGACCCCCACACAACGCAACCCACTGATTCCGCCATTATGGGTTTTCTAGAATCAATTAATCTTCCCAAATTCTCCCCTGAAAAATTAACATCCCTTAACGCTGCGTTTTCAAGGAAATCTCTCAAACTATTTCTACACTCCCCAAGGGCAAAACCCCCAGCCCTGATGGCATATCAGCCGAATATTACAAATTGTTCAACAACACCTTAACTCCACACCTACGTCAACTGTTCTTCGCTGCTGTGTCCTCTGGTGAATTTCTGGGTGAAATGCTTTCTGTAAATGTTGTAACCCTGTCCAAACCAGGGAAGGAGCCGAATACTCCCTCCAATTTCTGTTCTATATCCTTATTAAATATATGTCTTCTGGGAACTGTGTGTGTTCCCAGAACACCACGGGGCCATTCACAGAACGACACGCCGCTCACACGTGCGCAGTAGGAAACTGGCAGTGAAGCCGCAAGGCTCCATTGCCTGTTTCCCTTACTTAGGATGGCGGTGCCGGGACCCAAGAGCCGAGGGACGGGTCGGCCTCGGGCGGCCGACATCGCGGGCACCCAGGACAGGTAAGTACTTATTTAAAGTCAGCAGCTACAGTGTTACAATTTGTACAGTACACAGTAGCTGCTGACTAACCCCCATACACCCTGACCAGGTCAGGTTTACCCTAGGTAGACAAGCCCCAGATGCCACACGAAAAATAACAAATCTTCTACACCATACCGAAAAAACATTATAAACGGCTCTATTCATTACCCTTGACACCGAACAGGCATTTGACAGGATACACTGGTGATATTTGAAATATGTACTTACGAAATTGGGATTCCAAGGCAACATAATCTCAACCATTTTAGCCCTATACTCTAATCCCACTGCCCGAGTCCTCTCAGATGGGGTCTTTTCAGATCCATTATCTGTTATATCTAATGGAACGAGACAAGGATGTCCCCTCTCCCCGTTTATTTTAACACTACTGATGGAAACCCTAGCCCAGAAAATTTGCTCCTCAAATTCCATATCAGGAATTAAAATTAAAGGTCAAGAATACAAACTCACACTTTTGCGGATGACATAATCCTTACTCTGACCGACCCAGCTTCTTCCCTGGTAAAGGTATGGGAAATCTTAAATACCTTTAATGCATGCTCATTCTACAAGGTGAAAGACCCAAATCCAGTGTCCTTGGCGTTTACATAACTAAATCTGCTAAATCTCTCCTACAAACTAAAGTTCCCTTTCAATAAGTCTCTTCCACAATGCCTTATTTAGGCATATCTCTGACCACTCCATCCTCGAACCTATATAAATACAAATATATACCATTCCTTCAAACTTGCAGGAAGGATCTCCAACAAACATGCAAATATTACCTCTCATGGGCAGGCAGAGCGGCAGCTTTTAAAATGATCACCCTCCCGAAAATCCCATACCCCTATAGAGCTTTACCCGTATAAATCCCCAAATCATTTTTCAGTGCAATTAAAAGTTTGCTCTATTCTTATGTTTGGCAAAGTCGGAAACCTCACTGTTCCTATACCATTATCATCAAACATAAAACTGCAGGAGGTATGAGCTTCCCAGACACAAAAGACTACTACATAGCAGTGATACAAGATCAAATCAGACACTGGTTCACGCCCACATTGAACAAACAATGGCAATTTATAGCACAAGCTTTTGTAGACAACTTAAGCTCTCTTTTACTAGCCCAGACAACTTACCAGAAACTCAAAAAAACACCCAATGATCTCAGCCGCAGTTGAGGCATGGCAATTTTTACTTAAAAATAAATCTATTCAAATTCATACTCCCCGATCTACCTCTCAAACACTGGTCACGAATACAAAATCTCCCACTACAGGAAATAATGCACAACAACCAAATCAACCCATTCCAAACCATACAATCTAGACACCACCACAGGGTACAAATACTTACAGATGCATATCCTCATACCTGCAAACAAAAACAATCCCAACAGCTAAAATTCCTACCAAAGCATGGTCTTTCTGGACATCCAACTTTCCCAAAATGAAGGGAATATCCCTTATGTACAACCTAATACAGAACAAAGACATGTTTCTTAAAACATCAACGTATAAGAGATGGGAAAGATTTACAGACTCGGATTCTCGGATTCCCAATGGCGCAATGCCAAACGACATAACCACAGGGCTTCCAAATGCATTACCTATTGGGAACTGTCACAAAAAAATCCATCATAGATGGTATCTCACTCCAACAAAAATGCACAAATTTGCAAACCTAGATGATAATTCCTGCTGGAGGGTCTGTTCCCTTAAGGGCTCTCTAATCCATATTCTATGGGAATGTCCACACATCTTTCCCTTCTGGAGAAAAGTTTTCTCCTTGATATCAGATATCACTGGTATTATCTCCAAACCTACTCCATCGCTAGCCATCCTAAGAAGATACCCATACAAATTCAGAATCCTAATGATACATACAAAAGTGAGTACACCCCTCACATTTTTGTAAATATTTTATTATATCTTTTCATGTGACAACACTGAATAAATGACACTTTGCTACAATGTAAGGTAGTGAGTGTACAGCTTGTATAACAGTGTAAATTTGCTATCCCCTCAAAATTACTCAACACACAGCCATTAACGTCTAAACCGCTAGCAACAAAAGTGAGTACACCCCTAAGTGAAAATGTTCAAATTGGGCCCAAAGTGTCAATATTTTATGTGGCCACCACTATTTTCCAGCACTGCCTTAACCCTCTTGGGCATGGAGTTCACCAGAGCTTTACAGGTTGTCACTGGAGTCCTCTTCCACTCCTCCATGACGACATCACGGAGCTGGTGGATGTTAGAGACCTTGCGCTCCTCCACCTTCCAGATGCTCAATAGGATTTAGGTCTGGCCAGTCCATCACCTTTACCCTCAGCTTTTTTAGCAAGACAGTGGTCATCTTGGAGGTGTGTTTGGGATCATGTTGGAATACTGCCCTGTGGCCCAGTTTCTGAAGGCAGGGGATCATGCTCTTCTTCAGCATGTCACAGTACATGTTGGCATTCATGGTTCTGTCAATGAACTGTAGGTCCCCAGTGCCGGCAGCACTCATGCAGCCCCAGACCAAGACACTCCCACCACCATGCTTGACTGTAGCCAAGACACACTTGTCTTTGTACTCCTCACCTGGTTGCCACCACACACTGAACCAAACACGTTTATCTTGGTCTCATCAGACCACAGGACTTGGTTCCAGTAATCCATGTCCTTAGTCTGCTTGTCTTCAGCAAACTGTTTGCAGGCTTTCTTGTGCATTATCTTTAGAAGAGGCTTTCATTCTGGGACAACAGCCATGCAGACCAATTTGATGTCATGACGGCATATAGTCTGAGCACTGACAGGCTGACGCCCCACCCCTTCAACCTCTGCAGCAATGTTGGCAGCACTCATACGTCTATTTCCCAAAGACAACCTCTGGATCTGACGCTGAGCATGTGCACTCAACTTCTTTGGTCGACCATGGCGAGGCCTGTTCTGAGTGGAACCTGTCCTGTTAAACCTCTGTATGGTCTTGGCCACCGTGCTGCAGCTCAGTTTCAGGGTCTTGGCAATCTTCTTATAGCCTAGGCCATGTTTATGTAGAGTGACAATTCTTTTTTTCAGATACTCAGAGACTTCTTTGCCATGAGGTGCCATGTTGAACTTTCAGTGACCAATATGAGAGCGTGAGAGCCATAACACCAAATTTAACACACCTGCTCCCCATTCACACCTGAGACCTTGTAACACTAACGAGTCACATGACACCGGGGAGGGAAAATGGCTAAATGGGCCCAGTTTTGACATTTTCACTTAGGGGTGTACTCAATTTTGTTGCCAGTGGTTTAGACAATAATAGCTGTGTGTTGAGTTATTTTGAGGGGACAGCAAATTTACACTGTAATACAAGCTGTACACTCACTACTTTAGACTGTAGCAAAGTGTCATTTCTTCAGTGGTGTCACATTAAAAGATATAATAAAATATTTACAAAAATTTGAGGGGTGTACTCACTTTTGTGAGATACTGTATTCTGTTTGCAGCTAGATTACTTATAATGCGTAAATGGAGAAGCTCCTTAATCCCCAACATCTTGGATGTTAAAATTCAACTGAATCTAATTAAAGAATATGAATTCACATCTGCCTTACAAAACAATACCCTGGCAAAATACACCAACTCCTGGAAGCCTTGACTGAATAGTCCATGGTGATTGAGGGTTATACTTTCCTCCTTTTTCTTTCTTTTTATAGTTCATACGCTGCAATCTTTTGTGACTGAGTATTGTTTAGACAGAATTAACAGACTGTATCCTATTGTTTGTTCATGTATGTACACATGTTTTCTACAATACAACAATGTGTTTCCTTCCCTGTAAATAAAAATCCTATTAAAAATCATTTTTTAGAAAAAAAAATAAAATAAAAAGACTATACAAAAGGTTTTCTCATCAGCTTAGGGATATACTAAAGAGGGTCCAAGCCCTCTCATCATGATTTTAAGGTCTCCCAGCATTGATTCAGGTTCAATATTTAATGTATGCCTTAGGATCCATATATTGCTGATCTGCTCTCAAAGCAATATGACTGCTAAAATATACCATACCAGGTATTCAGTTCAGTAACAATTGTTGCCCTTAAACCTCAAAAGGTATTTGAGTACCATTTCTTGCCATACATATAACAGTTTTTGGCAGATTGGATTATAGTCTGTGTTTAATTCCACCCATGTAGAATTTCCATTTGCTAACTAACATGTTTTTTTCAACTGTTGCAATTAGGATTTCTAGAACTGTCCAACCACATTAAGAAACTTTTTAGTTGTAGTCCTTATCATGCTATTGACTTTTGACCTCTTTTGGAATTTTAACTAGGCATAACTATTTTCAAACACAATCATGCATTTAACAGAATCCAAAACATATTCTCTGAAGGTTCTTTTCACATCTGACAAGTAAATTCACTATTTTGGGCTCATTCACACCCTATAGGTACATCGCATTTTTGTGTTTCCCCGCTCAATTCCACATGGTGCACTTCTGGCAGCTTATTCATTTCAATGGGCTGCCAAATGCACAGGATTTTTTTTTTAAATCGTGCAGCACCAAACTGCATGGTACTGTAGCATGTTTGCTAGATGCATGGAGTGCTATTAAGAATGAATGCTGGGAGCCTAAAGAACATTTTGGTGCCTCTGTTCTCTGTTTTCTTTTTTTTTTTGGCACAGCTTCCACAGTCCTTGTGCTCAACAATCCTTCAGCCACATACATGCATATCCTACCTTCTTATCTTCTTAGTAGCTACTTTTTTCATTACTGTACTGCATTGTTTCCACTCAACTTGCTACTGTTGGTAATATGTAATCCTGGAATACAACTATCTATTTTGCAGTAATCACTCTGACAGCTTCTTCTGACCCTCACTTAGAGAAAACCTGATGTATGTTGTAGGAAATATCATAGTACTAAGGCATTCAGACTCAAACATGCCTTGAACATTTAAATATGGGTAGTGAAGCAGTGAGAGAGGATGCTATGCAACATACTCTTCAGGGAGTATATTCCTACTGACCTTTCTAGATGGTCTCTATCAGTCTGTCCATAGTGGATCATACAGAAATAGAAAACTTAATTAATTTTCTGCTTTTAGAACTCCTGCAGTATTTACTTAGCATTAAAACTTTACTAATGGCTGTCCAATTGCATTGCATTGTTGCCTGGAATTGCTTTTTAATGCATTTATCCTTCCTATTCCTACTAGAAAACTTTATTAATGAATACTGACTTGGTTTGTGACCAGCTACTAGATTTTTCTCAAAATTTTATTCTAAATTATGTATGGTAAAAATTAGGAGCTGAAACGTCAAAAGAGGTCTCCTTATACTCGATTTCCCTTCATATGTCCAGTGCCTTTTCATGCTTAGGTATGCTCAGATGAAGGTGTTTGTTTTCAGCAAGTCTGTCATTACTCCCATCACAACCATTAACACAGTCTGCTATGCCCATCCTAACTGTGAACCTAAGCGTTAGTACAAGTGTTAGCACAAGTGATAACTGTAGTGAATGTGAAGGTTGTATGTGTTGAAATATTCCACTTGTGCTGTAATCAAGACATATGGATTCTTTAGAACAGCATGTTACTTCTGTGTACCAAGAAAATCTGCCTGGTACTTCCATTAACCATGTTGTGGCCAGAGGTCATTGATGCCTAGATGCCCAGGCCAAATTTAGCAACGTCAGTTACCTTAACAATAACTCCAAATCAATAAACAAATTTGCATACCTAAGTCATTTTTTAATATATCTTAAGAACATATATATATATATATATATATATATATATATATATATATATATATATATATATATATATATGTTCTTAAGATATATTAAAAAATGACTTAGGTATGCAAATTTGTTTATTGATTTGGAGTTATTATATATATATATATTTAGTACACTGTTTTAATAAAGAACAACCCTGCTCTTCTTTTATTATAGAAAAATGGGCCTTTCTCCTAGTAACTGTTTACTGTTGTCCATTAACACTTAATACCACTTAGTAATATAAATCACATTTTTGAGATTGCAGAATAAAAATATATACAGTTATCTCCAATACAGAAAAAGCATTAAAGACATATCCAGCAAAAATATATAAAGAGCAACGATTATGTGCAATGCAAAACTACCAATTGGATTTTAGTAGCCCGAAGTCAGATCTGTGAAAAATACATTATAACTAGTTGCTGTTGGATACTTAATTTTGCAAATTGCCAGTAAATCTCTTTTAAGTTTTTCCAGAATACCAAAAGCAAAATCACTTGAATGATCCACTACTAGGTCCAAAGCATAATAACATCTTATGTCAGTAAATGTGTTTTTAATTGTCTCCTTTTATGAGAAGAATATATGAAATTGTCAAAGTTCACTTAATGATAACACATGCATTTGTTTTATCTCTGCATTTTTGTGAAATTTTCAATACAAAAAGATACGTTCAATTCAGAATAGATTGTTTTTGCATAGGTCAGACTTATTTACTGCAGGTTCACAGCCTTGGCAAGCATAGAAGCAATATGCAAAGACCCATGCCCCCTTAGGCATTATGGCTTGGGCACCATTCACCCGGGTCACCCCGACAACCTCTACCGTTTCATCAGTGGTTCATGTCCCAGGCGTTTTTTGTTTTTTTTTTTTCCATAAAGAAACTCCTCATTTTACCACAAAGTGAAAGAATTTGCCACAGAAAACTATCATATGACAAGAAATATAATTATTTATATTATTGTTATATTATAATATATTACAATATATAATAATATTTTAATATATATTTTTTTTATAATTATAAGCATGCTTCATTATTGGCTGTTGCTATGCTTCATATTTTTGTAATTCTGTGCAGAACTTGTTTTTACGCACTCTTTTCCCTGTGATATATTACTTCATGTAACTGGGATGGATTTACCATTAAGTACAGTAGGCCTGTGTCTATAGGCTACATAGTCACCAGCCACACATTTTTCCCACTGTCAAAAAATATATAGCAATCTATTGTAAGCTTTTTTATACACTCCTTTATATTTTGCTTTGTCACAATAATCTGGGTTACATTCAATGAAACAAGGAAATATTCTTTGTAACAACAACTGATCATAGCAAAAGGGGTGTACCTTTGGACATCACCAGTTGTGCACCAACTGGCTCCAGTAATGTAAATCTGGCCTTGGATATAATATACAATGGAAGCTCAGTGGCTTTATGCCAGACGGATTGTGTTCCATTTTTAATGGATCAAATCATAGATTGGCCTTATGGTAAGTAACAAGAGATAAAAAGAGAACTGAATGATAAGAGCAGGATAAAAAGGAACTGCTCTTGGCTTGGCATGAATCTTTCTTTTCAACATTTAAGGCAAAGTCTTACTTTGCCCATTTATGACAAAGTAACAGGTTCACTTTAAAGGTGTGATCAGCAGCAGCCAACTTTGCTCCCTCACCTTGATCTGTTCAACTACCAGGAGCAAAGACAGTGCCCAGGTACTTTTGGGTATGGGGGAGCATGTGACTCCCTTCCCGTCAATGTAAGTGACAGGGCTGGTGCTTGGTGATTGGATGCTCAGGTTCCCGATTGCTGTCACTTGGCAGGGGGGAGAGAGTCATCAACCCTTTGTAAACTCAAAGTTGGTGCACAGGTCATCCAGTTTTCATTCGTTGCTTTGCCTTGCATGTAAAAGTCAATTCAGAATAATGACTGACAGTTTTTTGGCCTTTTAATATCACTAGCCTCTATAAGGAGAACAGAAAGTAGGACTATTTAAGATTGAGATAAGATTAAAGCAAACACTAGTGAAAAAAAAAGAAGCCTTCTCTAAACAAAAGAATATAAATTTCACACTTAGCAATATTTAGATCTGTGACTTGAATATTCTGATGAAGAATTATCTTGAGATTAATTGACTTGAATGTATAAACAGGTAAACTTGACACCATAAGCAGCCTGCATGCTGTACAGTTGAGGTAATTAAATTGTACCAGCTGATTAGAGAAAAGCCAATGTGGTATCAATATTCAAAAATGGGCAGAGACATATTCCTGGAAAGTACAGGCCAGTCAGCCCAACATCAATAGTAGGTAATTAATTCTACAAGGACGTGAGCTGCCACCTAGATAGGGGGAGGCCTGTGGATGTGACGTATCTGGATTTTGCAAAATCATTCGATACAGTTCCCCATAAATGCTTAATCTACAAGCTGAGGTCTGCAGGCATGGACCATTGGTTTGTTATGGTTACAGGGGCGTGTCCAAAGGGTGGTGATAAATAACGTGTACTCAGACTGGTCTGGAGTGGTAAGTGGGGTACCCCCAAGGCTCTGTCTTGGGACCAATTCTGTTTAATTTACTCATAAATGATATAGACGATGGGAAAAAAGCTCAATCTCAGTTTTTGCAGACAACACAAAAATATGCAGGGCAATAACGTCACATTAGGATATAGAAATTTTACAGAAAGACCATAACAAAATAATAGGCGGGGGGCAACTACATGACAAATGAGGTTTAATGTGGAGAAATGTAGGGTAATGCACTTGGGGGCTAAAAACATAAACACAAACTACTCACTAGGGGGAGAACCTCTGGGGGAATCAAGGATGGAGAAAGATCTGGAGATACTAGTAGATGACAGATTGAGCAATAGCATGCAATGTCAAGCCGCAGCTACCAAGAATTTTAGCTTTCATTAAAAAGAGGATATACTCCATAGGTAAAACTATCATCTTGCCACTTTATAAAACTCTGGTCAGGCCACATCTGGAGTATTCCGTCCAGTTCTGGTCACCAGTTCTCAGAAGGGATGTGCTGGAGCTGAAGAGAGTCCAAAGAAGGGCAATGAAATTATTAAGGGGGCTGGAGGACCTTGATTACGAGGAACAACTAAAAGCACTAAAATTATTCTCGCTGGACAAGAGATGCTTGAGAGGGGACATGATAGCGATTTACAAATACTTCAATGGTGATCCCAGCATAGGAAAAAAAAACTTTTCAATCCCAGAGAGTGTAAGAGGACATGGAGCCACACAATGATCTTGGAGGAAAAGCAGTTTAACCTTAAGCTGCGCAGGGGTTTTTTCACTGTCAGGGCGATAAGGATGTGGAACTCTCTTCCACAATTAGTGGTGTCAGTGGGGAGTATTGGTATTTTTAAAAGACTCTTGGATGGGCATCTTAAAGAACACAACATACAGGGATACGGGAAGTGATTATCAACACTGATACATGTACACCTACAAAGGTTGAAGTGGATGTACTATTGTCTTTATTCAACCTTACTTACTATGTAACTATGTGATAATAATGGAATGTAGGATGGGATCTAGTCATCTTGCATTTTTTGTTCATTGCTTTGCCTAGCATGTAAAAGTCAATTCACAAAAATAAGAAGGTAAGATAAAAACAATCTATAGGAATAAAATTACAATTTCAAATACTTATGCAATAGTTAGCTACATAAACTTAATATTTTTATGAGGAAATTATGTTTAGATAAAATAAACATGGTTAATTGAATATAGTTTGGTAAACCTGACACCATGGGGTTGATTTACTAAAACTGAAGAGTGTAAAATCTGATGCAGTTGTGCATGGTAGCCAATCAGCTTCTAACTCCAGCTTGTTCAATTAATCTTTGACAATAAAACCTGGATGTTAATTGGTTTATATGCAGAGCTGCACCCGATTTTGCACTTTCCAGTTTTAGTTAATCAATCCCCATATTCAGCCTGCATGCTGTATGGTAAAGCTGCACAATTCTGGATAAAATGAGAATCAGAATTTTTTTGCTTAGAATAAAGATCATGATTCTCTCACAAAGAACTTTTTTATTTTAAAGATTTACAACCCCTGAACATTAGGTTATCAAACAAGATGGCAATAAAATAAGACATAATACTCTTTGCTTCAATCAAATTTAAAGAAATGTAATGAAAAATAATGTAATGTATAAAGAAATAAAAAATGACCATTAAGTTATATCAGGGTGCTTTTTTAGTACTCGCCGATGCCAATTACCGATACCTACCGCAACAAAGCATTGAAAATTTTACATTTTATTTTTCATTTATTTTACAAATGAAATTTTTAATTTTTTTTTATTTTGCGCTTTTTTCAAACTAAACGTGTAAATATATGTTAAAGGTATAAAAATATTAATGAACAAAGCAAACAAAAAAAAGTTTTAACTATTAATACCTTATAAAATAGAAGTGTAGCGGGTGTCGCACTCTATAACCCACGACCCCGCCAAGCTGGCCGGAACAATGTACAAAGGCTTTCCAGCTTGAAGGGGTTGTAAAAGGTTTGTGTTTTTTCATCTTAATGCATCCTATGCATTAAGGTGAAAAAACACCTGTCAGTGACTGGCCTCCCAGCCCCCCCGTTTTACTTACCTGAACTCTCAAACTTGTCCCACGGGGACGCGCTCTCTCTCTGCCCGGGGTTCTCGGCTCTTGATTAGATTGATAGCAATGCAGCCATTGGCTCCCGCTGCTGTCAATCAAATCCAATGATGCCGGCCAAGTCCTGCATTTGGCCTCTATGGACGATGAATGCTGGACTCGGGAGAGCGCTTCCCCCAGGGGTTTATCTGATGTGGGGAGGAGTGGAGAGAGCCGCCGAGGGACCCCAGAAGAGGATGTTCGGGGCCACTCTGTGCAAAACGAGCTGCACAGTGGAGGTAAGTATGACATGTTATTTAAAAAACAAAAAAAAACAAACCTTTAGTATCACATGAGTTAGGGAGAGCTGCCTGCCAGCAGCTGCAAGGGGGATTTTTCACCCCCCTTCTTCCTCTTTCACTGACTGATTTAATGTAATGTGAGCTGACACACACAGAGCTGTGCATTCAGTAGCCTTTCTTGTGCCCCATGGCAGGAAGAAGTAAGCCAATTAAAGGCACAGTTACAGCAGCCAATCAGAGAGACTGTACTAAGCTGCAGGAAGCAGCTGCAATGGATTCTGGCACATGCAGTTCCCTCACCAAGCCACTCTATAGGTATTCAGGAAGGAACTACAAAAGGCCCAGGATGCTCTGTGACAGGAAAATAAAAGACTCCATTTTGTATCCTGAGGAAAAGTCAGTCAGCCTTGAGGGAGAAAAGAGACCAGACCTGAGGGAGAGTTGTTGTCTCTCAGATGATCTCCCTGCATGATTCAGGCCTCCACTGCCAGTTGGGACATCCAGCCTGAGAAAGGGGAATCCCAGGTGTATATTGAGGCACACCTACACCGACAGTGAGGTGTTCCAGTGTGAGGTGACCATTCGGGTTGCCAAGAGAGCCTGTCTGTTCCGGGATGTTCGTTTGGGCCTTGATCACAGGATTTGGTGAGAGGGCATTTCTGCTCATCTGCAGGGAACAGAGACACTGCACTACAGAAGGGGTTGTTTGAAAGCTATATACAGACAATATTGCTGGTAGTCATCTTGCTGACACTTGTAGTACCGCAGGGATAAAGGGATAAGGCTATACATTTTTGGGACATTGTATACAGACATCCTTGTCCTCACACCTTGTTTAACAAAACCCTACTGGTTTCACTTGATAATCTGGACCAGTTGTGTTGTTTGGCCCTGCTACCCAGGAGTGCACCAACAAAAGTGGCTAGCTGAAGACACCAAATCTTATCTCTGCTTCTAAAGGACCAAAGCTACTAGTGCCACACGGATCCACACACACATACTCAGGGCTCTGTATGTGCATTGGGTGTGTGGGACAGTTTATCTAAGAAGTAAAGCTATTACCTGTTGATTTGTATAGTGTTTAAAGCAGGGCATGTGGTGTCAGGGGACAGGAGAGAGAAGCCTGACACAAAGGGAGTCACTCCTCTGCTCTCCTCCTGCCTGGACTCATAGAGCTAACCTGAGTAGAGGTAACCAATCCAATTAAAACTGTCATATTGTGCTTTGTTTGCCATTTAGGTGTGCCTCTGCTCTTGGGGACATTCTAGTGTTTGGAATCCCCTGAAAGCAGCTTGAGAGCTATATTGCTCTTAAATCTCAGTTATTGCTCTTTAGTTGATCACTGTCTGTTATTCTTCCACAGAAATGTTACAGTAAAGACAATTTCTGTGTTTTATTATAATGTGTGTGTTTCTCATTGGTCATTGCACTTGCCAGGTGTGCCAGAGGGGGCTGAGGCTGTTATTGGTGTTGAGAGGCAGAGTAACGGACTGAACATAATTATGAGGTATTCCTGCGCTATCGTGAACGGGGTTAGGGATAAAGGAGGGAGGAGGGGAAACCCAATCTCAATAAGATAAGGAAAAGCAGCCTACACCGGATGGGGTACAGCCTGTTCCTAGATAAAGAGAAATAGAATAAAGTGTGGTGCTGCGCTAATCCCAATGAGATTGGTGTGTATTAGCTCTGTGCACGTGAGTGTCTTGTAGTGCACCCAAATTTAGTCTCTGCAACTGTAACAGAGCAGTAAAAAGATGACCTAATGTGACAGTTGAATCCTTATGTGCTGATGGTGTGTATAATCAAAAAATCATAGTCTAGATACACAATAAATAATAATAAATATAACGTGCAAAGTGATTAGTGCTTAAACATTATGATAGCAAACATAAATGCATGGGTGAATAAATATAGCATAAATAAAAATCGCATAAATAAAAATCGCAGCTGGCTCAAACTATCACCAGTCGCCAGCTCACTTAATTAGATATAAATCAACACATACATAAGTGCATGTATACCTAAAGTGCATCCAGTGCAAGTTGAATGTGACTAAGTGCTAAAAGTTCATAAATATGCATGCAAATCTGCGTGCAAAATATTATCAGGTGCAGTGCTCCTTGCGGCGACCAACAATCAATCAAAGTCCATAAAGCGTGTAATGACTTCCGTGCTAAACATGGGTGACAATAGTGGTCAATCTTCATGCAACAATGTGCACATTGGTGGGCAGTGGCCCCTTACCTGAGGGTAATGGGGTAATCGCGTTTTAGCCATTTAGAGGCATGGCGGCCTTTGTAGAGACCATGGGTATAATCTGTAATGGAGGATGGTGGGAATATGGTCCTATCCTGATCGCTTCTCTTGTAGGGGCGTCTGGTCCTTTCAAGTAGTGTCCCGGGGTCACCAAGATAGATTAAAAAAGGAAGCCCACAATAGTGTAGTATTGTATGGAAGCATATCACTTTTATTACAGTATAAAACTCAGTACTCACATATAACGTTAAAAACGGGGTGGAGATCCAACGAACGGCGAGCTCGTCGGATCTCCACCCCGTTTTTAACGTTATATGTGAGTACTGAGTTTTATACTGTAATAAAAGTGATATGCTTCCATACAATACTACACTATTGTGGGCTTCCTTTCTTAATCTATCTTGGTGACCCCGGGACACTACTTGAAAGGACCAGACGCCCCTACAAGAGAAGCGATCAGGATAGGACCATATTCCCACCATTCTCCATTACAGATTATACCCATGGTCTCTACAAAGGCCGCCATGCCTCTAAATGGCTAAAACGCGATTACCCCATTACCCTCAGGTAAGGGGCCACTGCCCACCAATGTGCACATTGTTGCATGAAGATTGACCACTATTGTCACCCATGTTTAGCATGGAAGTCATTACACGCTTTATGGACTTTGATTGATTGTTGGTCGCCGCAAGGAGCACTGCACCTGATAATATTTTGCACGCAGATTTGCATGCATATTTATGAACTTTTAGCACTTAGTCACATTCAACTTGCACTGGATGCACTTTAGGTATACATGCACTTATGTATGTGTTGATTTATATCTAATTAAGTGAGCTGGCGACTGGTGATAGTTTGAGCCAGCTGCGATTTTTATTTATGCGATTTTTATTTATGCTATATTTATTCACCCATGCATTTATGTTTGCTATCATGATGTTTAAGCACTAATCACTTTGCACGTTATATTTATTATTATTTATTGTGTATCTAGACTATGATTTTTTGATTATACACACCATCAGCACATAAGGATTCAACTGTCACATTAGGTCATCTTTTTACTGCTCTGTTACAGTTGCAGAGACTAAATTTGGGTGCACTACAAGACACTCACGTGCACAGAGCTAATACACACCAATCTCATTGGGATTAGCGCAGCACCACACTTTATTCTATAACGGACTGAACATACTTCAGGGGGTATCACTACAGAAGTAAATTTAAAAAAATGAGCAAGAAAAATATAATTACATGGAAAAGGAAAATAAGGACTTAATAAAGCTGATTAGAGTAAATTAAGGGTTAATAAGAGGTTAAACAGAGGAACAATAAAAAAAAAAATGTATTTTTTTACTTGACAAGGTTGCTTTAAACTGACTTCATTTGCAGACTGACTTCATAATTTTTTTTACATCTGTCAGCCGTGGAAATGGCTCTGCACTTTCTACATAAATCGTTGAAATGCTGAATTAAGATCGTGTGGGAGGTCGAATCTTTTAACGATTAATCGTGCAGCTCTACTGTGTGCTTGAGTAAAATTGGGACGTGGGATATGATCGAGTCATAACCATCAACAATGCTTTCTGTACTTTGGCTAACTCAGGAACTGACCCAAAATATTGGGAAGTGGTGCAAAACTCAACAAGATGGAGTTACAGGGGTTTGGACGATCATTGTAAAGAAAGGGTTGCAGTGTTATCCCAGCCTTGTAAACCGAAGTACTGTATCTGGATTCTCTCATACCGACTAAAAATCTAAGCTGAGAAATAGGGATTCTTTACAGCACAAAGTATGTAGGCAAATCACACACCGCTGCCATGCCACAGTGGGGCAAATCATAAAGTGCTCATACAAAAAAAAAAGATTACATTAAATTTGTAATAGCCTTTTTTCACCACTGCTTTTCCTTTAGACTAACCTTTAAGAAAAGTAAATGCAACAATTTAAAGAGTAGATGAAAGGTATAGTATAGTATAATACTTTTGGTACTTAAATGGTGCATTTTGACAGGGATCTTTTCATCAGACCAAAAAGAGAGACTGCTAAGAAGGCAAGAGAGAGTTATTTGGTTCCAAAAGAGGGATAGTCCTTCCAAATGAGGAATAGTTGGAAGCCATGCTCTGTTGGTTATCAGAGCGCTGAGTGTTCTGCAGTGGAGGACATCTAATTATTGTGATCTAGTGTTTAGCACTTTTGGCTAAAATGTGAAAACAAAAAATCATTAAAGAGCAAACATTTGTGCTGCCCATCTTGGGGCTATGCTGGCAGTGTTTTATGATTTTTTTTTACAATTATTAACTTCTAACTCTTCATCACACTAATAAAATTGTTTTGCTGTTGTCTGGGTCCTTGCTGGGTAGGTTTCCTCTGACTTTCTGCTCTGTCCGACACAGACAGCAGTTAAATCTAAATTGAGGCCTAAACCTTTATAGCTCTATCCAAAACTGTAGGCTAACTTTACACAGACATTGAATTTTTAAAGCCTGTAATGCACATTAAAACACCTATAGTTTTTCCAAGTTGTTGCACAGGCATTCGAGTCTTGTCAAGCGATACTCCTCAGATGCCCTTTGAGATGTTCTTTTTAATGTTTTACAATGCAAAAATGTAAAATGATCACATTTGATGCTTCCTAACTGTGCCTTAATAATGCTGTAAACGCTATGCACTTGCAGCATTTTTCAACAGCAGTGAATGGAGGTGGTTGTAAAGTCTTAAAGCCTGCTAAATTCTGCAGGTAGCATTATTTTTATCACCTATCGATGTGAGGCAGTGCTAATCCTGCCACATGTACACCTCCATCTGCTCTATGTTTTAACAACTATGAGTGGCATTGATAGGCAGTCAGGAAGTGGTAAAAATGAGACCCAACCACCCATTGTCAATGCCTGTGTAAACCAGGCCTAAGAAAGGTTTTGTGTACACTCTAGCGATAGAAGGATCCATAATTTTAACCAGCTTTAACCTTACCACAGAAAGTCTCAACCAACATAAACGTATTTTATAAATCCCTTTAGACATTATATTATTGAATTATATACATTATATATTTTTTTAAGAACAGTAAGCATACATTTTTTAAATTATAAATTTTTGGAATTTCCAGGCAGAAAAGCATTTTCTTGGAAATCATCAAAGTACTTTAAAACTTTATGTCTCAAACCCAAGAGAGATTTCTTCTGAAGCGTTCATCGTCACTTCAAGCCACAAATTAATGGTGCTGACATAAATACACTATTAAATAAAGCTAAAGACTAAACTGGCCTAAGAAAGTGTCACTCCTGATTAAGACGCACTATAATATTTGCCTAATATAAATAATTAAAAAAGCATCAAAAGAAATGATGCGTTCATTTCTAAAGTAACCCATGGATTTTGATTTTGTGTGTTTTATTTTTCTGTTTATTTTGAAAAGTGTGCATCTATCTATCTATCTATCTATCTATCTATCTATCTATCTATCTATCTATCTATCTATCTATCTATCTATCTATTTTGCCAAAAGCCCAATAGCAGTAAAAATAGCAATAGTCATACACTGGTACCACTGCCGCTGTAGTTCAACTGTCACTAAACCCACAATAGTAAAATAAATCTGTATTTGCAGTAAAGCATGCTTGTTACACTTACTGTGGAAACCAATGGGTTAATCCTCTGCAATAAAAAGGCTGTTTGATCCTGTCTTCTCTGATCCTCCCCTTCTCCCACTGTCCCTAATCCATCTCCTGATAAGACAGAACCTTTGGAGTCACTCTGCTCATGCACAGTTTGGTGCATATTGCTAGAGAGTTTTTTTTCTTGGGAGGATCAGCACAGGGCCAATCGGCACTGTCCAGACAGGGGTCAGGGGTCCTGCAGCCTCATAGGACAGTCAGAGTAGAATGAAAACTCTTCCTACAAGCTTTAACCATACACTTATAGAAGTCCCAAGACTGCTATATACTGCTGATGAGAAAAGGTATTTAGCAGTTTTTATTTACAAAAAAAAACTGTATTTCCATGTCCTGTGTACTGTGGGAGAATAGATATAGTGAATGCAAGGTCCTGGGTTTAGTAACACTTTAAGGTGCAGTTTGCCCAACGTTTTGGACTAATTGGCATCAAATGTGATTCTGTGCAATGCCAGTGGTCTGATTGGTGGATTTGTGAAAATGTTTTTTGTTTTTTTGGAGCAATAATGCAGGATTTTCTAAGCATTACAGGTACACTAAAAAGACAGCATAGCAGATGAAGCTTCCTAAATCTAGCACTGAGCTGTCTGATAAGAGAAGAATCACTGCTCTTATGACTCATTTTAAAAGGATTATTTTAAAGTCTTCTTTCTTTTACGTTGTACAATTACTTTTTATTAAGAAAAACAGTACATAGCTATATAAATATTCAGTCATACTGTGGGTGTATAGAA
Organism: Aquarana catesbeiana; assembly: GCF_042186555.1. Classification (NCBI taxonomy): domain Eukaryota; kingdom Metazoa; phylum Chordata; class Amphibia; order Anura; family Ranidae; genus Aquarana; species Aquarana catesbeiana. Next base: position 262,066,789 of record NC_133330.1, read on the forward strand.
ATTGTGACACAACAATAACGAAAGTCAGAATTCTCCCAAAGTAATTTTGGAAGTTGATAAAATGCTGGAGATTTTATTTTTAAATTCCTATTTTTGTATATATTTTAAATGCAGTCAATTCATCTTACCTATGAATAAATCTTACCATGCAAAGAGCTCAGGATGTTATTTCAGCAATCATTAGTCTTTGCTCCATTATTCAATGGTAAAAATATAGTTGTTGCTACAAAACTGCTTTCTGCATGATATTACCTGGCAGATGTTCACTCAAACTTTGTAGCAGCTATATACACAATTGCTTGGTGTGAACTTTAAGATTCAAGAATAATACAGATAGCTTTGGACTCCTACACCAAAAAAGGATTGCAAAGTCATTAATCATCTGCAAAAAAAATGTCTAATTAGTGCTTCTGACTCACAGCTTTTCTATAGCTCAGTTTAATGAAAGTCTGCAAAAAAAATCTATTCTCAATGTATTCTACCTTGTATCCAAGAAGTCAAAAGCCGAGGGAGAGAAGTGCATTAACTTAAACTTCACTTTGTGTTTGCTGAAGCTGATATGTAAATTTCAACCTATTTTTAAGGGCTGTTAAGTTTCACTCCTATCTTCAGCCCAGTGAAATTTATCAAGGAAGTCGGGTTATTTTTATAGCACCCAGCGCCTGCTGATTGCCATGGTAACATGAATTGTTCAGTGTAATAAACTACCTCCCTCTGTTCTCATAAACACAAGGGTTTTTTTTTTTGGGGGGGGGGGGGGTGTTGGCTCAGGGAATATGTAAGGCAAACAACTATTAAAAAAAATGTAAGTCAGCCTAAGGAACCCACGTGCATCATTCTTCAGAATATTGTACCAGCCACTTAAAGTGTGAAAACCTATCCTCTCTAACAGCCTTTTCTATATGACTGCTATAGTGAGAAGGAGTTAAACTCCATATTCGGGTCCCTCACCAGCATCATTTACAGGTGTTGGAGACTAATGATTTAGCAATGTATATGTGCCCATACCATTTGGTCTCCTATGCCCCCCCTTTTGCTGACTTCACTCCGGAAGAGTCCACTTCTGGATCCTGAGTGAACCCTGATGTTAGACAGCCAATAGGAAGCATCCACAACACACAGGCACTGATATAGACAACAGACCCCACTGCATAGAAACAGAAGACTTAGGACTAGAATATCATGTGATTGCCAGCTGAAGCAGGTACAAAGGTTTTTCAAGTAATATCCTTTTTTTTATTGTGGAAATTAGTAAGAGGAGGGTGGGAGCCCAGATTTCAGCTTTAAAAATTAAAGTCAAGGAACCAGAAGAAAGACGTAGTTCAGGTAATAACAACCAGCAAAATATTAAAATCTTCACAAATAAAAACACATAAAATCATCTTCTAAAATCAGGCCACATAACCCAACTGTCATAATTCCTACCTCAAAAGATGCACCTTAAGCAGAGGAAATGTTGCAGTGGCTCAGATTGGGTACATGTGATCTGCTCTGCCAAGAATGCTACAGGGAGAACGGGCAGGTATTGGGGTGGAGAGATGTTTCTAGAAAGTTCCTCCACCAGTGAATACACCAAGTTGTAGTGGCACAGCAAGCTGAATAACCACCACTATTTTATTGCAGCAACACCACTACAGTCAGTAGGAACTGTTCTCCAGATTGTGAGTGAGATTCAGTACTTGAGAAGCTTAAGAAGCTTGACTGTAGAGCAAAAGGTCATGCTGTCAGAAACCATGAAATCAGACCGAGACAGGAGTACAGCTAAATCACACTTGTTTAATAATAAAAGTAAAAAGAACAAACGTAGTCAAAACATAGCCAAAGTTCAGTAACCAGAATGGATAGTCAGCCAAGCAGAAGTCAGGGATCAAAGTAGTGGAACAGCAAGCAGGATCTGGAGCCCGAAGAGATGTCAGCAAAGCCAGTCTTTAAACAGCAATGCAGCAGATAGTTTCTTGTGATGTGACCAAGGAGAAGGCAGAGCTCCTGTCACGTACCTGGTAGGTTTTGAGCCTGAAGTGCAGAGAAAGACCTCCCTTACAGCTCCCACTCCCATTCCCCTGGAATGGAGACAGAGGGCCAGGAGTGAAGAGTGGTATGGGTGCCTGGCAGGATCAACAGTCACTGGAAGTTCAGTAGTGGTGGCACCCTCTGGAACCTGAAGCTGAAGAGAAGACTGAAGGCTGAGACTGGAATGCAGGGAGGACCAGGAACCCAGCAGGTAAGCAAGCCGGACAGGAGAACAGGACTGGAACCAGGAACAAACAGCAGGTAGTAGACTGGAACGCTGGACTGGAACCAGGGACAAGCAGCAGGTAGTAGACTGGAACGCTGGACTGGAACCAGGAACAAGCAGCAGGTAGCAGACTGGAACACTGGACTGGAACCAGGAACAAGCAGCAGGTAGCAGACTGGAATGCTGGACTGGAACCAGGAACAAGCAGCAAGTAGCAGACTGGAACGCTGGACCGGAACCAGGAACAAACAGCAGGTAGTAGACTGGAACGCTGGACTGGAACCAGGAAAAACAGCAGGTAGGAGCCTGGAACGCTGGACTGGAACCAGGAACAACAGCAGGTAGGAGCCTAGAACGCTGGACTGGAACCAGGAACAGACAGCAGGTAGGAGCCTGGAACGCTGGACTGGAACCAGGAACAGACAGCAGGTAGGAGCCTGGAACGCTGGACTGGAACCAGGAACAGACAGCAGGTAGGAGACTGGATGCTGGTATACACAGCGGGAGGGTCAACAAGCCGGTGGTCGGTATTGGTCGGACAGCAGAGGTACCAGGGTTTACACAGAGGGATGGTCAGGCAAGCCAAGAGGGTCTGGTGCAGGCGGATAGCAGGATGGTCAAACAGGAAGCCGGGTCAGATAACAGGATACACAGATCAGATCAGGTAAAGCACACGGAACGCTGTAGAGCAGACAGCGGGGATTGAGTGTGACAGACCGGTTTAAATAGCCCGCCTGACACCAGCGGGAGTGCGCGCGCGTGCCCGTGCGTGACAGCACCCATGAACGCGTGCGCATGCGCAATGGGACCCATGGCCGTGTTCCCGTGCGCCTGGATCGCCGGTTACTGGCAGGATCTTCATGACATTGCCCCCCCCCAAGGGGCAGCCTCCGGATGCCCCTTTGACAAAATTTCTCTGGATGGGATCTTTTAAAAGATTGTAACAGATCTTCAGCATGAATATTATCTTCCGGTTCCCAAGAATTCTCTTCTGGGCCAAACCCCTTCCATTTTATCAAAAATTGATTCTGGTTACCTCTTTTCCTATGGTCCATGATAGCCTCCACCTCAAATTCCTCCTCCACATCTTCCAAGATTGGATCAGGAGGATCCGTACTTCGGCCTGGAAATGGGTTGGAAATAGAGGGTCTGAGCAGGGATACATGAAAAACTGGATGCACTTTTAGTGAATCCGGGAGTTCAAGCTTGTATGCAACTTCATTAATCCTCAGCTTGACAGGAAAAGGCCCAAGAAACTTGGGACCCAATTTCTTTGAAGGGCAAGCCAACCTGAGGTTTACTGTAGACAACCATACCTGATCCCCAGGTGTAAGTAACAGCTCACCTCGCCTTTTCTTATCGAAGGTTGCTTTATTATACTCCTGGGTCCTGGTCATGGTCTCCTGGAAAACTTGGTTGTTGGAAGTAAAGAAGTTCAATTTCTCCTGGACTGAGGGTACTGTACATTCTGGAAGGGAGTTAGGTAAAAATGAAGGGTGGAAACCATAATTCGCAAAAAACGGAGTTTGATAGCAGAGTGAATAGAATTGTTATAGGCGAATTCGGCCAATGGGAAAACAGAAATCCAATCATCTTGGGCAAAAGAAGAAAAACAGCGCAAATATTGTTCAAGGGTCTGGTTTGTTCTTTCTGTTTGCCCATTAGTCTGGGGATGATAAGCCGATGAAAATGAAAGCTCAATGTTCAAGGTTTTACACAGAGACCTCCAGAATCGGGAGGTAAACTGTACCCCCCGATCTGAAACGATATTAACTGCTACCCCATGGAGCCTGATGACTTCTTTAATGAATGCTTGTGCCGTTTCTGTAGCTGAAGGGGTGCCCTTCATTGGGACAAAGTGGGCCATCTTCGACAACCAGTCCACTATGACAAAGATTGAGGTGAAGCCCCCAGCCGGGGGTAATTCTACAATAAAGTCTATAGAGAGCATTTTCCACGGTCTATCTGGGACAGGCAAGGGCTTTAGTAGTCCCCATGCCTTTGTTCTGTGCCTTTTGTTCCTGATGCAGGTGGTACAGGACTCCACAAACCTTTTACAATCTTCGTGTAGCTGAGGCCACCAAAAAGTACGCTGTACCAGATCAGTGGTCTTAGCTACGCCAAAATGCCCAGCTAATGCATGATCGTGACAGAGCTCTAGTACTGCAACCCGTAGTGTTTCAGGTATAAAGATCCTATTCTCTTTTCAAATATTTTATTGGTAATTAACAAGCGACTGTTCCATACATTACATTGGAGATAGCAGGGTAGCATAAGACAGTGCTTTTCATTGTCATAGATTACATCATTAACAAAATGGAATATAGTGGATTATACCAACAAGTGAATACTCAGTCAAATCGTGAGTTTAAACGGATAAGGTTGGGTAGCTAGAAAATTAGAGGGAACTGGGTCCCCAAAATAAGTATGTAAAGGTGCCGGGTTTCTCCCCAAAAAACAAACATGGGAGTCACCAGGACCATTGTTTAAGACCGAGTACAATACCAATAGGTATTAATGGTAGAAGAGGGGAGAAAGAGAGGAAAGAAGAAAAAGGGGGGGAAGGGGAGAGTAAAAGTAGATAGAGAAGAGAGGAGCGAGGGAGTGTGTGGGTCAGCCGGGTCGCACGGGCAGAGGTGTGGTATCGTTGTCTCTGGTTTAGGACCGAATAGATTCAGTGTCCCAACAAATGTTCATCTATACAAGCCGGGAGGAAGTGATCCATCCATGGTTGCCAGATTCTGACATGTTGGGGGACCTTATCCAAAATTTTGGCCTCGATCTTGCTATGTACCATTGCTTGTGTAATCCGGTTTTTAGTTTCGGTTATACTGAGCGTGGGTGTTTTCCAAGCCTTAGCGATTGTTTGCTTAGCTGCGGTGAATAGCTGGAGGAGGAGGCGAAGCTGTGCTCTTGTGTAGTCCTGGGGAATTAAACTGAGCAGGGCTATCGTTGGGCTGGGTTTTAGGATGACTTGGTGTAGGGTGGACGCCATTTGGAATATAGTTTCCCAAAAGCGTTGCACCAGTGGACATGTCCACCAGATGTGTAGATGTGTACCTCTATCGCTACATCCCTTAAAACAGTTTGGGGAAAATTCAGGTAAGAATTTAGCAATTCTAGCCGGGACTAGGTACCACCGCATCAACACCTTGTAGTTTGCCTCTGAGGCAATCACGTTTTGGGAAGAATTTTTTGTGTTGGTCCAGATAGTCACCCAGTCCTCCGCTTCAATATTAATATCTAGATCATTTGACCATCTCTGCGCATATGCGGGAAGGCGCGAGGATGGTGTAGTGAAATGTGCGTAAAGTCGGGAGATAATGCCTGGAGCGTGCGGGTCCGAGTCACACATAGTCTCGTACTCTGTCAAAGTATCCAATCCAGAGAGAGATTTTATTATTGATTGAGTGAAGTGCGCAATTTGGAGATAACGGAAGCATTCTCTGTTGGGGAGTTGTGTTTGTGCTTGGATACTGGCAAATGATTTAATAGCGTCTGTATTGACTATATCACATATGCGAGTCAGGCCCGCCCGCTCCCAGGACTGAAATGATAATGGTTCAGTATAGGCTGGGTAGAATTGTGGGTGACCCAGAAATGACAAGAGGGGGGAGTGCGGGGAAATCAGTTTGAAGGGTGTTTTCAGTTTATCCCAAAGTCTGAGAGTGTGTTGTGTGATTGGGTTAGATATGGGACCACGTGATGCTGGGGAAAGCCATAGCAAATTAGTTATGGTAAGCGGGAATGAGTCAATAGCTTCAAGGCTAACCCAGAGTGGTATTTCGAGTTTCGAGTGGTAGAGAGCCGTCTGGGCCAGCCTTGCAGCTTGGTAGTAGTGTTGAAATTTTGGGATGCCAAGGCCTCCATTGGGCTTGCTACATAGAAGAACGGATCTAGCCACTCTGGGTCTTGTAGAGCCCCAGATAAATTTAAAAACTTTACTTTGTATGATCCTATGGTAATATGAAGGGACTGTGACAGGGAGAACTCTGTATAGGTATAATAGTTTCGGAAGCAAAGACATCTTAACAGCCGCAATGCGGCCGAGCCAGGAGATACATAAGGGTAACCAAAGGTTAAGGAGGGAAGTTATTTGGGTTAGCATTGGGAGGTAATTGTTTTGGAACAAGTGCGATGGGTCACTCGTCAGTTTAATCCCTAGATAGGGAATAGATGTAGTGGACCATTGAAAAGGGAAGTTTTGGCGTAACTTAACTAAGTCAGCTTGCGGCAAAGACACATCAAGAGCCCTCGATTTAGTTTGGTTGATTTCGAGCCCCGAGACCCTGGCAAATCTATCTAGGGTGTGCAATAGGATCGGGATGGTAGTATGGGGAGATGTGATGAACATGAGAGCATCATCAGCAAAGAGGCAAAGTTTATGTGAGGTAGAGGCAATCTCCAAGCCCCGAATATCAGGGTTACTCCTTATCAGGACAGCTAAAGGTTCAATCACGAGTGCAAATAAAATGGGGGATAAAGGACAACCTTGCCTAGTTCCTCGTAAAATGGGAAAGGGGTCTGAACGGAAGCCTGAGTAATGCACGTATGCTTGTGGTTGATTGTACAGTGCGTTGACCCACCCCAGAAAATGTGGGCCGAAGCCCCAACGTTGGAGAATATAAAATAGGTAGGGCCAGGAGACAGTATCGAAAGCTTTCCGGATATCTAAAGAAAGGAGATGCATCGGGATTTTACGGGAGCGGGCTAAATGTTGGAGGAGAATTACTCCGCGAATGTTGTCACTCGCCTGTCGTTTAGGAATAAAACCTACTTGGTCTTTATGAATCAATCCTCCAATTATAGGGTTGAGACGTAGGGCTAAAATTTTGGCTAGAATCTTGATGTCGACATTTAAGAGTGAAATTGGTCTGTAGTTAGACCACGAGGTGGTGTCCGTGTTTGGTTTCGGGATCATCGATATAAGTGCCGTCAATGTGTCTCTGCCGAAGGAGTGTTGTTTAAGTATAGCGTTAAAGGAGTTGGTAAGGAGGGGGGCTAATTCAGTTGCAAATTTTTTATAATAAAGGCTCGGTAGACCGTCCGGGCCTGGACGTTTATGTGGTTTGAGTGACTTGATGGCTGATAAGACTTCCTCCGTGGTGATCGTGCTCTCCATAAGTTCACGATTAGCATTAGATAATGTAGGAATAGGAAGATTGCTAAAAAGCTTTTCCGCTTGATTCGGCGAAAATGCCGTTTTAGGCTCGTACAAGTTTGCTAGTTGTTTACGGAATTCAGCGAGAATTTTAACCGGATTACTAGTCACATTATCTTTAGACAGTCTAAGTCTGATAGGGACACGAACACGGTCCGGCCTACGAAGGCGTAAGGCCAGATATGTGTCAGGTTTGTTGGCTTTGGTGTAGATCGTGTAACTAGACCTGCGGATAGTCTTATCAGCCGCTTCAGCCAAAAGTAGGTCAAGTTCGAGTTTAGTCTTTTCTAGAGTTATTTTATGGGCTTCAGTTGGGTTAGTTTGAAATTGTAGGAAGTGGTTCTGGTATTCTGATTCAAGTTGGTGTAGTCGAAGATTTTTATCTCTATTGAGGTGTGATGCCACTGAAATGCATGTGCCTCGAATGACTGGCTTATGGGCTTCCCAGAGTAGTATAGGGGAGATATCGGGAGTGGCATTGTGAGTTAGGTAATCTTTGAGAGCTGTCTGGATATCTAAGCAGTATGATTGGTTGGTTAGGAGGGAGTCATTCATGGACCACCACCTTTGAGAGGCCTGTGGTATTAAAGAAGATACTGTAGTGATAACAGCACAGTGGTCTGTCCATGTGATTGGGTGGATATGTGAATGGAGAAGGAGCGGGGCGGATGCTATAGGAATAAAAATGTGGTCAATTCTAGAGAAAGATTTATGGGGGTGTGAATAGAACGTAAAATTTTTCTTAGTGGGGTTGGATTCTCTCCATGTGTCTAAAAGGGAGGCCTTAAGTATTTGTTTGCGGAATTGGATAGAGGGGGTGTGATGTTCAGGGGCATAGTACAGAGTTGGAGTCACCACATAGGAACAGGGTTCCTTTACAGTGGGTTTTCACTATTTGTAATAAATGTGAGAAAAAAGGGAAAAAAGGGGTTTGGGTTTGAGTTTGGGGCGTAATAAGAAACAAAAGTTGTTGTAACATCTTGCAACAGACCTACAAGAAGCAGGTAACGACCCTCCGGATCTTTTATTTCAGTTAAGGGGGTGATTGGTGTGGTGTGATGAAAAGCTAGAAGGACCCCTCGATATTTAGTGTCTGCTGAGGCGGTAAAAACTTGTGGATATTTAGGGCTAAAGAAGTTGGGGGTGTGGCGCTTTGAATAATGGGTTTCCTGAAGAGCCACTACGTTGGCTTTTAGGGATGCGAACGTTTGAAAGGCTTTGACCCGCTTATGTGGAGAGTTGAGCCCTTTAACGTTTAGGGTAAGTATATTAAGTGGTGCCATGGTTAGGTATGTGGAGAATTATTAGCATGGGATACCGAGCCCGTGCGAGCCGACCGACAAATGAAATGGAGAAGGGTAGAGGGAGAGAGTTTAAGAGAAGAGAAAGAAAGAGAATAAAAGAAGGGGGAGAGGGCATATGGTGTAGGGTACGCCACCGATATCGCCCCCTATCAGGGAGACAAACGGTCAGTGACGCCCGACCAGTAAGTGCGCCATCTCTGCGATCAGAAGACCAATCAGAGAGAGGGTGCACCATAGAGAGGGAGCGCAATGACAGCTCCCCGCCGCAATCGGGATTAATCAAAACAGTTTAAAGTCAAAGCCCACAATGTTGTAACATATATTAAGGCATAAACCCAACACAGAACATGAAGGAGGGGGGGGGGAATTGGGAATGGAGGGAGGGGGGAGGGGGGAGGGGGAAGGGGGAAGGGGGGGAATAAGGGAAGTAAGGGAATTGGGACATACAATATAATCAGTCAATTTTTCTCTTTTCTCTACCCCTGACATGACTTGTATCCAGGGTAAAGTCTCGTGGAATTATGATTGCTATATTATGATGGTATAGGGGTAGGAATGGCAGGATACTAGGGTTAACCTGGCACACTTTGTGTATGCCAGTTTAAGCGTATGAGCCATAATACAGTATGTGTATATATTATACATTATACAGGCAGGTAGAAATATAGTGATAAGGTTAAACATTTCAATTCAACGAAAAGAAAAAACAAAAAGGAAAAAAAAAAAAAAACCCCAAAGAAAACCTTTGAAAAAGGTAAAGTAACTGAACCTGAATAGGCCTTAAAAGGCCTAGAAGCCCTGCAGAGAAGGCTTGCAGGAAGCTGTATTAGTTCCTAAACCAACCGATGTCGTCCAGCAGCTTCTGGTCACTGAAGCGTTCTATGCGAAGAGAGTCATGGAAGATGCAACTGAGGAGCTGAATGCTGGAAGAGACAAGGGGAGAAGGAAGAAAAAAAAAAGGGGGGAGAAAAAAGAATATATGTCTGTCAAGCTTTCAGCGGAGGGCTTGAGATTTCGGGCTGGGGTGGTAGTTTCCAGATGATCGTGCTGGGGTCCCTTTCCGGATGGACTGTGGATCGGGGTTATTCCTCTTCGGGGTCGTGGTGTATGGCTGGGAGGTTGATCTGGCTGGTGTGCGAGGCAGAGACGTTTCAGGTTGACGCGTCTGGGGCGACAGGTGCAGAGATTCTAGCAAGCGTTGCAGCAACTCAGGGGTGGTGCAGGTATGTTGTTGTCCTTGATAGGAGAATTGCAAGGCAAATGGGAATCTCCATGTGTACTTGAGTTGGTGCTGTTGTAATATTTGCAGCTGCGGTTTCATAGCACGCCGTTTAGCGATAGTGAGGGGCGCCAAGTCCGTGAACAGTTGGTAGTCGTGATTCTGAAACTGAAGGGAGTTCTTATTCCGTGCTGCTGTTAGTAGTAGTAGCAAGTGTAGTTTGACTATGATATCTCGCGGTGGCCCGTCTGCTTGACGGCGGGTTAGTGCCCTGTGAATTCTGTCAAACTCCAGACGTTCGATGGGTATGGAAGGTTCAAGTTCTTGGAATAAAGCAGTGGTAAATGATTGTAGATCATCAATCGCCTCCGGTATACCCCTGAGACGCAAATTGGACCTGCGAGAGCGGTTTTCTGCGTCTTCCAGACGCGATAACAACATAGCATTTTCCTCACGGAGGGCAATATGTTCATGGGCCTGTTCCTGCAATGTGAGTTCCATGTCGTCGACCCTGGTCTCAAGGTCTGCTGTGCGTTGGCCTATTTCACGGATCTCTCGTGTCAAATTGTTAGTGATTTGATCTGAGGTTGTTTTCAGCGCCTTATGGAGCATGGTTTCCATCAGCCTTATGAAAGCTGTCTGTGACATACCTGCTTGCGGTAAGGGGTGGGAGCCGCCTGAATTAGATTGCATGTCTGTCTCGTCTTCACTCTCCAGCATCTCTGAGTGTGCAGGAGAGGACGCTGCTTGATCAGCCAGGGCTCGGGCCTTCGCCGCCATCTTGGAAGAAGCGCGGGCCAGTGCTTCTTTTATGGGTTTCGGCTTTGTTTTGCCGCGATGGCCCGTGAGTACCATACCGGAGGAGGCACTGATGTCCGGGGGAGGTAATCCCTGGAAAACGGGAGCCGGATCGCTGCGTTAAAGGTGCTTTATGGTCCCGAGTGTGCGGCGGGGAGTGCGGAGCTTCACAGGGAGACGTCCGCCATGTAAAGCCTCGCGCATGCGTCTCCAAAGATCCTATTCTCATGCCACAGTAATCCATCCTTAACTTGGAGTTCTGCCTTAATGGAAGATCCCAATCCTGCGGAAGCCTGCTTAATCTGGGAAAGCAGGTTTCCCTGAAGTAAAAGAAAATTCCCCGGGGACAGAATGGTGTCTGGAGGGGAAATTTCTTGGGGCTTGTGAAACATCCTGGATAGGGCGTCAGGTTTGGTATTTTTGGAGCCAGGGTGGTAGGTGACATGAAAGGAGAACCTGGAGAAAAAGAGAGCCTACCTGGCCTGACGTGGCTTCAACCTCTTTGCAGATCTCAAATACTCCAGGTTCTTATGATCTGTAAAAATTAAGACTGGATGAGCGGCACCCTCCAACAGATAGCGCCACTCCTCCAATGCTGACTTGATTGCTAACAACTCTCTGTCACCTACATCATAATTTCTCTCTGCCGTGGACAATTTACGAGAGAAGAAGGCCACAGGATGCAGCAGGGCCTTAGTTCCCTGTCTTTGGGACAGCACTGCCCCTACTGCAATTTCAGATGCGTCCACCTCTAGTATGAATGGCAGAGAGGAATCTGGATGTTTTAGTACAGAGGCGGAAGTAAAATGGCCCTTGAGAGTCTCAAAAGCCTTTTGGGCTTCAGCAGACCAATGGAAGCGTGTACCTTGTTTAGTTAGTTGTGTGATGGGTGTAATGATGGCTGAGAACCCTTTAATAAATTTACGGTAAAAATTAGTGAATCCAATGAATCGCTGGATTCCTTTTTTGTCTGTCGGGACTGGCCAGTCTAAGACTGCAGTGACTTTTTGAGGGTCCATCTTAATGCCCTTACTGGAGATGACTAACCCCAAAAATGGAATACTTTCCTGTTCAAATTCACATTTTTCAGCCTTTGCATATAGACCGTGTTGTCTAAGCCGGCCCAACACACTTCTGACGTGCCTGTGATGGGATTCAAGGGAACAAGAAAAAATTAGTATGTCGTTTAAATAGACGATAACAAACAGGTCAAGAAAGTCACGTAACACATCATTGATAAAGTACTGAAATGTAGCAGGGGCATTGCACAGGCCGAAAGGCATCATTAAGTACTCAAAATGTCCATAGCGGTACGAAAGGCGGTCTTCCATTCGTCTCCGTCCCTAATACGAACTAAATTGTAGGCCCCGCGGAGGTCAAGTTTGGTGAATATGGTGGCCGTCCCCAGTCTTTGGAACAATTCTGGCACCAGGGGAGAGGGTACCGATTCTTCACAGTGATCTTATTTAGTTTGCGGTAATCCACACAAGGTCTGAGGGTCTTATCTTTTTTCTGCACAAAGAAGATGCCTGCACCTGCGGGAGACGTGGGTGGACGAATGAAGCCCTTTTTAAGGTTCTCATCAATATATTCTTTTAAAGCCCCTTGTTCCACTTCAGTTAAAGGGAAGATTCTTCCAAAAGGAATCTCAGCACCGGGAAGTAACTCGATGGGACAGTCATAGGCCCGGTGAGGGGGTAACACCTCTGGCCTCTGCTTGCTAAATACATCCAAGAAGTCATGATAGGCAGAAGGGATGGACGGATGTAGACTAGGATCTGTATCTAGGCAGAGCAGGGTAGGGTTCTCCTGAACATTCTGAGTTCTGCAAAACTGCTGGCAATAAGAAGAAGGGAAGGTAACCTCACCCGTGATCCAATTAATGTCCGGATTGTGAGCCTGTAACCATGGCATGCCGAGGATTATGGGAAACAGGGGTGAAGCGATAATATCTAGGCGTAGCTGTTCTTGATGGGCATTGGAAATGGAGACGGGTATTGGGATAGTCTCCTGGGTAACAGGTCCAGATTTAATAGCGGTTCCATCAGCTAGATGGATGGAAAGTCCATGGGTTTTAGGCAGCAAAGGTATCTGGTGTTGGGTAGCAAAAAGAGAATCCATGAAACAGCTGCAAGCTCCGGAGTCAATAATGGCGTTTATTTGCAGAGTCCTTCCTGGAAGCTGTAGTAGGAGAGGAAGAGCAAGGTGAGTGGTATTCTTAACCAGAGGTGTAACATAGTCAGTAGACAGAGAGAAGCACTTACGGGGGTTTGAGGGGACAGTTCCTGACACAGTGCCCAGGTTCCCCGCAATACAGGCACAAATTATTTGCTCGACGACGTTGTCGTTCCTCCTGGGTAAGAGAAGGCCGCAGGACTCCTAATTGCATTGGCTCAGGTAGGTTAAACGTGGAGGTAGATGGTGTTGGTGATGAATGATGGGGAACCTTAGGGGTATCCCAAGTTGGACGAGAAGATCCCATAGCTGTCTCAGATCTACGCTCTCGTAGGCGTCGATCGATCTGGATGGCTAGATCGATTAAGGCATTTAAAGTCTGTGGTGTACCCACCCTGGCCAATTCATCCTTCAGAGAGTCAGAAAGTCCCATCCGGAACTGATAGCGGAGAGCCGCATCATTCCAATTAGTGTCCGCACTCCACTTCCTGAATTCAGCCACATAGTCCTCTGCTGCCCTGCGACCCTGTTGAAGGGTATGCAGAGCCGCCTCCGCAGTCACGGACAGCTGGGGGTCATCATACAACTGACCCAATGCGTCAAAGAAGGTGGAGAGATTAGTCAGGGATATGTCCTTTTGCTCCAAGAGGTGATGGGCCCAGGTTTGGGGGTCACCAGAAAGCAGAGAAATTACGTAGCCCACCTTGGTAGCCTCCAGGGAAAAGGTACGTGGCTGAAGAGCAAAAAATAATTCACAGGAGTTGCGGAAGGCCCTGAACTTATGGCGATTCCTGTAGAAACGTTCAGGCGTGGGAACCTTGGGTTCTGGAGGGAGCATCACCACCGTTGAGGAAGGCCCGACTGAAGGAGCAGGAGCAGAAGGAGCCCCCTGGACCCCAATGGGATTAGACAAAGTTAGCACTCGTTCCTCCAGCCTGGTGTATCCTTGCTGCAGATTCTTGACTGCTTCGGTCAATCCTGCCAGGTGCGCACAAAGTTCCTCCATGGGAGACGTTCCCTGCTCAGGCTCAGACATGGCTGTCTGCTACTGTCACGTACCTGGTAGGTTTTGAGCCTGAAGTGCAGAGAAAGACCTCCCTTACAGCTCCCACTCCCGTTCCCCTGGAATGGAGACAGAGGGCCAGGAGTGAAGAGTGGTATGGGTGCCTGGCAGGATCAACAGTCACTGGAAGTTCAGTAGTGGTGGCACCCTCTGGAACTTGAAGCTGAAGAGCAGACTGAAGACTGAGACTGGAATGCAGGGAGGACCAGGAACCCAGCAGGTAAGCAAGCCGGACAGGAGAACAGGACTGGAACCAGGAACAAACAGCAGGTAGTAGACTGGAACGCTGGACTGGAACCAGGAACAAGCAGCAGGTAGTAGACTGGAACGCTGGACTGGAACCAGGAACAAGCAGCAGGTAGCAGACTGGAACGCTGGACTGGAACCAGGAACAAGCAGCAGGTAGCAGACTGGAACGCTGGACTGGAACCAGGAACAAGCAGCAAGTAGCAGACTGGAACTCTGGACTGGAACCAGGAACAAACAGCAGGTAGTAGACTGGAACGCTGGACTGGAACCAGGAACAACAGCAGGTAGAAGCCTGGAACGCTGGACTGGAACCAGGAACAGACAGCAGGTAGGAGACTGGATGCTGGTATACACAGCGGGAAGGTCAACAAGCCAGTGGTCGGTATTGGTCAAACAACAGAGGTACCAGGGTTTACACAGAGGGATGGTCAGGCAAGCCAAGAGGGTCTGGTGCAGGCGGATAGCAGGATGGTCAAACAGGAAGCCGGGTCAGATAACAGGATACACAGATCAGATCAGGTAAAGCACACGGAACGCTGTAGAGCAGACAGCGGGGATTGAGTGTGACAGACCGGTTTAAATAGCCCGCCTGACACCAACGGGAGTGCGCGCGCGTGCCCGTGCGTGACAGCACCCGTGAACGTGCGCACATGCGCAGTGGGACCCGTGGCCGTGTTCCCATGTGCCTGGATCGCGGTTACTGACAGGATCTTCATGACAGTTCCTCTGGACTGGACGGCTTAAGTAGGCAGGACTGACGAGCAGGATCATCAACAGCTGGGTAACTGTGGAGAGAGATGGGAGATGGCAACTAGCCGACAGCTGAGCGGCCAGCTCAGAGAAGGAAGGGCTGAGCCCAGCCCTGACACATGCACAATGATTATGAGTAGGAATTGGCATGATTGAAAAAATTCTTTTGACATTGAAAAAAAGGGGAGCGGGATTTGAAAAGGGGAGAGAAAAACTGCTCACCAGGCTCCAAGATATGTGGACTTTATTGGCACACCACAAAACAATAGTAAATAAAATTCATACATTAATTACACCTCATTAAAATACCACATCGCATGAAGCACAATGCAGCCTTATCAGTGTGGCAATCCCAATTTTTTGGCAACTGCCAGACAGTCTGTATTGTATATTTGATGCAGTGTGACTGTGGGGCATGCTGGCAAAACTAAGAGACACTTTTTCCATCGTTACAGAGATCATGTCTCTCTAATTTCAAAGAAAAAATTGGAAACCCCTATTAGTCACCATGTGGGATTATACCACGGTTCTGATTTGTTCAAAATCCACTTTATTGCCTTGGACCACATCCCCCCACATGAAAGGGGAGGAAATATGGATAAAAAACTTCTACAGAGTGAAGCTAGGTGGATTTATAAACTATCAGCTAATAAATACCCGGGTCTGAATGAGGCCATGAGGTTTAAGCCTTTCATATGACTGAATCCACTATCTTCCCTTCAAGAATTGCCATCCTGTTTGCCATCATAAATCAAAGTACAGTAATGTATGGTACTCATTATTTTATTATTTGATTTTTTTTAATTGATGTTCACTGCATCTTTGAATACCTCTGATGGGATTTTATCAGCAGCCACAAAAAAAACATATAGAAATTATCTTTAAAAAAGTACAAAATTCATTTTTATTCATAGTTCATTAAAATCTTTCGATACAATCCATGGTAGATTAAAAGACAATATATCATGCATGTATATATTGACACAAGATTTGGTTTACAGAAACATGATTAGTATATAGTGGTACAACCAGTTGTTGACTAAGGTGTCATTTCCACATACACTTCAACTGGAATTATCCAATGCGTTTTAAACACAGACTAAAAAACGTTCTTCATCAGGATAGTACCACCATGTTTTTTTCTTATGGTTGCCTATTCAAAAGGTATTCAAAGATGCAGTGTTAATAGAATAGGGTTGGTGGCAAACCATACCTGAACTTGAAGTGGTAGAACTACACTTTGTTAATTAATATTCGACCACTGTGTGAGGTTGATCCTAAGGAAAAAATAGTTTATTATATTGGAAGTATTAAGTCTATTGAGATATTACATTTTCTTTGTTTTTGGTAAATTTTTCCTTTTTTTTCATATTCAGCCTTTCCATTCATTAGCATCTATGTAGATTGGTTTGTGGCAGGATCCCCCTTTTGTCCCCTTTGGTTGGTTGGTCATATGGAACGTGGGACGTTTCCCTTCCTGTAGGGGATGTTTAACTTATGCGCCCTGTCTAGAGATGGGCACTGTTATTTGTCGCGCAGCAACTTCCTCCTGGTGTTCATTTCATCTGAGGGTATAGTCATTTTGGATAGAGTAAGAGAGAATTATAACCCCTGTCAGATTTTTTTCACCATCTGTGTCCCATTGTGGAGATTCCCCTTAACTTCCTGTCCCATAGCCAAACAGCAAGTGAGAAGAAATCCCAGAAAATTAAGGAAGTTCTTTGGGAACTCATTGGAACATTTCCCCTTGATTACTTTTCTGGGAACAACACAGAATTTGTGATTTTCTTTTACTTTCACTTTCAATGATAATAGGAAACAGAACAAATAGGGAGGGTGAATCTCCCTAAGGATGGCACAGAGCAATAAAAACTGACAAGTGTTCTAATCTATCTCCACTCTATCCAAAACTTTAAAAAAAGTTTTGCCTTTAGCTATACTTTAAGTTTTTTTCATTTGCAGTCCTGGGGTACATTTTGTCATGTGTCTTGCCTATTTGCACAGATTTGTACACACAAAAATCCTTTTAAAGACCAAAATCTATCCTCAGCAACTGACAACTGTCAGTTGTCAACACCTCCTTTTTCTAAAATAAAAAAATGTCACAGCGCAACAAGGAAAAATACTCAACATAACAAAAAGCCAGCCAGCACACTTTGTGAACCACTCACAGCAAAATAGAGATAAACATAAAAATCTGTGCAGTACTAAAATGCAAAAAGCTCAAAAAACACACGTAAATAAAATATATTAAAGTGCAACGTGCTATTAATTAATCCTAAATTTCATCTATCCACCCAATCGATTATTCATATATTTCTCAATCAAATGTAAACAGCTTTGCACCAGAAAATATATGCATAATAAAATAAACTGGTGCACGCCTATAAATAATAAATTACTACAAAAACTGATCAAAGTTAAAAAGTTAATGTGTCCTCATAGAATAAAGTAAAATAAAGTTTACTGAACAAACACTTCTTGTGTGCAGTTATTCTCTCTATAAAACTTCTTCTACTGAAATAATGACTCAAAGTGAAATTATAAGAGGTCTAAGCAGGCACAAGGTAAGTATAATGGTGGTGAATGCTTCCAGCATTAACAGCATCTCTACACCTCCACAGGTAAATCTTCAAGCCACTAACATCAAAGGGGATTGATCCTTATTCATAGTTTCAAGGGTGAGGGGTATGCCTGTATATCAAAAATTATGTACACGTAAATGTGAGAGATGACATCACTAAGGGAGCAAGAGAGGAGGTTGAATCCTTATGGGTAGAGCTGCAAAGGGATGAAACTAAGCGGAAAGTAATAATGGGAGTATGCTATAGGCCCCCTAACCAGAGGGAGGAGGCTGAAGCAGACCTCCTATCACAATTTGGATTAGCGGCAAGAATGGGAAGTGTCGTAATAATGGGGGGATTTTAATTATTCAGACATAGACTGAGTAGACGGAACTGCACATTCATCTAAGGCTCGCCAGTTCCAAAATGTCTTGCAGGACAATTTCATAGGTCAGACGGTAAACGCACCAACTAGAGACAAAGCGTTACTAGACCTACTGATTACCAACAATATAGACTTGATCACGGATGTAGAAATACGGGGCAATTTAGGAAACAGCGATCACAGGTCAATTTGTTTCAGTAGGAAACATAAGGGCAATACAAAGACACTGAATTTCAAAAGAGCCAACTTCCCTAAACTACGATCCTTGCTAGAAGATACAAATTGGGATAAAATCTTAGGAACAAAGAACACAGGGGAGAAATTGGTATGCTTTAAGAGCGTATTAAATGGCATTAGCCAGTGCATCCCAATAGGAAATACATTTAAAAGAGCTAATAAAAGTCCTGGGTGGCTTAACTCCAACGTAAAAATGCATATAAATGAATGCAGCCTCATTGTGCCCATCAATGCAGCCTCACTGTGCCCATCAATGCAGCCTCACAGTCCATTAAATGCAGCTTTACTGTGCCCGTCAATGCAGCTTTACTGTGCCCATGTCAGGAAAAGCCCTCTTTCAAATATCTCAGCAAACTGAAGTTTAAAGGAATGCCTCTGCACAGAAGCGCCATCCGGCAATTGTGCACGCGCAATAGCGCCAATAGCGCTAACGGACATACGCGCATGCGCAATAGCGCCAATAGCGGCGCCCTGTAACAGCAATTGGCGCCAAAGAGGCTATTTAAAGAGGACTGGTCCACTGCTGCCTTGCTGTCCGGTCTACAGTGTTCCTGAAGACCCCTTGTGCCCTGTTACTTGTATTTGCTACCTGATACCTGTTGGACTGTTCCTGACTACTCTGTTTGCTGCCTGCCCTGATCCCGGCTTTTGGACCTTGACTACTCTGTTTTCTGCCCGCCCTGATCTCAACTTTTGGACTTTGACTACTCTCCCGGATTTACCTTCTGTACCTGATCTGCCCGCCTGTGTTTAACCCGGCTTGCCTGTACCCTGCTGTCTACCTCCTGCTGCTGGACTACAAGACACCTCCCAGCTGTCTACATCCTGCTGCGGGACTACAAGACACCTCCCTGCTGTCTACCTCCTGCTGCTGGACTACAAGACACCTCCCAGCTGTCTACATCCTGCTGCTGGACTACAAGACACCTCCCTGCTGTCTACATCCTGCTGCCGGACTACAGGACACCTCCCAGCTGACTACCTGATTCAGCTCTCTGCTCCAGCCTTCCAGTCAGGCACTTGTGCCCCTTCATACTCCCGAGCCCCTGTCATCACTACCAGGGGTTCCCGAGTCGGAGGTATACGAGAGGCCATTCCCTGCATTCCGGGCTCCACCTACCAGGTACGTGACAGCCCATCAATGCAGCTGTACTGTGCCCATCAATGCAGCCTCACTGTGCCCATCAATGCAACCTCACTGTGCCCATCAATGCAGCCTCATTATGCCCATGAATGCAGCCTCATTGTGCCTGTGAATGCAGCCTCACTGTGCCCGTGAATGCAGCCTCACTGTCCATCAAATGCAGCTTTACTGTGCTCGTGAATGCAGCCCCACTGTGCCCATGAATGCAGCCTTTCTGTGCCTGTGAATGCAGCCTCACTGTGCCCATCAATGCAGCCTCACTGTCCATCAAATGCAGCTTTACTGTGCCCGTGAATGCAGCCTCACTGTGCCCGTGAATGCAGCCTCACTGTGCCCTTCAATGCAGCCTCACTGTCCATCAAATGCAGCTTTACTGTGCCCATGAATGCAGCCTCACTGTGCCCATGAATGCAGCCTCACTGTGCCGTGAATGCAGCCTCCCTATGCCCGTGAATGCAGCCTCACTGTGCCCGTGAATGCAGCCTCACTGTGCATCAATTGCAGCTTCACTGTGCCCGTGAATGCAGCTTCACTGTGCCCATGAATGCAGCCTCACTGTGCCCATAAATGCAGCCTCACTGTGCCCGTAAATGCAGCCTCACTGTCCATCAAATGCAGCCTCACTGTGCCCCATCAATACATACTCACCATGGCATTGCCTAAAAGTCCCAGTATGTCCCACTGGTTACACTTGTCTCTGTAGAGCTAGATGTTCCACTGGCTCCCCTCCTCCTGTCTCTGTAGAATTAGAGGTCCCAGCTTGCCCACTGGTTTCTCGCTTGTCACTGCAGAACTAGAAGTCCCAGTATGTCCCACTGGTTACTCAGTCACCATGGCATTGCCTGGATCACACACAACACTCTCCTCCCTCATTCTCTCTCTCCTATGCGTCGCACACAGCGGGCATCTCCCGATGTGTGTGTCATGGAGCTGGCTGGGTCTGTGTTCGGCTGTGCTGTAGCAAGGTCCCGCCCCCTAGACCAGCTCGTGTGATTATCAATTGAATCCAGTGTTCCATCTACTATCACAGTAGCCGGTCTAGGGGGGCAGGACATTGCTACAGCACAGCCGAACACAGACCCAGCCAGCTCCTTGATACACACTATGGGAAATGCCCGCTGTGTGTGACACATAGGAGAGAGAGAGCGAGGGAGGGGAGTGCTGCAGTCAGCCGCAGCTCAAAGTGACCCCAGGGCAGGCGGCCTACAGGGGAAATTTCCCGGTAGGCCAGTCCGGCCCTGACTCCACAGTGAAGCTGCCGCTGACAGCTCAGCATGGGACCGGACCGGAGCAACTTAAAAAAAGATATGTATATTGATTTCTTCTTTACAGGACTAGATAGGATAGACTTAGATCACGGATGTCTGAAGATTTAGGCTGGGTTCACACTTATGCGAATTGGATGCGGATGCACAAAACCCCTCTATGGAGCCGGTTCACACATCTCCGCAGCAGCTCCGGTGCGAATTGCACAGGAGTCCTGTGCATCTTTTGGTCCATTTCAGGTCCGAATTCAGCCCAAAATTCGGGCTGAAATTGGACCTGAAACGGTGAATGGAGACGCACCAGACTTCTGCTGTGAGCTGCTGCGTGTTCCAGTGTGAACCCAGCCTTACAGATTTTAGTGTTATGGTGAACTTGTACTTACATTTTTATTATACATATATTTTATGGTGTGAAGCTATTTACATACAGTATAATTGATAATATTTATAAAATAATCGATTGGGTGGATAAATTAAATTTAGAATGGGGGGGCGTGGCTATCTGGTGCTGAAGACGGATGCTTAGATCCACAGCTCGTCAGTCAGGGAGAACACCGAAGTGACTCAGGCCCGCCAGCGACCACAATCTATCGCCATCCTCACCCCAGGGCAGCAGGACACCTGCGATTACAAGCCCAAGAAACTGACGACATTCCTGTTTACACCGGAGGACAAGGTCGGTTATTATGAAGATGGCGGCGGCCCGGCCGAGCAGTGCAAGGCATACACTGACCTCCCTGATGACATCCAGGGGGAAATGGGCATCTCAGCCTTTCCTGAATCCCCCACACAAGACACACAGATACAGATCCCCTCACAAGCAGCCCTGCTAAGGCCCAGATGTGGATGTATGCACCGCTTTCGCAGCCGCCTCAGGCTCTACTCGAGGCCCAGGCCTTTAACCCACTACAATCTAACCAGGACCTGCACACCTCCATGGCATCTTTTCCCACCAGAGGGCAGCCAGTTATGGACACCACCCTAAAAGATATGCTACTGTCATTGCAGTCCTCGCTGATGACAGACCTCACCTCACTGTTTCAGAAAATCTCCACAGATATGCATTCTATGGACAACAGAGTCACTACCATTGAGACAGGCATGGCGGTATGCACCACAATGGTAAATGATATCATTGATATTTATGAGGCAGTTAAAAAAAGAAGAGGACTGGGTCCAGGCCAAGTTGGCCGACCTAGAAGGCCGATCAAGATGTAATAATGTCAAGCTGCGGGGGGTCCCCGAATATATCCTGCCAGCAGACCTACCTAGGTATGCCAAAGAACTCACACACACCATTCTACCTGATGCCTCTCCTAGAGATATCATTATTGACAGGATACATAGAATAGCAAGACCTCCCCACTTAACAGCGTCTGTACCAAGAGATGTGCTCATTCAGGTGCATTTCCTTCACATCAAAGAAAAGTTGATGAAAGGAGACAGAATCAAATCACCCAACCATATGATGGAGTGTAGTTCTTCCCGGACCTCTCCAAATACATGCTACAACTCAGAAGGAATCTAAACCCTATCACCAAAGGCCTCCACAATCAGAAAATCCTGTATAAGTGGTGCTACCCTGCGACTCTTCTCATTACAAGAAATGGCACTACACATAACTTCAGCGATCTCCAAAAAGGCATGCATCTACTGCACAACTGGGGTATCATCTTAGAGCCTCCCAAGGATGCCGACCCACCTTTAGCCAGGGGAAAACAAGCTCCCAACCAAGGCTTGACACTTAACCCAGACGAGCCAACAACAACATAATTAAATTTCTCTCCCTCACTGCATACTGTTAAATACACAGTTCTTCTCAGTTACTAACTGTTTCTCCCCCACTCCCCCCCACCCCACAGTGGCTTAGCTGATTTCAGCATATTTCACACACCGCCTCAAACTTTTATTGAGGGAATAGTCACCTAACAGAAAAGTTCCACAAGTTATAACTGTCATCATAACTGACTTACATGACTTATTGCTTATTGCTTTTTCTCCCAGCTCTAGATCCAAGCTCACAGTGCCACGGCATACAGCTTCCAATGGACCTACAACTTCAGGTTCAGTCAACCCACCCCATTGCAAGTCTCCTATCAACTAACTGTACGTGTTTACCAACCTTCCCCCCACCACCTGCACCCCTGATCTCCAGCCATGCCAATTAACATTCTATCACTCAACGTCAATGGACTAAACCATCCAGCTAAGAGGCACTCATTATGGCACACGGCCAAAAATCTTAAGAGTGACATCATCTGTGTCCAAGAGATGCACTTACTACCCACATCGGTAACCCTTTGCTCCAACAGCCGATACCCTCACATCTACAATGCCACATACACCTCAAAAAAAAAGAGGAATCCTAATAGCAATAAGGAATACTGTAGATTTCCACCTGCTTCAAGAAATATCAGACCCCAATGGGAGATACATAATTCTTGTGTACAATTAACAAAATCAACTACACACTGCTAAATGTATATGCCCCTAACACCCACCAGATGAGCTTAATCCGGAAAGCCATATGCAAAACCCAAGCAGTTCGAAAGGGACATCTGCTCATATGCGGAGACTTTAATCTGGTAACAGACATACATATGGATACCACGTCAGCTGCAAAGAGAACAGAGTCCCCCCTGAAGCAATTCCTCGCATCACAGGACATATTTGATGACTGGGGATGTCATCATGGTTCTGAAAAGGACTACACTTACTTCTCCCCACATCACAAGTCTTATTGGAGAATAGACATGTTCCTCACAGATAAGTGGCTTCTACAAAAAATCAGTGCATCTGTAATCCCCACCACAACGTGGTCAGACCACGCTCCTGTCACTATTTCCATAAATGACACTAAGCACCAGTGGAATACATTTCTCTGGCATGCAAATAATTACATTCTACAACACCCAAACTACTCACGGGAAATTACTGACCACTTCAAAGAATACTTTGACCACAATAGTGGCTCAGTGGACGACCCCAACGTGGTGCGGAACGCGTAAAGATGTTATTCGCGGCGTAATAATGAAATTGAGTTCCCTATGTAACAAGAAGAGGACGCAGCGCAATGATACCCTTACCTCACAAATTGCTAATACTGAAACCCAACACAAGGCAAATCCACAACCAACACAACTGGCACAGTTGATGCTACTGAGACAGGAGCTGAGGTCACTACTTCTTCACTCCTTTGAGCATGTCCAACGTAAAATTAAAGCCATCTCTTACTCTACTTCAAACAAAGCATTGAAAAAAGCTAGTACAATGCATCAAAGGGAGAAGGATCAAAACTAAAATAACTCACTTATTCCACCCCCACACTAAAGAGAACCTGACTAACCCACAGGACATAGCAAATGCGTTTAGCGATTACTATAGTGACCTATACAACATTGGACAGGACCCCTCCACATTCCAACCCTCTAGTGACTACATCAACACATTTCTGCAACAAATTAAACTCCCCACATTGATGGAGACACAATGAACCCTCTACGGAACAGGAAATCCTCGCAATAATTACCTCATTACCCACAGGGAAGACACTGGGCCCCGATGGATTGACTGGAGAGTACTATAAGCAATTCTCCAGCCAATTAACCCCACACTTAACACAACTCTTCAACAACGCTGCCTCCTCTTCCACGTTCACAAATAAATCGTTAAATGCTCTTATTTTTACACTCCCGAAAGCAGGGAAGGAGCCAACCTCCCTTCAGCATTTCAGTCCCATATCCCTACTGAACCTCGATCTAAAAATGTATGCCAAAACTATTGTCAGACATCTAATAGACGTAATGCCAGACCTTATTCACATAGACCAGTCAGGGTTCACTAAAGGGAGAGAAGCACCAGACGCCACTAGACAAATGATCAATTTGATACACCATGCTGAGACCAGCAGAACGCCTTCTCTGTTGCTATCTTTAGATGCAGAGAAGGCGTTCGATAGGGTCCATTGGTCATACTTAGAGGGGGTACTCCTTAAATTTGGTTTCAGAGGCCACATATTTAAGGCCATCGTGGCACTCTACACCACTCCATCAGCACAAGTATTCTCGACAGACATGTTATCTCAACCATTCCCCATAATCAACAGCACTCGTCAGGGGTGCCCACTGTCTCCATTAATATTCAATCTACTTCTGGAACCTCTGGCGGAACATATTCGATCAAACCCTCTAATCACAGGATTGACAATAGGCAAAACCTCCCACAAGATAAGTCTTTTTGCGGACGATGTGATATTGATTTTTACAAACCTGGCTTCTTCCCCGGCAGAGGTTAAAAAAATGCTAAAATAGTTCAGTAAGATCTCATACTACAAACTAAACACAACCAAACCACATATTCTAGATCTTAAGTTGGACGCCACAACAAAAAACCTGTTACCCCTTTGCGTGGCTAGACAAAAGCATTTCATACCACGGTGTTCAATTACTGAGGTCCGTGAAGCACCTCTTCTCAGTTAACTTTAAACCTCTCCTTACCAAGCTGCGCACAGACACCCAATCCATAATGAAACAAGAAATATCATGGTCTCGAATAGGGATGGGTGAACGGTGGGGCCCGAGCATAAGTTCGGGCTGAAAGTTGATTGTTCGGACTTTCGGCGAACACTGAACAATATGTGGTGTTCAGGGCAAATTTGAAAGCCGCCGGAACACTGTTAAAATCTATGGGACACGAACATGAAAAATCAAGAGTGCTCATTTTAAAGGCTTATATGCAAGTTATTGCCATAAAAAGTGTTTGGGGACCCGGGTCCCGCCCCAGGGGACATGTATCAATGCAAAAAAAGACCTTTTTTCGGGAGCAGTGATTTTAATAATGCTTAAAGTGAAACAATAAAAATGAAATATTCCTTTAAATATTGTGCCTGGGGGTGTCTATAGAATGCCTGTAAAGTGGCACAGTTTTCCCGTGTTTAGAACAGTACCCCAACAAAATTAAATTTCTAAAGGAAAAAAGTCATTTAAACTTGATTGCGGCTGTATTGAATTGTCGGGTCTCAGCAATATAGATAAAACTCATTGAAAAAATGGCATGGGTTCCCCCCCAGTCCATTACCAGGCCCTTTGGGTCTGGTATGAATATTAAGGGGAACCCCGAACCAAAAATGTTTTAAAAATTGCGTGGGGGTCCCCCCAAAATCGATACCAGGCCCTTCAGGTCTGGTAAGGAAATTAAAGGGAACCCTGCGCCAAATTTAAAAAAATGGTGTGGCGGTCCCCCCAAAATATTTGGGGGACCTCTACACATTTTTAAAAAAATTTGGTGCACGGTTCCCCTTAATTTTTATACCAGACCTGAAGGGCCTGGTATGGATTTTGGGGGGACCCCCACGTAATTATTTTTACATTTTTGGTTCAGGGTTCCCCTTAATATTCATACCAGACCCAAAGGGCCTGGTAATGGACTGGGGGGGGGAACCCATGCCGTTTTTTTCAATGAGTTTTATCTATATTGCCGAGACCTGACAATTCATTACAGCCACGATCCGTTTTAAATTACTTTTTTCCTTTAGAAATGTCATTTTGCTGTAGTACTGTTCTAAACACAGGAAAACTGCGCCACTTTACAGACAAACTATAGACACCCCCCAGGCACAATATTTAAAGTAATATTTAATTTTTATTGTTTCACTTTAAGCATTATTAAAATCACTGCTCCCGAAATAAGGTCTGTTTTTAAAACTTTTTTTTGCATTGATACATGTCCCCTGGGGCAGGACCCATGTCCCCAAACACTTTTTATGACAATAACTTGCATATAAGCCTTTAAAATTAGCACTTTTGATTTTTCATGTTCATGTCCCATAGACTTTAACAATGTTCGTGTGTTCTTCTGAATTTTTTGCCTGTTCGGATGTTCTGGTGTGAACCAAACCGGGGGGGGGGGTGTTCGGCTCATCCTTAGTCTGGAAGGCTCGCAGCATTCAAAATGATTTACCTGCCGCAAATACTTTACCTATTCAGGACTCTTCCCATGCCCATACCCAGATCCTTCTTCAAATATCTCCAAACCTTATTCAACAAATGTATATGGAAGGGAGCTAAACCCAGATGCGCACACTCAAAACTCATCAAACACAAATCAGCGGGTGGATCAGGGACCATAGACTTTGAAGACCACTACTTAGCATCTGATCTAGACCAACTAACCGAATGGTTCCATCCATTTCCTAAAAAGCTGTGGGGTAAAATAGAAAGTATATCAATATTGCACCCAAATTTACACTGGTGGCTGATGAGCCCCCCCTTAGGCTCTAATATTCCGTCGGTACTATCCCCTACCATAAAAGCTGCAGCTGACGCATGGAAAAAATTGTCCCAAAACTGTTCCAATGACCCATTTATACTAATCCCAATTTAATCTCTCCACCATTTGTCACTAGCTTTGTCCCTGACCCAGTGGGCCCGAAAGAGAATCAAATCCATCCAAAACCTACTCTAGAAGTCATGACCGGGACCCTTCTCCCTCCTTTAGCATGAATTTAATCTGCTCTTTACGGATCTTTTCACATATTTCCATGTGAAGCATTGCCTTGATGCAATCCCCATCCTCGCTACATGATACACCCAAAAGCGTGGGAATTCCTAACAACCCCATCCTCCAAAACAAAAGGCATATCCCTATTTTATAATGTCCTCTACCAAAAACACCAATTCACCAGATCACCCCCCCACATCTACTGGGAAACTGACCTGGGGCAAACGTACACAGAATACCAATTGCAACAAGCCTTACAAACAATATACAAAGCAACAAAATGCTCTGCTCTATGGGAACTCACCCAAAAATTGTCCCTCAGGTGGTATCTAACCCCTTCCAAACTAGCATCGTTTAGCTCAAGCACCCCAGACACGTGCTTGAGATGCAACTCAGCCAAAGGAGACTTGTTGCACATACTTTGGACGTGCAACCGTATCCAAAACTACTGGAAATCCATTTTCCAAGTCCTATCAGACATCACAAAACATCTTACACCCCCTACACCTGAATTGGCGCTATTAAATCTCAAAATAGATTCTGTACCACAGCCCTTCCGGCATGTTACAACACATGTTCTTTTGGCTGCAAGACTGAGCCTGACAAGACTTTGGAAATCAGATAGGGCACCGTCCATTGAACACACACTTGACATGGTAAACCTCCACTACAATTATGAAATATTAATGGCCTCCAGCGGAGGTCTACTAGCTAGAGAACAGAAAGCATGGCTACCGTGGGCACAATGGTCAGGAGCTGCGAAGTTCCTATAACACAATATGACTTATCCTTAAGTATGGTCATGATTCAGCCATAGGTTATGTTTAATAAACCTTGCAGTGTATCAAGTACTGTATATGTCGTACAAAACACAGATGATAACGCCCTCACTCAGGTAACAAAAGAGACCCCATTTGGGGTTCCTGGGACAGTGCTTTAATAGTCAACATATATTTGAATCTAGGGTATTAGTTTTACCTCAGAAATGTATGTTAGCATAAGCATATTGCATTTAAATATGTACTAAATTGTATACGACAAACTATTATCTGACGTACAATGTATACATTGTGATCTCTTTGTTCTATTGAAAAAACAATAAAAATTGATGAAAAAAATAAAAAATAAAATTTAGGATTGATTTACTGCACTTTAATATTTTTAGTGTTTTTCGAGCTTTATGCATTTAAGTGCTGCACAAATTTGTATGTTACATACTTTTTTCTATTGCTTGATTTTTCCCCCCTTTTTTAGATTATAACTTTTGGTTTGTTTTCATTGGTATTCATTGGTACATATTTTCATATAGTATTAGTCTTGTGCTATTATCTCTGATTTAGCCAATTGTTTCCCCATTTTTCCCCCTCCCACTCCCACACACACACAGACATACACAGTCCCCTCTCCTGTTTTTTCTTTTTCCAAAAGTAAAAAAAAGCAAATAAAGGAACTGAAAAGTACATAAGGGATGTGACTTAGATGTGAGCTGAAACCTACTCCATTGGCCCCATGTCTTATAAAATCGTTCTCCTTGATTCCTCAGAGTTAGCATCAGATATTCCATTTTCATTCATTAATTTACTTTTTTCAGCCACTGCTCTACTGTAGGAGGGGAGGAATCTTTCCATTTTGCTGAAATACATGACCTCATCACATTTATCAAATGGTTTACTAATGAGCATAGGTATTTTCTCTTGGATAGAGGACTAAGATGCAAAAGGCAAGCTGCTGGATGATCTGCCAGGTAGGCCAGTAGGATAGGCCAATAGGATTGTGAATCAGTTTACAAACCTCAAGCCAAAAAGGCCGGACTCGCAGGCAGGTCCAAAATATATGTAGGGTTATCCTATGTAATTTTGCAGTGACCCTATACCATCTGGTGACAATCTTATGTCCAGGTTCTTGAA
Organism: Aquarana catesbeiana; assembly: GCF_042186555.1. NCBI lineage: Eukaryota > Metazoa > Chordata > Amphibia > Anura > Ranidae > Aquarana > Aquarana catesbeiana. The sequence goes on from NC_133330.1 coordinate 262,095,744, forward strand.
ACTTAGAGGCAATTGAGGATTCGTGTGCAAAGTACAGTATACATGTACATTGTTTATCTGTAAATTCAGGTTTCGTTCCTACTTCATTAGAAATGGGGAGAGAAAATTGTCTGTTGGAGTAACAAGTAAGGAGTAGGCAACAGATAGACAGTGCTGAATAGGGGATGAATCTTTGCATAAAGTTTCATATACCGTTCCAATTTTCCTCTGCCAGAAAATCCTTTAACCTAAATATAATGTTGTGGAGGAAAGGGAAAAAAATTGGGTTTTGCATCCCAGGTGGAAAATCAGGATTTCCTACACCTGGCATCATAAGAGACTGTTTAGTTGAAGAAAGGGCAGTACCTTTTGTTCTTTGGATAACCTTTATTGTTGTTCCTATCAGTGGGTGGTTTCTAAGTGTTGGGTAGCTGGTTATGGGTAGGCAAGGGAGTATCTGAAGGTGCAGGGGCGAGGAAGCCTGCTCTAGGGTCACCTAACTCTTTGTCCCCCGCATGTTTATACCAGTCCAGTACCCTTGCTAGATGGGTTGCCTGGAGATAAATGGGTCTGGAAAACCCATACCGGCTTTGTGTTTTGAAAGACTCAGAATATCTGCTTTTAGTCTAGGTTTTTTGGTATACCCACAAAACCTGGAAGAATTCACATTTCAGTGTTTTCAAAAAAGTTGGAGAAATAGAGATTGGAAGACCTTGAAAAAGATACAATAACCAAGGGAGAGCATTCATCTTTAGAATACTTTTTGCTTAAGTTCCTCCCAAACCATGTATGCATAGAATGTCTACAATTCTCATTGGTAACAGGAAGGAAAAGTTTTCCTTAAATAAATTTTCATGTTTTGGAATAAGGTAAATCCCAAGATACTTAAGTTTTACTTTTGCCTACTTAAAAGGAAAATTGGTCTCTAAGACTTGAATATAGACATGTGCATTCGTTTTCATCCGAATGCATTTTCGTCCGAATTTCAGGTATTTTTGTTATCGTTTTAACAAACGATAACGAAAGTGCAGAATCCGAAAAACGAAAGATCCAACATAAACAAATGCTTTATTTTCATTTTCGTTGCTACACCAGTTCGATATAGATAGGAGATTCGACATGATGATGACCATAACAATCTGTCTCTATCGAACCTGTGGTCGAATGTGCCTAACCTTAAGTCTATTAGTCCAAGATTATTCTACATAGAGAGAAAAAATTTGACGTAGGGGAGAAAAGATTCGACATAGGGGAGAAAAGATAAATAAAAATAATGATGATGATGAATGTTATTGGCTGATTGTAACCAAAGAGGAGGAGCAGTAAAATAGCTAGAACTAAGTACACATGTACTTTGGCTTATGGTGTCTGTTGAAAGTTCTAAGAAGATTCGACGGAGCAGGTAAACTATACGGCGTGGTACAGTTTAGCTGCTCCGTCGAATCTTCTTTGAACATTCGACAGACACCATAAGCCTTCAATGACAGATTCGACCTTAATTTGGATTTTCAGACGAATGCAATTTTTAACGAAAAACTAAATAAATAAAAACGAATTTCGGGGGTAACTAAATCAATTTATTTTTCGGACGAAAACAAAATTCCGAAACGAAATATTTCAGTGTGCACGTGTCTATTGAATAGTGATAGCCTTGCATAGTGATGACTTGGTTAAATTTATTTTGTAATTTGAGAGTTTTGAATAAGCCTCAAATTCTTTTAGCAGGTTAGGGACAGATATTTCTGGTCTAGATAAAAAGAACAACAAGTCATATGCAAAGGCAGCAACCTTGTGTTGTGTATCAACACTCCAGTATAAGAACAAAAATAAGCGGTGATAGTCTAGTTTAATTTGTTAAAAAAAAAAAAAATCAGATGAAATTACATCATTAGCCTTTACCGATGCCACATGACACTCATATAAAGCATTTATCCATCTGAGCATGTTATTTCCAAGGCCAATATGAGTGAGCGTTCTTTTCAGAAAGCTCCAACTCACTCTGTCAAAGGCCTTCTCCGCGTCTGTTGAAAGAAGAAACAGCGGGAGAAAATTGACATTGGCGAGATGGATTAGGTTCAGTGCTCTACAGGTGTTATCTCTACCAGGCATAACCCTGACTTGGTCATAATGTATCATATGAGATAAGTGCAGAAGAAGACGTGGCTAAAACGTAAGCAAAAGTTTTAAATCAGTATTTAAAAGGGATATCGGTCAATAGCTGGTACAGAGAGACAGGCCTTTATCCTTTTTTGATACTACAGTTATGGGGGCATTACCCGTATCCTTAGGCAGCGAATGTCATTGTAAAATAAAGTTATAGGCCCTCAAGAACCATGTCATTAAACTCTGTTAAAAGGTTTTACAGTAATAGAGAGGGAAGCCATCCAGCCCAGGAGCATTTCCTGTTGGCATGACTTTAATGGCTTTTGATTGTACTTCTGCAGTTATAGGCTCCTCCATGGAGTCCCTTGCTTGAAGTGATGATTTGGCTAACCCTGCCCTTGTAAGGTATTGATCTATAAGATCCTCCCTTAAAGGACATTGTGATTCTGGTAAATTATATAGAGATTTGTAGAATTCTCTGAAACAATCTATGTCATCTGGTTTTGTATACTTAAAGCCTTGTGCAGTGATGATTTGAGGTATGAATGTCTGGGTTGTGGTGTTAATAATGGATATCACTAGTAATCCCGATTTATTGCCAAACCCATAGAATCGATGTCGAGAAAGTATCATATTATTAACCTGGTCTTGCAGTAGGCAGAGCTCAGCCGCCTTATCCACTGCCAAAGATTGTTTATGTGTACACTCCAGTGACTGTATTTGGTCAATTAAAGTAGAAAGTTTATTAATCCTCTTATGTCTGGTCCCAATATTTATTAGTGTGCCTCTAATAACGCACTAATTGGCTTCCCAGATGCACATAGGTGAAACCTCAGCAGATGAGTTAATAGAGAAAAAGAAGGAAAGTTCTGTATCCAGTTCAGCTCATACCCTCACATCCTGCAAAAGGCCCCCATTGAGTCAACAGTGCCATGGTTTCCGTAAGATTTTGCCTACCATAAGTGTAATTGTTATCAGAGCGTGGTCTGAAAGAATCATAGGTTCTATAGTGGTCGGGAAGCTGCTCCAACACTAATGCCCCGTACACACGGTCGGATTTTCCGATGGAAAATGTCCGATCGGAGCGTGTTGTCGGAAATTCCGACCGTGTGTGGGCTCCATCGGACATTTTCTATCGGATTTTCCGACACACAAAGTTGGAGAGCAGGAGATAGAATTTTCCGACAACAAAATCCGTTGTCGTAAATTCCGATCGTGTGTACACAAATCCGGCGGACAAAGTGCCACGCATGCTCAGAATAAATGAAGAGATGAAAGCTATTGGCCCCTGCCCCATTTATAGTCCCGACGTACGTGTTTTACGTCACCGCGTTTAGAACGATCGGATTTTCCGACAACTTTGTGCGACCGTGTGTAGACAAAACAAGTTTGAGCCAACATCAGTCAGAAAAAATCCTAAGATTTTGTTGTCGGAATGTCCGAACAAAGTCCGACCGTGTGTACGCCCTATGACAGTGCAGGAACTACAAGAACAGCAAAAGCACATGGAATCTCTACAAGTTAGCATCACAGCATTTTCACAAGGAGGTAGCAGTAACTAACTGTGAGCGAGAAAGAGCTGTCCGTAAGCATCATAATTTGATCTTACAAAGCAGTCAGCAGGGGGTCCCATCCACAGTCATAGTCCATCTCTGCCACAGAGGAGGGAAGGGGAGGAAGGACCGAGAGAGGAACTTGCAATTACAGGAGTACCTGGGCAGGATTTGTCCTTCTTGGACCCATAAATTAGAGCATTACTTACTAGTCTACCTACAAAACAGGATCTGACTGAGTTTGCAGGCCAGATAAAACAAACTTTAAAGGAAGAGATGACAAAAATAGTCTCTGCAAAATTTAAATGTCAGAGTTGATACCATAGAAGCTACACAGTCTAATGTAGAAGAATGCCTGTCGGCACTTGAGCGCACACATGTACAACAAAATCAACAACATGCGCAGCAACTCTTTTCTATGCTTCTCCATCAGATGACCTTGAAAACGGGAACAGACACAATCATTTAAAAATTGTGCAGCAGATTTAGGACTGTGCAAACCATTCTTAATAACATACTTAATCGTTATATCTCTACAGATATTGAATTTGATAGAATACATAGTGTTTCAGCCTCTCATACTTCCCGTTCCATTCCCCAGAATGCTGAAGTACCAAGGCCAGAGACATACTGTGTCGCTTATATTATTATATGTTAAAAAAAGAAATCTTGCAAAAAGCCTGGATGAGAGGCAATATTGAATTCATGGGTACCAGTATCCAGATCTTACCAGACTTGTTGAGGCGTACACTAGCAATGCGTCAACTTATGAAACCACTGTTGGAGGTGATTAAAGCTGTGGGGGGTAAGGTATAAATGGGGTTTTCCATTTCATTTACAAATAAAAAAAGGAAACTGTGTCTTCTTTGGACACCATAACAACTGCCCAGTCGTTTTAGCTTCTTGGAGGTCCCCCATTGTAGATTTCAGATTGGATGGCATTTTCCTTCCGACTTCATTACCTCCTCGGGTTTCCACATCTCTTTCAGCTTCAACATCTCGACTGCCTCAATAATATTGACTAATTAAGTTGAATATAGATCTGCCTATAGCAACAATTGTTTACTTGACAGCTTTATTATATTATTGAAACTATACACAGCAGGATATAACTTTTTTTTTCTCTCACTCATTTCTCTACTGCCTACATATGGATGTTATCAGTATAACAGCTGACACGGCAGAGCATAAGGAGTGATGAAAACAGACTCCTACACATGGATTTTTTTGGAAGAGAGTTTGAATATATATATATATATATATATATATATATATACATATATATATATATATATACATATATATATATATATATATATATATATATATATACATATATATATATATATATATATATATATATATATATATATATATATACATATATATATATATATATATAGTAAGTTAGATGTTTGAAACTCTATAAATGTATTGCTGTGGCTAAGCTTGAAATTATGTATTGGTGGGGGGGGTGGGAGCGAGAAATAAAGCTTGTATGTGTGTTCATTTATATGTACTGTGCATGTGCATTACTATTACCATCAACTATTTTTTTTCTCCCTCTTCTCTCCCCTGCTCCAGTTCCCCCCCCCCCCCCAATCCCCATCTGCATACGGACCTGTCAGTTTGGGCTCATACACATGTGTTTTGACTATGAAGAATGCCGAAATACTGATTATCGCGCCTATAGCATTTTGTGACATGTTTATGATATGTTTTTCGTTCTGTTTACGATGCATTGAAAAAGCTTTAAGAATGCTTCATAAATGCCTGTGCAAGTGTTGCTTTTCTAGTGGGAAGTGCTTAAAGGGGAAGTGATGTTGAGAAAATTATCTACTTAGAGGTGTGGTAAGGTTGTGGTATGATAGCAGACATTTTTGAGAATTCTCAGCAAGATGGATCTGTATACTTTGATCTCTTTGTCACCTGGTTTGGTCCACCTCAATGTTGCTGAAACAATAAGCTTCACCGCTGGCAATGATGCTCAGTGTCCTTGATCCTGCTTGGCACTGTCAGTGTTCCCGGCTGGCTAAGGCTTTTGCCTGCACACAGAAATGAATGGTGTTACCACGAGGCTGCTCCATACAACCAGTAAGTGGCTGGAGCTGTTCTGTCCTAGTCCTTTAATATTTCTGAGTGCATTCTGGGATACAGAAACCTCCATTGCCTCTCCCCCAGTGCCCAGTTAACACTTCATGAAAACTTTTTACTGGCCTGGTATAGATGCTCTGGGTGATGTCAAGGTGCAGCTACAGAGCATTACCATTGAAATCAATCAGTCAACTGCCGATGCCTCATGAAAGCAACATGCTGCTTTTTTTTAGCTTGCTATAACACAACTCTATCACTCTTGTGTGAATAACACTGTGTGGTGCCCATTGTAATATTCATGGCAGACATTGATGGGTGGTTGTAAGTCTTTAAAAATGCTGAACAGATGCTGCATGGACATATGGTATTGATGCACGTGTGGGCAGGTCTTAGGTGTTTGGGGTGGCTGGTGGGGAAGGGACGCAAAAGGTAGGCTCCCACATAAGGATTATTTGAAAAATATAACGTATATGTATGTATATGTATATACTGTATATGTTTATATATTGTCAAAGGAAATAAAAAATGTGAAATGTTATTGTATATACTTTGTACAGGGGGTGTGTGAAGAGCCCTGTATACATAAAAGTATAAATATTAAGTTTTGTTTTTAATTTTTGTCCTTTTACTTTCTCTTTTCCCCCCTCCCTTGTATGCAAGTCGGCATTTAGTGTTTTAGTTATTCTGAATTAACCACTTGACCTCCAGAAAAATTACCCCCCTTCATGACCAGGCCACTTTTTGCGATACGGCACTGCAGTACTTTAGCTGACAATTGCGTAGTCTTGTGATGCTGTACCCAAATAACATTTATGTTCGTTTTTTCTTACAAATAGAGCTTTCTTTTGGTGGTATTTGATCAGCTCTTATGCGTTATAAACAAAAGAAGACTTTCTGCTTTAAAACATATCCAATAAAAAAAATGTAAAGAAATCTAATTTCTTCCAATATGTGTTCTGCTACATATTTTTGTTAAAAAAAATCTCGATAAGCGTATATTGATTGGTTTGTGCAAAAGCTGTAGCATCTACAAACCATTAGATATATTTATGGAATTTTTATTTATTTATTTTTTTACTAGTAATGGCGGCAATCAGCGACTTATAGCGAGACTGCGATATTGCGGCAGACAAATTGGACACTAACTGACACTTTTTGGGAACCAGTGACACTAATACAGTGATCAGTGCTAAAAAATATGCAGTCACTGTAATAATTACACTGGCTGGGAGGGGGTTAACATCAGGAGCGATCAAGGGGTTAATTGTGTGCCTAGCCAGTGCTTATGTACTGTGTGGGAGGTGCTTTTACTAGGGGAAAGCATTGATCCATGTTCCTGCTTCGCAGGAACACAGGATCAATGCCTTCTCTACTGACAGAACAGCGATCTGTCTTATTTACATAGGCAGATCGCCGTTTTGGCTCTCTGCCTAATGTTCGGCGGGTGCTATCTATTACTGTGAAGGGACTTAATGTCCCAAAAGTGTTGCTTTTTTTCACTGCATTATTTTTTCATTGCATTATTTGAAAAAAAATGTAAAAACACTGTGTACCCAAAACACCACAGGGTTTTTACTTGACAGTAAATTTACTGACAGTTTGTAAAAATCTGTGATTTTTACAGCTGTCAGTAAATGTTTGTTAGAGAAATTTTATGTCAGTAAAAATTTTTCTTTTTTTAAGGCAGGTTAGTGTTGGCTTGGAAAATGTAAGAAAGAGCCCCTTAACAGCTTGATGCAGCTTGATGCAGCACCAGTAGCCACTTATCCAGGCAGAGTTTGGAGCTAGTTGGTATTATTTTTAAATAGAAACAGGCTAGAGCTTGGTGGCTGAAGGAGCAGGCAGCCGAATTTGTCAATCTTGCTCCTCTATTATCAGGTGCAGAGTGATTTCAACTGTGCTCCGCCACCCGTCTTTGCATACAGTAGATAGGTAGTTGGAACCCAGTGCTTGTCTGGTGGCAACAGCTTCTGAAGCCTGTGCCCACGGCCCCACGTGTCCCACAGCTACACTATACTCTCCTCCTAGCTTACCCTGCTCTTCTGCAGCCCCAGTTTTCTATCAGGTACTGTCATGGAGGTGGATTTGGTGGTGGAAGTAGAGCACTGTAATGGGGGAGGGGGTGATGTTGGGGAAAAGGGGGCACCCCTGTACTCTGCACTCTGTTCACAGTGCACCCCTGAACTCTATACACAGCACAACCCTGCACTCTGTACACAGCACAACCCTGAACCCTGCTCTCTGTATGCAGTGCACCCCTGAACCCTGCATGTAGCACACACTTAAACCCTGCATTCTGTAGGTAGTGCACACGTGAACCCTGCACTCTGTACTTAGCATACACTCTTGGTATTTAATGCCCCTTGAAGACCCTTCCACTGTTAGTGCAGCAGATGATACTGCTGCCTCCTGAATGTGTTTTTTTCCTAGCCAAATGGGAATTTTGCATTGAAATAGTGTGTCACAACCGCAAGCCAAGCATTTGGCTTGTGGCTGCTGTGCAGCCCCATTGAGCTCAACAGGCAAACTTGACAATCGATGCTGCCTGTGAAATTGGACATGTCGAGCTAAAATTGCCACACTATGAAGCTAAGCATCGAGGCCATGGCAATGTGTACTCACCCAAGCAGCTGCTATGTTCATTTAGAGGTAGGTGGTCAGGGTTCTGTTCAACCATCCTCTTTTTGGCCATTCCCACTATTAGACACAATCTGGTCATGCCCATTGCTCTCTTTTGCAAGCATTACAGAACCGTTTTTTCAACTGTATCCCAGCAAGGTGGCTGATAATTTTTCATGTTGTATTGACTTTTTAAACGTAAACCGAACCAGGCCAATTACCTGTTACGGGTGTTGTCAGTGTTTACAGATTGTATTTATATTGCTTTAGTTTCTAATAGGAGTTCTGTCATTTTTTTTACAGGTTGTCAGTAAATAAGATGCTCTGTCATGAAATTTTCCATGTTCTGTAAGTAAAAAAAGTTGTGGGAGGTTGGTAACCTGTAAGTAAATGTTCTGTAAGTTAAAAAAGTTGTTGTGAAGCCACTCCTTCCTTATTTTAGCTGTGTGCATAGGGTCATTGTCTTGTTGGAAGGTAAACCTTCGGCCCAGTCTGAGGTCCTGAGCACTCTGGAGAAGGTTTTTTGTCCAGGATATCCGTGTACTTGCCACATTCATCTTTCCCTCGATTGCAACCAATCGTCCTGTCCCTGCAGCTGAAAAACACCCCCACTGCATGATGCTGCCACCACCATGCTTTACTGTTGGGACTGTATTGGACAGGTGATGAGCAGTGCCTGGTTTTCTCCACACATACTGCTTAGAATTAATGCCAAAAAGTTCTATCTTGGTCTCATCAGACCAGAAAATCTTATTTCTCACCATCTTGGTGTCCTTCAGGTGTTTTTTTAGCAAACTCCATGCAGGCTTTCATGTGTCTTGCACTGAGGAGAGGCTTCCGTCGGGCCACTCTGCCATAAATCCCCGACTGGTGGAGGGCTGCAGTGATGATTGACTTTCTACAACTTTCTCCCATCTTCCGACTGCATTTCTGGAGCTCAGCCACAGTGATCTTTGGGTTCTTCTTTACCTCTCTCACCAAGGTTCCTCTCCCCCGATAGCTCAGTTTGGCCAACTCTAGGAAGGGTTCTGGTCGTCCCAAACGTCTTCCATTTAAGGATTATGGAGGCCACTGTGCTCTTAGGAACCTTAAGTGCAGCAGAAACTTTTTTGTAATCTTGGCCAGATCTGTGCCTTGCCACAGTTCTGTCACTGAGCTCTTCAGGCAGTTCCTTTGACCTCATGATTCTCATTTGCTCTCACATGCACTGTGAGCTGTAAGGTCTTATATAGACAGGTGTGTGGCTTTCCTAATCAAGTCCAATCAGTATAATCAAACACAGCTGGACTCAAATGAAGGTGTAGAACCATCTCAAGGATGATCAGAAGAAACGGACAGTACCTGAGTTAAATATATGAGTGTCACAGCAAAGGGTCTGAATACTTAGGACCATGTGATATTTCAGTTTTTCTTTTTTAATAAATCTTCAAACATGTCAACAATTCTGTGTTTTTCTGTCAATATGGGATGCTGTGTGTACATTAATGAGGAAAAAAATTAACTTAAATGATTTTAGAAAATGGCTGCAATATAACAAAGAGTGAAAAATGTAAGGGGGTCTGAACACTTTCCGTCCCCACTGTAAATGCTGTACTGTAATAAACCATACCATCCTATTAAAACACTGCATTGAATGAATACATTGGTTATACAGATACCATACAATAGCATACAAAATACAAACTATAAAAATGCAAATATTGCACCACTTCCCCTAAATATAGCACTAAAAATGATTACACATAAATTACCTACTACTAACATGATGTAAATACAACATAAATATCTGTATTTTTTTTAAATTTGGATTTAAGTCCAAATTAAACCTCTGAGTCCAGCACTCACAGAGAGGAATTCTAGAATTTGATTTCCTGTGTCATTCTGTGGTACATCACGGTTGGAACAATCTATCACTGAAGGTACTTCCTGTGTTCACCAGCGTATTGTGGCGTGGGTGGGAGGAGTTGTCCAAGACTGAACGTACCTTGGGCAGCATCCTCCTCTCTGATACTGTTGTTAAAGGCTCCAACTCCAATCCAACAACATCACTGGCCTTACGGATCAGCTAAGTAAGTCTGTTGGTATCGACCACCCTAAACCTGCTTCCCCAGCATGCCAGCACCTACAGGAGAGCACTGGCCACCACAGACTCATAAAACATCTCCTTTTAAAAAAGTGTATTGATGAATGTGTTAATCTATATTATAAATTAGCTTGTTAGTCACTCACAAATCTTCCTGTTTTGATGAAGACCCTATCTGACATGACACATGCAGCATGGCAGGCTACTACCGTGAGCACATTCTGGGTCATCTTCAGCCAGTGGTTCACCTCTATAATCTGTTAGTATATGGATAGGAAAACTTGTACTTTAGTTAAAGTCTTGCCGTCCAGACCTCCTATTTGCTTGACCAGGGCAAAGACGGCAGTATGAGCTAAAATGTTTTAAAAAATCAAAAGTATAAAAAAGTAATTCTGTAAATCATTTTTAACAAAAAAATAAAATAAAAAATAGCGATGGCAGGTGGAAAAATGTTAATTTAGGACTGCCCAGGCCATGAATTCGAGCAGGGGACTCCAGTCTTTCTAAGCAAAGGGCCAGTTTACTCTCTGTCAGGCTTTAGGGGGGCTGGACTGTGGCCAGTAGGAGTAGAATATGCTCTGGCATCAGTACCCCATCATTGGCTTTAAAGGAAGGAATAGTGCTGATATCAATGAGAAGAATAGTGCACTATTATAGTGTAAGTAGAGGCAATGGTGCTCCATCATTGGTGTCAGTTGATGGAATAGTGCCCCAAGAGCCAGATAAAAGCAAGCAAAGGGCCACATCCAGCCCCTGGGCCACAGTTTGGAGACCATTGAATTGGATGAAGGGGGCTGTTTTTGCCAGCTGAAAGCAGTTGAAGTTCCAAGCTGGCATGCAGGTGCTGGGCATGTGGGGGGTTTTGGGTTTTCTGGACTTTTTTTTCTGTTTCAGCAAAACCCTGATGTGGAAAGGCTGTTACTGAAGACACTGAGGTGGGTGTTGGCAAATAATGCTTTTTAGTTTCAAGACTTCCAAGGAATGGTGGACCGTAGATGGCTGTATGATTGTATGCATCATTTTTGCTGCTGCTTGTCTCTCCTCTCTTGTTCTCTTGTGCCTGAATAAAGACTAACAGGAAAATGCCAGTGAGGGCCAAAGGGAATAGAAACGTGTCTACCACATTATGTGACTGCCCTATAATTTCTAATCGGGTCCCCCTTCTCAGCTGCCAATATTTGTACCCAGTTTGTCTGCTTGACTTGGGCAGAGATAGCCTTTTGCCCCATACACACGATCAGAAATTCCGTCAGAAAAAACTTGGATGGTTTTTCCAACGCAATTCCGCTCAAGCTTGCCTTGCATACACACGGTCACACAAAAGTTCTCAGAACTTTCGTCCGTCAAGAACGCGGTGACGTACAACACTATGACGAGCCGAGAAAATGAAGTTCAATGCTTCCAAGCATGCGCCAAAATGTTTCCAAGCATGCGTGATTTTTTGCGCATCCAAATCGCATAAAGACGAACAAATTTTCGGATAGGAACTTTTTCCGACCGAAAAATAGAGAACCTGCTCTCAATCTTTTGCTGGCTGGAATTCTGCCAGCAAAAGTCCGATGGAGCATACACATGGTCGGAATTTCTGACCAAAAGCTCACATCCGACTTTTGCTGGCAGAATTTCTGATCGTGTGTATGGGGCATTGGCTAACTGCAAGCGGCAGCATCTTTACCTCTCATTTTAAACTTGCCTTGTATTTTTTATTTTTTTGGACAGCCCTGATTTAGAGACAGGGCAGGCAGCCTACGGCCGCAGGATTCTACACTTATTTTTTTTCTTGCTGCCTAGCCTTCCCCCATGCTGTGGGATTTCACCCCTTCATATGTTGTGTTGCAGAAAGACAGACAGACTGACTATGGGAGTAGGTTTTCTGTAGGTGTTTTCCCTGCAGTGATGCCTTTAGTACCCTGACTATAATAAACAATATACTATAAATATGAATGTGAGTTAGGAACCTTAGATTGTAAGCTCCTCAAGGGCAGGGACTGATGTGAATGTACAATATATATATAAATATAAAGCTCTGTATAAAATTGATGCTTCTATAGAAGTACCTGTAATAAATAAATAAATAAATAAAAAATACAACTGGCTGTGGAGTGCCTGCCAGGTAAAAGAAAGATTATTCTGGCAAAACATAGGAATTGCAAACGTGCCTTTTTAAGCTATATATATATATATAAATATATATGGAAATACAAATGTAAAAGAAAAATGAAGTACATAAAAGCCTTCGTATACAAAGCCTTTGTTTTGTTAATCGTGTCATTGATACCTCATGCTTAAATCTGCAAATTGTCCTAAGGATGTTTACCATTTTCTGTTAAAGGTCCATGCTGTGTCATCACATAACATGGGGTCTTCTGGGACATTTGAAAGGTCTAGTCATTGATCAGTAGGCCAACAGCTGGTCTTTTTAGGATATGAATAAAGCCTATTCACTCATCTTTATAAGGCTATCAAAAGTTGCTTGAAGCAAACATCAACAATGCCATGTCAATGAATGTCATCTAGTGTCCACTGTCCCTCTTCAGAGCTAGATTTATCCCTCAGAGTCGTACCGAAGACCTAAAAATGCTGGATTTGGATATTCACCATGTGCTAGACTTACTGCTAGACTGCAGCTATGAAAAGAACTTGCTGAATTTCACTTTTAGACTCACAGATGTTTTATTATTACTTTAATTTACATAAACAAAAGCAGCATTTAGTAATATTAAATACTGGTTTTCTAAGATTATTATCTCATTACATTTTAACAGATATTTTTAGGTACAAAAAGTTCATATTATTTTTGCAGGATGAGTTTTATTTAGTATGTTTTTATTGTATTTATACTAGCTACACAAGAAGCAATGCTCATCATTGATATCATTAATATGTAGAAGCTTTTTAGTTTTGATTAACAAAAGGTTAAAGTAAAGGTAAAAGTACTTTTACTTCTATCTTTTTTAAGTACCTACAATTATCTGGCAATTTTTCAAACTGTGGAGTAAAATGGATGTGAAGACTAGAGTAGGTTAAATTTGTGATCTTACTTCTGCCTCTACCCTATTTTTACATCTGCTCTTCAATGCATCTTAAAGACTTTCCAGAAAAGAGAATCTAGTACAATTATCTGTAGCTGTGCAGCTTGACAGTGTGACATAGAATTACTGAGAATGACACAAAGAGCAACTATTAAGTGAACACTGAAAAGGATTGAACTTTGCAAATTGATCTCAGTAGAAGTATTGCACAATTGTGATTATTGTTTTGCTATTACAAACTTCTTTAATGTGTTGAAAGCCTTATTGCTCTTTGGTAGGCAATCAACTTTTTTTCAGTGGCCTGCTGATCTTAAAGAGTCCACCAACAAACAGGAGCACCTAGTGTATTTGCCACTTAATAACCCCCCCCCCCCCATATCCCATAACACTTAAATACCTACCTGTCCTACCACCACACCACTGATCTTCACTCTCTTGAAGAGCTATGGCTGATGAAGAATCTTCTGCATCTCACACACTTTCGGGTGCGCTGGATTTCTGGTTCTTTCTGCATTTTGTGATTCCATCTTCTCTCATTTACTTCACTACCATGTGGCAAGGAAGTGTGTCAAATACAGAAAATCCTCCAGTAGCAGTGGATTTTTAAGGCTAGGTTTACATTAGTGGCAGAGCTTAACAGAGGTGTTTGACAAGCTGTGAGGAGGAGATATGTTGCTTCCTTGCCATCTGTTTTAAATCTGTAAATGCTGAACCACCACACAACAACCATGTGCATTGCACACATTTGCAGGGCAGTTGTGGCATGGCCCCATTTACTTGAATGGGTTGCATTTGTCAGTGGTACTGCCTGCCAAATGCAACAGGGGGGATAGTTACTGTCATGGCTGCAATGCTTTGCATGTGCACACCCCTGTACCACTGTTTTTGCAACTTAAGGTGGGCAATCAAATGTGGCTCAACCACGTGTTTTTTTTCGGCCCTAAAACTGCAAATATAAAAAAGTCCTAAGAGAGTGGATGATCAGTAATTCAGGTGTCAAGACAGGTAACTTTTATAGCCAAAGTTTTTCCTTGGTTTTGAATAGAATGAAAAATGAGTAGAGTCCCTGTCAGGTTTAATTGCTATCCGGGGCTCCATTACAGAGACATTAGAACCCGTGTCAGCATTTTAATGTTTCACAAGAAATGGAAAAGGAAATTGTGCTCAGAAAAAAAGAGAAGAGCCAGCATCTTCAAAGTCCTTGATGCAAAATTTTATTGGCTACATATGAGCATTAAAAAGCAAACAACTGACCCATTTTGGCATGAGCCTTATGCTGGCCATACACTATACAAAAAATCGGCCGAAAAATCGTTCGTATAGACACTTAGTTCATTTTTCGGCAAGTTAATGGGCACAAATCGATAATCGTTTGTGACGTTTTTGTGGAAAAAAAATGAACGGGAAGTTTGGAAAATTTCTGCCGAACGTACGATAAATTGCAAGGTTAATGTGTTTCCCGTCCGAACTGTCTGCACTAGGTATATGTAAAAAAACGAACAAAAAATTATTTATTCATGTCCACTGAACAATTTATCGGTCATTACATGATGGCACGATCGTTTGCGGTCACGGTCGAACGTTCGTTTTTCGAAAATGTGTTCGGCCGATTTTTCGTATAGTCTATGGCCAGCATTAGTCATAGCAAGTTTACAATGAAATAATATAAACATTTATAGAGAAACAGATACAAAACTCCACCTTCTTCTGGAGCACAAAGAGGGCTAAGAAATTGCACTCAGAGGTCACTACAGCAGCTGACACATCAATTAACACAAATTAATACCATTTAAATATAACAATAATGCAGTGCTTTAAGTGAAATATAGTGAATGTAAATGTATAAATATTAAAAATACAAAATTAAGTAGTAAATAAATAAAGTCCAAAGTGTTGACACCACAGTGACAATCCAGATGTCCTCTTCAATTAAAGCGTCACCATGCACCAATCCGTGAAGCACCCAATTATCCAGTGATCTGCCACCAAGAAGAAGAGCATACACGCTTACCAGCATTAATGTATTTCCATACTGTGGGTACAGACTCAATGAGGTTTGTGTGGATATGAATCCATACTCAAAGGGATGGGCACATCTCCAGTGAAATCTCCACATCTCCATCTGGCTTCAGCATAGCGAATAAAGCTCTCCAAATGGGTCCCACATATGCACTCGTAGCCGATCACAACTCAGCATCACAAGCATTGAACATATGAGAGAAAACAATGCCGCATAGTGTAAAACTGCCAAATAGTGTTTATTAAAACCAAAGAGTATCAATCATAAGTTAAGAAGTATTACAGGCTTGTATAAAAATCCATCCCGGGAGAGAAAAATCACTTTCTGAATGTAAGAACGCCATAACGTCATTAACACAGGCTCTATCTGATGCGTTTCATCATAACTGACGACGTCCGAGTATTTTATTGTTGTCTGTTTCCCTGTTGTAGATTTTCCCTCACATCCTGTCTGGCAAAACATTGTCTTCAAAACAGCAAGTGAGGGGAAATCTCTTTAACATGGGTTAAACAGGGGCTCCAATTCTTCCCCACTCAATCCAAAGCTAAAAATACATTTTTACCTATAGATACACTTTCAGGGTGCAATCATACTTGATGAGGTGACCTGGGTTTTTCTACTCAAGAAGCAGGTGCTAGGAAATAGAAAGCAATTGTTTTTGCCCCATTCACGCCATAATGCTGGTGTGATGTGCGGTGTGGTGCAGAAAAATATGCAGACATTCTGGATGGCACATGTGATTGCACTATAGTGTTACATACAATGCAGGTCAGTAGAGACATGTACAAAGGGTCACTATGTGACACTTCAAATAAATAAAAAGTAAGATGTGGGGTGTGGTGGACCTCACATCAACACTAGCCTGCACAGTAAAACTTTTAATATGTGTTAATATGTGAGCTAGTGTGAATCAGATCTCGAAGTCTTCTTTTCTAAATATATTTTGTTTAATTATTTTCAGATTCAGAATACTTTATTAATCCCATAGGGAAAAATGTGTTTCATTAACCACTTCAGCCCCAGAAGGATTTAAGTATTTTTGCGCTATAAACAAAAAAAGAGCGACAATTTTGAAAAAAAAGTAATATTTTTTACTTTTTGCTATAAAAAATATCCCCCAAAAATATATAAAAAAACAAATTTCTTTCTCAGTTTAGGCCGATATGTATTCTTCTACATATTTTTGGTAAAAAAAAATTTGATTGGTTTGCGCAAAAGTTATAGCATCTACAAAATAGTGGATAGATTTATGGCATTTTTATTTTATTTATTTTTTTATTAGTAATGGCGGCGATCTGCAATTTTTATTGTGACTGCGACATTATGGCAGACACATCGGACACTTTTGACACTATTTTGTGACCATTGTCAATTATACAGCGATCAGTGCTATAAAAATGCACTGATTATTGTGTAAATGACACTGGCAGGGAAGGGGTTAAACACTAGGGGGAATCAAGGGGTTAAGTGTGTCCTAGGGAGTGATTCTAACTGGGGGGGGATTGCCTCACTCGGCATGTGGTTAATAAAGTATTAATAAATATTATTAATAAGGATTAATAAAGCATTCTGAACTTCCAGGTGGTTACAGCACGCTTTAAGTAATTATTCTGAAAGGTAAATATAAATAGTAATGGCCAGAGAAAAAAAGCAAACAGTAAAATTTGCGCTGTTGGTCTTGGGAAAAATGCGGCCAGTGTTTAGTTAGCGGGAGGAGGGCCCCCTGCATTAGTTGTCAATGAAAGGAAGGATACTCCCTTACAATGGTTATCAGCTACTGGAAGAATGCCCATCTTACAAAAATAATTAGTGAAGAAAGACCCTTTACATTAAAGAGGAGGTCCGCCCACCCTTGCAAGAATTAAAAGTCAGCAGCTACACATATTGCAGCTGCGACCTTTAATAATAGGACACTTACCTCTCCTGGTGTCCAGCGATGTTGAAAATGTGTCGGGTACTGCCGCTGCCATTGCCATTAAGGGAACCCGGCAGTGCAGCGTTATGGATTCACGCCGGGTCCCTACTGTGCATGAGCAAGGGACCACTGCGCTCTCCTACTGGCCCAGCGGCAGGGGAAGGAGGAGGGAGGAGGAGGGAGCCAAGCTGCTGATGTAATTCGCAGCGGCCCAGACTCCCGGAAGTGGGGACAGGGTACCTGTCAAAGACAGGTATCCGCTCCCCCCATCCCCCAAAAGGTGCCAAATGTAGGAGGAGACAAATGAGAGGAAGTTCCACTTTTGGGTGGAACTCCACTTTAATGGCCAGTGGAGAAGAACCACTTATGCTAGTGATCAGTGGGAGAAATGCCCCCTTATATCGGTGGTCAATGTAGTATGCACTTGCATTTGTGGTTGGTGTAAAAGTGCCACTTACCCTTGTGTTTAGTGGTTTTTTACCTATTGGACAGGTGGAGATGCTCCTTTGGTCCCACTTTGCTTTTTTTTGCTGAGTGACTTTTCACACTGGATCTATATAGATATCATTGGGACGGAGCTCAATCCAATTGAATAGCCTGACAAAACACTCCATTATTGCCTGCACCTGTGGCAAAGCACTTTAACGACCTTCACAGGATGGCTCATTTGCCTTCCTAGTCACAGCTGGAAGATGACAAATATGTCACTTTCAGTTGGAATTATGGTACCAATCTATCCCACACCAGATAACAGAAGCATAAATTGTATAATCGATAAGGAATTTGATTAAATATTGTGTCTAATTTTCTCTTCAATGCAAATAAAGTAGAAATAAATAGCAAAAAAAGAAAAAAGAAAAGAAAAAAACGAAAGCAGCATATGATGTAGATAATCTTTACTCATTTAAAAGTGGACTTTAGTTGAAGAGCGGATCATGCAGGATCTGATCATTTCCAAATAATCAGACCCTACCCATAAGGCCAGCTTTCATTTTTTTTGTTAAGATTAACACTTACTGTATGTGCATTTGTGTTATATCGTAAACTTTCCATAATATTCTGGATTTCTGCACTAATATCACCTAAAATGTCATCTGATTTTTGTCTAGGTCATTATAATAAAATTGTATGACAGGGAAAACCCATACCTGCACTAGCTGGAACACTTGACAATGATTCAAATGCCAATTAATGCCATTATCCTTCAGTTTCACATATTCATGCTATTAAAACTTTGATTTTCCAAAACCCCTAAAGAGAGTTCTTAAAGCAGAACTCCAGGCAAGAAGTTAAATACACAGATAAAATACATATGTGAGAGTTGTTTTACCTGCCAAAAGTATTTCTGTCCATCCCTTCCTGAGATTTACACAGCTATGCCCCTGGCAGGGGACCTGATCTTTCAGCTGTCAGCTCACAGAGCTAATTTAGGTAACAAGCTTTCTATGTCTAGGGATAACTTGGACTTTTTTTTTTTTTAATTATTACAGAGATATGGTTTAGAAGTATAGATGGTGGGGAAATAACTATACCAGGGTACACACTATACAGTAAAGAAAGGAGGTTGAGTTGCCGTTTATTTCAAAAATAGCATAAAGGTAACAATAATCCAAAAAACAAATTAACTACTTGAAAGCTCTCTGGGTCTTTCCACAAGTCAGAGAGAAATTTCTCTTAGAACTAGTGTAGTATACAAAAAATCCTAAGAACAGTCTGAGAATTTTGTTAACAGGTTGACCAATGACATAACTCAAATGACAATGAAATTAGATGCTTTATATATGGGTGATTTTGACATGCCAGGCATTAAATAGAATGTTTAAACTGCACTTACAAGCAAGAACAGAGATATGTTAGAGGCATTGAAAGGGGTTTCTCTAGAGATATGTTAGAGGCTGTTAAAGAGGTTTTTCTAAAACAGTATAAGGACCACCCTGAGGAGATCATATTCAAGACTTAGTACAAATGGGGACCAATTGTCTGATGATGAAGTGGGAGAGTGATATTAGAACAAAAGCTAAAAAATCGTATACTAAATCAAATGTTTTAGATTCCAAAAGGACATATTTTTTTCTGAAATAGGCAAATTTCTAAAAATTGAATTAAGGTTGAAGTAAAACAACAGGAGTCAGTAATCGGTGAGCACTATTATAGTCTCCCCTAATGGAGGCAACTGAATTATATGTCAGAAAATTAGTATTAGCAAACAGAAGGAAAAAAACAATGTGGTTTACTACTGCAGTAATTAGGATATTAAAAGAGAAAATATCAGCATATAGGAGATCAGGAATGTTGCTACAGCACTCCAAGAGAAGGAAATGCTTAAATCCATTAAGAAAGGAGACAAAACCTTTTTTTTTTTTCACTTGAGTTTTTTTTATTGATAGAAAAATGCAATGTTAAACAAGTAAACATTTCAAAAAGCATTGACAGTACTATGCAAGGTTAATAAACAGTAACCAAAGGGGGCGTACGAGTAAAATATGACAAGACCGAAGGGCTATTATCCTATGCAGTCCGGGAGACCACTCTATGGGGGGGAGGGGCGGGTGTAGATAAGGGGTACATGTGTTGGGTTGTAGTTCCAATGGTGAGTATAAAGGTAGAAGCTTACAGAGTAGAGTGACATCATCTGATTTAATGTGGCAGACGTGTCAGTATTGAGGAATGGAGGCAAGATCCAGGTTGTAGTATGTTAGCCAAGGGGCCCATTCCTTTTGGAATTTCAGTAGAGCAAGGTTTACTTTGGTGAACATAAATTCCATATGAAGGTTATGGTTGAGAGTATTATGAATAAGTTGTAGGGAAGGTATCAAGGTGCTGTTCCAGCTTTTTGCTATGGCGAGTCTGTCTACGATTAAGACATGTGTGAGGATGGCGCGATGCTGAGGTTTCCAGGCTTCCAGGCCTAGCCCCAATAATGCTAGCTGGTGGGTGATTTTTAAGTGATTGCCAGTGAGGGTCGTGAGCAAGGCTTGAATGGATTTCCAGAAGGGGGATAGCAGTGGGCAAGACCACCAGATGTGGTCTGCAGTGCCAGCGTGCCCGCAGTTTCTCCAACAGGTGGGGGACTAGAGGGGGTGCAAACTTTGCTAGTTTTGTTGGTGTAAGATACCATTGATGTAGTATTTTCCTGTGCCATTTCCCAGTGTGAAAGACACTTAGATGTTGTCAAGATGTAACGCGAAGCTTGGTGCCATATATGCAAGTCAGCAGAGAAGTTCAGAGTTTGTTCCCATTTTTCATTTGAACTGAGTTTCTCAGGGTGTTGTGGAGTGTTGAGGATTTTATAGAAAAATGACAATCCTTTTGAAGAAGGTGATGGGTGATCATAGAATTGGATGAAATCGGTGGTGAGTGACTGATCTGACCAGGTGATTGATGCGAGGGCATGGCGCACTCTGAGGTATTTGAAGAATTCTTTGTTGGGAATATTATACCTCTCATGTAAGTCTTGGAAAGTGTGTATTTGATCTGCGTTTAGGATGTGACCAATTGTAGTGGCACCGGCTGTCACCGAGGTGGATAAGGATAGGTCATTGCTCAAGATTTCCAGTGATGCCAGAGGGAGCATTGCAGCTGAGCTTTTTGCAAGACCATGGGAGTGTTGGTGAATGGAGGTCCATACCTTTATTGTTGCGTTTACAGTGCTTAGGAAAGAAGATGAAGGTCGGTAAAGCATCCATGTTGCAGCTAGGAGAGATTTAGTGGCCAATGGAAGCTTCCTCTATTTGTACCCAGAGGGGCCGGCTAGGGGAAGACCACCAATGCCAGGTTTGACTTAGGAGAATAGCTTTGTAGTAGTTTCTGATATCGGGGGCTCCCAGTCCCGCTTTGGACATTGGAGTGCACATGATGGAATGCTTAATTCTAGGGTGTTTGCCATTCCAGATAAAGTTGTTGATAGTTCTTTGAATTGTGTGCAGTTGGGATGTTAACATAGGGATTGGAAGGGTACAGAACAAATATAATCCGTGAGGCAGTAGAAACATTTTAGATAAAGCTATCTTGCCAGTTCATGAGGAGTGAACAGAGCGGAAAGATGAGCAAAGGTCATTAAGCTTCTTGAGGAGGATCTCATAGTTTATGCGTAGCATATTGCTTGAGGGAACTGTTAATTGTATACCTAGATAGGTAAGCATCGAAGATGGAACCCAAGGGAATGGAGACGAGCACGTGAGAAGCGTTTTCGTACTGTTATTTAGGCAGATTCCTAGCATTCTAGATTTAGAGCAGTTAACCTTATATAGGGAACGTTGGCCAAATGTAGTCAGGAGGTTATGAATTCGCTGGAAGGGACTGAAGGGGATTAGACATGAATATGATGGCGTCGTCTGCATATAGTCCTAGTTTGTGTGTAGTGTCTCCTACTTGTAGGCCTGATATCAAAGGGTTGACCCTAATGGCTGCAACAAGGGGC
Organism: Aquarana catesbeiana; assembly: GCF_042186555.1. Lineage (NCBI taxonomy): Eukaryota > Metazoa > Chordata > Amphibia > Anura > Ranidae > Aquarana > Aquarana catesbeiana. The sequence goes on from NC_133330.1 coordinate 262,117,562, forward strand.
TCCATTACTAGGGCAAATATTAGAGGGGAAAGAGGGCACCCCTGTCTTGTGCCATTGGTGACGTCAAAGGGGTCGGAAGTCATGCCTGAGGTCAAGACCCTAGCTGAAGGGTGAGAATTAACAGCTAAGTCTGCTGTAAGGATGTTGCCTGCAAAGCCAAATCTCTGAAGGACCAAGTGAAGGTAGGACCAATGGACTCTATCGAACGCCTTCTCTGCATCCAAGGAAAGGAGCAGAGAAGACGTTTTGTGGAATTCTGCCCACTGAATGAGGTCAACTATCCTTCGTGTTACAGCAGGTGCCTGTCTGCTAGGAATGAACCCAACTTGGTCTGGGTGGATTAGTGTGGGGAGGTGTGTTGAAATGCGGGAGGCTAGTACCTTTGCATAAATTTTAAGGTCCGTGTTTAAGAGCGAAATAGGTCGATAGTTGGCTGGGTCATCGTGAGGCTTACCAGGTTTTGGAATAGTGAAAATGAGGGCTTCCAATGATTCCTTTGACATGTCTCCTGTCTGTATTATATGGTTAAATGAGTTGCAGAGGTGTGGTGTAAGAGTGTCAGCGAAGGTTTTAAAATAATCATTGCAGTATCCGTCTGGACCGGGGGATTTGTGTAGAGGAGGAGTTCGAATCGCATTGAGGACTTCTGTCTCTGAAATTGGAGTGTTAAGGTCCGCTAATTGGTCAGGTGTGAGGGAAGGTAGTCCCAGCGGATCAAGGAAGTGTGAAATTTTGGTGGGGTCAGGAGTAGGGGTTACTGATGAGGAGGATAGATTGTATAAGGCTGCATAGAATTCTCTGAAGCAATTAGCAATGTCTGCGGGGCTAGTAACCCTTTGTCCCCTAGCTGAGTGCATATATGGGATTTTAGAAGCAGTAGCCTTGCGTTTTGCTTGCTTAGCTAGGAGGGCATCTGGTCTATTCCCATGGGCGTACCAGTTTACGCAAAGGCGTGGTCAAAGGAGGCCTGTAGGAAGGTGTGAAATGTGTCTCTAATTTTCCGTAGACATGCGGTATCTGCATCATTAGGAGATATTTTGTTTGATTTTTCTAGCTGTCGAATCTGCTCTAGAAAACTGTCAAACTTCCCTGCTCGCCTTCCCTTTTCTCGGGCTCCATGCTTAATGAAGATTCCTCTCATAAAGGAGCGTAGTTCTATCTGGAGGCTAGTTTGGAGAGAGAGAAGCATATTTTTCATGGTGTGCTCAGAGGCAGGGGCATCTGGTGCAGGAAATGCAGCTAGTGAAGCTGTGTGGTCTGCAGGCATATCTGTGTGAGACTCATTGAGATCTGCCCAGTGAAGCTTCTTAGCAGAAGGTTGCTTCTGGGGAGAGTGTGCAGGGGATTCTGCTGCCCTCTTACCTCTGTCTGCTGCTGGAGAGTAGCCATGCTGCAGTGTGGGCTCCTCCATGAGATTGTCAGGGTCTAGAGCCGTTTGTGCCTGTGTATGAGGTGGAGGGGGAAAGCAGCCTTCTTTGATGTTCCTGGCTGCCGGCTTCATGAAGTATTCAGTCAGGCGGCGTATTCCAGATGCCTGCAGTTTCCCCCTGGTCATAGCCCGGGTGCAGAGCAGAGGATGTACCCCCCGAGGGGCTTGCAATTGCTGTCTATGTAGCGTTGAGCCACTTCTGGGACACAGTGAGGTGAGGAGAGCTACAGACGAGCAACCATCTCAGTCCGCGGCTAGAACATGCCCCGATAAAACCTTTTTTAGGTAGATCAGTGGCAGGAAGGAAATTTTCTTATAGGAGCTGGAAATTTGATATAAAACAATTACATCTGTTCAGTCTCAGAAATAAATGACACTAACAAAAAAGTTGGGGGAATATTGGTTGTAGTGTTGAAGAATATATTTCAGGTTTTCTAGAGGCAGAGGTAGCAGATGAACTAACTCATTCAAAGATTAATAATACAATGAGCCTTGGACGTATGGATAATTTAAAAAACACACAACTTGCTGGTCCCAAAACAGCATGGCTTTACTGGAGGCAGATCATCCCAGGCTATGATTTTCACCTTGTGATCTGGTCAATAAATCTGATGTTTTTCACAAGCTCAAACTCTCCAGCAGAATCTATCAATTTATTTGGATGAGACAAACCATTTAACACTGGCAAGGGTGATTAAAATGATTTGCTTTTATGTATTCATACTAAACCTTTATCCCAAAAGTAAAAAAATATATGTTTGTTGTAACTGATTATAAAGTAAGAGCTGGAGTTTGGCTTCAATTTGTTAGTGGTTCTAAATCTGCTAATACATTTAACACAATTCCCCGACTGACAACTGACAATTCCCCGACTGACAACCGACTGCCAGCTGCTGTCTGCTGTGCCTCCTCTATTCATTTCTCTACAGCTGTGTCTCACTAATACAGGAGGTGTGTTAGTGGCCAGATCATTAACACAAAAACAACAAAAATGGACTTTGTAGGCACCAATTATAAAACAAACATAGATTTATTTTTTATGAAACATTTAAGTCAAAAATCGTTTTTTAAAAACATTGCAATAAAAGTGCAAGCAGCTAGCTAGACCTCCCTAATGTGAGTTGAATACAATAAATGCATAACATTAGCGGAGATGGAATCCTGCAGTAAATTGAAATAAGGAAGAACAAAATAAGCTCTGCATGTTTCGCAATTTGATTGCTTCTTCAGGAGCTATAAAGTATTCTACAAAAGAGAGATAAAATTACAAGCAGTCAGTAACAATAGATAAACACAAGTTTATTCAAAAGGTAGAATGTCTCCGTGGTTTGCAGGGAGTGTCAGGAGGTGATCAGAGTTAGCTCCCAAAAATTACAGCCACCTTATCACCACACGATTGGTAAGGTGCAATACTTAAATTTTTTTTGTTTTGAGCAGACTCAGCGGACCACCTTTTCATTTTTCTGGCGTCATTCTACTATGTTTCTCTGTTGCAGGCCTCCTCCTCCCCATTTCACCTTGTTACTTTCGAAGCAAAGCTGTACAAGCTCTGCAATAGTCTTCTATAGAGTCAAATTACAGTACTTACACTCTTTGCTTTAAAAATGCATTTAAGGATATATTAATTATTACAAAACTACATTATTACAAAACTACATTATCTGTGTCATTTATATCTGCCTGGAGCTCAGCTTTAAGGGATAATTAATACAACCACGCACTTTGCCGCAACACACACTATCTTGTGAGTTGAGATGCTAGTGTTACCTAACCCTTAAAAAAATAAATGGGCTGTGATGCAGCTCAAAATACAAACATTTGGGTCATGTTACATTTTTTGCAGAATAGAACACTGCATTGTACAACATGCTTTGTGCTGTGTTGCAATGCATGTAATCAAGGGTGTTGCTAGGTGGGAAAAAGACCAGGGGTCTCAGCCCAAAGGTAAATTTGATAAGCCCTCCCACATTATAAAGTAAGTCCAGCCCAAGCACGGCATCATGGGGGGGGGGAGGTGGGCTCACTTGCTGGTTGTTGCCTAGCTCATCAGTGCCCATCAGCTCAACCTCACCAATGCCCATCAATGCAGCCTCACCAATGCCCCTTAATGCAGCCTCATCAGTGCCCATCAATGCAGCCTGATCAGTGCCCATCAGCTCAGCCTTACCTGTGTCCATCAATGCAGCCTGATCTGTGCCCATCAGCTCAGCCTTACCAGTGACCATCAATGCAGCCTTATCAGTGCCCATCAATGCAGCCTGATCAGTGCAGCCTTACCTGTGCCCATCCGTGCAGCCTGATCAGTGCCATCAGCTCACTCAGCCTCACCAGTAGTGCCCATTAATGCCACCTGATCAGTGCCCATCTGCTCAGCCTCACAAATGCCCATCAATGCAGCCTCAACCGTGCCCATCAATGCAGCCTGATCAGTGCCCATCAGCTCAGCCTCACCAGTGTCCATCAATGCAGCCTCATCAGTGCCCATCAGCTCAGCCTTACTTGTGCCTATCAAAGCAGCCTGATCAGTGCCCATTAATGCAGCCTGCTCAGTGCCCATCAATGCAGCCTCACCAGTAGTGCCCATTAATGCAGCCTGATCAGTGCCCATCATCTCAGCCTCACCAATGCCCATCAATGCAGCCTCACCAGTGCCTATCAATGCAGCCTGATCAGGGCCCATCAATGCAGCCTGATCAGTGCCCATCAATGCAGCCTGATCAGTGCCCATCAATGCAGCCTGATCAGTGTCCATCAGCTCAGCCTCACCAGTGCCCATCAATGCAGTCTGATTGGTGCCCATAAGCTCAGCCTTACCAGTGCCCATCAGTGCAACCTTATCAGTGCCCATCAATGCAGCCTGTTCAGTGCCCATCAGTGCAGCCTTACCTGTGCCCATCAGTGCAGCCTGATCAGTGCCCATCAGCTTATCCTCACGAATGCCCATCAATGCAGCCTCATTAGTGCCATCAATGCAGCCTCATCAGTCCCTATAAGTTCAGCCTCACCAATGCCCATCAATGCAGCCTCACCAGTGCCCATTAATGCAGCCTCATCAGTGCCCATCAATGCAGCCTGATCAGTGCCCATCAATGCAGCCTGATCAGTGCCCATCAGCTCAGCCTTACCTCTGCCCATCAATGCAGCCTGCTCAGTGCCCACCAGCTCAGCCTTACCTGTGCCCATTAATGCAGCCTGATCAGTGCCCATCAATGCAGCCTCACCAATGCCCATCAATGCAGCTTTAACAGTGCGCATCAATGCAGCCTCACCAGTAGTGCCCAATAATGCAGCCTGATCGGTGCTCATCAGCTCAGCCTCACCAATGCCCATCAATGCAGCCTCACCAGTGCCCATCAATGCAGTCTCACCAGTGCAGCCTTACCTGTGCCCATCAGTGCAGCCTGATCAGTGCCCATCAGCTCAGCCTCACGAATGCCCATCAATGCAGCCTCAACCGCGCCCATCAATGCAGCCTGATCAGTGCCCATCAGCTCAGCCTCACCAGTGCCCATCAATGCAGCCTCATCAGTGCCCATCAGCTCAGCCTTACTTGTGCCTATCAAAGCAGCCTGATCAGTGCCCATTAATGCAGTCTACTCAGTGCCCATCAATGCAGCCTCACCAGTAGTGCCCATTAATGCAGCCTGATCAGTGCCCATCATCTCAGCCTCACCAATGCCCATCAATGCAGCCTCACCAGTGCCTATCAATGCTGCCTGATCAGGGCCCATCAATGCAGCCTGATCAGTGCCCATCAATGCAGCCTGATCATTGCCCATCAATGCAGCCTGATCAGTGTCCATCAGCTCAGCCTCACCAGTGCCCATCAATGCAGCCTGATCAGAGCCCATCAGCTCAGCCTTACCTGTGCCCATCAGTGCAGTCTGATTGGTGCCCATAAGCTCAGTCTTACCAGTGCCCATCAATGCAACCTTATCAGTGCCAATCAATGCAGCCTAATCAGTGCCCATCAGCTCAGCCTTACCTGTGCCCATCAATGCAGCCTGATCAGTGCCCACCAGCTCAGCCTTACCTGTGCCCATCAGTGCAGCCTGATCAGTGCCCATCAGCTCAACCTCACGAATGCCCATCAATGCAGCCTCAAACGTGCCCATCAATGCAGCCTGATCAGTGCCCATTAATGCAGCCTGCTCAGTGCCCATCAATGCAGCCTCACCAGTAGTGCCCATTAATGCAGCCTGATCAGTGCCCATCATCTCAGCCTCACCAATGCCCATCAATGATGCCTCACCAGTGCCTATCAATGCTGCCTGATCCGGGCCCATCAATGCAGCCTGATCAGTGCCCATCAATGCAGCCTGATCATTGCCCATCAATGCAGCCTGATCAGTGTCCATCAGCTCAGCCTCACCAGTGCCCATCAATGCAGCCTGATCAGAGCCCATCAGCTCAGCCTTACCTGTGCCCATCAGTGCAGTCTGATTGGTGCCCATAAGCTCAGCCTTACCAGTGCCCATCAATGCAACCTTATCAGTGCCAATCAATGCAGCCTAATCAGTGCCCATCAGCTCAGCCTTACCTGTGCCCATCAATGCAGCCTGATCAGTGCCCACCAGCTCAGCCTTTCCTGTGCCCACCAGCTCAGCCTTACCTGTGTCCATTAATGCAGCCTGATCAGTGCCCATCAATGCAGCCTCACTAATGCCCATCAATGCAGCCTTACCAGTGCGCATCAATGCAGCCTCACCAGTAGTGCCCAATAATGCAGCCTGATCAGTGCCCATCGGCTCAGCCTCACCAGTGCCCATCAATGCAGCCTGATCAGAGCCCATCAGCTCAGCCTTACCTGTGCCCATCAATGCAGTCTGATTGGTGCCCATAAGCTCAGCCTTACCAGTGCCCATCAATGCAACCTTATCAGTGCCAATCAATGCAGCCTAGTCAGTGCCCATCAGTGCAGCCTTACCTGTGCCCATCAGTGCAGCCTGATCAGTGCCCATCAGCTCAGCCTCACGAATGCCCGTCAATGCAGCCTCAACCATGCCCATCAATGCAGCCTGATCAGTGCCCATCAGCTCAGCCTCACCAGTGCCCATCAATGCAGCCTCATCAGTGCCCATCAATGCAGCCTCACCAGTAGTGCCCATTAATGCAGCCTGATCAGGGCCCATCATCTCAGCCTCACCAATGCCCATCAATGCAGCCTCACCAGTGCCTATCAATGAAGCTTGATCAGGGCCCATCAATGCAGCCTGATCAGTGCCCATCAATGCAGCCTGATCATTGCCCATCAATGCAGCCTGATCAGTGTCCATCAGCTCAGCCTCACCAGTGCCCATCAATGCAGCCTGAGCAGAGCCCATCAGCTCAGCTTTACCTGTGCCCATCAGTGCAGTCTGATTGGTGCCCATAAGCTCAGTCTTACCAGTGCCCATCAATGCAACCTTATCAGTGCCAATCAATGCAGCCTAATCAGTGCCCATCAGCTCAGGCTTACCTGTGCCCATCGATGCAGCCTGATCAGTGCCCACCAGCTCAGCCTTACCTGTGCCCATCAGTGCAGCCTGATCAGTGCCCATCAGCTCAGCCTCACGAATGCCCATCAATGCAGCCTCAACCGTGCCCATCAATGCAGCCTGATCAGTGCCCATCAGCTCAGCCTCACCAGTGCCCATCAATGCAGCCTCATCAGTGCCCATCAGCTCAGCCTTACTTGTGCCTATCAAAGCAGCCTGATCAGTGCCCATTAATGCAGCCTGCTCAGTGCCCATCAATGCAGCCTCACCAGTAGTGCCCATTAATGCAGCCTGATCAGTGCCCATCATCTCAGCCTCACCAATGCCCATCAATGCAGCCTCACCAGTGCCTATCAATGCTGCCTGATCCGGGCCCATCAATGCAGCCTGATCAGTGCCCATCAATGCAGCCTGATCATTGCCCATCAATGCAGCCTGATCATTGCCCATCAATGCAGCCTGATCAGTGTCCATCAGCTCAGCCTCACCAGTGCCCATCAATGCAGCCTGATCAGAGCCCATCAGCTCAGCCTTACCTGTGCCCATCAGTGCAGTCTGATTGGTGCCCATAAGCTCAGCCTTACCAGTGCCCATCAATGCAACCTTATCAGTGCCAATCAATGCAGCCTAATCAGTGCCCATCAGCTCAGCCTTACCTGTGCCCATCAATGCAGCCTGATCAGTGCCCACCAGCTCAGCCTTACCTGTGCCCACCAGTTCAGCCTTACCTGTGCCCACCAGTTCAGCCTTACCTGTGCCCATTAATGCAGCCTGATCAGTGCCCATCAATGCAGCCTCACCAATGCCCATCAATGCAGCCTTACCAGTGCGCATCAATGCAGCCTCACCAGTAGTGCCCAATAATGCAGCCTGATCAGTGCCCATCGGCTCAGCCTCACCAGTGCCCATCAATGCAGCCTGATCAGAGCCCATCAGCTCAGCCTTACCTGTGCCCACCAATGCAGTCTGATTGGTGCCCATAAGCTCAGCCTTACCAGTGCCCATCAATGCAACTTTATCAGTGCCAATCAATGCAGCCTAGTCAGTGCCCATCAGTGCAGCCTTACCTGTGCCCATCAGTGCAGTCTGATTAGTGCCCATCAGCTCAGCCTCACGAATGCCCATCAATGCAGCCTCAACCATGCCCATCAATGCAGCCTGATCAGTGCCCATCAGCTCAGCCTTACTAGTGCCCATCAATGCAGCCTCATCAGTGCCCATCAGCTCAGCCTTACTTGTGCCTATCAAAGCAGCCTGATCAGTGCCCATTAATGCAGCCTGCTCAGTGCCCATCAATGCAGCCTCACCAGTAGTGCCCATTAATGCAGCCTGATCAGTGCCCATCATCTCAGCCTCACCAATGCCCATCAATGCAGCCTCACCAGTGCCTATCAATGCTGCCTGATCAGGGCCCATCAATGCAGCCTGATCAGTGCCCATCAATGTAGCCTGATCAGTGCCCATCAATGCAGCCCGATCAGTGTCCATCGGCTCAGCCTCACCAGTACCCATCAATGCAGCCTGATCAGAGCCCATCAGCTCAGCCTTACCTGTGCTCATAAATGCAGTCTGATTGGTGCCCATAAGCTCAGCCTTACCAGTGCCCATCAATGCAACCTTATCAGTGCCAATCAATGCAGCCTAATCAGTGCCCATCAGCTCAGCCTTACCTGTGCCCATCAATGCAGCCTGATCAGTACCCACCAGCTCAGCCTTACCTGTGCCCACCAGCTCAGTCTTACCTGTGCCCATTAATGCAGCTTGATCAGTGCCCATCAATGCAGCCTCACCAATGCCCATCAATGCAGCCTTACCAGTGCGCATCAATGCAGCCTCACCAGTAGTGCCCAATAATGCAGCCTGATCAGTGCCCATTGGCTCAGCTTCACCAATGCCCATCAATGCAGCCTCACCAGTGCCCATCAATGCAGCCTGATCAGTGCCCATCAATGCAGCCTGATCAGTGCCCATCAGCTCAGCCTCACCAGTGCCCATCAATGCAGCCTCACCAGTGCCCATCAATGCAGCCTCACCAGTGCCCATCAATGCAGCCTAACCAGTGTCCATCAATGCAGCCTGATCAGTACCCATCAATGTAGCCTTATCAGTGCCCATCAATGCAGCCTCACCAGTGTCCATCAATGCAGCCTGATCAGTGCCCATCAATGCAGCTTTACCAGTGCCCATCAATGCAGCTTGCCAGTGCCCATCAATGCAGCCTGATCAGTGCCAATCAATGCAGCCTGACCAGTGTCCATTAATGCAGCCTGATCAGTGCTCATCAATGCAGCCTCATCAGTGCCCATCGGGTCAGCCTGATCAATGCCCATCAATGCAGCCTGATCAGTGCCCATCAGCTCAGCCTTACCTGTGCCCATCAGTGCAGCCTTGCCAGTACAGCCATGGGGAGAGCCGCCAGTTTACACAGAGCAGGGAACTCCCGCTTATCCGGCGCTCACAGTCACACAAAGACCGCCTCCTGAACCAGCTCCTATTATGGACCTCACATGTCACACGGGACTTTGCAGCACTGGGTAAGCAGGAGACCCCCGCTCTGTGTAATCCAGCGGTGCTTGCCCCCCTTCCCTTCAGAGGCAGCACGTGCACCCCCAGGGTAGTCCGGCCCTGTATAGCCCCGAGTTCCAGGCCAACCCCAGGCCTTGGGACTCAGGGCTAATAATTCTGAATGAGAAATACGAGACCCTGGGCTTTTTGGGGGCCCACTCTGGGCTATAGCCCCAGTCAGCCCCCCCCCGATGCTACTGCATGTAATATAGTTGGGTTGTTGAGGTGCATTTAAAACGAAAAGCACTGCAATGCGCCAACTATGTGCACTATGTGGATCACCATGCATTGTGTCAACGCGTGAATTTTATGTGTACCCACAATGCACTGATGTGAACAAGCCCTAACACTTAACTTTTTCCCTACAACACTTAATCCTACCACCTAATTCCCAAACTTTAACCCTAATGTAGCGCTACCCTTGATGGACCCACTGGTTAGGATGGGCCCTCTGTTTTTAGTCTCAACTTCCTCAAAAGCCTCTGCCCCTCTGAAACACCAGGTTAAAAGAATACCTGCAAACACAATGAAACACATGATTCCTGATACCCAATGCCAGCATTATCTAAAGAAACCAGACACGAAGCAATTGATATGGGTAAACTCAATGTATTTTTCACTCAGAGAGTTGATAACAATGCAAGTACAAGCAAAATAGTCATAGGGGTAGCACAGTCCAGCAAACTGAATAGCTAAAAAAAAAAAACTAGGCATTAGAGGCATAGGATAACTGAGTCAGCAGAAACCATAGCAGTGCCACCCCAGGATGCAATAGCAGGCAGTAGAAAAGCATAGTCTAATAATGACAGGGCTATACTGCTGGTATGCGCTAATGATGGCTGTGCTAGGCCTTGTAGGAGTATGAGGGGAACTTGTAAGATGAATGGTAAGGGTTTGGGGGAAGCCTTCAAGGCTGATCTTCTGCTGGCTAACATTGGGGCATTTGGTGCACTTATAATAGTCCTAAACCTGCATGCAGTTATGAGGCAGGGTTGCAATGTAGATTGTGGTATGAGAAACAAACTGGACCACAGGTGGTGATGATGCACTACAGCTGCAGTTCATAGGCGGCAGTGGTGAGGCAGAGATATTGAAGGCGATAATATAGAGAATGGAGAAATGCAGAAAGAGTACTACAGACGACCTAGTCTCAGTAACTTGGATATCACTGACAGTACAAGGCAGGCCTGAGGCCCTCTCACTGACTCCCAGAGGTGGCGATAGGCTTTTATTGGTGCAATGGGTGATTTAGCCTGGGTTACAGCTCACTGAACAAGAAGAAGGAAGCTGGCAAACTCCTTGGTCTCTCAGCAACAATCCCATATAGTCAGTGAGGCTGTAGATGCGACTGGCTCCTTGGCGATGTCACTCTCCACGTTGGGCTCTTTAAGGCTAGCTCAATCTCTTGCTCCTACCAACAAGTCTGAATCTTCAAATCCCCATGGTAACACGAGAACAGGCTTTTCCCGGGCAAAAAAATATAAAAGAACTTCAAGCTCCTCCTGTGTCCCATGGCCTTTTGGGACCTATATTTCAGAAAGTCAGCTGTGTCATTACATGGCCGCCACCTTGAATTATACCTCCTATGATTCCAGATGTCTTGCATGAAAGTTTATAGGTTTGCTTCTACTTTGCTCTCCCCCTGCTGGTCAGGGGGAATTTTGCAGCTCAATGTAAACAACCTAGACAAGGAAAATGAAAACAGAGCAGTGTCTTTGTCTCCATGTTGGTGTAGCCCAGTATCTGGCTACACTAACAACTCAGATTAGTTATTGGTGTAGCCCAGTATCTGGCTACACTAACAACTCAGATTAGTTGTTAACACTCTTCCCTCTTCCCCACTCTTCTCTGTTGCATGCTCACAGAGAACAAGCATGTCATGCACCACAATCAGACCACATCAATGTGGAAGGCACCAAAATAAACAACTTCAATGATTTCAGGTTTATATATGTTTTCTACTAAAACTAGTGTTAACATGTGGGTTAGCGCCCCTTCTGACCGGAGCCCCACGAACGCAAGGAAATGTCCACTTCACACATCCTACCAGTGACTCCTCTCCAAGCACCGACATGGAGACAATTCAGAAGTGACTGTGTGGAGTACCATCTCTCCCACCAGCTCCAAACAGCACACAGTCACATGGTGGATTCTATCCACAGGCTAAGAAGGGAGCTGCAACATTACATTCACAATGGCTTGTAGTTCTGTGGTCCCAGGTCAGTTTCCACCACCCGGACTACCCCATCATCAGGAATGTCTGTCTCCCGCCCCCCCACTGTTCCTAAGCTGGCTGCTTCACCTTCCTGAATTTCAAATTGCTCAGTTACCACAAGGAGTTAATATGCAGTACTCACACTCTTCTATTAAACACAAATCCGGCCACAGGCTGCATTTGAACACTTAAACACTTTACTTGAATTCCAGTAACAGATCTTTGTTCCAAATAATGATGCAACATTACATAATATTCATGGCAAACCCTTCAACTAGTACCTGCGCTTGTGCACTTCCCTTATGTAAGTTCCCATGGCCCCTACATTCCATATGGGAAATAGTCCAAGCCCATCTCCCATTGAAAGGTCCCACCCAGGGGTATATCATCCAGCATTTCTCCAACTACATCCTGGTGTGTATATTTCTCAAACCTGGTCAACTGTCCAATTCACACTGTTTCCTCCTGTTTTTATATCCCCTGGATGACCAGACAGGAGGAAGTACACTGCAACAAAATCAATTAACTCTTTCACTACATGCCTAAACCTTCATTGCTATATTGCTGTTTCTAGATCTTAAGTTTGAGCTTTAGAGGAAGATTAGATCACAATTTAGGAGCTATTCATACAGACATCCAGTAATAAATAAAGGTCTGCAAATCATAGATATGTATCTCCATTTCAGCTGACAATGTTTAATCTATACACATATAATAATGCTAATCTGAAAGCTGATGGCCTCTGTGGAATAAAGGAATAGACAATGGAGGTGGTCAGCTTGGAGAGATAAACAATCAACAGTGTTCTCACAATAGTTAGAAGACATTGAACATAATACCACAAAAGAAAAAGAGCATTTGCTGTGTGCATCTGCTTTTTCGCCTCCTTTGTAAATGAGTCTACAGCTGTTACTGGGATCCTATATATTGCCTAAACATTTGTTACCTATAGAATGTCTGAAGTCAATAGCATTTTCTCTTTTATTAGGGTAGAACTTGTTCTTAAAGACGAAAATAAATAACCAACCAGAAGTGAAACGAGCAATCCCCAAACTATTACATAAATGTGGGGAATACTTTATTACAGACTGTAAAAAAAAGGAACCTCTGAATCATTGTTAATAAAATAAGGCAGTCAGTTCCCCAGTAAATACTTGAGTAGTGGCAAAGCTAGATATTTCACCCGGGGCAAAGACTTAGTTCGGCGCCTAACACCCCCCCCATACCCGAACAGGATGGTGTTAGTAGGACAAAGGTTAGAGATAGTAGGACAGTGTCAGTTTTTACATTTTTTATTATTTATTTTTAATTATCTTTTTACAATTTTATTATTTTTTTTACAATATTTTTTTTTATAATGTTTTAGAAGCCCTGTTGGGGGGCTTTGGTGCAATATCAGGGGTCTAAAAAGACCTCTGATTACTCAATTTTGAGACCAGAAAGGGATTGAGGACAGATTCCCCAGTTCCTTTCTCTGCAGCATATAGGGCATCAGTCAGGTATGGTACATATATAGTTACATTGGTCCAAGCTGGAACACTGTAACTACATTATTATATTTATAGCCTTATGCCTGGAATTATTCTTTAAATTGCTCAGGGATGTACGGTACTGCAGCCATCCTCACGGCTTGGATTCTGGGACATGCAGTAGATCAGGACAAAGCCGCTGCAGGACAATGTCTAAAAAATCGGACTGTCCCGGAAGATCTGGGACACTTGGCATCTATGGGTATAGCTTTCCTTGGCCCTGAAATTTACTGTTAAAGGCTGGGCTCAGACATAGCATGTGATTCTCACCGCACTGCTGTGCAGATCACATGCGGTGTCTGTGCAATGCCAATTCAGCCATTTGTATGGCTGAATTCTCATCGCATTCATACCAAAATGGTGCAGGACCCTTTTTTGGTCCGCTCTGGAATGGGATCGCATGGGTGTTCACACCCATGAGATCTGATTCCTGTACGATTTCACAGTTTGCACTGCGATCTGCAAACTGAATTGGGAGAGCAGTTTGAACTGCCTGCAAGTGAGATGCGATGTGGGAACCCGCACTGGAATCATGCCGGTTCCCGCATCGCACCAGTGTGAACCCAGCCTAAGGCCCCTTTCACACAAAGGGTCTGATCAAATCTGCCTGTCAGTTTTTCAGGTGGACCTGACTGGAGCCTCCATTCATCCCCATGGACAGGTGGGTGTAAATAAACTTGTGTCCTTTTTTTGAATTGGGTGGAACATCATGGATATTTTTGAATTTAGAGCCACAAGAGTGGTCAACACAGAAGGTGTGTTTGAACCGTTCAAGGATGGGGATGGTGATTTGGGCGGTCTTTTTGTGAGGCTAAAGAACCTGACCATTTCCGAAACCCACACCCAGTGGGATATAGCCTTTTTGGAAACTTACATTAAGCACCACATGGTACCCTGCAGTTTGAGGTGGGAGGTGTGCCCCCAGAAGGGGGAGGTGGACCTTGAAGGTTGGTACAAACACTTCAATGAGGCTGGAATCAGCCTTTTGAAATTTTTGGTTGAAAGAAAGGCTAGTAAACTGGCAAGACTTGATGATGAGATTAAACTCATTAAGGAAAAGATAACCCCCTTTAAAACAGGAGAGGAATATCTGGATAAGTCCAAAAATATACTCAAACTATAAGAAAAAGAAGAAAGGGAACAAAAAATCAAAAAGAAATAAAATAGAGACATTGTAGACTATGAAACACAAACAGTATTTGAATGGCAAAAAAAAACTCCTAGCTGAACAGGCCGTTGAGGCCAATTCGGGCATGGACACCATCCCCCAGGTAATCAATCAACCTGGAGTGAGGCCACAAATACCACACCCTTCCAGGAATGGGACATGTTCGCTCTCCTGCTAGGGGGGTTCAGGTCCAGCCCCAGGCAGGCGGAGGCAAGAGCCCCTTTTACCCAAATTTTAGAAATCCGGGAAGAGGTGTTGGTGGCCATTGAGTTAGCCTATCCCCATCTCGACCATATGAGTGGGGTCAACAGTATTATAACAACCAAGGCCCTATGCACGCTCGGGGACGTGGGCATGCTCAAGGCCCGCCGCCCCCACGAGGGCGCAGTTCGAATTCTAATTCTAAATATGGTTATTCTGATAATCGTATCCCTGTCCAAACTTACCCTCGGAATCAAAGGTATGGCCAGCCCAACCCATATAGTGACCATCAGGTGGTACAATATGATGGTGACTATGAGTTTGATTATAATATCCAGACTCAGAACAGCTTTTTACCCCTTAGGGACATGGGGGCTCCCAAAGAAGTTGTTTATCAACCCACTTCCAAGGTGGGAGGCAGTGCTGGTAGCTCTGGTGGCCACTATGGTTTTAACCATGCTGACTATCGGGACCTGGACAGGTTAGAGGACTGGATTGGAGATAGGCAGGTAGCTGTCCTAACCTGACCTGTCCCCCTCCATCTAGGGGGATGGGATTGGAGGGCAGTTGGATGTAAACAGACAGTTAGTCTGTTTACTTCCAGCTGCCCATAGAGCAGAGCGAGCTGAGTCCATGTCCATTCTGCATAAACTGAGCGGATACGGACCTGCTATCTGCCCGGTCTGCTCTGATCAGCAGGGGATCAGCCGACAGATCCCCTGCTCAGCAAAGCAGATTCCGCCCCATGTGGAAGGAGACAGGTGACAAGCGGCTGAGTGAGATGCTGCTGCGGTGTCAGTGATTGCAGTACCAAGCACCTGGGGCAACCACCAGGGATTCAGGGCATGCTAATGCATGTATCTATTATTATTGTCATTAGGACATTAGGTTGCTTTTGGTGATATCATCATAATGTGTATGAAGAAATGGAAAGTTGCACTGTGAATGTGCTTTTATATTTATTTATTGGTAATATGAACAGGTGGATATATGGATTTATTATTATAAACTATATTAATAAACCCAAATAAATATCTACATGTTCATATTACCAATAAATAAATATAAAAGCACATTTACTGTCCATGTGGTCACTTCATCAATTTTCCATTTCTTCATACACATTATAATGATAGATTGATAGTATAATATCTCTACCAGCAACATAATGTCCAAGTGACAATGATACTCATGGATATCTGCAACCTTCATCACTTAATGTTGACAAGAGAACAAAAAGCTTTTCATTGCTACTTTAAAAATCAGACCTGTAGATGTCTTTGACCTGGCTGGATTCTTCTGCACTGTGTACCCCAGCAGCTGTGTCCTCCATGCAGAGCTTTCACTGCAGGCACGGAGGTGAAGAGGGGAGAAGGGGAAAGGAGCTGTCGGCTGTAACAGCCGCCACATTTCAGCAAGGGAGGCACACTCTTTCCGGGGATGAAGCCCGACCTGAAAACATCCAGGGGACAAACAGCAAACAAGCGGGACTGCATAGAGCTATGCACAGCCTGCACTTCCTCCCGGCTCTCTCCTCCTCGCTCCCAGGGCTGAACTGACAGATTCTGCTGTCACTAATTCTGCCAGTGGGTGGGCTGCGCCCCTCTCAGTGCTGCGCCCAAGGCAGGTGCCCCCCCCCTCCCCTTAGTTATAGACCTGTACTTGAGGGCTCATTCACAACTGCAATTTGCTAACATGTCTATGCATTTTAACACATAGACTAGTAGGCAATGCACTGGTGGTCTATTATGTTCTCCTTCTTGTGGATCCAATAACATATGAACACTTGTAGGACTTGTGGGGATAGAAATATGGAAGGTGCCCTTATTGTTTTGTTTTTAAAGATGCAGGCTCCATTTGTCATCCTTATTCTTTCTTCATTACTTGGGGTATTGCTGTCCCAGAACAGATATGTTCTGATGCTTTACTGGCTGCATGCTTGCTTTTGTCAATCACTGTCTAAATAGTGATGACAATAACATACAATGGTACATTTCAAAAAGAAAAAAAATAAGCCTACTAAAGTGCATTTATTATTTTTAAAAAATGTTTATTATTTTGAGGTTATTATAACTTTCTTGGTTAAACTACTAATTCCATCAGCTCCCGTGTAATGTTGATGAACAAAGGCAAATATGCTTGACGTCCAGCCTGGGTGGCAACCTTGGTTCCTTTAATAGATACAGTGAAGGAGTAAGCCATCTTAGGACCAGAAGTGTACTACTACAGGATTACCAGGTGAGATAGGAAAAGAAACCTGAAAAAAGAATATGAGTACAGTCATCTCATCTAAGGACTGGTAAGCTGCAATGAAAATAAAATTACACACAATAACTTTCTAGCACCTACAGATATGAATTAAAATTTGCAGTTATGAATACAAGCAATTCCTATTTCATCTGAAGACTCATGTGGCAAGAGTGAGACTCAGTCAGTTGGGTGGAGCTGGGAACTGAAATACCAGTTCTAGGTGAAAATCCAGAGTCAAGCACGCCTCCGTTTCTGGGGGCTACCATCTTGAATTTTGGAGCCAGCTGTGACTTCCCAATGGATCATAACCAGACCCGCACTGTGTATATGAAAGATCAAGCAGTGCAGCTAGACTTATGCTCCATACACACGATCGGATTTTCTGACGGGAAATGTTCAATGTGAGCTTGTTGTCGGAAAGTCCGACCGTGTGTATGCTCCATCTGTTGGAATTTCCGCACACAAATGTTTGAGAGCAGGTTCTCAAATTTTACGCCAACAAAACTTTGTTGTCGGAAAGTACGATCATGTGTACACAAGTCCGTGCACAAAAGTTCACGTATGTTTAGAATCAAGTATGAGACAGAAGCGCTTGGTCTTGTAAAACTAGCATTTGTAATGGAGATAGCACATTCGTCTTGCTGCAAATTTTGAAATCTTTCAATGCAGCGCATTCTCTTCTTCTTTATAATGCTAGAATAATGAAGTTGCTTTGCTGCTCATATTCACACAGAGTTCTGACAAACTGATTTTTTATTATTTCTCTTGATCTCATGAATAATCTTTGTTTTTGTTGTTTTTTTTTATCAAGATCTCCACAATAATCTTTTTTTAAATTTTTTATAGTGATCTCCTTTTTTTTATTTTTATTTCTCCAGATCTCCAGAATAATCTTTTTTTTTATATATAGTGCTCTCCATAATATTTTTTGTCGTTTTGTGTGTCAAGTTACCACAACACCATTATTATCTTATATTTTTTTACCTCAAAGAGGTTGGTTGGTGTTGGTGTCCCTTGTTAATTTGACATTGTATTTTTGAAATGTGCCTGCCTGCTCACAAACAAACTGTTCTTTTTGAAGTAAAACACATAGCCAAGTATTTGTCAAAACAAAAATGTAACATTTCTTAGGGGTCATAAAAAAATAAAGAGGAAGGCAATGCTGGAGAAACAGTTGGAATTGGTGAAGCCTTTGTACCCCAGGGCAGACATCAATTATTTGACGGGTTAAATTGGTAACCTGAGGAGTCCATTTAATAGGGAGCACGATATGGTCCAGGACTCCGAGAGATTGGGAGCAGCAGCAGATGGTATATATGTCATATATGACAGATGACAGATGTATTTTCTAGATTGTAAGCTCTAATGAGCAGGGCCCTCTGATCCCTCCTGTATTGATTTGTATTGTAAGTGTACTGTCTGCCCTCATGTTGTAAAGCGATGCGCACACTGTTGGTGCTATATAAATCCTGTATAATAATCCTGTGTAACAGCGTCCCGAAGCTGTGGTCTTACAACAGCCTGCGTCTTTTTCCAGACCACACCAAACCCAGGCCATCGCTCTCAACACTTCCTTCCATGCTTCCTTCCATGCTGCTGTGGTGGGTTGGGTGGCTGTGTTGTTGGTGGTGTTGCTGGAGGTGGTGGAGGAGTAATATGGTTCAACTCACGCACGTGGCTTTTAGGTGTGAGTTCGCCCCTTATTCCCTTGTTTAGGGCCTGTAGTATTATCTCCTCACAGATGGGGCGCTGGCCCTCCTCCATTCATTCCAATTTATTGGCTGTCAGACAGCCATCTGACTCGGGACCACCAGGGGTTGTTGTGAGGACCGCAGTAGCCTGCTGAATCAAAGCAGTCGCTGACTCCTCCAGGTTCCTCACCTTCCTGGCCCTTTTTGTTGGAAGGTGGAGGGGAGGAACCTGGGATTTGGTCAGACTGCTTTCCACGGCCACCTCCTGGCTGAGACTTTCCATGGCCTCCTCCTGGCTGAGACTTTCCTGTGTATGAAAATGAGACATAGTTTTAGTTTTTTGGTCATCAATCACACACAATTTTGAGCTCATGACTGTTGCAAATTAAATGTTACCAAATAGAAAAGACTATCATTTTGACCCCAGCATTTTTCATTCTTGTTCCACTCATTTTTGGCTACTATTGTCTATTGATATGTAAACCACTTTGTTAAATCAGAAATTAGTGATCAATAATAACATCTAGCTAACAAAATTTTTGACAAGAAATATGTTGAACAATGTTATACCTGGCTCAAGCTGGGCTGCTCCACATCTTCCTGGGTGGAAGGCCCAGGTTGGACTTCAGGAGCCTCAGCTGATGTGGAAGGAAGTGTGGAAGGAAGGGTTGATAGTGATGGCCTGGGTTCACTCTGGTCTGACAAAAAATGCAGTCTGTCGCAGTACCAGAGCCTGGGGACATAAACATCATCTGCTGCTGCTCCTGATCTCATGGAATCCTGGACTTTCTTGCGCTCCCTATTATATGTGCTCCTTAGGCAACCAATTTTGGCCTTCAAATAGATGATGTCTGCTGGAGGAGTCACCGGCTTCACCAATTCCAACAGTTTCTCCAGCGTGCCTTCCTCTTTAGCTTGTTGGAGTAGTCACTGTTTTTGACTTGCCAGAGACATGGAAGCTCCCTGTACCTGTCTATGAAGCTTGGCAGGAAGTCTGGGTCTGTAAATGTATCCATTTTCTCTGCAAGACACAACACAAGACAAACCCTAATGTCAGGCTAAACTCTCCTAATCTTGTCCCAATATAGGCCTCAATCTATAAGCAGTATAGGCCACTAACCACTGATGCCCCAGGTTAAAATTGTACCTTTGTTTGCACGATCGGCGCTTACGATAATACGTCCTTCGCTCACAGATTGTACGTACGACGTACGCGTGTTATGCTTTATATACACTGCGCATGCATGAAACTCCGCCCCTGACCTTCTTTCTAATGTATCCCCCCTTCTCTTTCGGTGCAGTGGGAGAGCACATGGCGGAGACAGAGCAGGTTTATGCAGAGAGCAGCAACGAGGAGGAAAGCCCGGAGCAAGGCAGTACACGATCCAGGAGGAGATATAAGGCCTCAAATATGTCCTTTGTAGAGATGGTGGAGATGGTGGACATCTTGAAGAGGGCCGACTATGATGGGAAGTATGGACCTAACCCAAACCCAAATGTGAGAAAGGCCAAGATCATGACTAAAGTTGTGAGAAGTCTGCACAGGAATTTTGAGGTATAACGATCTAAGGAGAAATTGAGGAAACGCTGGTCAGACCTGAAATTGAGGGAGCACAATCTGTACAGAAGGATCAGGAAACTGTTTCTAAAAAGTAAGTATTTATTGTGTGTTCCTATTATTATTATTACTTTCGTGCTGCTCCATGTGCTTTTCTTTACTGTTGTACAGTTTAAAATGGCAAGTTTGAGGTTCGTGGGCACAGTAATTGTTCGTATTAAACATTGTTCATTTGACCACTAATACGACGTTTTTGGCAGATGCAGGTTAACTACATTTGTTCATGCCTATTTGTATGAAAATAAGTTTAGTACATTGTTGTCTAGATGTGTTTGTAACTATAATGCAGGTGCTCCAGTGGATACTAGGGGTCTCTCCATGTGTGAAACTTTAACAAGACAGGTAAGTATTCCAGCTTTGGAAAGGGAAAAAATCATGTCTTCAGCTTGGAACTCAAATTGCCAAAACAGACAATTGGACGACACTTTCAAGCAATGTTTCATATTACTATTACTTGCCTCAAATATCTGTGTCCTAAGTATACCTTTTTTGTAATCACATAGGGGAGAAAAGAATCGGGACATCTGAGGACACCACAAACCCCACATCTCCTGAAGAAGGGGAAATCCCCACACACCATGAAGATGTGGATTCCAAAGTTCAGGAAGTGGGTGAAATGGTGACCACAACAGGTCAGTGTCTGAGACCACAGCTTTAGGTAATAGATGTATGCCTGCATATTTATAATATATGGTGTGTATTTTTTTTAAGGTGATGTGGATGTTGTGGAAGAAGAAACTCACTTTAACAGTTCAAGTGCACAAATCCTGATCAGCAAAATAATGGTGTGCAATCGTGAATTAGAGAAGGTCATGGAAAATATCAACGATGTTGAAAAAAGACTCACCAATATCATTGATGTTTTAGCCAAAATCTAACCAAAAAAAAAAAAATTCAATGATGTCGTTATTTTCACGTTTTTATATAAATTTTAAAGTAATTTTAAAGCCAAATTTTGAAGATGCACACAGTGTGTCAACATGTGCTATCAGCCATCATGGGATATCAATGTACGCGTTTTCTGGGTACAACCCCTTCCTCTCATCTACTTTAGTTGCGAGGAAGGGGTTGCACCCACAAAACGCGTACATTGATATCCCATGATGGCAGATAGCACATGTTGACACACTGTGTGTCTTTTCCCTACATCTATCAAAATAGATGTAGGGAAAAGACACACATTTTAGGCATGGGATTTGTGTGCATCTTCAAAATTTGGATTTTATAGGGGGTGACATGACCCCACCTGATGAAGGCAAAATCAGCACAGTTTTGACATAATAATGTCTCCTATTGCCTTAACTTTATCAAAGTTGAACTTTGTAAGTTCCTGAGTTGTGGATGTGTATGTTATGGTTTTAAACATGCCTGTTTAGCCACAAAAAGGCGATATACTGATGTTGGTTTATTAAAAAAAACTTTTATAATGCACACGTGAATGTGCTTGGAGTAAAATGTTTTATACTCAACAATGTGTGGCTTCTTCTTTCAATGCTCAATACCAGTTTTTGGAGTAAGTTGGTGTAGTTACAGTGACAATGGGGGTTATTTACTAAAGGCAAATCCACTTTGCACTGCAAGTAGTGCAAAATGGATTTGCCTTTAGTAAATAACCCCCACAGTGCTCTAAAATTTTCCCCAATAAGGCAATTTTAGGGACTCCAAACAATTAATTCATGGAGTTGAAAACGATGATTATTTTTATCATTAATGTATTACATACATTAACAACAAAAACATTGTGTGTTTGTAGCAGACCCATAGCACAACATAATAGTTAGCTGAAGAAGAGATTGTCACCTTATGTATCAAATAAGTTACGTTTGCACTATTGAAGAAAATGCCCCCCAAAAAAAGGCCATTGGAGAACCTAGGAGACAGATAAAAGAAACACAAGCAGTAAATCAAAAAAATATGAGTTCAGTTTATAACAACAAATTTATTTTCCATAGTTTTTAAACAGTATCTGGCATACCAATTGCCCCCCTACCCGCGAAGTACTCCACATAGCTTTGCTGTACTTCGCGGGTGCTTTGGAGGGGGCAAGCCAGGACGGCCAGCTTCAAGTGCTGTCATGTTTGAGTCCAGTGAGCCAGCCTCAGTCGCAACTGAGGCCACATAGTTGGCTGCATTTTTTCGTAAAAAGTTGTGCAAAATGCAGCAGGAAAGAACAATGTGGTTTAGTTTATATTCGGCCATATTGATTGCAGTAAGGAACAGGTGGAACCGGCTGGCCATTATGCCAAAGGCACTTTCAACCACTCTTCTGGCTCTGGCCAGCTGGTAATTTAAAACCCTCTGGTCCGGGGTGAGGGTCCTCATAGGGAATGGCCGCATAAAATGGTTCCCCAGGGCAAATGCTTCATCTGCAACAAATGCGAATGGGAGGCCCGCCACGTTGTCTTCTGGAGGTGGAAAGCCCAAGCTGCCATTCTGGAGCCATCTGAAGAACTCCATCTGGGCGAGGACTCCAACATCATAAGTCGCCAACACCACCACCAACAATACTATACTACTATACCCCTTATAGTTATAATAGTACAACTCCGAGTTGAGGGGGTGGGACGATGTGGACATGTTTCCCATCTATTGCCCCACCACAGTTGGGAAAGTCCCACTGCTGGACAAATTGGGAGGCCACAGTCTGCCATTCCTGTGGGTTGGAAGGAAACTGTTGAGTCAAACATAAAAAAAAATTAGTACTTTTGCACATAACATTGCAAGCAGATTAGACCCAAACATTCTTGGCTAACATAAGTAGAACATTTATTGAAATGAGTATTTAAAGTCAAAAGTATAAGGTACACTTATCAGATTCCTCACCCCCTCTGACGGCTCATTGTAAAAATGTTATGGTGGGGGGAGATGTTTTGGATAGGTAACCGTCTCCACTTCATTGAGAGCTGAATACATAAATAATGTGTATTACTTTGGCCAGCCCCTCCTTACTTACACTATTGGCAGCCCACTGGACAGGAAAGAAGTGTCATAATCCAAAAATATGGATACACACTGTCCAAATTGAAGCACATTTTTACATTCTGCAATTACCTATCAAGATAATAGGAGAACAAAACTTTAAACAGTACCATTTTAAAGTATTCAGGCAGGCCTTTGCACTACATTCTTTGATGAATTCATCCATAAATATAAACACAAAAGAGGTATGTATAGTGTGTATGGCTTTGGCAAAGTCAGCAGATAGACATTTGTTGGTATCGGTTGACTTAGCGGTTGGGGGGAAGGAGGGTTCAAAATGAGTTTTGGCCCCCCCAAAAAAGCCTCTTGCACTCTGCCTGAATTTAAGGACAAAAATAACATTTGGACACATTTTAGGGGGTGTTTAGGGTAAGCACTACAATAGAGCAGACAAAATACATTGTTAAGTGACTAGGCCAGGTGTGTATGGACCCAGGATAGCATGCTGGGGAGATTAGTGAAGGCAAATATGCATGAAGGACAAAAAAGGAGCATTAAAAGCTTACAGCATGCATGAGGACAAAGAGGACATTCATAGCATATTACAAATATGGTAAATATGGAATGATGAAAGAAGTACAATACATTAGCAAACATTAAATACATAGAATATATCTTAATATAGTCCTTCTGCAGGACCTGAATAATGGCAGAACAGGTCTCTGGAATAATGATTCCCAGAGCCTGGGGGGAGATCCCAGTCATGAACTTAATTTTCTGGAGACTTCTCGCCAAGTACTGCAAGGTAACTACGAGCCTCTGCTCAGGAGTGATGGCTTGCCGCATGCAGGTGTCCTGCTTCATAATAAAAGGGGACAGCAAAGCCAACAGATGGTGAAAAACAGGGTCCATCATATGGAGATAATTCCTGAAATCATCAGGATTATTCTCTTGGATCTCCCGCAGCAAAGGCATGTGAGAGAATTGGTCACGCTGGAGTAACCAATGGTCTTTGAACTCCTCCTCGCCCTGTTCATGGACTGGACTTGGGTCAAAGCAAGAACTCCAACACCAAGGCCAACAACGGCACGAGCTCTCCGACGAGAACGTAACCGCAACTTGGCTAGAAAACGGTCGGCTGGTCAGAACGAACTAACAGAACGCACTGAAAATCAGAAAGAACCTGAGAAGAACGATCTGAAAATCAGAAACGACCGGACAAGAATGCACTGAAAAACAGAAGTGAACTATAAATAGAACGCACTGACAACACGCACTGAAGAACAGATACAAACCCGCAACTTCTACTAACACGAGATAATCACAAGATTAGCAGAAGGAGCCCAAAGGGTGGTGCGCTGGCTATTGAACTTCATTTAAATAGTCCCGTCGTATGTGTTGTACGTCACCGCGTTCTCACGTTATGAATTTTGGGCCAACATTTGTGTGACCGTGTGTATGCAAGACTAGTTTGAGCCAGCATCCATCAGAAAAAAATCCACGGTTTTGTTGTCGGAAAATCTGATCTTGTGTACGGGGGCATTAGCCTGCAGTGTCCTAGGAAAAGGTGGGGGGTGATTGAGGTGAAGATCCTTGCCTAGGCAAGGAACAAGGAAGTGGGAGTAGGTACTGACAAAACTTGAAGAAGGGAGCAGGGCCGATCCTAGGGTCACAGACGCCTGGGTGCAGAAATATTTCTGGTGCCCCCACATGGGCGTGGTCATCCTACTAACTCCTCCCCTTTACAGATGTTTCTATGGCAATGACTCAAATACAGAGATGCTCCCCAAAGGAGTCTTCATTACCCTGGTATCCTCCCATGATCTCTTAACAATAAACAAAATACGGGAAGAGAAGCAGAGTACTCTAATGGGACCTGGAGAGTGTCTGTTAGAAAGAGCCCCCAGACATTCTGCAGACATACAAGAGATGGTCAGAGACTGCGGAAGTGATCCAAGATATTAATGCAGCTTACCAGTGCCCACCAAATGCAGCCTGACAGTGCCCATTAAATGCAGTCTATTAGTACCCATTAAATGCAGCCTACCAGGGCCCACCAAATGCAGCCTACCAGTGCCCACCAAATGCAGCCTTATCAGTGCCCACCAAATGCAGCCTACTAGTGCCCACCAAATGCAGTCTATCAGTGCCCATTAAATGCAGCTTACCAGTGCCCATCAAATACAGCTTACCAGTGCCCACCAAATGCAGCCTACCAGTGCCCACCAAATGCAGCCTTATCAGTGCCCCCCGAATGCAGCCTACCAGTAACCACCAAATGCAGCCTTATCAGTGCCCACCAAATGCAGCCTTATCAGTGCCCACCAAATGCAGCCTACCAGTGCCCACCAAATGCAGCCTACCAGTGCCCATTAAATGCAGTCTATTAGTGCCCATTAAATGCAGCTTACCAGTGCCCATCAAATACAGCTTACCAGTGCCCACCAAATGCAGCCTACCAGTGCCCACCAAATGCAGCCTTATCAGTGCCCACCGAATGCAGCCTACCAGTAACCACCAAATGCAGCCTTATCAGTGCCCACCAAATGCAGCCTTATCAGTGCCCACCAAATGCAGCCTACCAGTGCCCACCAAATGCAGCCTACCAGTGCCCATTAAATGCAGTCTATTAGTGCCCATTAAATGCAGCTTACCAGTGCCCACCAAATACAGCTTACCAGTGCCCACCAAATGCAGCCTACCAGTGCCCATTAAATGCAGCCTACCAGTGCCCACCAAATGCAGGCTACCAGTGCCCACCAAATGCAGCCTACCAGTGCCCACCAAATGCAGCCTACCAGTGCCAACCAAATGCAGCCTTATCAGTGCCCACCGAATGCAGCCTTATTAGTGCCCATCAAATGCAGCCTACCAGTGCCCACCAAATGCAGCCTACCAGTGCCCACCAATTACAGCCTAATCCATGCCCACCAACTGCAGCCTACCAGTGCTCACCAAATGTAGCATATCAGTGCCCACCAAAGGTAGCATACCAGTGCCCACCAAATGCAGCCTTATCAGTTCCCATCAAATGAAGCCTACCAGTGCCCACCAAATGCAGCCTAATTAGTACCCACCAAATGCAGCTTATTAGTGCCCACCAAATGCAGCCTACCAGTGCCCACCAAATGCAGCCT
The DNA here is from genome assembly GCF_042186555.1 of Aquarana catesbeiana. Lineage (NCBI taxonomy): Eukaryota > Metazoa > Chordata > Amphibia > Anura > Ranidae > Aquarana > Aquarana catesbeiana. The sequence goes on from NC_133330.1 coordinate 262,143,761, forward strand.
ACCAGTGCCCACCAAATTCAGCCTACCAGTGCCCCTGGATCACACAGAGCAGCAATCTCCTGCTGCCAGATACCCTACACTGATCACACCCCCAAATACCCCACACTCTGATCACACCCCCAGATAACCCACCCCACCTTGATCACAACTCCCCAGATACCACTACCCTGATTACACCCCTAGATACCCCTCTCCACACTAAAGAGCACTCCATCTCTACTAGAGAGAAAGGGTGGCTGAGAGAGAGAGATGGGTTAAGAGAGAGAGGGAAAGGGGTTCAGAAAGAGGGTTGCTGAGAGAAGGGGGGCTGAGCAAAAGGGATGGGCTGAGAGGGGAGGGGCTGAGAGAGAGGGTGGGTTGACAGAGAGGGGGGATGAGAGAGGGTGGCTGAGCGAGAGGGGGGCTCAGAGAGAGGGAGGGTCTGAAAGAGAGGGAGGGGCTGAGAAAGAGGGAGGCTGGTGAACAGAGAGCGGAGCAGAGAGAGGGGGGCTGAGAGAGAGAAAGGGGATCTCAGAGAGAGGGTGGATGAGCGAGAGGGGGGTCTCAGAGAGAGGTGGGGCTGAGAGAGAGGGAGGGGCTGAGAGAGAAGGAGGCTGGTGGACAGAGAGCAGCGCTAAGAAAGAGGGGGGCTGACAAACAGGGGGGGAGATGAGAGAGAGGCCCCTAGCCCTGTCCCTATCCACAGTCCCTCCTCTGCCCCCCAATCCCAGTCTGTATCTGCAGGTAGGTCTGAGGAGGAGGTGCTCTGCTGCTTCTTCCAACAGCTCCCTGGCAGCTTGTGCCTCCCGCTCATCCTTGTACTTTAGGCCTCACTGCTGATGCTGGAGGGAAGAGGAGGGGATGCTTCTGAACGCCACTTCGGGTGTCCAGGAGGCTGTGAAGTTCTTCTCTCTCCTGGGCTCCCAACTGCCCTCGGTGTTCAACTTCAACGCAGATGCAGTCTCCTTCTGCGGGGCTACCCACTCACAATGTGGAGATGCCTACACCCAGAGGGCGGTGCCACGCCGCACTCCCACTGACATCCACCTGGCATTGCAACAGGGCTGGTGCAAGGATTTTTCACACCCTAGGCAAAACCTAATTTTGCCACTATGGCACATGGAAGGCAGGAAGGAGCACTATGGTACATGGAAAGCAGGAAGACTATGGCACATGAAATGCTGGAAGACTATGCCACATGTAAGGCTGGAGGATTATGGCACATTGAAGACTGGCATATGGAAGGCTGGAAGACTGGTACATGGAAGGCAGGAAGACTATGGCACATGGGAGGCAGGAAGACTGGCACATGAAAAGGCTGGCAGGCTATGGCACATTTAGGGAAGAAAGAGTGGGGGGAGATCACTCACTCAGGGGTGACATGCTGCATTATCTTCAGAGGCACAGGCAGAGACATCAGGACAGGATCTCTGGCTGCTTTGAAATCTCCGCCCACACCCCCTTCCAGGCACAGATTGGCTGCACACGGGGGTTGTGGGCGGACACAGGGGGGACATGGGGGGAGGTGGGGCAGACCTAGCCTACCTCCCCCTCCCTCCTCATGCGGACTATACAGTGGGTGCGGGATGTGCACATTGCAGCAGGGGAATTGTGGAGCAGGCAAGAAGTGGAATGTACACACTGCAGCGGGCACGCCGGACTGGCCGCTCACTCGGAACTGACGGTGCCCTGGCACTTCGGCGCCCCCTCTTCTGCGGTGCACCTTGTGCACCCCCCCAGGATCGGCCCTGAAAGGGGGAATACTCCAAAAGCTTGTCCTGAAAATGTGGATGTTAGTGCAAATAAAAAAAGTATCACAGACAGTACTCAATTGTTCTTAAGCATCTACTGTATATAAATAATATACTACTTACCTGTGAAGGACATAAGTTATTTCCCTAAATATTCATACAAAAATTTAAAAATATCTATCATTCAACTAAAGACAGTGTAGGTTTTTATCTATGCAATTACCCATAGCAACCAGCCAGAAATCATAATTTATATCATCTGACAACAATTACTTCACTTCTGCATTTTGCAAATAAGTTTGACCTTGCAAAGCCTCACAGAATGAGTTTGTTATACACTACTATAGTATATAGTTTAGTATGGCTATAACCCATTGCCCATAACAGCACAGCAAAATAAAAAGTCAACTTTGCAAATCTTAACACACATTACAAATAAAAATAATGTAAAAACTACAAAAATACTAACAAATTAACAAAAAGCTTAATTACACAGAAAAACAGACATAAAAGCCATAGACATAATAACTCCATTAAAATACTCCATGTCACCCCTACTGGTATAGATAAAAAGTAAACAGCTGTAAATATATCACATGGAGTATTATTGTTGCAAATATAGGTGCACTTAGTGGATATACACCAATCAGCCATAATTTTATGACCACTGTTAGGTTAAGTGAATAAGATTGATTATCTTGTTACAATGGCATCTGAAAGTCGGTGGGATATATTAGGCAGCAAGTAAATATGTTGTCCCTGAAGTTGATGGGTTCAAAGCAGAAAAAAATAGCCATCACAATTTGTTGTGTATGGAGCTGAGTAGCTACAGACCAGTCAGGGTGCTCAAGTTAGTATCAAAACTGGACTATGGAGCAATGGAGGAAGGTGGCCTGGTCTGATGAATCATGTTTTCTTTTACATCATATAGATGGTCGGGTGCATGTGCGTTGATTACACGGGGATGAGATGGAACCAGGATGCACTGTGGGAAAAAGGGCAAACTGGTAGAGGCAGTGTGATTCTTTGAGTATTATTCTACTGGGAAACCTTGGGTCCTGCAATTCATGTGGATATTACTTGACACATACCGCTTACATAAACATGCTGACCAAGTACACTCCTTTGTGGAAACAGAATTCCCTGACGGCAGTGGCCTCTTTCAGCAAGATAATGTGCCCTGCCACTGTAAAAAACATGGTCCAAGAATGGTCTGAGGAACACAACAATGAGTTCACTTGGCCTTTGAAATTCTGCAGATCTCTATCCAATCCAGCATCTGTGGGATGTGCTGGAATAAAAAGTCTGAACCATGGAGGCCCCACTTCACAAATTACAGGGCTTAAAGGATCTTATTGCGTGGTGCCAGATACCCCAGCATACTTTCAGAGGTCTAGTGGCATGCATACCATAACGGATCAGGACTGTTTTTGTCGTAAAAGTCAATTCAATATTAGGTGGGTAGTCATAAAGTTATGGCTGATCAATGTATACACTTAATGCTTGATGATATGTGGACCCTAGACAAACCACAAATACATGTATTGTACACAACTCTCTATATCAAATATCAATAGATTCCGGATTGTTTAGGATCTAGAGCCTTTTTTATACCTAGCAACAAAATTGACCATAGAGGCAAAGAGCCCAAGTGTGTTCAAAAACCATATGCAGCTTTGAAACAAAGTGCTTAGTTAAAAACCGTACCAGAAGACCATTTGGTTTCCCCCAGGGCCAAGCCGAAAAACTCCGACAGTTAGCTGTGCTCCATCCTGCCCTGTTACTAGGATGCTCTAACCATTAAATATTCACCGCCAGCATCACAGAAGCGTGGAATTTCTTGCAAAAAATAGTCTTTCCTTTTTATGCAAAGCCTAATTAATTGATATTGGGAAACAGGGACAGAGCATTGTCACCCTATAACAAGAGGGGGTCAGAACAAGGAATTTAATGGCAGATTTACCAGGTATTATTTTAATAAAAGATTCAGGATTACAATTTTTGAAAATAAGTTTAAAATTACATTAACATGTTAAAGTGCAACTCTTGAAATTTGAAAAATTGCTTGGAACAAGCATTTTTGGTAGAAGGGACATGCAAAGTATCTTCTGCCAAAAAGCAACTACTTTGTTCTTCTAGCAATTTTTTATTTTGTAGACACAATGCATGGTGCATGCATCATGCAGTGTATACTCTGGATTAATCCTGGCATTTGTAAATATGCTGAGAATGGAACCAGTAGCCGAGGACAATGTAACTTCTGCAACAATGCACAACCCAGCAAAAGCAGCAGAGAAGATGGAGGCAGTGGGGGAAATAGCGGTGACTGTGAACCTGGACATGCCAGCACTGGAGGAGGGCACTCTACTAGGTAAGTGTGCCATAATGGGCATGAATGCTGCGCACACATCATGGCAAAAGCTCATGGTAAGGAATCTTTCAAGAAAAAGGTGGGGCTAGTACTGCTCAGAAGGGTGGGGGTAAAAAAGTAACAAAAGTTTGCTTGAATATTTCCTCACCCTTCAAGTTTTACTTTAGAAAAATATATGAGCTTTAGCATTTGGATTTACATACTGTATACTTTAATGAACCGCTTTTTAATCCTAATAAGCTCCTAATGATCATATTTTTTTCTCTATTTACCTTATCTTACTTTATTTTATTTTAATTGCAAATAATACTATGATGTTTTGTACTACCAACAACCTTACCATAAATATTGACAAAGTTACTAATAAATCAATAGGATGTAGCTGTGATATAAAAATTCAACTGGACAAAAAGGGGTAAACAACCATTAGTCCTGAAGTAGTTAAAAAGACAATTTTCCAAATAAATTACTTTTCATTATTTAATTTCTCATCTCTTGCTTATATATAATGGGAAAAGTTTTACATTGAGAATCTCTTTGTCATTAGAAGAATTTAACATAGAAACACAATGCACTGTATTGATTTAAGATGGTGTCCGAGCGTAGGAACCAGGGACCTCTCTATGATTCTGATTGGAACCATAATTTAAAATATAATAGGAGGTTTGTGAAGCCATTTGCTTTTTCAGGTTAATGGGCTTTTGTTGAACAGTGTAGGGAAAAAGATAACTCTTCCAGGCAGTTTTAAGAAGTTTAAAAGGATTTCTAATCATAGGCTTCCATTGAATTATTACGGTTGGTTAATTAGCTGGGGATGTGTCATTGTTTGAGAGGGAGAGGTGGGACCAGGAGATGAGCTGCTTTACAGAACATGGCAAAGATTTCACAATGGAATTATCTCAGGAATGATGAGGGTGAACGAACTAAAGATAAATGGATATTAATGTGTGGCAAGCTTTGATTTACACTTATAATGGAAATCTAAACCATGTGAAGATTCTCAGCTGTACAATAATGGCATTCAAAATTCTCCATTTATCATGTAAATCTATTTCCAGAATCATGAAACATTGCACAGCGCCTTCCAGAGGTAACTGAACAGCAATTTTTTATCAGAATATTTTACTCCTATATCAAGTCAGTACTATAACATGGTATAACAGAACTTTAATATATGTTACTTAAATCGAATCTCTACAAGTTGTAATAACAGTGCAGTCCCATGTCTCAGAGATAAGTGTGTGTTTGTATTCACTTATATCCTCTCTCTGCCAGAGCAAAGCTGTCAACCAAATGTCTGGCTGCAGGGCCCATCATAGAGGCTCACCTGTCTAATAAGAGACTCATAACTGACACTGAGATCAAGTGGCTGGAGAAGGGTAAAACTGCTGATTAGCAAAACTTTAAGAGCCCTTTCACACTGAGGCGCATTTCAAGCGCTTTGGCGATAAAAAAAGCTCCTAAAAAGCTCATGAAAACCTATTTCCATTTAAATCAATTAATGCTTTCACACTGGGACTGTGTGCTGGCGGGAGGTGGAAAAACTCCTCCGAGCAGCAGCTTTGGAGCGCTAAAAAAAGCGCCTCAAAATCGCCCCTCTCCATTGAAATCAATGAGAAGTGCCTTATAAATGCCTGAAAAGCACTACAAAAGCACCTCAAAATGGTTCTTGAAGTCATTTTTGAGTCACGTGACCTTCTAAAAAGCGCACAGCTAATGCCTCAAAAGCGCTTGAAAAGCTCCTGAAAAGCGCTGTGAAAACGCTGAAACAGCGCTCGGCGTTTTATGGGCAGTTTTCAAGCGCCTCAGTGTGAAAGGGCTCTTAGGGCTTGTATTCATTGCCTTTTTTCATATTGGACAGGATTTGCATTCCCAGGTCAATGGGAAAGCAAAACCCACTTGAAGCAGGTTACTGCAGGTCAGAAGGAAGTCATCTGTATGTCAAATGTACCTGCCAATTACTTTCCAGAAACAGATCTCAGAAATATCTCAAACTGAAAAGCAAGGAGATTACCTTAGCTCTAATGCTTAAGTCCATAGACTGTAGTCCGTTGCTCTAGCCAGGGCGTTCAACTCCCATAGATGAGTAATCCTAATCAGAAAGGCTAGCGATTCAGCATGCTCTTGAATAAAAGTACTTTATTTGCTACACAGGTACAAGGTAACCACTGACACATTTCAGCTATCGAGCCTTCATTTTCATCCTTTTAATGAAGGCTCTATAGCTGAAATGCGTCAGTTTTACCCTGTACCTGTACTTATGTAGCAAATAAAGTAGTTTTGTTCAAAAGCACATCGAGTCACCAGCCTTTCTGTTTAGAAAAATATCTCAAATTGATGTAAAACTCATGCCATTAACAGAAGTCCAAAGTAAGTTGACCCAAGTTAGCCCTGGTTCACACCGGTGCGGCTTTGAAATCGTGCTACTTCAGCCCAATTTCAAAGTTGCACATCAGTGTGATTTGCCTTGCCAATTTAATTGCGGCTTGTGACTTCATTTAACAGAAGTGTATGCAAGTCACAATGAAATTGGTAAAAAGTAGTGCAAGTAACTTTTTCATAATCACTGTGACATGAGTCGTGGAAATATGAACAGTTCCATTGCTGGCAACTTCTCATGCAATTTGGAACTGTCAAATCACATGACAAGTCACAACGGTGTGAAAGGGGGCTAAATGAGACTGAACTCAGGCAAGAGATAGGATGGCCTTACAGCCTGACACTCAAACTGACAAGGAGAATACAAGTATATAATAACAAAACGAAAAAAAATGTTTGAGAAATCAGCATAAACTATTGTAACAATTAAGTCATTTAAAAAAATTAAGATTATTTAAAAGGTGTGACTTCAAGTGCTATACTTGTTTAAAGCAAGAAGGGAAAGTTCCAAATATGGTATGTTAATGATCCCTTGTACTGTGCATCTTTGTTAAATTGCCCACATTGGACTACATGCAACAATAGATGGGAAAATGTAGGCATTATGAGATCTGACCATCATTTATCACTGCTACTCACTAGAACAGTCACTCTGTACAGTATGCAATATACTCATGACAGTTACATCTGACACATGCATAGTTAAATGTCAATGATCAAAAATCACTTGCTTGCTGAAAAGTCTTTTTGTAATAAATGTTCCATATCTTGCTAAATGCCCTATGAGCTATATGACTTGAATCACACATGGTACCTTGGACAGGCCACCCATACAGTCAATATGATAGACCTAAACTATAGTAATGCCTACGGGACAGCAGAAGCCACCATATGAAAGCCACCTAGTGACCAGGTTTTCTTCCTCGCCTGTTTGATATACAACTGGATATTGCATGGCAATACATTGATTAATTGGTGTAATTCAATTACATCTTATAAGCTAGAGTTGGAAGACTCCAATATTCAGAGTCATTACTATATACAAAGTTTAAATCAGTGATTAGGACACCTGCAAGCAGGGTTGATTCAGCAAAATTGCTGCAACACATTGCAAGGATCAACAGGAGTAAGGGCTCTTTCACACGGGGCAGATCAGTGATGATCCGCCCCGTGAACACCCAATTGCTCAGCGGGGATCGCTCCGCCGATCCCCGCTGAGCAGGAAGATGACAGGTCCATCGCTGCACACTGTGCAGCGACGGACCTGTCAGAGCGCCGCTCTTCCCTATGGGGGATCGGATGATGACGGACCGTAGAGTCCGTCGTCACCCGATCCGATCCGAAAACGTATGGAAAAGAAGGGTTTTCCTCCATTACACTTTTTCGGATCGGAGTGGGTCGGATGTCAGCGGACGTTCATCCGCTGACATCCGCTATTCCATAGGGATACATGTATGTCCGTTTTTCATCCGAAAACGGAAGGATGAAAAACGGACATACGAATCGTCCGTGTGAAAGAGCCTTAAGAAGCAGGCTAGCCTTGCTACATGCTATTGTTATACTACTTAGAGGTGGGAGAAAAGTGGCATGGTGGATCTGTTCTGTTGCAAACTGCTGTTTGAAAAAAACAAAACTAAGTACACAATTTACCCTTAGTCATCAATCTAATTTATCACCCAAAATCTCAATTCAGCCCCTGAAACATAACTACTAACTCAGCCTAAACCGTAGCCTTAGGGCTGCATAATGTGTTGTGTGTGAAATCAGATATGCTGGCAATAGGGATGAGCTTCGTGTTCGAGTCGAACCCATGTTCGACTCGAACATCGTCTCTTCGGTCGTTCGCCAAATTGCGAATGATATGGGCCATTCTCGTCAAATTCGAGTGACGCGTCATGGCCCATAATTCACTGCGGCATCGCAGTGCATTGCTGGCTGATGGTTGGCCAAGCATGCACTATGACCCGCATGCTTGGCCAATCACAGCGCCGTCTGTACAGAAAGCTGTAATTGGCCAAAGCCAGGGTGGCTTTGGCCAATTATGGCTCAGGGGGTTTAGTACATGCCCCACAGTATATAAGGCCGCTTGCACGTCGGCCCTGTGTAGTGTGTTCCGGCGTTGAGAGACAGAGAGACAGTGTCATTTGATTTAAGTTAGATAGATTAGGCAGGACAGTCAGTCAGTTAGCTGCACTTACAGTGTATTGTGTATATATATGCATCCCAGGTGTTGTATATATATATATATATATACACTGTATTCAGTTTACCTAGATCCGTTCCTGTTATTATCTTCCTACTGACAGGCAGGCAGGTGTTGTTACAGTATTTACAGCTACCTGAAGAAAATTGCTGGTGTTCTTCTGATCCTATTAGTACCAAAGTCAGGCAGCTACAGTATTGACAGTGCACAGTGTTCAGCTAAAGCTACAAGTTAGTGTAGTGCGACCTCTGCACAGTGTTCAGCTAAAGCTACAAGTTAGTGTAGTGCGACCTCTGCACAGTGTTCAGCTAAAGCTACAAGTTAGTGTAGTGTGACCTCTGCACGGTGTTCAGCTAAAGCCACAAGTTAGTGTAGTGCCACCTCTGCACAGTGTTCTGCTAAAGCTATAAGTTAGTGTAGTGCAACCTCTGCACAGTGTTCAGCTAAAGCTACAAGTTAGTGTAGTGCGACCTCTGCACAGTGTTCAGCTAAAGCTACCTGTAGAAGATTGGTGGTGTTTTTCTGATCCTATCACTACCGCAGGCAGTTACATTATTTACACGTTAGTGTAGTGCGACCTCAGCACAGTGTTCAGCTAAAGCTACAAGTTAGTGTAGTGCGACCTCTGCACAGTGTTCAGCTAAAGCTACAAGTTAGTGTAGTGTGACCTCTGCACGGTGTTCAGCTAAAGCCACAAGTTAGTGTAGTGCCACCTCTGCACAGTGTTCTGCTAAAGCTATAAGTTAGTGTAGTGCAACCTCTGCACAGTGTTCAGCTAAAGCTACAAGTTAGTGTAGTGTGACCTCTGCACAGTGTTCAGCTAAAGCTACCTGTAGAAGATTGGTGGTGTTTTTCTGATCCTATCACTACCGCAGGCAGTTACATTATTTACACGTTAGTGTAGTGCGACCTCAGCACAGTGTTCAGCTAAAGCTACAAGTTAGTGTAGTGCGACCTCTGCACAGTGTTCAGCTAAAGCTACAAGTTAGTGTAGTGCAACCTCTGCACAGTGTTCAGCTAAAGCTACAAGTTAGTGTAGTGCGACCTCTGCACAGTGTTCAGCTAAAGCTACAAGTTAGTGTAGTGCGACCTCTGCACAGTGTTCTGCTAAAGCTACAAGTTAGTGTAGTTTGACCTCTGCACAGTGTTCAGCTAAAGCTACAAGTTAGTGTAGTGCGACCTCTGCACAGTGTTCAGCTAAAGCTACCTGTAGAAGATTGGTGGTGTTTTTCTGATCCTATCACTACCGCAGGCAGCTACATTATTTACACGTTAGTGTAGTGCGACCTCGGCACAGTGTTCAGCTAAAGCTACAAGTTAGTGTAGTGCGACCTCTGCACAGTGCTCAGCTAAAGCTACAAGTTAGTGTAGTGTGACCTCTGCACAGTGTTCAGCTAAAGCTACCTGTAGAAGATTGGTGGTGTTTTTCTGATCCTATCACTACCGCAGGCAGTTACATTATTTACACGTTAGTGTAGTGCGACCTCGGCACAGTGTTCAGCTAAAGCTACAAGTTAGTGTAGTGCGACCTCTGCACAGTGTTCAGCTAAAGCTACAAGTTAGTGTAGTGCGACCTCTGCACAGTGTTCAGCTAAAGCTACAAGTTAGTGTAGTGCGACCTCTGCACAGTATTCTGCTAAAGCTATAAGTTAGTGTAGTTTGACCTCTGCACAGTGTTCAGCTAAAGCTATAAGTTAGTGTAGTGCGACCTCTGCACAGTGTTCAGCTAAAGCTACCTGTAGAAGATTGGTGGTGTTTTTCTGATCCTATCACTACCGCAGGCAGCTACATTATTTACACGTTAGTGTAGTGTGACCTCGGCACAGTGTTCAGCTAAAGCTACCTGTAGAAGGTTTGTGGTGTTTTCCTGATCCTATCACTACCGCAAGCAGCTACATTATTTAAACGTTAGTGTAGTGCGTCCTCTGCACAGTGTTCAGCTAAGGCTACAAGTTAGTGTAGTGTGACCTCTGCACAGTGTTCAGCTAAAGCTACAAGTTAGTGTAGTGCGACCTCTGCACAGTGTTCAGCTAAAGCTACAAGTTAGTGTAGTGCGACCTCTGCACAGTGTTCAGCTAAACCTACAAGTTAGTATAGTGCGACCTCTGCACAGTGTTCAGCTAAAGCTACCTGTAGAAGATTGGTGGTGTTTTTCTGATCCTATCACTACCACAGGCAGCTACATTATTTACACGTTAGTGTAGTACGACCTCAGCACAGTGTTCAGCTAAAGCTACAAGTTAGTGTAGTGCGACCTCTGCACAGTGTTCAGCTAAAGCTATAAGTTAGTGTAGTGCGACCTCTGCACAGTGTTCAGCTAAAGCTACAAGTTAGTGTAGTGCGACCTCTGCACAGTGTTCAGCTAAAGCTACAAGTTAGTGAAGTGCGACCTCTGCACAGAGTTCAGCTAAAGCTACAAGTTAGTGTAGTGCGACCTCTGCACAGTGTTCTGCTAAAGCTACAAGTTAGTGTAGTTTGACCTCTGCACAGTGCTCAGCTAAAGCTACAAGTTAGTGTAGTGCGACCTCTGTAAAGTGTTCAGCTAAAGCTACCTGTAGAAAATTTGTGGTGTTTTTCTGATCCTATCACTACCGCAGGCATCTACATTATTTACACGTTAGTGTAGTGCGACCTCGGCACAGTGTTCAGCTAAAGCTACAAGTTAGTGTAGTGCGACCTCTGCACAGTGTTCAGCTAAAGCTACAAGTTAGTGTAGTGTAACCTCTGCACAGTGTTCAGCTAAAGCTACAAGTTAGTGTAGTGTGACCTCTGCACAGTGTTCAGCTAAAGCTACCTGTAGAAGATTGGTGTTGTTTTTCTGATCCTATCACTACCGCAGGCAGCTACATTATTTACACGTTAGTTTAGTGCAACCTCGGCACAGTGTTCAGCTAAAGCTACAAGTTAGTGTAGTGCGACCTCTGTACAGTGTTCAGCAAAAGCTACAAGTTAGCGTAGTGCGACCTCTGCACAGTGTTCAGCTAAAGCTACAAGTTAGTGTAGTGCAACCTCTGCACAGTGTTCAGCTAAAGCTACAAGTTAGTGTAGTGCGACCTCTGCACAGTGTTCTGCTAAAGCTACAAGTTAGTGTAGTGCGACCTCTGCACAGTGCTCAGCTAAAGCTACAAGTTAGTGTAGTGAGACCTCTGTACAGTGTTCAGCTAAAGCTACCTGTAGAAGATTGGTGGTGTTTTTCTGATCCTATCACTACCTCAGGCAGCTACATTATTTACACGTTAGTGTAGTGTGACCTCGGCACAGTGTTCAGCTAAAGCTACAAGATAGTGTAGTGCGACCTCTGCACAGTGTTCAGCTAAAGCTACCTGTAGAAGATTGGTGGTGTTTTTCTGATCCTATCACTACCGCAGGCAGCTACATTATTTACACGTTAGTGTAGTGCGACCTCGGCACAGTGTTCAGCTAAAGCTACAAGTTAGTGTAGTGCGACCTCTGTACAGTGTTCAGCTAAAGCTACAAGTTAGTGTGGTGCGACCTCTGCACAGTGTTCAGCTAAAGCTACAGTTTAGTGTAGTGCGACCTCTGCATAGTGTTCAGCTAAAGCTACAAGTTAGTGTAGTGCGACCTCTGCACAGTGTTCAGCTAAACCTACAAGTTAGTATAGTGCGACCTCTGCACAGTGTTCAGCTAAAGCTACCTGTAGAAGATTGGTGGTGTTTTTCTGATCCTATCACTACCACAGGCAGCTACATTATTTACACGTTAGTGTAGTACGACCTCGGCACAGTGTTCAGCTAAAGCTACAAGTTAGTGTAGTGCGACCTCTGCACAGTGTTCAGCTCAAGCTACAAGTTAGTGTAGTGCGACCTCTGCACAGTGTTCTGCTAAAGCTACCTGTAGAAGATTGGTGGTGTTTTTCTGATCCTATCACTACCGCAGGCAGCTACATTATTTACACGTTAGTGTAGTGTGACCTCGGCACAGTGTTCAGCTAAAGCTACCTGTAGAAGGTTTGTGGTGTTTTCCTGATCCTATCACTACCGCAAGCAGCTACATTATTTAAACGTTAGTGTAGTGCGTCCTCTGCACAGTGTTCAGCTAAGGCTACAAGTTAGTGTAGTGTGACCTCTGCACAGTGTTCAGCTAAAGCTACAAGTTAGTGTAGTGCGACCTCTGCACAGTGTTCAGCTAAAGCTACAAGTTAGTGTAGTGCGACCTCTGCACAGTGTTCAGCTAAACCTACAAGTTAGTATAGTGCGACCTCTGCACAGTGTTCAGCTAAAGCTATCTGTAGAAGATTGGTGGTGTTTTTCTGATCCTATCACTACCACAGGCAGCTACATTATTTACACGTTAGTGTAGTACGACCTCGGCACAGTGTTCAGCTAAAGCTACAAGTTAGTGTAGTGCGACCTCTGCACAGTGTTCAGCTCAAGCTACAAGTTAGTGTAGTGCGACCTCTGCACAGTGTTCTGCTAAAGCTACCTGTAGAAGATTGGTGGTGTTTTTCTGATCCTATCACTACCGCAGGCAGCTACATTATTTACACGTTAGTGTAGTGTGACCTCGGCACAGTGTTCAGCTAAAGCTACCTGTAGAAGGTTTGTGGTGTTTTCCTGATCCTATCACTACCGCAAGCAGCTACATTATTTAAACGTTAGTGTAGTGCGTCCTCTGCACAGTGTTCAGCTAAGGCTACAAGTTAGTGTAGTGTGACCTCTGCACAGTGTTCAGCTAAAGCTACAAGTTAGTGTAGTGCGACCTCTGCACAGTGTTCAGCTAAAGCTACCTGTAGAAGATTGGTGGTGTTCTCATACTAATAATACTACGGGCAGGCAGTTGATTTTGCTAGCTGCAGTATCATTATATATATATATATATATATACATCTCCCAGCTTAGTGCAGCTACATCTCATTGCAGGCGATTGGTATGTCTGGAAGGCCAACAAGGAGAGGCAGACAGGCACAAGCCAATAAAAGAGGGCAAGCAGGCTCTGTGTCTAGAGGCAACAGTGCTGGTCATGGACACGGTTCATGCTCATCAGCACGTGGCCGTGGGACACGCTTGGCCTTTTTTTCGGCAGCTGGCCGTGTTGAGCGGCAACATGCAGAAGACTTGGTCGTGTGGATGACCAAGCTGTTCTCATCCTCCTCATCCTCTCTCACCCATGCTCAGGGTACTTTGTCTGGCAATGCAGCTGCCAACCCGGCCTCTTCCCTCGGCTCAATGGAATCAGTCACTCCTTCCCTAGCCCCACCATGTCCCCTGAACTGTTTGACCACAGTGTTGGGTACATGTTTCAGGAGGATGCCCAGCGTTTTTAAGGCTCCGATGATGGTACTCAGCTAGAGGAAGGCAGTAACATGGGCCCAGACAGAGGGGGTGCCCAAGAAGGACAGCAATCTGGCAGTCTTGTTGCCCCTGCTGCAGCATACTGCCAGGTTTGCTCCAGTGATGAGGAGGGAGGGGATGATGAGGTCACTGACTCCACGTGGGTGCCTGGTAGGAGAGAGGAGGAAGAGGAGGAGGAGGAGGCACATCACCAACGAGGCAGAATGCCCTCCAGGAGCCAGCTTAAGGGCAGCACACTGACTGCATCACACCGCAAAGCTCCACATGTGCAGGGCGCTGCTGTCTCTGCACGTTATTCCAAAAGTTCTTTGGTGTGGGCCTTTTTTGAGATGAGTGCATCAGATCGCACCGCTGCTATTTACAACATATGTCTCAGGCGTATCTCGCGTGGCCAAAATGTCTCCCGCTTGGGCACCACATGCTTGACCAGACATATGTTGACCTGCCATGCAGTTCGTTGGCAAGCGTACCTAAAAGACCCACACCAAAGAACAAAGAGGACCTCTCCTTACTCCTCATCAGCTGAGATTTCCAACCCCACTATACCTTCAGTCCTCTCTGAGACCTGCACTGAGAGGAATGAAGGTGTAGATTAGGTGTGTCACAGCCAAGTACATGTGGGCAATCTGCTATCGGTACACCGACATCAGATTGTACCAGGCAAATTTCCCTGCCCCAGCTGCTGCACCGCCGAAAGAAGTTCGCTCCCAGCCATCCACATGCCCAGCGGTTGAATGCTAGCTTGGCAAAATTGCTAGCACTTCAGCTGCTACCTTTTCAGTTGGTAGACTCTGTCCCCTTCCGTGAGTTTGTGGAATGTTCGGTTGCTCGGTGGCAGGTACCCAAACGCCACTTTTTCTCAAGGAAGGTGATTCTGGCTCTCTACTGACATGTGGAAGGAATGTCCATGCCTCGCTGGACAGGGCGGTCAGCGGTAAGGTGCATATTACCGCTGACTCATGGTCCAGCAGGCATGGACAGGGACATTACCTAAGTTTCACGGCGCATTGGGTGACTCTGCTGGCAGCTGGGAAGGATGCAGGACAAGGTGCAGTAGTGTTGGAGGTTGTTCTGCCACCACGCCTCCAAAATGCTACTACTGGTGATTCTGACACACCTCTCTCCTCCACCCCCTCCTCTTCTTCTTCCTCCATGGCCTCTTCCTGTGCTATGTCCTCAGAACCAGCGGTGCTCCGTAGGCTTTCAAGTGGCTAAGCAACTACACAGGCCAAAAGATGCCATGCGGTGCTTGAGCTGGTGTGCTTGGGGGACAGGAGCCACACTGGGGCAGAAGTTCTGTCAGCTCTGCAGGGGCAGGTTCAGAGGTGGTTGACGCCATGCCAACTTAAGGCAGGAATGGTGGTTTGTGACAATGGCACCAACCTCCTCTCTGCCCTCCGACAGGGACAAATGACCCATGTGCCCTGTTTGGCTCACGTCCTTAACTTGGTGGTGCAGCAGTTCTTGGGCAGGTACCCGGGCTTACTGGATGTCCTGAGGGAGGCCAGGAAAGTCTGTGTGCATTTCCGCCGGTCATATAATGCCAGTGCTTGGCTGGCTGACCTCCAAAAGGAATTTAACCTGCCCAAGAACCGCCTAATCTGTGACATGCCCACCCGGTTGGGACTCAACCTTGGCCATGCTGCAGCGGCTACACACACAGCAGAGGGCCATCAATGAGTACCTGTGCGACTATGGCACCAGGACAGGGTCAGGGGAGCTTGTTTTTTTTTCCCCACACCAGTGGGCCATGATCAGGGATGCAAGCACTGTCCTGTCACCATTTGAGGAGGCCACGAGGATGGTGAGCAGTGACAGTGCATGCATCAGTAACACTGTCCCCCCTGTCCACCTGTTGGAGCACACACCGCGTGGAATAATGGACAGGGCACTTGAGGCAGAACAGAGGCAGGAAGAGGAGGACTTCCTTAGCTCTCAAGGCCCCCTTTATCCAGACAGTGTTCCTGCGTGCCTGCCGATCACACAGGAAGAGGAGGAGGAGGAGGAGGAAGAGGAGGATTGTGTCAGCATGGAGGTGGAGCCTTGCACTCAGCATCATTTTTTAAGGGATCATTTACAGTCCCAAGAAACCCATGGACTTGTACGTGGCTGGGAGGAGGTGGCTGCGGATCATGTCATCCTTAGTGACCCAGAGGACTCCGGACCGAATGCCTCAGCAAACCTACGCTGCATGGCCTCCCTAATCCTGCAAAGCCTGTGGAAGGATACTCGTATTCGTGGTATCAAGGAGAGGGATCAATACTGGCTGGCAACCCTCCTTGATCCACATTACAAGGGTAAGGTTGCGGACCTTTACTTGCCATCGCAGAGAGAACAGAGGATGAAACATCTTCGGGAGGCCTTGCAGAAAGGTCTGTGCAACGCATTCCCAGAGACTGGGAGGTTACAAACTCCTGTTTCTGGACAACGTGTTGCTGAGGCTTCGGTCAATCAAAGAAGGAGCAGTGGAGAAGGTGGCCGTCTGACCGATGCATTCAGACAATTTTTTAGTCCGCAGCCCCAAGGTATGATCGGTTCCAGCAACCATCGCCAGCGTCTGTTTTACATGGTGCAGGAATACCTAGGGGCAAGATCTGACTTGGACACCTTTCCCACCGAAAATCCTCTGTGTTACTGGGTCTTGAGGATGGATCACTGGCCAGAGCTTGCACAGTATGCAATTGAGCTACTGGCCTGTCCTGCATCCAGCGTTCTTTTGGAACACACATTCAGTGTTGCTGGAGGTTTTGTAACTGATCACAGGGTGCACCTGTCCACCGACTCGGTCGATTGACTAAAAATGAATCAGTCTTGGATCACCACCAGCTACCAAGCACCTGATGCTGATGTAACCAAATAATTTTTTCTGAAATATCAGATCCCTTCAAGACTACCTATGCTGATGCTGAGTGACTATCCTGTTATGCTGAGTGACTATCCTCTTCCTCCTCAATGATCATGTTGATAGCTTGTAAGAATATTTTTGGTTCTGGGCGCCACCACCAGTGGCTAAGGCCCAATTTTTCAGCCCCTGTCTAACAGGGGCGTGTAATTACAATTTTTGATGCAATACTTTGCAAGGAGGGTTCGTTGCTGCACTCAACTAGAGTATTTGTGAGGGGTTGCAGTGTTGTAGCACCAGCACCAGTGCCTAAGGCCCAATTTTTCAGCCCCTGTTTAACAGGGGCGTGTAATTACAATTTTTGATGCAATACTTTGCAGCAGGGCTTGTTCCTGCGCTCCAACTAGAGTATCTGTGAGGGGTTGCAGTGTTGTGGCCCCAGCACCAGTGCCTAAGGCCCAGTTTTTCAGCCCCTGTTTAGCAGGCGCGTGTAATTACAATTTTTGATGCAATATTTTACTGGAGGGCTCATTCCTGTGCTCCAACTAGAGTATCTGTGAGGGGTTGCAGTGTTGTGGCACCAGTGCCTAAGGCCCAATTTTTCTGACCCTGTTGAACAGGGACATGTAATTACAATTCTTGTTTACAATTATAATTACAAACGACTCCTACTTGCAAACGGAAGGAGACAACAGGAAGTGAGATGAAATCTACCCCTAGGAAGGGAAATTCTCTCCTGTAAGAGTTAATATGGGAAAAACGTGTCTCCTCTCCACTGATGCTTTATCACCAATCCTTGTTTCACTAAAAACCCCAAATTTTCAAAAAACATTTGTCATTGGGACAGAAAGTGAGGTGAAATCTTCTGAAGAGGTGCACAGACAGCAAAACAAATGTTACAGGGGTGATAACCTTTCCCTATGTTTTCCAAAAAGCTTATAAATAGATTTTTTGGCTGGAGCTACACTTTAAAAATGTACCAGTTCAAAATTACAAACAGATTCTACTTAACAACAAACCTACAGTCCCTGTCTTGTTTGCACCGCCTGTATACTGCTGTTCAGATGGCCTGGGGCCCCACGCCTTTCCTTTTTTTAATTTGGGTGCAGGGTTCCCCTTAATATCCATACAAGACCCAAAGGGCCTGGTAATGGACTGGGGGGGTACCCATGCCATTTGTCTCATTGATTTTCATCCATATTACCGGGACCGGACATTACATTAAAGCCGTAAGCAGTTTTAAATGACTTTTATTCCTTTAAAAATTTCATTTTGTGCAGGGACTGTTCTAAGCATGGGAAACACACGCCACTTTACAGGCATACTATAGACACCCCCCAGGTAC
The DNA here is from genome assembly GCF_042186555.1 of Aquarana catesbeiana. Classification (NCBI taxonomy): domain Eukaryota; kingdom Metazoa; phylum Chordata; class Amphibia; order Anura; family Ranidae; genus Aquarana; species Aquarana catesbeiana. Next base: position 262,161,943 of record NC_133330.1, read on the forward strand.
GATATTTAAAGGAATATTTCACTTTTTTTCACTTTAAACATCATTAAAATCACTGCTCCCGAAAAAATGGCCATTTTTAAAACTTTTTTTTTCATTGATACATGTTCCCTGGGGCAGGACCCGGGTCCCCAAACCCTTTTTAGGACAATACCATGCAAATTAGCCTTTAAAATAAGCACTTTTGATTTCAAATGTTCGAGTCCCATAGACTTCAATGGGATTCTAACGTTCGTGCGAATTTTCGGTCCGTTCGCGGGTTCTTGTGCGAACCGAAACGGGGGGTGTTCGGCTCATCCCTAGCTGCCAATAATAAGAGGTTAAGAATAAGAATTATTGTCCAGTGAGTGGACTGAAACTGGAAAAGTATCATAAGAAGATACTTTGCAGAACCTGCCTTTGGCAAGACATAAGGCAATATACAGGTATTTAAACTGTACCTTTGCTGTACATGCTTGCCTTAAATTCTTTTTTAACAACTGTTTCCCATCAATAAAACCACATCAACAATCACTCTCATTGCAAAAGAACTGTGGCAATCCTAGAGGTCTAGATACTTGGTATGGTTGGTAGCCCAATTGGCCCCTAATGTTTGAAAAGCAGAGTCGTATTATATTTCAATATGACTCTAAAGTTTATTTAAGCCAAATCTTTTTTAGTTTTGGATACATATTAGACCTGTCAGTTTAAATTTTCTGTCTGTGTCCCCACTGGGGGGAATTTACCATTTATTTTTGTCCTGGTGACCATTGCCATTGAAGCGGAATGTGCGGGAAATCCAAAATTTTGGAACAGAAATAGAGGGTAAGTCCTCCAATGGGTATACTTGTTGTACAGAAATCTGTCTAAGAGAGGATCGCCCCAATTTTGGAGAAGTTTCTTCTCATATCCTAATGAGTCTAAGGGACAGTAAGCAAGGGAAATCTCCCAAATGGGTCAATGACAGCAACATAGAAAAAAAAAATAACAAGTATTTAACCCATTCTTACTTTCCAAAAGTATATAAAGAACTTTTGGCTTTGGATATACTTTCTTCAAATTTCATTTAAAAACCACTGTCAGGTATTTGTTTGATCAAGGAACAATGGCAAACTTTCAACTAGGGTAGCTGAAAAACAGATGTGCAGGCAACTAGGAAGCTACCATGAAAAGGGATGGAAAAAAACAGTGAAGAAGAAGAAAGGTCCCTAAATTCCTGTTCAAATTTATGAGATCCCCCAGCCTCTGGCAAGTGTAATTGCAGCACTAAAGATATCTGCATTTTCCTTCTGAAAACTGTAACACTGAGCTCATATCTCATACCAAAACTTGAACTTGATGTATCTAAACATTTATTAAATAAAGGGACTCGGTATGGATCTAAGTACACTATAAAATACATCCCTACTTGATATATAATTATTGTAGCAATGTTACATTCACCTCTAGCACTAAATTCTGTTCACTCAGAAATATGATTGCAGAAAAGCATTAGTATTAGGATTATGTGCACTCAGTACTGGTGACAAATCCATCAAACTGTCTGCCGAATCCTATCATTGTCGCTGGAATCATCAATCTCAGCTTTCAATCATTAGTGTGTTTAATGTTACCGCATGTTCAACGTTTAGCCACATTATATTACAGACTTATGTAAGGTCAAATAAAATTAGAGAGAGCACATCATGATGTAAGAGTGTCATATGAATAATTGATACTTGGTAGAAATACAAATACACAGCATCATGCCCCCGATATTCAGGAAGAAGTTATTCCTACGATATACAATTAAAAGGCATTCAAAGGGACCTGTCAGGATAGACATAGGAGAGATGCCATTGTTGGATTATTTTCAAACATGCATGCTCTGAGACTGTTATCATTATCCTTTCTTGATATTTAGGGAATCACAAACCTGGATCAAACATGACATGTTTGTTTTTGGTCAGTGACTCACAAAAAACTGAAGCAAGGATTAGGATGATAACCTTAGAACATGCACTTTTTTCAACAAGTCAGCGGTTGTAATACTGTTATAAAATTGCATTTGTGCCATCCTTCCAGGGATATTCATATGCCCTATTGATTAGTTGTATTTCCTCCCTATCTCAGACTGTAAAGGGCCGTACGCAGTTATGAGGAAAGATTACGAGCATTGAACTTATTATCTCTGGAGAAGAGACGCTTTAGAGGGGACTTGATTTTATGTACAAATATAGTACTGGTGACCCCACAATAGGGTTAAAACTTTTCAGCAAAAGGGAAATTAAAAAGACATGCAGCCATTCACTAAAATTAGAAGCGAAGCGGTTTAACCTTAAACTGCGTAGGGGGGTTCTTAACAGTAAGAGCGATAAGAATGTGGAATTCTCTTACACAAGCAGTGGTTTCAGCAGGGAGCATAGATCATTTCAAAAAACTATTAGATAAGCACCTATACTACTTTAACATACAGCGATATACAATGTAATACTGACATAAAAGCACACACATAGGTTGGACTTGATGGACTTGTGCCTTTTTTCAACCTCACCAACTATGTAACTATGTAACTATGTCACATGGGCTGAAAATCAAGGGGCATTGGCCTGCTCAATAAAAACATTCGGTCCGTGTGTACAGCAGCTGATCTGACAGATCCTGGCCGATCAGCCAGCTTCTGTCAAAGGGCCATGACCAAACAAGGTCTGCCGATCGCCACCCAATCAGCGCTCTCAGTCAGTTAGGGGGCCCTGACAGAACACAATAGCCCAGGGAAGAGACCACTGTACTAACATCGCATAGTTAGTACAGCGGCTCCTCCTGAGCTCTTCAGTTTTTTGTTTTTTTCGTACAGCTCACTGGGTTGAATGAAAAATAACTTCTAGTGTGTACCAGGCTTAAGGCTGTCCAAAAAATGTGCTTATATTCATAAATGAGCTACTGATATAGGGTAGAAGTTTCCATTACCACTTTATTAGCACTTTATTATTAGGGATGAGCCGAACACAGGCAAAAAGTTTGCGCGAACATGGGAACACTGGTAAAGTCTATGGGACGCGAAGGTGAAAAATCAAGAGTGCTCATTTTAAAGGCTATGCAAGTATATGCAAGTTATAGCCATAAAAAGTGTTTGGGGACTTGGGTCCTGCCCCAGGGGACAGGTATCAATGCAAAAACAAGTTTTAAAAATGGCAGTTTTTTTAGGAGCAATGATTTTAATAATGCTTAAAGTGAAACAATAAAAATGAAATATTCCTTTAAATATCGTGCCTAGAGGGTCTCCTTAGTCTGCCTGTAAAGTAGCGCATCTTTCCCATGTTTATAACAGTACCACAGCAAAATGACATTTCTAAAGGAAAAAATATCATTTAAAACTGCTCGCAGCTGTAATGTTTTGTTGGATCCTAGTAATGTAGATTAAAATCATTGAAAAAAATGGCGTGGCCCCCCCCCCCAGTCCATTACCAGGCCCTTTGGGTCTGGTATGAATATTAAGGCGAATCCAGAGCCAAGAATACCAAAAAAAATGGCTTGGATGTACCCCCCAAAATCCATAGAAGGCCCTTCAGGTCTCAAGGGGAACCCCACACCAGAATTTTAAAAAAATGGCATGGGGGTCCACCAGTCCCCCAGGCACTATATACTCTGAACAGCAGTATATATACTATACGGCCTGCCCTATATACTCTGCAGAAAAATTGGGCCTTAGGTGTTGGTGGTGCCAGAACACTGTAACCCCTCACAGTTACTCTTGTTGGGCGCAAGAACGGGCCCTGCTGTGAAATATTATATCAAAAATTGTAATTACACGCCCCTGTTAAACATGGGCAGAAAAATTGGGCCTTTGGTTTTGGTGGTGCCAGAACACTGTAACCCATAACGGTTACTCATGTTGGGCACAGAAACAGTCCCTGCTGTGAAATATTATATCAAAAATTGTAATTACATGCCCCTGTTAAACAGGGGCAGAAAAATTGTGTCTTGAGTGGTGGTGATGTTACCCTAAACCAAAAATATTGTTGGAAGCTAGCATCATCGAAATTGAGGAGGAATAGGGTAGTTAGCATAGGCAGTCTTCAAGGGACCCCACATCTATAGCAAATTCAATCAGTTACATCAGTATCAGTTGCTTGATAGCATGTGGTGCCCAAGCGGCTGCTGTTCTGGCCATGCTTGATCCGCTTCAGACATAGGTTGCAAACGGCAACGGTGCGATCTGCTGCACACGTATCGAAAAAGGCCCACACCAAGGAACTTTTAAAAGTCAGCGGGGAGTCAGCAGCACCCTGCACCTGTGGAGCTCTGTGATGTGATGCAATAGGGTGGCTGCCCTTAAGATGCCCCCTAGAGGACATCCTGCCTCGTTGGAGTTTTGCCTCCTCCTCCTCTCTTCTCTCAGGCACCCAAGTACAGTCAGCGACCTCATAATCCCCTCCCTCCTCGTCACTGGAACAAATTTGGCAGTATGTTGCAGCTGAGGGAACATGACTGCCAGTTTCTTGTCCTTCTTTGGCACCCCCTCTCTCTAGGCTCACGTTACTCCCATCCTCAACCTGTGAACCAACATCGGAGCCTTCAAAACGCTGAGCATCCTCCAGCAGCATGTAACCGACACTGTGGTTGAATAATTCTGGGGACTCCTCCATGCATGATGGTGGGGCAACAGAAGGAGTAACTGTAGAAACTGTACACACTGTATTGGATACTGTGTACACTGCCTGCACTGTATTAGAAACTGTACAACAGCTGCACTGTATTGCATACTTTGTACACCACCAGAAGTGTATTAGAAACCGCACACACTGTATTAGATACTGTGTACACCGCCTGCACTGTATTAGAAACTGTACAACAGCTGCACTGTATTGTATACTGTGTGCACTACCAGAAGTTTATTAGAAGCTGTACACACTGTACCAAATGCACTGTATATATAGGCTACACTGAATGCAGAGTATATAGATATATATATATATATATATATATATATATCTATATCTATATCTATCTATATCTATCTATCTATCTATATATATAGATAGATATATATAGATATAGATATATCTATATAAATCTATCTATCTATATATATATCTATCTATATATATAGATATATATATATAGATAGATATATATATCTATATATATCTATATCTATATCTATATAGATATAGATATATATATATAGTAATGAAGTGTATTAGAAACTGCACACCCTGTATTAGATACTGTGTACACCGCCTGAAGTGTATTAGAAACTGTTCACACTGTATTAGATACTGTGTACACTGCCTGAAGTGTATTAGAAACTGTACAACGGCTGCACTGTATTGTATACTGTGTACACCACCAGAAGTGTATTAGAAACTGTACACACTGTATTAGATACTGTGTACACCGCCTGCACTGTATTAGAAACTGTACAACAGCTGCACTGTATTGTATACTGTGTATACCAGCAGAAGTGTAGTAGAAATTGTACACACTGTATTAGATACTGTGTAGACCACCTGCAATGTATTAGAAAGTATACACCACCAAATGTACTGTATATATAGGCTACACTGAATGCAGAATATATATATATATATATATATATATATATATATATATATATAAATATATATATATAAATATAAATATATATATATATATATATATATATATATATATATATATATATATATATATATATATATATATATATATATATATATAAATATAAATATATATATATATATATATACAGTATCTCACAAAAGTGAGTACACTCTTCACATTTTTGTAAATATTTTATTATATCTTTTCATGTGACAACACTGAAGAAATGACACTTTCCTACAATGTAAAGTAGTAAGTGTACAGCTTGTATAACAGTGTAAATTTGCTGTCCCCTCAAAATAACTCAACACACAGCCATTAATGTCTAACACACAGAGCGCCATAGTAATTACTATGTGGGTTATAGACCACCTTCAGGTGATGGACACTGGCACACCCTAAACAGGAAGTTGCCTCCCTATATAACCCCTCCCATACTGGGAACACCTCAGTTTTTGTAGCAAAGCAATATACATATACATATACCCCAGAAAGAGGGGAGGGACCTCTGTGTCCCATGATGTACTCCAAGAAAAGGATTTCACAGGTAAGCTGTTATAAAAATCCTATTTTCTTTAATGTACATCATGGGACACAGAGCAGCATAGTAATTACTATGTGGGACGTCCCATAGCAATGCTATTTGAGGAGAGGGAGACACAACCCGTAGGGAACCAGCAGACTTGAGGACCTATACTGCTTCCAGCAGCACACTGCGCCCAAAGGCGATATGCTCATGCCCTTTTTTACATCCACTTGATAAAATCTAGTGAATGTATGGACTGCAGACCAAGTTGCGGCCTTGCAGATCTGAGCCATAGAGGCTTGTGATGCACTGGCCCAGAAGTACTAACCGCTCTAGTAGAGTGCACTTTGACATGAAAAGGTGAAATCTTACCTTTTAACCATAGGCCTGAATTATAACTTGCCAAATCCACTTAGCAATAGTGGATTTCGACGCTGCCTGTCCCTTCCTAGGACCGTCTGGCAGCATAATAAAACATCAGTCTTTCAGACCTGAGCAGTCGCCTTTAAATAGACCTTGACCGCTCTCACTACATCAAGGCAATGTAGTGAGTTCTCTACCCTAGAACCTGGTTTTAGGAAAAAACTACGGTAGGACAATAACTTGGTTTAGGTGAAAACCTAAAAACACCTTAATAATTAAACATGGCTTCTTTACAGGAAAGAGTAGCCAACTCCGATACCCTTTTACAGAGGGTATAGCAACCCGAAACACTATTTCCCTTGTCAGAAGGACCAAGGGAGTATTCTGTAACGGTTCAAAGAGCTGTTTTTGCAACACCGACAAAAAAAAGTCCCAAGGGTTCAAGGGTGGTCTAAATGGCGAAATAAGCCGCATTACCCCTTGTATAAAAACCCTGGACCAAAGAATGCGAAGCAAGCAATCTTTGAAAAAAAGACCAATAAAGCCGAGACTTGCCCCTTAATAGTACTCAAGGCCAGCTTCATTTGTACTTGTAGGAAAAAGCAAGAATTCTACCTATGTTATATTTCCGAGGGTGCTAACCTTTGGATTCACACCAGGAAAGATAAGCCCTCCAGAGTCTATAACCCTCCTGACTCTGGAAGCTGGCTTCATTAATGAAAGTAGAAATCACTGACCTGGAGAGACCAGGTCTCTTCAGAATGTGGGCTTCAATAGCCAAAGCGTCAAACCTAGAGTTTGTAAGGTAGGATGGAATATTGGCCCCTGTGAGAGTAGGTCTGGCCGTAGTGGAAGAGATCTCCTCCACCACCATCTTTATGGTTTCTGCATACCAAGACCTTCTATGCCATGCTGGGGCTACAAGAATTACCAGCTTTCTTTCCATCTTGATCCTGCAAAGAAGCCGTGACAGCAACTGAATAGGAAATAAAACCTAACTCAGTGAAAACTGACCACATGGGGTCACCACGTATCTGTCTTGCATGCGAGTGGATCACTTGACCTTAACATAAAGTTGACCAACTACATGTTGACCCTGGATGCCAAAAGATCTACGTCCGGGATCCCCCATCTTTGGCATATAGCCAGAAAGATTTCAGGGTGAAGGGACCACTCCCCCGGGAACAACTGCTGGCGAATCCAGTAGTCCGCCTGACAATTCTCTATTCTCGGAATGAAGACTGCCAATAGGCAAGGAACATCCTTTTCTGCCCAAGCTAGAATATGGTCCACCAATCTCTGAGCTGCGTGACCCTTAGTGCCCCCTTAGCAATTGATATAGGCCACAGCTGTGGCATTGTTGGATTTGGATCCTGATAGGACAATCCCATAACCTGAATGTTCAGGGCCTCAGAGCCAGACACGCTGCCCGAATCTCTAGGATGTTGATGGGCAAGGCTTTTTCGGTTCTGGACTACTGTCCCTGAACAGTTGTCTTTTCCAGTACTGCTCCCCAACCTGAAAGGTTGGCATCTGTCGTTACCACTTTCCAGGTAACTGGTATGAAGGATTTTCCCTTCTGCAGATTCCCGGATACCGAGCCCCAACTGAGGCTCTGGGACACCTTTGGGGACAGCCGCATTGGCAAATCTAGAGCTTGAACTGTTTTGTTCTAAGCAGACAGGATACTGATTTGCAACAGTCTTGAATGGAACTGGGCTTAGGGAACCGCTTTAACCATCTTTCCTAACAACCTCATGCAAAGGCGAATGGAGGGATCTCTTTTTGACCTGACCATCTGCACCAGCTCTCTTATGGCGTTGATCTTTTCCTGAGGCAAGAACACCTTTTTCTGGGCTGAGTCTATGATTAGACCCAAGTAACCCAGCCTTTTCAGTGGTTTTAAGGAAGACTTCTCTAGTTTTCTAGAATTCAACCCAGATTTTTCAGGTATTTGATTGTAATGCGCACGCTTTGCTCCAAACGAGCCACCGACTGGTCTATTAGCAGTAGATAGTCTAGGTACGCCAAGACTGTTATGCCCTGTGCCCTTAAACTGGCTAGAGGTGGGGCTAGAACTCTTGTAAACACCCGGAGTGCTGTAGCTAGCCCAAAGGGCAAGGCTACAGACTGAAAATGCTGCTGTTCTACCTTGAACCGCAGAAACCCTTGGTAAGGGGGAAATATAGGGACATGCAGATATGCATCCCTGATGTCAATGGATGCCAGAAGTTCTCCTCCTTGTAGGATAGAAACCACTGACCCGATCGACTCCATGCAAAAGGAGCGGATCTTCAGGAACTGATTTAGATTCTTTAGATCTAGAATGGGTCTGACATCTCCATTCGGTTTTGGTACCGTAAAGAGGTTTGAATTAAGCCCCAAACCTTGCTCTTCTGTGGGGAATGTATGATCACCCCTGAGACAGTAATCGGTCTAGTGCCCGAAACAGAGATTGCCTTTTCCCTGGATCTTTGGGAACGATTGACCTCAGAAAAATGAGACGGTGAAAACTCCTGAAATTCTAGCTTGTACCCTAAAGACACCATGGAGATGACCCATCTGTCCTGAATTTCCTCCAATACTTCTGAGTATTGCAGAAGTCTTCCCCCCACTCTGGCGAGGGGGGGGGTCCCTTTATAAAGGCTTTAGAATTCTGTTTTGCAGGTTTCCGCCCCCAGGACTTCTTTTGTGCCTGGGCCTGAACCTGAGGTTTTTCTCTAGAGTCTGACGGCGTGGGGCCATGGCCACTGCCTAGAGGCGGATGCCCCTGGCACAGGAGAAAGAGTCAGCTTAAAAGAAGGGCGTGTATTCTGGCAAAATAGTATTTTCCCACTGCAAATCGTTTGGATGTATTTGTCCAAATCATCCCCAAATAGCCCCATGAAAGGAAAACCAGTCAGGAGCTTTTTGCATGATGCTTTCGCTTTTAACCACAGCATTCTACACATGTGTACTAGCACAAGCAAAAGGCAGGACGCCTGGAGAATAGAATCTTTAATGGCGTCTATGGCAAACATAATGCTCTTGGTAGTTTGGCCAAATCCCGGGCTTGCTGTACAGAAACCTCTTTAAGGGCTTGGCTAAACTAGTCCTTTAGGGATTGACAGATGCCTATTGCAGTGACTGCGGACTGAGTAACTGCACCTGCTAAAGACAAAGAGGATTTTAACAGGAATTTCCAACCTTTTATCTGTTGGATCCTTAAGCATTTGTGCATTGTCTACTGACAAGTTAGACTTTTATCCACACTGGAAATAACAGCGTCAACTGCTGGTATAATCCATTTTTTTTTTTGGTGAATTTCTCCTCCATGGGATAGAGAACTGAGAATTTCTTTGGAGGGAGAAAATGCTTATCCGGGTGATCCCATTCAGCATAAATAAGCTGTTTTAGTAATGCATGGACAGAAAACGCATGCAAAGGCTGTGAGGCTTTTAAGGAACTCATGAAAGTTGAATTAACCATCTCCGTAAGAGATTGTACCAGCAATTTCTCAGAGGCTGAAAAGGGTTCATCTACCGTTGTTTCATCCGCAGAGGAGTAATCAGCTTGTCTTTTCTCCTCATCGCCTGAGAGTAACACCTCATCCTCTACCCACCAATGCCCTTGCAAAGGGTCTACGGCGGGGAGGGAGATCTAACACGCTTCCTATCCATTTGGATGGAGGATACGATTAAAGCCGCTAATCTTCCCTGTAGGCCCTACAGGGTGGAGGAAAAGACATCTTCAGTCACGTATACAGGGGCTGAGATGTGAGAAGCAGCTGCACCACCAATTTACTCCAATGACTAACCCTGGCTTGCGCCAACTGGTATTTCGGGCGAGGATGCAGTGTGGAGGCACTGCTGGAGTTCCCAGCGCCTGGGGGTGAAATCTTTGGTACCTTTTATGAGGTTTTTTGGTGTCTTTTTTGGCAGACATAGTCCTAAGCACAAAGAGCAGAGGAACTATATAAATGCACAAATCGCTGAACAATAGTCTGACAGAATAATGCCGCTATACAAGTTCAGTCTAGTGCTGGGAAAAAATGTCCTTCCATATTAGGAATGCCTGTTTTTGCACCCTTACATGCCCCACCGCTCCTGTGTCCCGAGTCTAGCCTGCTTGCTTTCTCCTTGCTGCACAGCCGAGGAGAGACAGCTCCAAGTAATATCTCCTCTCTGCGCTTGGGCTGTGCTTCCTCATGGACGTTTATGTCACACACACCCGCGCTACACCTAGGCCCCGCCCCCTCCATACAACCTGCCCCCCCTTTCGTTTTTTTGAATTTTCAAATTTTCCCACGCGTGCGGGCAGCCTTCGGGTCCCGCAGACCCAACACGAGGGGGGGAAGAGACAGAGCCCAAAGACAGCTGGCAGGGGAGTAAAACTTCTGGAGCCGAAACCGGGACCTCCGCACCCCCCATGGTGGGGGGGTATTACAAGGGGCGCCACAACAATTGTTGATCCGTAACCCCTCATGGTCCCACAAGGGGGGAGAAATGCAGGATGGCAGATCTCTTACCTGCAAAGAGGAATCCCCACTGTGCAAGCTGCTGCTGCTGCCACACGGACTGAAACTGAGCTGAAGTGAAGACAACAGATAAGGTAGGTGCATATACTAACTCTAGTGGAGGATTTAAGGCATGACAACATTTTTTCCTTAAGGAAGAAAAATCATAGGTGGACTTTTTCAGTTCCTATGCTTCTTCCCTTACCTTATCCTTGCCGCAAGATACTGCTGAAGTCAGACAGATCCAAACTTCATCCATCACGGCGGGCTGCATGTAGCAAACCTTCAAGGACCGGGTCCCTTTTTATCGGGGTTCCACACCCTTGCACCCCGCCAGGAAAAACTTTAGGTAATGTAGCATGACCAAAGCCCTGGGTCCCAGGGTCCAGCCCTGCAAAGAGAGGCATTACAGGCAAAACCTTGTACTTTGGATACGGGGCCCGGGTACCATCCACTTTGGCCTCAGTGGCACTTTGGATGGATCTATGGAGGCTATTTAAATCCAGCATGGATCCCTCCTGGAGCTCCTCAGAGCACATCCTCACTCGTGACCAACACCTTAGATACTGGCAAAAACACGGAGGTGTTCCCGGTATGGGAGGGGTTATATAGGGAGGCAACTTCCTGTTTAGGGTGTGCCAGTGTCTGTCACCTGAAGGTGGTCTATAACCCACATAGTAATTACTATGGTGCTCTGTGTCCCATAATGTACAATAAAGAAAAAGAATTGTTGCTCTACATACAGATGGCCTAGGCTGTAAGCAGATTGTCAAGACTCTGAAACTGATCTACAGCACGGTGGCCAAGACCATACAGCAGTTTAACAGGACAGGTTCCACTCAGAACACTCCTCGCCATGGTCGACCAAAGAAGTTGAGTGCACATGCTCAGCATCATATCCTGAGGTTGTCTTTGGGAAATAGACGTATGAGTGCTGCCAGCATTGCGGCAGAGGTTGAAGGGGTGGGGAGTCAGCCTGTCAGTGCTCAGATCATACGCTGCACACTACGGCAAATTGGTCTGCATGGCTGTCATCCCAGAAGGAAGCCTCTTGTAAACATGATGCACAAAAAGCCCGCAAGCAGTCTGCTGAAGACAAGCAGACTAAGGACTTGCATTACTGGAACCATGTCCTGTGGTCTGATGAGTCCAAGATAAACTTATTTGGTTAAGATGGTGTTTTACGTGTGTGGCAGCAACCAGGTGAGGAGTACAAAGACAAGTATGTCTTGCCTACAGTCAAGCATGGTGGTGGGAGTGTCATGTTCTGGGGCTGCATGAGTGCTACCAGCACTGGGGAGCTACAGTTCATTGAGGGAACCATGAATGCCAACATGTACTGTGACATACTGAAGCAGAGCATGATCCCCTCCCTTCAGAGACTGGGCCGCAGGGCAGTATTCCAACATGAGAAGGACCCCAAACACACCTCCAAGACGACCACTGCCTTGCTAAAGAAGCTGAAGGTAAAGATGATGGATAGGCCAAGTATGTCTCAATGGGAGCACCATGGGCACCAGCGTATGCCTGTCTCCACCTTGGATGGTGGGAGGAGGAGACAGTATAAACATCGTCACTGTACCGTGACCACACCCACGCGTGGCTGCGGTACATCAACGATATATTCATGGTGTGGACAGGCACCCACCAGGAACTCCTGGAGTTCATGGATGAATTAGGCCACAATACACGCAACATACGACTTACATTTGTTGCGGATCTCCATGAAATCTCCTTCCTTGACCTGACTATTAAGTCAATTAAGGGTAAACTAGCCACCACGACATTCCGCAAGGAAACAGCTGCCAACACGTTGTTACGTGCTGACAGCCATCACCCTCGGTCCCTTATTAGGGGTATTCCAGTGGGACAGTTCCTTCGTATTCGAAGGAACTGTTCCATAGAGGAAGACTATAGACGCGAGTCTGCACTTCTCTATCAGCGTTTTCGTGAACGTGGATATAAACATCGCACTCTTAAAAGAGCGAAGATGATTGCAGGACGTAGACCTAGAATTGATCTACTTACTTGTCAGGGGAGAGATAAAGGGAAAGGTAATGAACCTGTAAGGTTCATTACCCCCTTTGGTATACAGTGGCAACAGGTACGGTCCATTTTGTTGGAACACTGGCATATCCTCACAAGATCAGATAAACTTAAAGAGATTGTAGGCAAGAGACCTCTTATGGTAGCAAAAAGGGCTAAAAATACTAGAGACGAATTAGTAGAATCTGAGTTTCGGCGTCCAATCAATAGAAGCTGGTTGACAGATAGGCCCAAATTAAAGGGGATGTTCCCTTGTGGCCATTGCCTGACATGTAAGTTTGTTGAACGTACCAAGACATTCCGTAACTCAGATACTAGTCAGGAATATACAATTAACTCCTTTATCAACTGTAGTACATCTAAGCTCCTATATATCTTAGAATGCCCATGTCACAACCTTTTTGTGGGCAAGACAAAGCGTCAGCTCAGAATCAGGTTTGCCGAACACTTGAAAAGTATCCAACTTAAAGAGGAGACCCTGATAGCCCAGCATTTCTTAGATTTTCATCAGGGTAATACATCCGGGCTTAAAGTAAAGGGTTTCTATGCCCTTGAGCTACCTGAACGTCGAGGAGACTTTTACACGGTATTACAACAAAGAGAAAAATTATGGATATATAGACTTCAAACTCTCCAGCCCAAGAGCTTGAACATAGAATTAAGCCCGAAAGTCTTCTTACAACCCTAAGTGTATGTCTTCCCTTGAATTGGGATATCTCTTTCATCTTCCCTCCTCCCCTGTCCTTGTTTATCCTCTTCCTTTCCGTCAGTCTTTTAGATGAGGCTTGCGCTCTAATTCCGTTCATGACTTAGATGTGGTTTGGTCACAAACTCTTCACCCCACAGCGAGCACTCATTATTGTAGGGCCTGTGTATTGTACTGAGCTATTAATAAGTATGCCTACTCACTGTTAGACTGATTGAGCGTCAATATATATTGCCCCCACAAGATCGTGATAGGCAGTCAAATGTGCAATTAAAATGTTGATTGGGTAGCTAGCCCTATATATAGATTGTAATCATCTATGCACAATGTCCAGATGAAGTGCTCAGTTAGGAGCACGAAACGCGTCGACAATTTGATGCCCTAGACGCTGGAGGGTCCCCCCCAGCCGTGCAGCCTTTTCCATCATCAAGATGATATTGCGTTGCATTACAAGCCTTACCAGCAGCGCCAGCTGGAGCTCTTCAAATCTGAGCCCTCTTCAAATCTGAGCCCTCTGCTGGCCACAGCAGCACAAGACAGCATAGGGGCTTCACCTCACGCAGACGTGTCTATCACTCACGTCCTCCAGCGCAGTCAGCTGCTCCTCGGACCGAGAGCACACAACATACCCGCCAGCGGGATTATCTCGGCACATCGGACATATACAGCTTTGACCCGCAGCAGTTTTTTAAGCGACAGAAGGGGTAAGAAGCCTAGGATCCACTATACGGTCCATGCCTTTATATGCAATTGTGCTATGAATGAACAGCTCAGTCTCCCTAATGCATATACATGGTGATGATCACATGATGAAATTCTAGGAGACCTGTAGACTGAGACATATCCTGTCTTCACTCACTTTGCAGTACTATAGCATTATTAGCACAGCTTTCTACATGTGTACTGCAGGATCGTCTATGTGCTTGGCTTGTTACTTTGGCTCTTTTCAGCTGCAGCATTACTTTCTCTTGCACTTTATGCCATCATAGACTGCATCTGCACGGCATTGACAAGCCCATGTCTGGGCATCTACTCAAAATGGACTGTTTGCTCTGAATTGTGTCAAGTTCACTTATCATACCACCCATCAAGGGGTCAACTCCCCAATTCAGATCTTCGGGTTCACTGCATACCCACACCCTGAGATTGTGGGTGTTTATGTGATTGTGGGGGGTTACAGTCAGGGGCCACCTACCAGTGTTTTTGTTGTTGTTTTTACATTCAACGTTGTTTTATTTATGTTCATAGTCTATTTTTGTGAAGTGTCATCCATACACATTAGATATCGCAAGGGAGTGGACCCCACCTGCATGTCATCACGCACGTGGGCTCCTTGTCTCCCTCTTTTTTAACCAATGTCTTTATGCTCTTTTTCTAAATAAAGGTTTTCTATTTTGATCATCATACGTAGTCGCTTCTCCCTTCTGATAGCTTTCTAGGGGGTCTGGGAGGGTTCCCTATCCCCTTTCCCCCTTCTCCCCCCCCCATCCTTTTGTTTACCCTGTTTGGTGCCTTTTGCTACATGGGAGGTAGCCCGTCCTCAGGATGAATCATTTTTTGATCATATGACATTTAACCAATTAAATCAGACACGAGTTGATTCAATATAGTGGTTCCTTTTATATTTTTTCACTCCAGACCTAAATCCTATTCAGCATCTGTGGGGCATCCTCAAACAGAATTTGGAGAAGTGCAAGGTCTCCAACATCCATCAGCTCTGTGATGTCATCATGGAGGAGTGGAAGAGGATTCCAGTGACAACCTGTGAAGCTCTGGTGAACTCCATGCCCAAGAGGGTTAAAGCAGTGCTGGAAGATAATGGTGGCCACACAAAATATTGACACTTTGGGCCCAGTTTGGACATTTTCACTTAGTATCTAATACAGGGTGTGCAGTTTTCTAATACACTTCAGGCGGTGTATTAATAGACAGTTTAGACATTAATAGCTGTGTGTTGAGTTATTTTGAGGGGACAGCAAGTTTACACTGTTATACAAGCTGTACACTTACTACTTTACATTGTAGCAAAGCGTCATTTCTTCAGTGTTGTCACATGAAAAGATAGAATAAAATATTTACCAAATTGTGAGGGGTGTACTCACTTCTGTGAGATACTATATATATATATATATATATATATATATATATATATATATATATATATATATATATATATAGTGTATTAGAAACTGTACACACTGTATTAGATACTGTGTATACTGCCTGAAGTGTATTAGAAACTGCACACCCTGTATTAGATACTGTGTGTATTAGATACTGTATAGACAACCTGCAATGTATTAGAAAGTATACACCACCGAATGTACTGTATATATAGGCTACACTGAATGCAGAGTATATATATATATATATATATATACTAGACTGTATATATATATATATATATATATATATATATATATATATATATATTTATTTATTTATTAATACACCGCCTGAAGTATTTTAGAAACTGCACTACCTGTTTTAGATACTGTGTACACTGCCTGCACTGTTTTAGAAACTGTACAGTGGCTGCACTGTATTGTATACTGTGTACACCCCCAGAAGTGTAGTAGAAACTGTACACACTGTATTAGATACTGTGTACACCTCCTGCACTGTATTAAAAACTGTACAATGGCTGCACTGTATTGTATACTATGTACACCACCAGAAGTGTATTAAAAACTGTACACATTGTATTAGATGCTGTGTACACCGCCTGTAATGTATTAGAAACTGTATAATGTCTGCACTGTATTGAATAATGTGTACACCACCAGAAGTGTAGTAGAAACTGCACGCACTGTATTAGACAACACTGAAGATATGACACTTTCCTACAATGTAAAGTAGTGAGTGTACAGCTTGTATAACACTGTAAATTTGCTGTCCCCTAAAAATAACTCAACACACAGCCATTACTGTCTAAACCGCTGGCAACAAAAGTAAGTACATCCCTAAGTGAAAATGTCAAAATTGGGCCCAAAGTGTCAATATTTTGTGCGGCCACCATTATTTTCCAACACTGCCTTGCCATTCATGGTTCCCTCAATGAACTGTAGCTCCCCAGTGCCGGCAGCACTCATGCAGCCTCAAACCATGACACTCCCACCACCATGCTTGACTGTAGGCAAGACACACTTGTCTTTGTACTCCTCACCTGGTTGCCGCCACACATGCTTGACACCATCTGAACCAAATAAGTTTTTCTTGGTCTCATCAGACCACAGGACATGGTTCCAGTAATCCATGTCCTTAGTCTGCTTGTCTTCAGAAAACTGTTTGCGGGCTTTCTTGTGCATTATCTTAAGAAGAGACTTCCTTCTGGGACGACAGCTATGCAGACCAATTTGATGCAGTGTGCGGCTAATGGTCGGTGTGCGGCTAATATATCAAATACATTGCCACTAACTGAATAACCTGCCTGCTTAATCTAACTCAAGCTATCTCTCTGTCCACGCCAACAACACTACACACAGCCGCTATGTAAGCAACCTTATATAGTGTGGGGCATGGACTTAGTCCCCCTGAGCAATGATTGGCCAAAAGCACCCTGACTTTGGCCACTTATGGCTCTCTCAGCAGAGCGCGCTGTGATTGGCCAAAGCATGCAGGTCAGGTGCATGCTTTGGCCAATCATCGTACAGCAATGCACTGTGATCACGCAGTGCATTATGGGGTGTTCCACGGCGCTCGAATTTCCCGCGAACGTCCCATAATGTTCGCTGTTCTGCGAACGGGAAAACACCTGATGTTTGAGTTGAACTTATGTTCGACCTGAACATCAAGCTCATCCCTATTTATTATTCTACAATCTTACAGGTGTCTGATATGTAGCCAGGTGCTGGGTTACAGCAATGTGGAGAAGGAGACGTTGCCATTTGTTCCTCTCTCCCTCTACTGAGATGCTGATGTAATGCTACACCATTCTCCTCTGGTCAGCAATGAGAGAGCTAAATCCCATAGACTTCTATGCAGAGTGCCTGCAGTGCTCTGAGGAAGAGAGGGTGTTCCCCCGTGAAACGCGTCAGCCAGCAGTGATTCTTGTGAGCTCTTCCGGCACCTTTGGTGGGCTCTGCTGCTCCTTCACAACATGCTGTGATTTGAAGATTGTTTTATACTTTCGGGATCTTCTACTACTGTTTGTAAGTAGTTCCTTTTTATCAATATTATAATAAATTTTACCTAAGGATAATGCACATGGCTGGTGCGCCCTTTCTTTCTTGTTTCTCGTTGTCTGCTAGGATTCCCCATCCTTGAGGGCAGCAAGGCCTGTGTTCCAATACTGCTTGGTCAGCTACCCACTTGTGCGCAGGAGCTTTTTTTCTTCGTTATCGACTTCTATGCAGAGCACTGAGAATCCTGGGAGTTGTTGTTTGAGACAGAAGCCACATATTAGGGCCGATGGACTCCTTACACTACAGAACCCATTTTGCACTCTACAGTAGGCGCAGGGGAGAGATGATTTTTATTAAACTATGCAGAAAAGTTCTTCCCCTTGGCACCGAGGGAAGTGATGAGAGAACATCTGCTGCATACTAACTAGACTGCTGAGATGCCAGACCAGCGGAAACACCCAAGGCAATGCAACACAAAATGCAGTGATCGCATCTGCACCCTCACCGCAGGGAGACCTAAGGATTCTCTCACTGTCTACTTTCCACCACTGAATTTCTGGACGCAGACTGTGGAGGGATTGAGAGTCCTCTTTCTGCAGCAATAGGTCACTGTAGCGTCTCAGGGACTGGTGAGAGGGCTATCTGCTCATTGCTGATACTGCTTGCAAGGACTGAGCCACTGAGAGCAGGACACCAAGTATATCCAAGCCATACCGCACTCATACTGCACTGAATACTTGTCAGAAACCATGAATCTACTTTGTACCTGTGCTGAGACTATACTGTACCTATACTGCATACAGGTTAACTGGGACTGTTGTTAAATCTACCAACTCTCTTAAAAAGCCCCAGCATTAGCCGGCAGAAGAATGTCCTTAATAATTATTCTGCAAGTCCCCTTTGTTCCCCTGCCCCCCTTCCACCATTTCCTTTTCTTTTGGACAGTGCATACCCAGTTAGTCCAGGACTAGCATCGCTGCCATAAATGTGCTCTGGCAGTATAGTTCCAGCAGAATATGGTTCTTGTAGATTCAACTTTACTACTGTTCACTGCTGCCCTGCTGCTGTTTATGCTGATCTGGATTCCCAAATATCATCTTATGCCAAGGCTTTACTATTAATCACTTTGTATGCTAAATTGTGTTATTATCATTATTAAAGCGGTTGTATACCCACACAAATTATATATATTTTTTTAAAACCTATAAGGCAAAAGGCATAATGAGCTAGTATGCACCGCATACTAGCTCATTATGAAATACTTACCTTAGAATGAGGCGTCTGCAGCTGTTCCCGGTCCACGCCGAGGGAGCTGACATTTCCTCTCGGCGTGTCTTCCAGGTTTGCGGCTCCGGCGCTGTGAGCGGCCGGAGCCGCGATGTCATCACTCCCGCGCATGCGTACAGGAGACTTCTTTCTGGCAAGGTCCAGCAGCGTCTGCCGAACCTTTAGCTGGACCTTCACAGCGCATGCGCCACAGACGTCAGCATCTGCATGCAAAGTGAATATCTCCTAAACGGTACAGGTTTAGGAGATATTCATTTTACCTACAGGTAAGCCTTAATATAGTCTTACCTGTAGGTAAAAATACAAAAAAAGGGTATACAACTACTTTAATCCATTTCATGCTTGCCTAGTTACCAACCATATTGGGTGTCAATATCTTGACCTTACTATCTGGTTTGGTTTTTCTTTAAAATAGCACCACCCCTTGCAACCGATCCAGCATGCACCGGTTGGTGACATCACAAGGGGGGGGCAGTGCCACCAGGTGATGTCATCAGGTGGCCCCCGCCTTTACCTATATAAAAACCGTCAAATGACAAGCCAGCCCTTCGGCGGTTTGCCTTCACTGCAATTTTTTTTTTCCGGGCCAGCGGTGGCGTGATTGATGATGGATCTACATCGGAGGGCACTGGTTTTTTTATCTTTAATAAAGGAATTGTCAAAAACCTGTGTACTGTTTTTATTTGTTTTGACACTTTTTTTGGTGAATGGGTACAATATACCCCATACTCATTCACATGGGGGGGCGGGATCTGGGGGGCTTCCAGATTCCGATAAGCCGTCTGCCTGCAGACCCCCACAACCACAGCCAAGGATTGTGGGGAAGAGATCCTTGTCCCCATTAACATGCACCCCCCATGTTGAGGGCATGTGGCCTGGTATGGTTCAGGAGGGGGTACTCGCTCGCACTGTGCAGCGAGCAGTGCATTTCAGAGCATTCGGTGGGGCAAACAGGATCGACAGCCAATGTTAGTCCTGAACTTATGCTTGGGCTGAACCGTTCGCCTATCACTAGTTACTAAGTATTACTTTCAGTGATTTCTTGTGATATTGTAGGTTTATACACTCAACCTAGTGTGTCAAAGGGGCTGAGGTTCTTGGAAAGATCACAGGAAAGAACAGAGGACCCATCCTAATTCAAGCTAAATCTAAACATCATGTGGGGGAGGGGAAAACAACCCCCCCAAGCCTCGCCAAACACACCATGAGGTGAGGGAATGCCATGCATGCGCCATCATTGCATTACCGTGCCTCGCACATGCGTGCTTGATTGTTGCCATCACTCTGGCGTTACCTCACCTCGTGGTGTGTTTGGCAGGGCTGGGGAGGTTGTTTCCCCTTCCTCCACATGACATCTAAATTGGGTGTTTTGTCCACTGGCAGGTGCACATATACAGTATATGGGGGGTCCTCTCTTTCCCACTGTCATTCATTTTCTTTTTGGCCATGCTCATGGCTGTGCATATGTTTATGCTCCTTTCTTTTCCTTGGGGGCTATTACTGGTGTGTTATGTTTAGGCCTCCTCTTCACTTTGTCAGGTTCTTTTTAGTGCACTGACTTTTGGCCTCTCTTTTTGAGAAGCTCAGCTATATCCTTTATTTATTTGCCCCACTTTTGGGCCTCACTCACCCACTTTCACATCAGCAAATCTTTCATAGTAGCTCACATTTCTAGACCTATTACTATTTTTATTTAATCATTTTCTTTTAGTCTTCCATCCTATGGTTGATACTTTGTCTCTCTCCTCCATTTGTGGCCCTTGTATTGTGGCTTCCTGCCCACTCTACAGCTCTCGGACAGAACGAGTCCCATATGGTCTCTCCAGTACACTCCATTGCTCTTTACCAGGAAAGAATTTGAGATTGTGAAGTTATTACTTTGTTGGGTAAGTTATGCCTTGGTTGGTTTGGCTATTGCCTTTGACTGAACCTTTTTGGATATTTAATTGTAAGTATTTTTTTCCTCTCTGTTATACTGTTTATTTTTATAATTGCTGATATGGCCTCTCTACAGATACCCTATGAAGCCCCATTGGCTCCTGAAGAAGTGGACTTTGTTTCACAAAATGTGTCGAGTCTCAGGCTACCAATTGGTTACTTTGATATGTATACATGGTATTATGTAATCATTTACTATGTTCTGTTATGATTCATGGAATTTTAATTATGGTTTTAACTTTTGTATGTCAATAAAAATTTGTTTTTTATATATAATTGTTAATTTGATGGTGTTTGGTGCAGCTTTTCAAAAGTCTCATGGGCAATTTCTTTGGTTGAGAGATCTCACTTTTGGAGACTGAACCTCAACCTCATTAATTTACCTAGGCCTAATTTTCCATCGTAATCAGTGGCTCCTATGGGAGTAGCACTATGGATATTAGCCCAGAATGAGCCATAAATTAGGATAGCCTCTTGTGGGTCTTCCAGTATAAGGGCTAGATTACAATAGCGCTGCTCTTTGAAGAGCAATCCATGCTTAGAATGCTCTTCAGAGAGCATTTGACAGGGGGTGAGGAGGCATTGTATCTCCTACTCAGTGCCTGCTTTAACCCCTTGAACCCTGCATTGATGTTGTGGGGCGCCCCCATTCAGTCGAATGGGTTGCACTCAGTGGCCTGCTGAACGTGACAAAGAGAATAATTTTTTCCACTGCATATGAAACCACCCCTCAGCTTCTCTTTTAGCTAAAGGGGAAGTGATGGGGTTGGAAACCATGACTTAACTGTGTGGTTTTACCACTCCCCAACTGGTACAGAACACATTTAAATAACAGGGCACACAGATGTCATAGAGAAAACGGCTGCACTGTTTCTATTTAGGAGTGAAAATTCCTATTATGGCAATCCCTGAGAACCCCTCCCACATTTTGGTTAGTGTAGCAGGATCTTTGGGGGGGAACACCTGGCCATGGGCGTCCACAGGAGGGGGCAGGGGGGTCAAGTGCCCCCCCCTTGAATCGTCAAGGTGTTGCAGCAGCTGGCATGGTCCGCTGCGGCTGCCGCCACCTGCAGACTTTTTCTGAGTCGGCTGGCTGCTCTCTGTGTCTCTGACATCTATCATCTGATGTCCTCCCCCTCACCCTGGCCCAATCATCCAATGTGATGCTCACCTCGGCTGCTCCGCAGCAGTCATTGGCTGCCAGCCTGCTTGTGTTGTGTAGATCTGGCTGGCGTGGCGCTGGCCTCGCCCACTCAAGTGGCCGAGTCAGAGTCAGTGATACGATGCTGCCTGCCAGTGCTGCCCTGGGCCTAAGGGATCATCATCACAGACAGGAAATACTGAGGCATACACAGTGAAGAACCACAGGTAACAGCAAGACTCAGGAGGAACATTTTTATATATAATAATACATTGCTTTGCTTGGAAAGTGGGACAGCTAAGATGAACTATAATTGCAATTTGCTGGAAAGATATGTGTGTGTACAGTTTAACAGATAATTCATCTTCACTTATCACTTTGTATTGGATTGAAAGCATGGGCGTCCACAAAGTTACTCAGGTGGCTGTGTACCATGCCCATATAACCTAGAGATTGTACATCTTTTTACAATACATCTGCTGTGGCCATATTTTGATCTTGATGAAAACAGCTATACAGTGACAGCATGAAGATCAAAATATGGCCACAACAGATGTATTGCAATGTAAAAAGATGTACATTCTCTAGGCTATATGGGCATGGTACGCAGCCGCCTGAGTAACTTCCAATACAAAGTGAAGATGAATTATCTCTTATATAACACACATATATCTTTCCAGTGGGAAGATTTTCATGAGATTGTCAAAAAGGGGTGGAGCATGGGCGGCCTTAAAATGATGCCACCCTTGGAAAAAGTTCTGTGGACGCCCATGCTCCCGGCACCCCAAGTGGAAACATACTGTGCCCGGGGCCCACCCCATTAATCCAGGAGGAAGTGAAGAGCCTTATGGTGGTTAGATGAGCACTAGAACCAAACCTTCAAGCCTAGTGAAAAGGGCCTCTTGTCATACTCTCATTTAGGTGTCAAACCCATAAGTTCACTTTGTATGTCAGAATGGACTATAGTGCAGGAGAAAAGGGGAGGAAAAGAAAAGAAAAGCTGGTCTTGAGGAGAGAAAGGAAAAAGAGGAAGAGCCAATCAACAGGAAGGGAGATGTTCGCTAAATGAAAGCAACTATTTGTCAGACCTGGGTTCCAGGTATGAAAGAGATGCCCACGTGCAGGGCCCAAGGTCCCCAGATAGTTTCAAATGACGAAACCGTATCCGTTAAGATGCTAGCTAATTTCTTCTGGGACATAATCCAGGAGATCTTACATTTGGTTGCTAAGAAGGAGACCTTCAGTTGTTTCCATGCTTTGGCTATGGTCAACTTGGCCCCTAGCAGCATAAAATGGATCAATTTGCGGTTGGCTTTGGAAATCTTTGGAAGGTTCAAGTTCAGGAGAGCGATGGCAGGGGTTCTTGGTCGTTTAGAGGTCGTTTACCCAAGCCAACATATAAGGTAATTTGCACAACGGGTGAGCAAGCGACTGGTAAATTATGGAGATTCCACTCCTCTGATCCATTGCCTGTTCACACCATAGTTCATAAGGTGAATCTGGGAGGGACCGGTTTCCCCTTCCAAACCCTATGGAGAAAGTGTTGTATTTATTGGAATCTATAGTGCTCCAAGGTCGGAATTTCAAGCTTCTGAACACAGTAGCTCTGGGAAATTGGTCCATAGGGAGTGAAGAATTGGTCAATGCGATACAACCCTTTGTCCAGCAACCATTTAAAGGATTTAATGTCTTACCCAGCAACCATTTAAAGGATTTAATGTCTTACCTCACTGACCTCTGAATGTCGGCCCCTTTCACATATCTTTCTGGATTGTGAAAGATATGTGAAAGGGGCCGACATTCAGAGGTCAGTGAGGTCTCAGATCTCATTTTGTTCCAGAGAGTCAGGTTTTGTGATAGGATGGGTGATAATATTGGGGGACGATCTTTGGAGGGGACCCATAGCAGATAATCTGAGATATAGGTGGGGACTGCGTGTCTCTGTATTTGAACCCAGTCAGGTTTCTCAAGTCTGGAGTAAATGGTGGATATTTGAGCTATTCTTGCTGCTTGAAAATACCATAACAGGCATGGTAGACCCAACCCACCCCGTGTCCCAGGTTGGCATAGGGTTTTTTGGGATATCCTGTGACCTGAACCCCCCAGATGAATTTAGTGACTTTGGAAAGATTTTAAATGATCCTTCCTTATGTTGATTGGGAGGGATCTGAATAGGTAAAGATGTCTGGGGAGGAACGTTATTTTTATGGAATGCATTCTACCTAGCCAGGATAGCTCCCCTTTAGCCCAATTTTTCAGGTCAGACTCTAGCTTCTGGTACTTGGGAGGGATATAATAAGTGTTCTATTTTGGCCGTGAGGCTAATATAGGGCCAATTTTGTCTTTCTGAGAATAGAATTAGGCCCCACTCCAGCTAATGTGTTTTCTGCTTTTGTCGTGAGAGCTAGATTGATGTCCATCTGTCGCTCCCTCTTGATTTGGGTTGCCAGTTGGGTTATTTTCCCTCTAATGGTCACTTTGTGGGCTACCCACAAAGTCTCCAGAGAAATACCGTCAACGTCATTTAGGCTAAAGTATTCCTTTAAGGAGTCATCTATTTCCTAAGTTTTGACAGGGGGTCACTAAGGAGTGATTAATTTATTCGCCAGTGCGTACCCGGTTGTCTTGTAAGGGTGTTATGTAGGGAGAAGGTTACCACTGAGTGATCTGACCAGACTGTATCTTTGATCGTCGATTTTTGGGCGAATGGAATGAGACTTGGGGAAACTAGGATATGATCGATCCTGGCATATGACTGGTGGGGGGAGGAATAGTGAGTGTAGTCTCATTTAGAGCAGTTCATTTCCTTCCAAATGTCTACCAGGCACTGTGAATTGAGGAGTCTAGCTATTTTAAGACTCGTCTTTGCCTTGGGTTATAGGGGGTCTGGACCTATCTAGCCCCTGGTCAAAAGCAACGTTTGAGTCCCCTCCAAAGATGACCGTGCCCTCCAAGAGGGGGTTCAGGGTGTCGAATAGAGACTGGAAGATTTTAGTCTGTCCCTTATTGGGGGCGTAGTAGGATACTATGGAGTATACAGTATCTCACAAAAGTGAGTACACCCCTCACATTTTTGTAAACATTTTATTCTATCATTTCATGTGACAACACTGAAGAAATGACACTTTGCTACAATGTAAAGTAGTGAGTGTACAGCTTGTATAACAGTGTAAATTTGCTGTCCCCCTCCAAATAATTCAACACACAGCCATTAATGTCTAAACCGCTGGCAACAAAAATGAGTACGCCCCTAAGTGAAAATGTCCAAATTGGGCCCAAAGTGCCAATATTTTGTGTGGCCACCATTATTTTCCAGCACTGCCTTAACCCTCTTGGGCATGGAGTTCACCAGAGCTTCACAGGTTGCCACTGGAGTCCTCTTCCACTCCTCCATGACGACATCATGGAGCTGGTGGATGTTAGAGACCTTGTGCTCCTCCACCTTCCGTTTGAGGATGCCCCACAGATGCTCAATAGGGTTTAGGTCTGGAGACATGTTTGGCCAATCCATCACCTTTACCCTCAGCTTCTTTAGCAAGGCAGTGGTCATCTTTGAGGTATGTTTGGGGTCGTTATCATGTTGAAATACTGCCCTGCGGCCCAGTATCCAAAGGGAGGGGATCATGCTCTGCTTCAGTATGTCACAGTACATGTTGCCATTCATGGTTCCCTCAATGAACTGTAGCTCCCCAGTGCTGGCAGCACTCATGCAGCCCCAGACCATGACACTCCCACCACCATGCTTGACTGTAGGCAAGACTCACTTGTCTTTGTACTCCTCACCTGGTTGCCTCCACACACGCTTGACACCATCTGAACCAAAGTTTATCTTGGTCTCATCAGACCACAGGACATGGTTCCAGTAATCCATGTCCTTGCTTGTCTGTTTGTCGTCAGAAAACTGTTTGCAGGCTTTCTTATGCATCATCTTTAGAAGAGGCTTCCTTCTGAGATGACAACCAGGCAGACCAATTTGATGCAGTGTGCGGTGTATGGTCTGAGCACTCATAGGCTGACCCCCCACCCCTTCAACCTCTGCAGCAATGCTGGCAGCACTCATATGTCTATTTTCCAAAGACAACCTCTGGATATGACGCTGAGCACGTGCACTCAACTTCTTTGGTCGACCATAGCGAGGACTGTTCTGAGTGGAACCTGTTCTGTTAAACCGCTGTATGGTCTTGGCCACCGTGCTGCTGCTCAGTTTCAGGGTCTTGGCAATCTTCTTATAGCCTAGGCCATCTTTATGTATAAAAGCCATTCTTTTTTTTAGATCCTCAGAGAGTTCTTTGCCATGAGGTGCCATGTTGAACTTCCAGTGACCAGTATGAGAGAGTGAGAGCGAAAACACCAAATTTAACACACCTGCTTCCCATTCACACCTGAGACCTTGTAACACTAACGAGTCACATGGCACTGGGGAGGGAAAATTGCTAATTGGGCCCAATTTGGACATTTTCACTTAGGGGTGTACTCACTTTTGTTGCCAGCAGTTTAGACATTAATGGCTGTGTGTTGAGTTATTTTGAGGGGATAGCCAATTTACACCATTATACAAGCTGTACACTCACTACTTTACAATATAGCAAAGTGTCATTTCTTCAGTGTTGTCTCATGAATAGATATAATAAAATATTTACAAAAATGTGAGGGGTGTACTCACTTTTGTGAGATACTGTAAATGTCCCTCCATAGTACCCTTAACTAGGAGAAATCTTCCCTCCGGGTCTCTATAGTCTTCAGTCGGGGAGAATTTACTGTGCCTAGAGAATAAGATTGCTACCCCCTTGGTCTTGTTTACTGCATTCGCTAGGTAAAATGTTGGGTAATATGCGTGGAGGAATTTGGGGTTGTATCGGGCTGGGAAATGTGTCTCTTGGAGTATAACTATGTCTAGTTTGAGAGAGTGGTAGTTTTCAAATGCTTTCCTTCTTTTCTGAGGGGAGTTTAGTCCCTGGGCATTATGTGTAGCTATCTTGAAATTTGGATTTAAGTTAGCCGTGAGAACAAAGGGGTGGAAAGCTGTCAAAGCTACCATCACTTACCCACTGCCGTCTTCTTCCGTTTGAAATAGATCTGTGTTCATGTCGGGTTTTGATCCGGACCTGGAAGCGGGCCCAGGTCACAACCTGCGGATTGACTAGAAAAGGATGAAGAGTTAGAGAGAGAGAGAGAAAGAGAAAAATAGACAAAATAAGGAAAAGCGTCTTTTAGGAAGACCAATCGGGTTTGGAGCGGAACACTGCTGCCAAACTCCTACCGAAAAAAATTGTCTGTCTCAAAATGAGGGCCGACAACCCATCCCACAGAAACAGGGAAACTGCAACTATGAGATAGGTGGAGGCGCAAGGGGGTCACCCTGGACCCCGACTTCTTTGTGAAACATTAACAAAAAATAAACACAACCAATAATGTCATAACTAGAAAACATTGGGGGATAAAAGATCCCCAGGACTCCATCAGGGGTGTCTCTCTCCCCTCCTCAGTTGGGGGGAAAGGGAGGGCCCCCTCAAAGTGCACAAAACGGGCTCAAGGCACTGATACTGCCTGTTTAGGGCCCCAAATGCATGTGGAATTACTAACCCCCAGGCCATGGGAAAACCCGAGAGGGGCCGGATAGTTCCAAAGGAGAGCTCTGAACTCCTCATTGTCTAGGGCCATGGAGGTCGCATATAATCATTGAAAACACTTAGGACAACTTTTTAAAAAGTAAAAAAACGCTCATTGTCTTGTCCTGTAACTGGCTTGTAACAAGCAACGGGAGGAAATCTTGGACGGCATAAAAGGGGGGAGACAACTTGGCCATGTAGGTTAGGAGCAATTAGGTGGGAGAAGAGGGCATAAGAGAGTAGGGTATATGTTGATTCGAGTTGCAGTCTTAAGGAGGCCTGCCATCTTTAGATCTATTGGTCTTTCCTTTGTTCCAGGCTTGCTGGGGGAGGATGCTTTGTAGAGCCCATGGTTGAGTTGGGTCCATGGGTGCTTTCTGCAAAATGATCTTGAGGTTTAGGAAGATCTTCTCACCATCCGGCAAGTTTGAGAAAGAGTGAGTCTTGCCCTTCAGTGTGAATTTCACAGCAAATGGGAAGGCCCATCGATATTTAATGTCCTGTTGTGAGAGGACTGTCAGCAACAGTTTGAGAGCTCTCCGTTTTTGAATTGTTGAGGGTAAGAGGTCTGCAAAAATTTGTATTTGGTGGCCCTGGCATGTCACCTTTGGCTTGGAGCGTGATTGTCGCATGACTTCTTCCTTTATGGAGTAGAAGTGTGGCTTCACGATTACGTCCCTAGGGGATCCATCATTTCTGGGGGGGGGTCCCAGGGCCCTGTGAGCTCTGTCCAACTCCAGGCGGTGAGGAGGAGTATTGGGGATTAGATCCTTGATAAGCTCTTGGACAGCAGGGGAAATGTCCGTGATGGTCTCAGGAAGGCCTCCGATTCTTCTGGACCTATTTTCCAAATCATCAATTCTAGAAAGGGCTGTTTCAAGCTAGTCCTGGAGGGCCTGAATGTGTGTTGAAATCTGATTCTGGATACTGTGATGTCCAGTTTATTTTCTATGGCCTCCATTCTGGCTCCCAGATTTAGAAAATCAGATTTATTGTCCCTTGTGATTTTAGCCACTGGTTTGGCTAGCCCCCTTTCTAGGAGGTCAGAGAGCTTGAGGAATAGGTCCACTGGCAGTGTAGCTGGGACCTAGCCTGGGAAGCCTGGTGATGGGGTCACAAGCAGATGGGTTTGGGAAGGCCCGACCGAAGAAAGTGAGTAGTCCTCCATGGAGCGGCCCAGCAGACACTCTGTGGAGGCTGGAGAGGGAGCCAGGGGGAGCTGGGTATTTCCATGGATCACCTGGGAGTAGGTGAGGGTTGCTGGGGCTAAGACCTGCCTCTGATCCTGGGATCCCTCTGTGTAGGCCTAAATGACTTTTTTTCCTTTGAAATGTCATTTTGCTGTCAGAATGTTCTAAACACGGGAAACATGCGCCCCTTTACAGGCATATTATAGACACCCCCAGGTACGAAATTTAAAGGAATATTACACTTTTATTCTTTCACTTTAAGCATTATTAAAATCATTGTATTATTCATTCTGTGAATTGTTTCTGCTAGTACCAATGTAGGAGATTTCCATGCCTTGGCCACTGTTTGTTTTGCAGCCGTTATTAGTTGGATCATAAGTTTGAATTGAGAGAGTGTTAACCATTCCGGTTTTAGATTAAGTAAAGTTAAATATGGATCTGGTTGTATTATTTTTTTAAATATTTTAGATGCAATCACGAAGACTTCCTTCAGAAGGTTTGGATTACTGGGCACGTCCACCATATGTGTAAATATGTGCCTATTTCTGGGCATCCTCGAAAACAAAGAGCTGAGGTATTAGGTGAATATTTTGCCACTCTAGCGGGTACAAGGTACCAGCGAGTTAGGACTTTATAATTTGTCTCCAGTGCTAAGATGTTGGGTGAAGATGACTTAGATGTGAGCCATATGTTAGACCAGTCCGTGTCTTCTAAAGTTCGTCCCAGGTCCTCCTCCCACCTCTGAACGTAAGAGGGTCTATTAAGATTTGCTACTTCATATAATTGATTATAAAGTGATGAAATTGTACCTTTAGCAAATGGATCTTTTGTACAGATTGCTTCAAAAATGGATAATTGGGATAATGGTGTATCCCCCTTTAGGAATGGTGTATAGAAATTTTTGATTTGGAGATATCTAAATATCTCAGAGTTTGGTAGATCATATTTTTCTCTAAGCGATGGGAATGAAAGGAATGATTTAGATGCTATGAAGTCATTTAGTGTCTGAATGCCTGATGTTGTCCAAGCTTTAAAAGAATTTGGGTAGATCCATGCTGGATAAAAGGCCGGATTTCTGATAAAAGAAAGGAGAGGATTGTGTGGAGATTGTAACTGATATTTGGTTTTTAGTTTATCCCAGAGAGATAAGAAGTGTTTAGTTATGGGATTATGAATTTTAAAGCGGTCTTTAGGATCAAGCCATAATAAATTTGATATTAATAGAGGGTCATTTTCTGAAGCCTCTATAAATACCCATAATGGGATTTCCTGTTTTGCATGGTATTTGGACAGACTGGTCAAATGTGCTGTTCTGTAGTAGTTAGTAAAATTAGGGTATCCCAGGCCTCCTTTATTTTTGGGAAGATGTAGTGTGTGTATAGGTATACGTGGTTTAGAAGAGCCCCATATAAACGAAGTTGTTTTTTTTTGTACTATTCTCAAAAAATAGGAAGCAATTGGAATAGGGAGGACTCTGAATAGATAAAGCAATTTGGGTAGAATAGTCATTTTGATTGCATTAATCTTCCCTATCCAGGATAAAGGAAGTTGCGACCATTGTTTTATTAGATTTGTGATCTGTCTTAATACAGGAGGATAATTGGTTGAGAATAAGTCAGAATGAGATGCTGTTAAATGAATTCCAAGATATGGGATTGATTTTTCTGCCCATGTGAATGGGAGTGCAGCCCTAGCCGGGATCAATTCCATGTTTGTGAGTGAAATATTAAGCACTAGGCATTTCTTAGGATTAATCATAAGGCCGGATAGGGCTGCAAATCCATCAAGAGCTGGTATTAAGTTAGGACCAGAGACCTGTGGTGATGATAGAAAAAGTAATATATCGTCTGCAAATATACATAATTTGTGTGTAATACCTCCTACTTCAATGCCAGTTATAGTTTGGTTTGTTCTGATGTATTGGGCCATGGGTTCGAGTATAAGAGCAAATAATAAGGGAGATAATGGGCAACCCTGTCGGGTACCTCTTTCGATATTAAAGGCATCAGATTTGTATCCAGCATATTTTATATAGGCTTTGGGTTTATTATATAATGCTTTGATCCATGTTAAAAAGTGGGGTCCAAAACCCCATTTTTGTAATGAATATTGCATATATTGCCAGGATACTGTGTCAAATGCCCTCTTAATATCGAGAGATAGAAAACATAAAGGGATTTTCCGTTTTTTAGCAATATGTGCCAATAACACTGCCCTGCGTATATTATCGCCTGCCTGTCTATTTGGCATGAAGCCTACTTGATCTCTATGTATTAATTTTCCTATAATGCTATTGAGGCGTTTTGCTATTATTTTTGCTAATAATTTAATATCGAGGTTTAACAGAGAGAGATAGGCCGATAATTCGATTTCTTAGTTTTTAAGCCTAATAAATATTTGATACAGAGAGAACTAGATTGGCTGTATTTTTTTCCCATCTCTACATGTACATCGACTTACTTGGATGCTGACACTGATCTAGAGGAGATCTAGACTCTGGAGGAGTGAGGACGCTATATTCCCATCACTTATTCCTTGCAAGAATTTTCACTTGGTGGTGGATCATCAATTATTGTAAATGGACTATTAACATATCATTTCATTTTATTTTTATTTTTTCACATTATGATTGAATTACTCTTTTATATGGAGATTGATGCATTCTGAAAATGACCTGAGCATGGGTGGTTCAGTGCTCTCCGAAAATTGCATTTTTTTCTTTAAAACATAATTCTCCTTTAACTTTTTTGACTCCCTTACATCCAAGACCCTTGACACCCTGTAGTTGGGAGTACAGGCTATGGAATTTTTTGGAATATGTTGATATATCTGTAGCAAATACTTTTTTTAAAAAAAACATTGCATTGAGCCAAGCTGGTTTACTGTGCTGTATTCTTTCTAAGTACCCCATTTAGTCTTGAGTCTTCAAGCCCTCTAAATGTTGAAAGAATTGTTACACTGTGCAGCATGTGCCTGTATATTCTGGTCCCATTTACTGGGGACGTATGTTTTTGTTACTTTTGTAAATATCCTTGTAAAATTCATCTCCTTTCCAACTGCAACTGTTTTGTACATTTATGACCTACAGTATGTTTGGCCTAGTGCCATTGGATATGGTTTTGTACCTGCTCATCGCAATTTTTAATTAAAAAATAAAACATAATTCTCATTTTCAGCTTTTTATAATAAACTATTGCTATGAAACAGTGTTTATGTAAATCTAACCATTTATACTATTTCCTTAGACACATGTCAATGTCAAAGCTTAAGGAAAATTTGCAATCAAAGAAAGGTGTGGGCTATCACATGGTCATGAAGGCCATCAATGGCAGAAGGAAGTCCTAAATATCAACCTCTACATTTCAAATAACAAAATAAGAACAGTTGTACAGAGATCAGAGTCAATGGCCCTAAAGCATGAAGATGACTTCGTAATCCTTATTTTCCAGTACGAAAAACCATTGGACAGAAATGCAACTTAGATTGGCTCAAGTCACCATAAGAGAATTCAGTGTCACAGTGTGGTGGGAGCAGGTTGATTTAGAGATTGTCCTATACAGAAGCCAGACAACAAAGCCTGAACACCAACTAAATCAAAATACTTTTTATTCTGGCAGTATATAAAAAATGTGGCATTTTGGTGATGTACAGCATCCAACTAGTCAGGCCTATCTGCGTATTTTAACAGTAGACATCTTGAAGATCTCCTATGCATGGGAAAATAATTACTATTGTTTGCCAAACTGTTACAGTTTATATTAATTTACTGCTTAAAATGTGTTCCAAGCATTTACAATTCTTTCAACAAAGCATGATTCTATTATGCAGAGGTTTTAAAAATTCACCCATAGAGTTTAGATTTCAAGAAGTTACTAATTTATGGTTACTACTTTCTGGAATACACACACCAGACCAGGAGCATTACTTTGGATCGCTATAATTTAACTGAAGCTGAGAGCAGTTAAAGCAAGTGATACAAATTAGCAAGAACTGGTTTGGATTGCTGGTCAAGAAAAACATATATAATGTAGCACAGATGTTACCAAATGATGAAGGGAACTCAAACATATCTTATTATATGAGTAGTAACCCATGTTCCACTTCTCCAAATGTAGATGAAACTGGTGCCTCATAATTATCTGCTTTGCTATATCACTGACAGCAATGTTTTGAAATCTGAGTAAAGTGGACATTTCAGTAATTTTACAAGTCTGCATGAATAAATTCCTGACATGTAGCTACAGCAATGGTATTTTTCAAAGAAGAAAATTCTACCTTTTATCAAGCAGTCAAACTCCAAGCAAACTCCAAGCAAATGACTTTTCCTAAACTTAGATGATGTCACTATGCCACCAGCCCCCCTCTCCCATCCTTCAGAGTGATCAGATTGTAACATTGTAACTTTGTAGTAAGTCACACGTTGAGAGGTTGCAGCAGAAGGGATACTGTGCCAAACATTTGTAAGCACAACCAAGAACTGCACCAACGCCAGGATTTACATTCATGTCTGAGCATTTTGTACCTCGAAGCCCGTGGCGGCTGGTGATAAAAATTTTAGGGGGGCACAAACCCCTCCAGGTCCTTACCTGCCCATCCTCGGCTGTCAAGGCTCCCAATACCTGGACACACTATACACAGAGAACACATTGTATATTATACACAGAGCACACACTGTACACTATACACAGAGCACACATTGTATATTATACACAGAGCACACATTGTATATTATACACAGAGCACACATTGCATATTATACACAGAGCACACATTGCATATTATACACAGAGCACACACACTATACACAGAGCGCACTATACACAGAACGTGCACTATACACAGATCATGCACTATACCAACAAAAACACAGTGTCAGTCTGAGTGCTGACACTGTGGAGAGCAGACCTCTGTGCAACAGCTCCGGCCATCCAGCCCCCAGCCACCTAGGACTCATCCCGGACTCCCCCAGCAGAAGTGCATCGGGGCCCCCCTACCTATTCATCACGCCGTCCACACCATCCGGACGCTGCATTGAGCCCGCCGTCCGCACAGGCCCATTCCGCAGGATACCCGCAGGACACTCCGTGGCTCCAGCCTAGCTCCGACCGGCCAGCAAACCCCGGCCAGCGCCGAATCATCACCTCACCTCCCATAACCGATCGGCAGCCTGACCGGCTGGCCCGCTGAGCGGACGCCGCATTCAGTCAGCCGGCCGCACAGGCCCATCCCGCAGGACGCTCGCAGGACACTCTGCGGCTCCGGCCTAGCTCTGGCCAGCTAGTTCCGGCCAGCACCGAATCACCGCCTCTCCTCCCACTACTGATCGGCAGCCTGACCGGCTGGTCTGAGCTCCCCCCTCCTACCGGATCCATCCTCTCACCGGATCCATCCTCTAACCATCTTCGTTGATGGACCAGGCACATAGCGCTAGGACAGCCCACGGCTCGGGCCTAGCCGGCGGCCATCTTGGTATGACAACTCAAGACTTTCATGGACGGACCACCACGCTATCAAATTTAAAATCACCACCAACACCACCCTCCAAAAACAAAAACGCGCAACAACAACACACTGGAACAGATCTCAGAAGAAACTACACTCTGAACTCTTCAAAACAACATTATCAAACAAAATACCATCACTAAACTTAAACCTCTCAACGGAACAAACACTCAACTCCCTAAACAAGGTATTACTACAAACAGCAGACTTGGTGGCGCCAAAACGCAGAACACTCATCCGCAAAAAAAACTTGAGATGGTTTATTGGCATCCTTACACTACTCAAGCAAGAACGTAGAAGAGCTGAAAGAGCATGGAGAAGAAATCCTACCAAGGAAAACCATTCAAACTACAAAGCACTCACTGTGAAGTATCACAAAGCAATCTTCAAAGCCAAAAAAGAACATTTCTTGAACACCATCTCAACTGCCTTAAATCGGCCGCGGGAACTTTTCAAAATAGTTGCCCAGTCAATGAACCCAACCTGCATAGAGCCCCCAGCAAACGATTCTCAAGAATTCTGCAATGAGTTATCAAATTTCTTCATCGACAAAATCGACAACATTTGGAAATCAACTCAACAGAAAAAAACAACCAACCTCACTCAACCAAAGCAAAAAGAGGATATCGACACTAACATCACACAACCACCGAATTTCTCTTTGACCCCAATCACCACTGACACAACAAAAAACATTATCAGAAGCCTTTGAGACAGCACATCACCAAACGACATCATCCCCACAAAACTCCTGAAAGAATGTTCCGACATCTTGGCCCCTACTATAACACACCTCATAAATCAGTCGTTTAAAGAAGGGATTGTTCCAACCACCCTCAAGCAAGGCATCGTCAAACCCCTGCTAAAGAAACCCAATCTTGACCCTAAGGACCCTAACTACCGAAGACCGATAACAAGCCTCAACACCATCTCCAAGATTATGGAGAAAGCAGTAGTACAACAGCTACAACGCCACCTGGAGACACACCATCTTCTGGACACTCTGCAATCAGGCTTCTGCCCAGGCCATGGCACAGAAACAGCACTTCTCAAAATATGGGACGACGCCCTGGAAGCAGCAGATGACGGAGAATCATGTCTCCTGGTACTGTTGGACCTCAGTGCAGCATTTGATACAGTGGACCACAATACTCTACTTGTTCACCTAACAGAAGTAGCAGGAGCCACAGATTCTGGTCTAAAATGGTTTGCATCCTTCTTAGAGAATCGCTCTCTGACAGTGAAACTAGGAGCATTCACCTCTGAAACCTGGGCAATCTCCTGTGGAGTCCCTCATGGTTCACCCTTGTCACTAGTGCTATTCAACATCTACATCCGCCCACTCCTCAAAATCATCAGAAAATCGGACCTCTGCTTCCACTCATACGCTGATGACACCCAACTCTACTTTCGCATCACCAGACAAAAAGACCATCGTCAGCAATTAGAGAAATGCCTCACCTTGATAGATGACTGGATTACCACTAGCTCCCTCGAACTCAATGGTTCAAAAACAGAACTTCTCCTACACGCTAACAAAAATTTCAAAACTAAGACTCTGTGGACACCTCCCACCATCTTTGGACAGACCATCTCTCCAAGCACCAAAGCCAAGAGTCTCGGAGTCATCTTAGACTCAGAAATGACAATGGAGGGCTCTACAAATCATTCATTCATTCATATACACAGAGCGCACTATACACAGTGCGTACTATACAAAGAGAACACTATACACAGCACACACTATACACAGAGAACACTATACACAGCGCACACTATACACAGAGACCACACTATACACAGAGAGCACACTATACACAGAGCACACACTATACACATAGCGCACACTATACACAGAGCGCACACTATGCACAGCGCTCACTATACCCAGAGAACACTATACACAGAGAACACTATACACACAGCGCACTATATACAGAGGTGGAGGGGATCCAGCAGCGAGACAGACAGACTGCCAGTACTCTGATATCAGCCGATCACAAATCGGCTGATATCAGAAGTGCAATGCAGTACATAGGTGGCTGACGGACCATACTGGAGCTTGCTCCTGTTCCTCCATCCCCCGCACCCGGTCCGCACGCACAGTTCACGCCAGTCCAACACACAGCATAGTGAGTGATGGCCAGGAAACCGAAAGTGACGCCTCAAAAAGCACTGCCCACTGTCCTCCGGTCCCCACCAAACACAGAGAAGGAGCAAAAGGGACAAATGAGTGTAGAGTGGGGAGTGTTCAGGGCTCATTGTTTGTGCCCTAAACCCTCCCTAAACATGGGCAAATCAGCTTCCCAGCTTGCAATCAGCTGATTGCAAGCTGGGAAGCTTCCCATAGACCGCTGTGTGTCCAGCGCCTGGTCACTCTTAAAGTGACCACTTTTTTTGTTTTTGTTTTTTTATTTGTTTTTTTATGAATAGCTTGGGGGGGGGGGGGCGCCCATGCGCCCCTTATGAACGGGCTGCCACTGATCGAAACTTGAAGTTACAAAACGCTCAACATTAAAAATCTCATTGTTATAAATGGTGCCTGTCCACATCTGAGTGTTCAGGCACCTTCTGCTAGATGTCAAAAGCTGGCCATAGATGGATCGAATCACGGCCAGTTCAGCAGTGACCAACCAAGATTCAGTCCATCTATGGGCAGTGTATTTCAGGCAGGCTGATTGTTCTGAAGTTGATCCATAGATCGAGTTCAGTATACCCAGCCTGTCAATTTTTTTTATGCAATCACTGCCAGTGACTATAACTGCCAGCAGTAATCACTGTGTTCCTCCAGCAGGGAAGAAAAGCATGCAAAAAGACACAAAAAAGCCTTTAAAATCACCCAAATATGCTATGCTCAAGTGGTAGCCTCCCTGGCGGTATTCCCGAGTGTGGCTCGGGGTTAAAATTCAGTACCATTAGCGGTAACCCCGAGCCACACTCGGGATCGCATTGCAGGATCCTGGGGCGGCTTTACTTACCTTGTCCCCGGGATCCTGCGATGTCACCCGCAGTGTCCGAGGGCTCCGTCCTCCTCCGAAGCCTCTCCGTGCCAGGCTCCGTTCCCTGCGAGCATCGCGACGCACGGCGGCGGAGCCTGGCGGCAAATTCAAAAAATTGTAAAAATCATAACACATACAGTACTGTAATCTTACAGATTACAGTACTGTATGAAATGATTTCACATCCCTTTTGTCCCCAGTGCTTTGTCCCATGCCCTGCATGCAGTTTTACATGATATACACTGTTCTTTCTGCCTGGAAACTGGAGATTGTCCATAGCAACCAAAAAGTGTCCCTTTACGTCAAAAGTGGCTTTAGACCAGCTAGAAAACAGCGATAGTAAATTAGAACACTTGCAGAATTGAGCGATAGTGAATTGTGGGGAAATTTATTTTATTACTATTTTTTTTTTTTTTTTAATTATTTATTTTTATTTATTATATTATAATTTATGTTTTTGTGTTTCAAACTTTATCATACCTGGGATATCTACTAGACTCTGGTTTGGACAGATTTAAGTGTGTTATTGTTAAGATTTACAGACCTACAATATAAAACGCCAAATTTCAATGCAAAATAATTGTACCGCTTTCAGCACCTAAAATCCGAAATAATCATACCGCCAGGGAGGTTAATGTAGCCTAATGCTGCGTACACATGATCGGAAATTTGGCCAGCAAAAGACCGATGAGAGCTTTTGGTCGGAAAATGCGACCGTGTGTGTATGCTCCATCGGACTTTTGCTTTAGGAGCAATGTGCAATACAGGAACTTCTTTGGGGCAGGATCATGTGTTTTGCCCCCTTAGACTTTTATTAAGGGAGCACCTTAAAAAAAACATGCCCCCATTGAAGCCTATGGAGCCAATAATGCACTGATTTACCAGAAAAGAAGCTCCCATGCTTTTTCGAATGTTGAGCAGCCCATAGATTATACAATTTTTCAGTGTTGATAGTCAGTGTTGATGCCGGAATCACTCTCTCAGCGCTATTGTGTTCTTCCAGTGGGGAGTCTTCCCTGCCAGAGGAACACAATGATTACTGCTGGCAGCTATAGTCACTGGCAGTGATTGCATAAAAAGAATTGACAGGCTGGGTGTACTGAACTCGATCTATGGATCAACTTCAGAACAATCAGCCTGCCTGAAATACACTGCCCATAGATGGACTGAATCTTGGTTGGTCACTGCTGAACTGGCCGTGATTCGATCCATCTATGGCCAGCTTTTGACATCTAGCAGCAGGTGCCTGAACACTCAGATGTTCTCAATTTTCCCGATGGAAAAAGTTTCTATCGGAAATTCCGTTCATGTGTATGCAATTCCAAAAAAACATGCATGCTCAGAATCAAGTACGAGACGGAGCCGCTCAGTCAGGTAAAACAACCGGTCCTAATGGAGATGGCACATTCGTCACACTGCAAATTTTTAAATCTTTCAATGCGGCGCATTCTCTTCTTCTTTATAATGCTAGAAGAATTAAGTTGTTTTGCTGCTCATATTCACACAGACTTTTCACAAACATATTTCTTTATTATTTCTCGTGGTCTCCTGACTAATCTTTTTTGTTTTTAAAGCCAGATCTTCATAATAATGTTTTTTTTTATAGTAATTTTTTTTTCATCAAGATCTCCTGTTGTATTTTTTTTTTTTGTTTTTATTATTTTATAGTCATCTCCATATTTTTATTTTTTTTGTATGTCATGTTTCCACAACACCATTATTATCTTGTATTAGTAAACCTCAAGGAGGTTGCTTGGTGTCCCTTGTTAATTTGACATTGTACTTTTGAAATGTACCTGCCTACTTACCAAAAAACTATTTGAATAAAAACACATCGGCAAGTATTTTCATATAAAAAAATCTCCATTTATTCTGGCTCATAATAACAAAATAAAGAGGGAAGGCAACGCTGGAGAAACAGCTGGAATTTGCGAAGACTTTGGCCCCCAGGGCAGACATCATCTCTGTGGATAAAAAAATTGGTAGATTGAGAAGTCCATATATAAGGCAATCAAAAAAAGGAAAAAAATTGCGCTGAACTAAATATGAGCAAGCGGCCAGCAAAGTTCGTTGATATCAAACAAAAAGTCAAATAAAAAATATATATTGCGGCGCTAAGAAACAGTCCAAAGAGGTCTGAAGAGTAGGAGGAGTCAAATTACCAGATACAGTGTAGATGTAGAAAAGGCACTCGTCACCACATGATAATGTAGTCTGCTTACCAGAAGGTAATATGGAATAGGCATGAATAGATTATTCTCAATGGCATCCAGCAAATCCAGCTCCCTGGAACCCCTCGACAGACAACAACCTCCGTGTAACTTCCTTCACACATCTACAACTCCCAAAGAGGGAGCCTCTGAAGGCACCCGTTAGGAAGAAACATGTCAGGCAGGTTGACATCCGCACGCTGATTGCTGCAGCCGATTGTCCTTTTACTGATGCATGCTAACTTGAACTTCTAACTGTAAGTTACTACATTAAAGTTGTTTTAAATATCATTAAGGGCTTCACTATGGGTCCTTCGATTCTATTCCTGGGTATTTGATGACTACATATTGGAAAGCCCCATCTCTGATGCGATTATTGGGAGTTGTAGATGTGTGAGGGAAGTTACACGGAGGTTGTTGTCTGTCGAGGGGTTCCATGGAGCTGGATTTGCTGGATGCCATTGAGAATTATCCATTCATGCCTAATCCATATTACCTTCTGGTAAGCAGACTACATTATCACGTGGTGACGAGTGCCTTTTCTACATCTACACTGTATCTGGTGATTTGACTCCTCCTACTCTTCAGACCTCTTTGGACTGTTTTTTAGCGCCGCAATATCTATTTTTCATATATAAGGGAGCACAATCTGGTCCAGGACTCCCAGAGACCACGAACAGCAGCAGATGACATGTATGTCCCCAGGCTGTGGTATTACAACAGCCTGCATCTTCTGTCAGACCAGACTGAACCCAGGCAATCAATTTCTTCTCTTCGCTGCAGCCTTCCCTCCACGCTGCCCTGCAGCCTTCCCTGCAGACTTTCCTGCAGGCTGTGGCTCTGGAGGTGGACTTGTGGCAGGAGGAGGATGGGCGAGCGTACATAAGTGGACATCATCAGTCATTTGCACCCTCAACCCTTTGTGAATGGCCTCAAAAAAATCTTTTCACAGTTGAGGCGTTGGCCCTCCTCCATTTTCTGCATATTTGAGGCAAGATAGTAGCCATAGGCCTCTCCAGTGTCGAGGGGGGCTTTCAGGGCGTCATTAGCCTCCTTAATGAGGATAAGTGCTGCCTCCTCCACGTTCCTCCCCTTCCTGGGCCTTTTGGTTGAAAGGCGGAGGGGAGGCACCTGGGATTGGGTGAGGCTGGGCCCCGCCACCTCCTGGCTGACACTAACCCCCGCCTCCTGGCTGACACTTCCCCCCGCCTCCTCTTGGCTGCCACATTCCAGAGCCTTGTCCTGGCTAAGGTCTTCCTGTGTATGAAAAAGGGACATAGTTTTAGTTTTTGGTTCATCAATCACACACAATTTTCAGCTCATGACTGTTGCAAATTGAATGTTAATAACTAGAAAAGACTATAATTCTGACCCCAGCATTTTTCATTCTTGTCCCAATCATTTTTGGCCCCTACTGTCTATTGATATGTCAAACACTTTTTGTTAAATCATTAATTTGTTATCAATAATAACATCTAGTTAACAACAATTGTTTTCCCACAAAAAATATGTTTCAATATACTATACCTGGCTCCATCTGGGCTCCTCAATTTCTTCCAGTATGGAAGGCCCAGGTTGGTCCTCGGAAGCCTCAGCTGGGGTTGAGGGATGGGTTGAGGGAAGTCTGGATGGAAGGGGGGCCGGAGGAGTCGAAAGTGATTCCTGGCTTCAATCTGGTCTTCTAGAAAATGCATCCTGCTGTAGTATCACAGACTGGCTACATACACATCTGCTGCTGCTCCTGACCTCATGGACTTATGGACCTTCTGAAGCTCCTTCCTATGCATGCTTCTCAAGCTACCAATTTTCTTATCCGCAAACTCGAGGTCTGCGTTGGGGACCCAAGTCTTCACAAATTCCAGCAGTTTCTCCATCAATGCCTTCCTTGCTGGTTTGTTGCAATATAATGGGTTTTTCACCTCCCACAAATTGCGCATATCCCTGTATCTGTCAATGAATTCGCTGAGGAAGTCTGGGTCTTTAAATTGTTTCATTTTTGCTGCAAGACCAAACAAAAGAAAAAAACACTAATATCAGGCTAAACTCTCCTAATCTTATCCCAATATAGGCCTCAATCTAGAATCAGTATAGGTCACTTATGTCCCAAGTTAAAATGTTACCTTTGTTATTACGTTTGTCTCTTCCGTTCCTCCTTCCTCCGCACACAGAACGTAGGTATGACACACGCGTGTTAGATTTTTATACACTGCGCATGCGTGAAATCCGCCCGCATCGCCCGCCCCTGACGTTCTTTCTAGAATATTCCCCGCCCCGTGTCTTTCGTCGCAGTGGGAGAGGAACATGGTGGAGACACAGCAGGTGCATAATAGCAGTAACGAGGAGGAGGAAAGCCCGAAACATCACGATCCCAGAGGAGGAGATTTAAGGCCTACAATATGTCCTTTGTAGAGATGGTGGAGATGGTCGACATATATTCAAGAGGGCCTACCATGATGGGAAGTATGGACCATACACCAACCCTAATGAGAGAAAGGCCAAGATCATGACTAAAGTTTTGAGTCTGCGCCTGAATTTTGGGGTAGGACGATCCAAGGAACAATTAAGGAAATGTTGATCGGACTTCAAATTAAGGGAGCACGATCAGTACAGAAGGATCAAGAAAGTGCTTCTAAAAAGTAAGTAGTTGTGCGTTACGATTATTATTATTACATGCATGCTGAGCCATGTGCTTTTCTTTACTGTTGGACAGTTTAAAATGGCTACTTTCATGTTCGGGGCACAGTAATCGGTCGTAGTAAACATCGTTCGTTTGCAAATATATATAATGTTTTTGCCAGATACAGGGTTAACTACATTTGGTCATGATAATTTGTATTCAAAGAAGTTCAGGACATTGTTGTCTAGATGTGCTTCAAACTAGAATGAATTACAAACTTGATTCAGTGTAATGTAAGGAGAGAACACTCAGCAGCTGTTTACACTTCTGGACTCTGGAGCACCAGTGTGGGACACAAGAACAAACTTTTTAGGGTGTCCCACACAGGTGCTCCAGTGGATATTTGGGGTGTCTACATGTGTGTGAAACTTGTCCAAAAAAGGTAAGTATTCCAGCTTTGGTAAGGGAAAAAATAATGTCTTCAGCTTGGAACTCTACCAAAACAGACAATTGTACCCCACTTCCAAGCAATGTTTCATATTCCTATTTCTGGACTCAAATATCTGTGTGCTAAGTATACCTTTTGTTTCATGCATGGTGTGTATTTTTATTTTAGGTGATGTTCAGGTTGTGGTACCAAAATCCAATGATTTCACCAGTGACAGTGCCCAACGGATGATCCAGGAAATCATGTTTTGTAGTCAGGATTTGGACATTATCAAAGAAAAAACCAAGAAGATTGAACAAAGACTGAAGAACATGATTGATGTACTAGGGAGAATTTAAATCCTAAAAAGATTTCTGGAATTTTTTTT
Source organism: Aquarana catesbeiana (assembly GCF_042186555.1). NCBI lineage: Eukaryota > Metazoa > Chordata > Amphibia > Anura > Ranidae > Aquarana > Aquarana catesbeiana. The sequence continues at coordinate 262,205,070 of NC_133330.1, forward strand.
TTTTTTTTTTATTTTACCTAAGTTTTAATACAGTTTAAAAGCCAAATTTGGAAGATGCACATAGTGTGTCAACATGTGCTCTGCCATCAGGGGATTTCAATGTATGCGTTTTGTGGGTGCAACCCCTTCCTCCCAACTCTAGTAGGTGAGAGGAAGAGGTTGCACCCTCAAAACACGTCCATTGATCCCCCATGATGGGAGATAGCACATGTTGACATTAGGTATGGGATCAGAAAGGAAATACCCATTTTGACTCACAATTTGTGTGCATCTTCTAAATTTGGCTTTTATAGGGGTGACTTCACCCCATCTGTTGAAGGCAAGATCAAGACCTTTTTCACACTATAAAATGTCTGATATTGCCTTCTTTTTTTCAATGTTGAGCTTTGTAAGTTCCAGAGTTGTGTATGTTATGTTTGTGTCAATCATAAAAATATATATATAAATTTTATTATGCACATAATACAAAAAAAAACAACATATTAAAACATTGCAAATGAAGTGCAAAAAGCTAGCTAAGACTCTCTCATAAAGGTCATGGACCCCAGAGACATACCCTACTCCTCTCCAACGGCGTTCCATTTTTGCACATATTTACTCTCGCTATCATATCCATCTTGATGGCTCTTACATGGCTTCTGCCAAATTGACTGTGCCGTTGCATATAAACCTCTATTAAGCTTCCCCTTTTTTCCTGCTGGTAGTCCTCTGAAGTGAGCACTTCTTATGCTTGATCTAAAGGCTTTATATATTTAATCTACTATTATAAGACTAACCAAACAAGCTCCTGAAGAAGCATTCAATTATGAAACATGTAGAGCTAACAGTTTGTTGTCTTTTATACTACATTGTAGGGATATGTCCTTGTTTTAAGGGTATGTTTTCTGGGGTCCCATGACCTTTTTAATATGTTGTTTTTTTTGTATTATGTGTATAATAAAATTTATATATATATTTTTATGATTGGTGCCTATAAAGTGGCACTGCTCTACCTAAAAAATTTCTACAGATCCATCCTGTGCTGAAATTTGGCACTCTTTTTGATTCAATATGTTATGTTTGTAAACATGCCTGTTTCTGTATTTTTTCAGAAATTTCAAGGTAAAACGTGGGTTTTTTACTGCCAAATGTTTTATAAAACGCACATATGAATGTGCATGGAGTAAAAGGTTTTATACTCAACAATGTGTGGCTTCTTCTTTCAATGATCAATATCATTTTATGTGTTAAGTTGGTGTTTACAGTGACAATGGGTGTTATTTAATAATGGAAAAACCACTTGGCACTACAAGTGCACTAGAAGAACCTAGGAGACAGCAAAAATAAACCCAAGCAGTAAATGAAAATCAAGATTTGATCTGATAAAAGAGAAAATGTATTCAAAATGTGCTGGCATAGCAATGGCCCCCCTACCCGTAAAATATTCAACATATTTTTCTCGCACTTCATGGGTGCTAGCTAGGATGGCCAGCTTCCAGGGCCATCATTGGAGTTTCTGAAAGTCCGGCTTCAGGCCCAACGGAGGCAACATAACTTGCATTATGTCTTTTTAAAAAATTGTGCAGGATGCAGCAACATAAAATGATATGGTTTAGTTTGTACTGCACCATATTTCTAGCTGTTGGAAAGAGACGGAACCGGCTGGCCAGGATTCAAAAGGGATTGTCCACGACTCTTTTGGCTCTGGCCATCTGGTAATTAAAAACCCTCTTCTCCGGGGTGAGGGTCCTCTGGGGGAACAGCCTCATCACGTGGTCACCTAGACCGAATGCCTCATCTGCGTCGAAGACAAATGGCAGTCCTTCCACGTTCTTCTCCAGAGGTGGCAGTTCCAAGCCACCACTCTCGAGGCATCGATAGAACTCGGTCAGGGCACAGACTTCACCATCCAACATTCGGCCATTCCTCCCCACGTCCACATATAAAAAATCATATGTCGCCGACACCAATGCCATCAACACAATACTATTAAACCCCTTGTAATAATAATAGTATGACCCTCGAATGGGGTGGTGGGACGATGTGGATGTGCTTCCCATCGATTTCCCCTCCGCAGTTAGGAAAGTCCCACCTCTGGGCAAACTGGGATGCCACAGTCTGCCATTCCTGTGGCACTGAAGAAAACTGTGGAGTCAAACAAGAACAAAAAATTAGTCATTTTGCACATAAACACTGCAAGCAGATTAGACACAAACATTCTTGGCCAACATCAGTATAACATTTATTTTAAGGGGGCAGGCCCTTTCGCTACATGCTTTGGTGAATTCATCCATAAATACGACCACAAAAGAGGTAAGTATAGTATAGGTTTGGCAAAGTCAGCAGATAGAGGATTGGTATTGGTTGATTTAGCGGTTGGGGGTGAGGGAGGGTTCCAAATGATTTTGGACCACACAAAAAAAAGCCTCTGGCACTCTGCATGAATTTAAGCACACAAATAACATTTGGACACATTTTAGGGGGTGTTTAGGGTAAAGCACTACAATGGAGCCGACAAAATACATTGTTAAGTGACTAGGCTAGGTGGATATGGGCCCAGGATAGCATGCTGGGGAGGTTAGCGAAGGCAAATTAGCATGTAGGCCAAAAAAAGAAATTTTTAAGCTTCCAGCATGCATGAGGACAAAGGGGACATTCACAGCATATTACAATCATGGTAATTATGGAATGATGAAAGAAATACAATACATTAGCAAACATTAAATACATAGAATGTGATGTTAAAGGAGAAAACTTACCCTAATATAGTTCTTCTGCAGGACCTAAATAATAACAGAACAGGTCTATGGAATAATGATCCCCAGAGCCTGGGGGGAGATGCCTGTCGAGAACTTGAGGTCCTGCAGGCTTCTCCCAGTCGCCAAATACCGCAATGTGGCGACTAGCCTTTGTTTGGGAGTGATGGCTTGCCATATGCAGGTGTCCTGCCTGCTGATATAAGGGGACAGCAAAGCCAACAAACGGTGAAAAATGGGGTCCGTCATCCAGATACTGTAATTCCTGAAATCATTAGGGTTATTCTCCTGGATCTCCCTCAACAAAGGCATATGAGAGAATTGGTCACGCTGGAGAAACCAATTCTTGGTCCATGATGTCCTCCCCACCCTGTTCATGGACTGGGTTTGGGTCAAAGTAAGAACCCCAACACCAAGCCCCGCACAGCACGAACTCTACCACGAGTACGTACCCGCAACATGGGTTCAAAACGGTCGGCTGGTCAGAACGAACTAACAGAACGCACTGAAGAACAGCAACGCCTGTTAAGAGCGAGCTGAAAATCAGTAACGAGCGGACAAGAACGCACTGAAAAACAGATATGAACTGACTTCACTCACTGAAAAGCAGATACAAACCCACAAGCACAAACTGAACAGCAGTAAAATGATCTGAAAAAGCATGAGTCTGAAAAGCGTGAATCGTCTCTCACCAAACTTCTACTAACACAAGATAAAAACACGAGATTAGCAGAAGGAGCCCAAAGGGTGGCGCACTGGCTATTGAACTTCCCTTTTCTAGTCCCGTCATACGTGTTGTACGTGACCGCGTGCTGAACGGTTGGACTTTGGTGTGACCATGTGTACGCAAAACAAGCTTGAGCGTAATTCCGTCAGAAAAACCATCATAGCTTTTTCCGACGAGAATTCCGATCATGTGTACGTGGCATAAGTCAGCTTCAGAAGGTCATCAACAGCTGGGCAGAGAGGTACAGGAACATCAGGCAGAGGCAGGATACAGACTTTTATGCCTTTTTATGACTGTACTACATGAACTTTAAAAAAGAACACTTGATTATAGCCATTGCACTGGAGCACCAGCTTTCTCTATATACTGTTTGAAGATTGGAGGTTACCAGAGACCTTTCTAGCTGGAATTTTAAAAAACGTTAATTCCGCGCTTTGGTAAAAGTGAATAGATATAAATAAATAAATATGGTTGCCGCATACCCAAAAAAACTCCACTAGGTGGAGTTGATAGTAGGTAGTGTGGAAAGATGGGGGAGGGGTAAGTGGCGCTGCCAATAATTGTAATAAAAAGGTGTATAGTGCCTTACATAATAAATTCCTATACACGCTCAATGTGAAATAAATTGATAAAAGATCATCAAATACAAATATTCATATATAGAACAGTGCAATGTGCATTGTAGTGCAAAAAGCGACCATCAAATACTTCCAATAATCAAGCTGAATTAAATTCATTTGGTAAAAATATATATGCTCTAGTGCAAGTAATTCACAGTCCAAAAGCAACAACATTTGTGTCTCTCTAATGTAGCTTCCAAAGTGACTTGTGCCTGGATCAAATACAGTGCAAGTGCAAAATAGGTGAATTCCACTTGTGCCCCCCCCTCAGATCCACATTCACCGGAAAGATTCACCCATTCAGGGGTAAAGCATATACAAGCAGAATTGCCTCTGATCTTAGTGCCAATAAAGTTACCTCCTTTACGCTGGGTTGGATCATATGATGCATTCATATAAGGATGGATGGAAAAGATTGATAGTCATAGCGCAAATCCATAAATTAGTTTTTATTCAATCAAAGCACAAAAAGTATCTTTAAGTGCTGGTTCACACTTGTGCGAGTTGATAACGAATGTGATGCGTTACAAAAAACCTAGATTCGCATGTCATCCAAAAAGTCATTGTTTTCAATAACAGTCGTTCACATCTATGCGTTGCGATATTGACAGAAAAACACAGAATTATTAAAAAAGAAAAACTGAAATATCACATGGTCCTAAGTATTCAGACCCTTTGCTGTGACACTCATATTTAAACCAGGTGCTGTCCATTTCTTCTGATCATCCTTGAGATGGTTCTACACCTTCCTTTGAGTCCAGCTGTGTTTGATTATACTGATTGGACTTGATTAGGAAAGCCACACACCTGTCTATATAAGACCTTACAGCTCACAGTGCATGTCAGAGCAAATGAGAATCATGAGGTCAAAAGGAACTGCCTGAAGAGCTCAGAGACAGAATTGTGGCAAGGCACAGATCTGGCCAAGGTTACAAAAATAGTCTACTGCACTTAAGGTTCCTAAGAGCACAGTGGCTTCCATAATCCTTAAATGGAAGACGTTTGGGACGACCAGAACCCTTCCTAGTGCTGGACGTGCGGCCAAACTGAGTTCTCGGGGGAGAAGAGCCTTGGTTAGAGAGGTAAAGAAGAACCCAAAGATCATTGTGGCTGAGCTCCAGAGATGCAGTCGGGAGATGGGAGAAAGTTGTAGAAAGTCAACCATCACTGCAACCCTCCACCAGTTGGGGCTTTATGGCAGAGGGGTCCGACGGAAGCCTCTCCTCAGTGCAAGACACATGAAAGCCTGCATGAAGTTTGCTAAAAAACACCTGAAGGACCCCAAGATGGTGAGAAATAAGATTCTCTGGTCTGGTGAGACCAAGATAGAACTTTTTGGCCTTAATTCTAAGCGGTGTGTGTGGAGAAAACCGGGCACTGCTCATCACCTGTCCAATACAGTCCCAACAGTGAAGCATGGTGGCTGCAGCATCATGCTGTGGGGGCGTTTTTTATCTGCAGGGACAGGACGACTGGTTGCAATCAAGGGAAAGATGAATGCGGCCAAGTACAGGGATATCCTGTACGAAAACCTTCTCCAGAGTGCTCAAGACCTCAGACTGGGCCAAAGGTTTACCTTCCAACAAGACAATAACCCTAAGCACACAGCTAAAATAATGAAGGAGTGGCTTCACAACAACTCCGTGACTGTTCTTGAATGGCCCAACCAGAGCCCTGACTTAAACCCAATTGAGCATCTCTGGAGAGACCTAAAAATGGCTGTCCACCAACGTTTACCTTCCAACTTGACAGAACTGGAGAGGATCTGCAAGGAGGAATGGCAGAGGATCCCCAAATCCAGGTGTGAAAAACTTGTTGCATCTTTCCCAAAAAGACTCATGGCTGTATAAGATCAAAAGGGTGCTTCTACTAAATACTGAGCAAAGGGTCTGAATACTAAATACCATGTGATATTTCAGTTTTTCTTTTTTAATAAATCTGCAAAAATTTCAACAATTCTGTGTTTTTCTGTCAATATGGGATGCTGTGTGTACATTAATGAGGATAAAAATAAACAAATGATTTTAGCAAATGGCTGCAATATAACAAAGAGTGAAAAATTTAAGGGGTTCTGAATACTTTCCATCCCCACTGTATGTTCCGTCATAAACGCTGCAGTCAGCGGTCGGCAATTCCTAAGTGTATCCTCATGTTGAGTCTTAAACAGCAACTAGACAGTCAGACGTGCAGACATCAGATCCAGGAACCCGTCAGTAAATTTACCATGTACTCATCCAGTCAGTCCATGCGAGCGGAGCATATGGTACATATGGTGGAGTGCAGGGTGGAGATAGAGCTGCCTACGTCGTTTCGCACATGTGACTTTGCACTTCATCAGGATGTCCGTCCATGATCATGCTGCCCGTAGGCCCCCTGCAACGTGGGCAGCAAGCTCTGTGATTGCTGTGTCCTTAGGGTGCAGCTGATCACAGATCGGGGTAAAGGGCCAATCACAGCAGCCCTTTACCACGTGATCAGCTGTGTCCAGTGACAGCTGATCATGATGTAAACACTGGCTGGCAGTGTGAGGAAAAGAGAGCCGATAACCGGCTTGTGTTAAAGGGACATCTACATTGATAATCAGGGCACTGATTATCAGTGTCCTGATTATCAGTGCAATCCCAACATTGCCCACCAGTGCAGTGCCTACCAGTACTGCCAATTAGTGCCCATCAGTATCACCTATCAGTGCTGCTTATTAGTCCCCATCAGTGTCACCTATCAGTGCTGCCTATCAGTGCCCATCAGTGCCACTTATCAGTGCCCATCAGTGCTGCCTATCAGTGCCCTTTAGTGCCGCCTATCAGTGCCTATCAGTGCCACCTGTTAGTGCCTATCAGTGCCACCTATCAGTGCAGCCTCCTCAGTGCCTCTTCATCAGTGCCCTCCAATGCCACCTCATTAGTGCCCATCAGTGCAGCCTATCAGTGTCCATCAGTGCAGCCTTTCAGTGTCCATCAGTGCAGCCTATCAGCGAAGGAGAAACATTATCAGTTCACAAAATGTTATAACAAATTATGAAAAAGGTTTTCGTTTTTTTCCCCCCAAGGTTTTCTGTATTTTTTCCTTTGTTTAGCAAACAAAAAAAAAACAGTGGTAATTAATTGCCAGCAAAAGAAAGCTCTATTTGTGTGAAAAAATTATAAAAATGTCATATGGGTAAAGTATATCATGAACACACATTTGTCATTCAAAGTATGACAGCACTGAAAGCTGAAAATTGGTCTGTGCATGACAAGGGTAGCTAAGAACTTACCCTGCAGTGACCGTTTACCCATTTGTACCTTAGACTAATTTTACCATAACTTAAAATAAACCCACAACACCTAAGGTGGGTTAAATGGCCAACATGGCCTTTTATTAATAAAACAAAAACAACACACACTGTAAGAACCCACCTAACTACACTATTTCAAATAAACTGTATATATATATATATATATATATATATATATATATATCTATCTTTTAAGATCCAAGGCGGTACCAATGTAACCATTACCCTCTTTATTTGTGTCAGAGGCACATTTAACTGAGTTGCCAACCCAGCCGCTATTTATGAAGACTCAGGGCCTAGACCCAGCTAACCTCAGCCACCCCAGGGTCCTTAAGCTGCACGGTCACTAGCCAGTGAACCGTTCCCACTCGAGGATACCATACCTGATGGTTCCCCACCGCTTACCCAGAATGCACCACATTCTACCACCGCCAAGGATCCTAAAATGACCCCACGCATGAAACCAACCCGTAACCAACCACCCATGCCATGCTACCCCAAGATTAAGGGCGGGAGGGAGGGATGCTCTCAACAGGTTCCACAAGAACTGTTACAGCCCCACCCTCTTCACATTAATTTATTAGCTACTAGCTCCCCCCCTTTGCACCAAATTCCGTCCAATAATGACCACTTAATTAAAACAATATGCCACACCTTTATGCCACACCTTTAACCCTGACCTTGCTGGTTTGCCTTAACACCCTGTCATGTCCCCCTTCGCTGACTACATTCCTGCTCAGCTACGGGCTTCTCTTGACAAGGGTAGCCAAGAGCTTACCCTGCAGTGACCGTTTACCCATTTGTACCTTAGACTAATTTTACCATAACTTAAAATAAACCCACAACACCTAAGGTGGGTTAAATGGCCAACATGGCCTTTTATTAATAAAACAACTTTTTGTTAACAACACACACTGTAAGAACCCACCTAACTACACTATTTCAAATAAACTGTATATATATATATATATATATATATATATATATATATATATATATATCTTTTAAGATCCAAGGCGGTACCAATGTAACCATTACCCTCTTTATTTGTGTCAGAGGCACATCTAACTGAGTTGCCACCCCAGCTGCTATTTATGAAGACTCAGGGCCTAAACCCAGCTAACCTCAGCCACCCCAGGGTCCTTAAGCTGCACGGTCACTAGCCAGTGAACCGTTCCCACTCGAGGATACCATACTTGATGGTTCCCCACCGCTTACCCAGAATGCACCACATTCTACCACCGCCAAGGATCCTAAAATGCCACAGCGCACAGGTATGACTCCTTATACCTGAGCTCTCCACCACACTCGAAGGGCCCTCTGCACTCCATCTTCTAAGCCCAAAAACCACATATCCGTCCCTACTGCGTTGAGGTGAACGCCATCACCCCTGAGGAACCGCCACGTCTCAGACTCCAAATCCTGATCCCTAATGACCAGGCCACCATTCCTGACAAAAGAACCTCCCCACCTCCTTATTGACTTTAACCTGGGACTTATTTATTCGATCCACAGATCTGGCCTCTCTCCAAACAGTGTGTGCCACGATCTCTGACCAAACAAAAACAGTGCCCGGGAAGTCACAGCGAAGCCTGAGGAAATCGAACCGAATGTCTCTGATCAGTTCTCTAGAACGCCTGACACCCAAATCATTTCCCCCAGTGTGAATTACCATAATATCTGGGGCCCTGTCCCAGCGTGCAAATCTATGCACTTCGGGAACAACCCTGTTCCACATCATGCCCCTTACCCCTATCCAACGAACACTACCCTCTTCCCAGGGTAAACCTAACTGCCTAGCATCGGGCCTAACTTCAGCCCTCCTGGCCCCCCAATAAACAAATGATGGCCCGAGGATCCACACTAGGCATCTGCGACCTGAAACAAATAAAGAAAACATTGCCCCACCAACCTGGACATAGAACAACGAGAACAAATAAGACCAACACAGATAAAAGAATTAGCATGAGTGTCACCACAAACATAACGACAAAGACCCCCCCCCCATGCTTACACTAAATGAGGTCTAACATACAGCCTGAAACGATTCGACTCCCATCTGCCGATACGTTTAATCATCTCCGCACCCAACCCCCATCTGGACGCCTCAGTTGCGGCTCCTATCCGGAAAGAGTGTGAACCGAATTGCCTGGGATCCAGGCCTGCCGCTTTCAGACATTTGCGAAAAACCGAAATGAACTGAAAACGCAATAAATACGAGCCATCCTTGTGCATCAAGAATGGTCCTGCACTATCAGGCCTGACCGCAATAAGTCGGGATACCGCCGAGACCGGGCACAGCCCGGCTACTTCACCCCGAAATAACTCCAGTTTTACACCTTTTCCCTCCTGATCTGTTTTAGACTTACGAATCACTAAGCTTACGGACACCTCCGTTACAGTTACATCCTCTCTGAAGAGTTCCCCAGCAACCTGCTTAGCAGAGCTAACCAATTCCCCTATGCGTAAAGCCCCAAAAAAAGCCAACAGGAAAGCCGCCTGAAACAATATCTGTTCGTACCCGTCCCCGCACACCCCCAGAATGCTATCCATAATCAACCATAAAGTGGCAAAGGAAACCGGGCGCCGGAGATCTCTGGACTTGCTCCCTCTACGATATCCTTTCATAGCCTACCTCACTATAAAAGATTTCGTGACATCCTTACCTCCTTGTAGTTTAAACCAAAAGGCCAAACCCACTAACTTGCGGTCCACCGATGACACAGATGCCCCCCAGAGAAAGTTTTGAACAATAAAATACAGGACCAAGACCGACACGTCGTCTCGGGGCTCAAACCCCCCTACCTCCTCCAGCAAAGCATTCCATTCCCTCCACACACCAGCGTACGCGCCCCACGTCGCCTCACTCAGGGATTTGCGAATCAATCCTGTGACGACTCCAATGCGATCGTCCATAACCCTGGAGGACAGGGGTACCACATTGCTCCATGTCCGGTGCCAAGATCCGAAACTCTTTCCACTGCGAACGAGACAAGGCATACGCAATCCTGTTAGAAACCCCCGGAATGTGCACAGCATAGACAAAAGCATTCAGGCGAAGGCATAACAACACCAAATGTCGTAACAAGCGCACCACCGGAAGGGAGGAGACCGACAGGGTGTTGATGGCAGTGACCACTCCCAAATTGTCACAGTGGAAACGCACTTTTTTATTCTGAAACGCCCTGCCCCAAATTTCCACCGCCAGCACTATCAGAAACAATTCCAAAAGCGCTAAGTTACGCAACCACCCGGCCTCCCTCCAAGTATCGGGCCAACCACCGGCACTCCACTTACCCTGGAAGAACGCTCCGTATCCTCCGGACCCAGCCGCATCTGTAAACAACGCCATGTCCGCATTGCTAACGGGGCCCGACATCCACAATGACCGCCCATTGTAAGTTGCCAGGAAATCATCCCAGACCCCAAGATCAGCTTGGTGATTCTGGGTCAAACGGATGAAATGTCTGGGGTTGTTGACCCCTGCCATGGCCAACGAAAGCTGTCGGCAAAATATCCTGCCCATTGGAATGATTCTGCAGGCAAAATTTAATTTGCCCAACAGGGACTGCAGCTCCCTAACCCGCACCTTGCGTCTGCCCCCCACATCCTTGACTTCCTGCCGCAAGGCCACCAACTTCGCTTCCGGCAAACGGCATTCCATGGCTACAGAATCAATCGTTATCCCCAAGAAAACCAATTCCGTCGTGGGGCCGACTGTTTTGTCCGGTGCTAAGGGAATTCCAAAACGATCCGCTACGTGCTGTAACGTGCCCAGCAGCACCGCACACGCGTTAGAATCCGAAGGACCCATACACAAGAAATCATCCAAGTAATGGATGACGGAATTTAGACCGGACACATCCCGCACTACCCATTCCACAAAGGAACTGAAGGTCTCAAACAGCACGCACGATATGGAGCACCCCATCGGCAGAAAACAATCGACAAAATACGACCCTTGCCACCTGCAGCCCAGGAAGTGCATACTATCCGGAAGCAGGACGAAAAGCCGACTCCACATCAACTTTCGCCAACAAAGTCCCCCCGTCCGTACCTACGTACCCATGCTACCGCGGCATCGAACGATGTGTAGGTGACTGCACAGGCCTGTGGATCAATACCATCGTTTACCAATGCCCCTTTAGGATGAGAAAGATGGTGAATCAAACGGAACTTGCCAGTTTCCTTTTTGGGAACCACACCCAGCGGAGACACAATTAACCCCTCGAATGGCGGAGAAGAAAACGGACCGCCCATCCTACCCAAAGAAACTTCCTTCTGCAGTTTCTCCGTTACTACCTCCGGGAAAAGGCGAGCTGACTGCAGATTATCGGAAATCGGCGGAACCGTAGTCAAAGAACACGGGATTCTAAAACCCACCGAGAATCCCTCCCACAGGAGTCGAGCCGACTCCCAGTCCGGATACCTATTTAGGAAAGGAAACATCTTTCCCACCATCACTGGTGTCTTCCCTTTTTCCAGACCCATCTCCCGCCTTGTTTTTTCCCGCCTTGAAACACCTAATGAAGGAATGACTGCCCCCGCATCCTGAGCATTCATGCTTGAAGCGACAGGACCCTCCAAATCGGCACGAGCTGTCATTGAACTGCCAGCAAACCCTCTTTTCCTTAACGGCCGACGAGCCTGAGATGGAAGCACCGCCAGCACCTCCTGGAAAAAACTGGCTCCCTCTCCTAGCCGGGGTCATCAGTTTCATCCAAAGCCCTATGTCCTTGTGATCCCAGCGAATAGCTGGTCTGACCGCCTTCCGCTGACTAAACTGTTCATCATAGCGTAACCACGCCATGCCGCCATAGACCCTATTCGCCTCCCCAATTGCGTCCAGATAACAAAACAAGGCCGAGCAGCTCGCCGGCTCTTTCTCGCCAATCACGCTGGCTAGGATTGCAAATGCCTGCAACCAATTACTGAACGTGCGAGGAATAAGGCGATACCGCCTTTTTTCCTCGTCCTCCTTCTTACTCTCGTCAGGTTTAACGCGATCTAAATTAAATTTCTCAAGGGGGAACAGGGAAAATATTTCCACGTACTCCCCTTTCCAAATACGTTCCCTCACTTCTTGTTTGAGGTGCGCACCCAAAGGGCCTTCGAAACACACATATACCTCGCACTTCGCTGCGTCCGCCAATCTTACCTTATCCACCTCCTTGTCACTTTCGTCCGGCGGCTTCTCCCCCGAGGCCTCTCCACTCGTTCCTTGGGGCACATCCGACGCTATCACAACAGCTGGAGGGGCAGAAGGGATTTTCCACTGGCTGCATCTGTCTCCCTAAACTATCCCCCACCACAGCCGCCCCCCCTGGCACCCCCCCACTGCCAAGCCTTTGCAGCAACTCTCTTAACCCCTGCAATACCTCCCTCATAAGCACCTCTGACCCCACACTCCCAGAAGTCCCCCCAACCTGACCCTGGGCCCCCAAACCCGACAATACAGAGGGAGAAACGAAAGGAAGAATAGCAGCATTGCACTCACCAGGCTGCATGGGGCCAGGAACTTCCCCCACGGCGTCACCGACATCCTCTTCCAATTCTCCCTCTTCCACGCTGCTGTCCTCCACTCTCAGTCTCTCCGCTGGCGTCCCAGGAACTGTAAGAAGCCTGTGTGCTGGCCATCCTCTCTCCCCCTCAGCCACTGCCGATCCTCTCGCCACCGACAGGCTCGCCGGCCTGCGCCGTTCAGCACGTCCGACCGCCCTGACGTCATTCTCCTGCGCCCCGGCCTTACCCAGGCTCAAAGGCGCCACCTGTGGCCTGGAGATGCGCGCAGGTGCCGAAGCTCTTCCTCGGGCAGACGTGCCCATCTCGCAGCGCCGCTCCTCCCTTCGGCTGCCAGAGCCACCGGCCGCCTCCCAATCCGGGCCGAGGCCCGCTCCGTTCTCTCTTCCTCGCCGGGCCGACAGGGACATCGCCATCCACGCCAGCCACTTGATCCTGAATCCGGTCGGAGGAGGATGTTTAAGACGCAGTCCGCCTAGGAGAACCCATCCCCCGCAGGCTCCGCCTAGGGTGGGGATTCCTCCCAGGCTCACCCCTGACCAACACGGGCGATCGTTTGGCAGGGGGGCCTGAAGGTTCCGCAAGCGGGCTCCCGATGCGGCGCCGAGCCTGAGGAGTCCTATCAGGGGTGAACCGCTCAGGGGGCTTAGACCTCCTAGCGCGCTGTGGAGCAGGTCCTGGTTGGGTAGGACCCTGCTGGACCCCTTGTAAAGATGCAGTCACTTGTCTCTGGATCCAGTCTGCTCCATGGATCCCAGCAGCAGCCCTGAGCTGGGCTAAAAGTTGCTCAAGTTCGCTCATTGTCTTAAGCAGAACTCCACCTAAAAAGATGATGCTCTCAACAGGTTCCACAAGAACTGTTACAGCCCCACCCTCTTCTCATTAATTTATTAGCTACTAGCTCCCCCCCTTTGCACCAAATTCCGTCCAATAATGACCACTTAATTAAAACAATATGCCACACCTTTATGCCACACCTTTAACCCTGACCTTGCTGGTTTGCCTTAACACCCTGTCATGTCTCCCTTCGCTGACTACATTCCTGCTCAGCTACGGGCTTCTCTGGAAGGGGGGAAAAGTGTCCAGTAGGCAAGTGGTTAAGTATACATTTCATGTAATTAAACACCGTGTTTTTGCTTCACATTAGTAAACTGCTGTGAATTTAGGTCTATACAGTATGTGCTCTGTCCAAAAACACTGGCCTAAATACTAAAAACAGGAAAAGTGACGCCTATACAGTTAAGCCACTCCCACGTATTTATCTGAGAAGGTATAGGATCATCTATTTTTGAGTATACAAGAAAAACCCTTTAAAAATGTGACGTGATAAGTGCTCTTCCTATACACGTTTTGTTTTGAAAATAATAGCACATTGCCTTATGTTATTAATGGGGACTCTTACCAAGCACCAGGCCCGATATATGGACAATTATACTCTGGTCTGCATGTGTCCGAGGGCCCTGAGGTCATGGCAGAAACCTCTTTCAGGGAACATTGTATCTGCTGATATTGCTTCCATCTTAAACCCCTGTGAATATTTTAATCGACGTCCAGAGGGGGAGAGCTCTGTTAAGAAGGGAAAATGCTGAGAAGTTAATTACAAACTAACATTACAAGTGTAAATAAAAGAGAAAAAGGGAGATAATCAGGCTATGTCCCCAGGACCTCCTTCACCTTCCCTAACATGCAGAAACAGTAAGCTTCCCTATTTAAAAGCTAATTTTGTCAAGCTCAGGTTAAAAGGGGTTAACAGCGTCTTGCCTGTAACACATGATTGGTCTTTATGAGGTTACCGTGTGCGTCTGTCTGAGGCCTACAGATGATGCTAAAGAGACTATAATGACAGCAATTCAAAGCAATCTAATTATGCAAACGCGAGGCTAAACAATTTCATCATCCCTAAATTAGATCGTCTTAATGAGATAAAGACACCAATTAATCCTGAATTAATTTCAATAGCCCATTTCAGGCAAACACTTTAATATGCAAATGTAAATGAGAAACAAAGCCTAGCGTGCACTGGCAAGGTTCAGGAACCTCTGGGTTTGCAGCTGGCCGAGGTAGAAGCAGAACAGCAGCACAAGCACACAAATGGCTGGCTGATAAGGCCCATTTAACACAGTCAGGTCATGTTAGCTACTTGTTGTATATTTATTCCCATTGTTTCCCTGTTTAGGTCCCCTTATGTCTGTCACAAGCAATTGTTTTTATTCCTATCCTGGATCAGACTTGTCGAACTCCAGTGCGGTAGATTGTGTCGTACATTTTTATTATTTTTTGGAATGTGGATTTTTTTTAAATCTACATCTAATCAGAAATAAATGCAGTGTTAAACTGGCAATTTTGATCCAAATCTCTGTAATGCAATCTACCCTGCCACCCATCTGTGTCATTGCTGACGGTACGTGCAAAATATCATTGCAGAAATAGAAAGAAGGAAGAGTAAGGGTCACACTCTTTCGCTGCCAGCCATGTGGCGTTTATGGCACGCTCCCTTGGCAGTGTGTTGGTTAAGTATTCATTAGCAGTGATGATTGGGAAGTGTTGGAGCATAATAAGATCAGCCTGTGTTATGGGAGGTGAGCAATCCTCAGAGGGAGCCGTGCAGGCTCTCTAGTTTATTAATGAGCAGCTTTCCTGTGTTACTGAGATGTATTGGGCTGGGACTCCCCCAAGTCAGAGCCTTGGACACAGACAGCTAGGCCTTTATTTTTTTAATTTACCTGCCAGTCTAAAGGGAATACAGGATCATCTCAGATAGCTGCGTCAATAAAAGAGAGCAGCCTACAAATGCGTGCAGCCGGGCCTTTGAAGTGTGAGGCCAGGCAGGGTCTATGATTAAAGATTAGCTTCATTTCGCTCCTCTAGAAGGAGATGTAAAATTGCAAGCTATTTGCAGCTGGGATTCCTTGACGTGATCACTCATGGGTGGTCACCTGGTAGATATTAGTTCTACACATTACAATGCTTTGAACTGACACTCAGGAACACTCAGTTATTTAAAAAAAGATTAAGCAAAATGGAAGCAAGATCCACCTGGACTTTTATTTTTCCATGAACATAAATTCTCTATAATTCGAGAAACCGAGCAAAAAGAAAAAAAAAAACTGCTCAAGTATTTTGCTCGGGGCCAAAATGGATTGGTCCCTGGAATGACATCATCGCTATGCAATCTTCTGATTCTGCATTCAGGTTCTCAACTGACCTTTCTGATAAAGGGCCAGTATAATTAAGATGATATACCGTATTCTCTCAGATGGATAAAAGATGAAAAACAGTCTTGGCCGAGAGATGGAAGGACGGAAATGACATTGATTTTACGACAAGCTGAAGTGCTGGTGCCAGTACCCAGAACATTTCAATTATCTCAGTGCAGAGTGAAGAGCGGGAGGTGCTTTCCTTATTTTCACCTGCAGAATGCTCCCATGTAGCACTGCAGCAGCTGTGTTACCATGATTTCTGTCCTCCCTTGTCCTTTTAGAGCTGACTGACTTGAGATGCCCTTCAAGCTTCAGCGACTCTAGAACCGCAGTACCGCAAGCTCATACGTTATAAAATAGAGAAGATTATTAAGTGCTGTCTCAAGGGTAAAAATATTCCCCTGGAACAATACATTGACAGATTGTTATGGAACTGTCCAAAGGTTTCTGAAAAAAAATTGTAATTTGGGGGTGACCAGTCACTACATTATAGTGACCTGTGTTATTGATCATAAATGAAAAAAACAATACCCAGTGCTGTTTTCTATTCTAACAATCCTATCACTGGACATATCTATCACCGGCCATAGCTTACCATAGGTTAAGTTTATCTGAAGCCAAAACATTTTTGGGATAGGAGTAGGAAAGTGTTAGGAACCCTGACAGACCTATATTGCTGGCTGGGTCCCCACTGGGGATATCCTCTCCATTTGTACAGATGACCATTGTCACTGGAAATGAAAGTGATGGAAAATACATCATTTAACATTCGTCACCCAAACAGGAGTTGAGGGAATATCTTCCAATGAGGATACCTGTTTTGGTGACTACATAGTGGGGTTTCCTCCTGACTGAGAGATTTCCTAAAAGTGATAGGGGTTTAATCAATCTCCAATCTGTCCAAAATTATGAAAAAAAAACTTGGATATACTTTTATTGCTCAGTAAAAAATATTCTAGGGACTCTTATACATTATATTACTGAATATCTGAGATTTCCACACACCTGGATTCAATCTTTTTTAAGAAAATTTATATTTGCCCCTTCAGAGGAGATGGGACCCAGTGATAGGGCCAAAAAAGAGCCCATATATTATGCTTCTTACAATTGTATTTTATAACTTTCAAGTAAGAAGTGTTAACAGGTGAGTCATGCAACTCTTCCACTGAATCATGCAAAAGAGTCAAATGGATAACAATACCTAGCAAGCAATTTGTTCTGGTCTGGAATGCAGAGCATCTGATATCTACAACATCTGATTAAGCAAATACCAAATACTGTCAGAAACAGATATATTTGGATATTTCGTTTATCATGCAAGTTGCAACCTAAATGCCAGCACAGCTATTCATGCCAACCTTGCAATATCTTCCTGTACAAATCTAATTTAAATGTCAGTCATTATATGCTATTCATGCAGACATCCCCAGATATTTCTGCACTACTCCTTGCTATTAAGTCTAATCCAGCAGGTATGGTGAAAAAAAAATAGAAAAATTACTAGGATACACACATACCTAATGCTGATCATAGCAGAACAAATTTAAACCTATATAACTTCCACAATATTTGGTTCACTATATGCATAAAATGATCATACATAACTGATACATTGGCAGATATCAAACTAACTGATTTTCCAAAATGCTAGAAAAAATCATTTTAGGTACTGAGGCATTATCAATCTGAATTACCACATGGAGGGAGGGGAGAAAGTGGAATTTTTAAGAATATTTTCAAAATAGTGATTGTTAGGCCTTTGCCCATACTGCACCACAAAACTTCCACTTATGGTACACAAGATAGATCTCTTATGCCTCATACACACGACCGGTTTTGCCGTCGGAATAAACTCCGAAGGTTTCTCCGACGGAACTCCGACGGAATTCCATTCAAGCGGTCTTGCCTACACACGCTCAAACCAAAGTCCGACCATCCAGAACGCGGTGACATACCTGCACGTACGACGGGACTAGAAAAAGGAAGTTCAATAGCTAGTAGCTAATAGCTTCCGTCTCGTACTTGCTTCAGAGCATGCGTCGTTTTGGTCTGTCGGAACAGCATATAGACGAGCGAGGAATTGGTTCCGTCGGAAATATTTAGAACATGTTCTATTTCTAGGTCCGTCAGAATTTTCGAACATTCCACTCGTGTGTACGCGGCTTTACAGTCTGTCTCAACAAATGGGTTCTTATTCTTGACTGTTAAGTTCAATAATAAATAGCAACCAAAATCATATTATACTGGTTTGCACTAAATACACTATAGTGTACATTACAGACTCCTACACTATGTTGCACATTACACACTCCTACACTATTTACACTATAAGTTTACATTACATACTCCTGTGCTATATACACCATATTGTACATTACATACTATTGTGCTATATTCACTATATTGTACATTACATATGGCTGACCAAAGTGTTCAATGTCCTAACAGTTGTTGGTCGTCAAGCAGTCCCTGACTATTCTAGTCAAGTTATTTTGTAAAGTAGGCTCAGATAAAGTATTAGCTCTTTCAGTGTACACAAAATCATATGTAATGGCAATGTTTCATTTTTCAAAAAAGTGATTGTTCTAACGTTTATACATTTTTGTAAGACTCTTGTGACACAGCAACCTAAGCATATTTTACAAGAAGTCTTTTGTTTAATTTAGCCACGCCCTTTTAAACCCCTCCTAATGTTAACGCAATTTGTCCACACCCACCATTCACCACAGCAAGCTGAATGTGCCGAATTGCTACTCTAATTTCTCAAAGGAACTCCAGGACTTTTATAATCCTAGCAAAACCCTTGGCACAATGAAAACCATGCCCACTCTTCATTGCAGCGCACAAAGCACACCACTTTTTTTTTATCAAGCAATTGTTTGTGTCTCGCTGATTAGATTCTTCAAAAGTTTCCTGATATTCTCAGATTGCCGTGCTGCTAAAAACGGATCGAGGCGTGTCTCCCTTCTGCTGCGTCGTCTTTTGGATACATACATAGCGATTGAGATTTCTATAGTTTGAGATCATAATCTTCTGGTAAGAGGTGTATGGTCTATGTTGGGAAGGCATTCACAAGAGCACGATTTTACGTTTCTGTTTGTCGTTTTGGACACTGATCAACCACTTAGACACGCACTATTGGATTTAATCATTCTTCAAGGACGAAATTGTCTCCGATGATCTGATTGGTTTATGGACTTTAATCATATATTTGTTACCATTATATGTTTTAGCATTTTTGTGGATCTCAATCACATACTAGTCAACTTGATCTAGTGAGCACTTTAAAAACTTTTTTTGAAATTTTTTCCGTCACGAGTAAATTGATTTATGTGTCTTTATTAACTCAGTAACATTTGACACATTTTGTTATTTTTGAGAAGTGACCCATTTATTTTTGAATTAATATAGTGTATATATGTATATGCATAGTATATATGTAGTGAGGTATTCCAGATCATGTGTGTAATGGTACTTTTAGTCCAGAGGAGGTTAGGAAGTTATTATGGCATATAACATCCACAGATATACATTCCTTCTCTCGCACAAGTATATACACAATCAATGTGTAGTTATTAATCCATTTAATGTCCCAAAGCCATGGGACTGAGATTATTGTAATGGTATTTCATTAAACAAGGCTCTGACAATCCAAGTCCAAAAAGCATTTAAAACAATTCAGCATAGCATTCTGAGATATCCCAGAGGATCCTTGCTGTACTCCATGAGCCCCATATGCTCCAGCATGGCAAATATCAGATCTCATTTAAGGATCAAATAGCTGCATTCAAATCAGTCTCTCTCCGTATCAGAAGTATAAATCAAGCTACTTATCGTATCAGCAAAGGATACTCCATGTCCAGTGTGTCCGCAGTGAGTGGAGGTAGGCAGCTGAGCACAGTGGCGTATCTAAGGTATGGCAGCCATGGCAAGTGCCATGGGCGCCATGGGGGGAAGGGGCGGCAAAAAGCCGCCCTCTGCATGAAAAAAAACCCCACCTGTCCTCCCAGACTAATATAGCCACCGGCACCGTGGTCAGCCTGCAGGATTGCGGCGCTGGTGTTTTATCAGATGGCTGTCGGGCTCGGTTTAGGCTGAGGGAGGCTCTGTCAGCAGGGAGGGGTGGGGCAGGGAGCTCCACTGACGCTCTGACCCTGCCCTGCCCTGCCCCGCCCCGCCCCGCCCCGCCCCATGTACTCTGTATGTGCTCAGAGCACTGGCATTGCCTCTCCTGGACCACGAATATTCCCGCCCCCTACCGCCGCAAGCCCCGCCCCTACCGCAGCAAGCCCCGCCCCTACCGCGGAAAGCTCCGCCTCCGGACCTCTGAGAGGTGAGCCCGGCTGGTCAGGTAGGTCTTTCTACCTATAGACTCAGTGTTACTAAACCCTCCCTGACAATGTTCTTTATCCCCCGTATAGCTGTGCATTGCTGAAAGCTTAGATTTTTAAACTGGCTACTTGGTCATCTGCTGTAGTATGTCGCATTCGCAGTCTGGTCATCTGCTGTAGTCGCATTCGCAGTCTGGTCATCTGCTGTAGTCGCATTCTGGTCATCTCCTGTAGTCACATTCGCAGTCTGGTCATTTGCTGTAGTAAGTCACATTCGCAATCTGGTCATCTGCTGTAGTCGCATTCGCAGTCTGGTCATCTGCTGTAGTCGCATTCGCAGTCTGATCATCTGCTGTAGTCGCATTCGCAGTCTGGTCATCTCTTGTAGTATGTCGCATTCGCAGTCTGGTCATCTGCTGTAGTCACATTCGCAGTCTGGTCATCTGCTGTAGTCGCATTCGCAGTCTGGTCAACTTCTGTAGTCGCATTCGCAGTCTGGTCATCTGCTGTAGTCGCATTCGCAGTCTGGTCATCTGCTGTAGTCGCATTCGCAGTCTGGTCATCTGCTGTAGTCACATTCGCAATCTGGTCATCTGCTGTAGTCGCATTCGCAGTCTGGTCATCTGCTGTAGTCGCATTCGCAGTCTGGTCATCTGCTGTAGTCACATTCGCAGTATGGTCATCTCTTGTAGTATGTCGCATTCGCAGTCTGGTCATCTGCTGTAGTCACATTCGCAGTCTGGTCATCTGCTGTAGTATGTCGCATTCGCAGTCTGGTCATCTCTTGTAGTCGCATTCGCAGTCTGGTCATCTCCTGTAGTATGTCGCATTCGCAGTCTGGTCATCTGCTGTAGTATGTCACATTCGCAATCTGGTCATCTGCTGTAGTCGCATTCGCAGTCTGGTCATCTGCTGTAGTCACATTCTGGTCATCTCCTGTAGTCACATTCGCAGTCTGGTCATCTCTTGTAGTCGCATTTGCAGTCTGGTCATCTCCTGTAGTATGTCGCATTCGCAGTCTGGTCATCTGCTGTAGTCGCATTCACAGTCTCTGGTCATCTCCTGTAGTATGTCGTATTCGCAGTCTGGTCATCTCCTGTAGTACTTCGCATTCGCAGTCTGGTCATCTGCTGTAGTCGCATTCGCAGTCTGGTCATCTTCTGTAGTCGCATTCGCAGTCTGGTCATCTGCTGTAGTATGTCACATTCGCAATCTGGTCATCTGCTGTAGTCACATTCGCAGTCTGGTCATCTCCTGTAGTATGTCGCATTCGCAGTCTGGTCATCTGCTGTAGTATGTCGCATTCGCAGTCTGGTCATCTGCTGTAGTATGTCGCATTCGCAGTCTGGTCATCTGCTGTAGTATGTCACATTCGCAATCTGGTCATCTGCTGTAGTCACATTCGCAGTCTGGTCATCTCTTGTAGTATGTCGCATTCGCAGTCTGGTCATCTGCTGTAATCACATTCGCAGTCTGGTCATCTGCTGTAGTATGTCGCATTTGCAGTCTGGTCATCTCTTGTAGTCGCATTCGCCTTCTGGTCATCTCCTGTAGTATGTCGCATTCGCAGTCTGGTCATCTGCTGTAGTATGTCACATTCGCAATCTGGTCATCTGCTGTAGTCGCATTTGCAGTCTGGTCATCTGCTGTAGTCGCATTCGCAGTCTGGTCATCTGCTGTAGTCGCATTCTGGTCATCTCCTGTAGTCACATTCGCAGTCTGGTCATCTCTTGTAGTCGCATTCGCAGTCTGGTCATCTCCTGTAGTATATCGCATTCGCAGTCTGGTGATCTGCTGTAGTCGCATTCGCAGTCTCTGTTCATCTCCTGTAGTATGTCGCATTCGCAGTCTGGTCATCTCCTGTAGTACGTTGCATTCGCAGTCTGGTCATCTGCTGTAGTCGCATTCGCAGTCTGGTCATCTTCTGTAGTCGCATTCGCAGTCTGGTCATCTGCTGTGGTCGCATTCGCATTCTGGTCATCTGCTGTAGTCGCATTCGCAGTCTGGTCATCTGCTGTAGTTGCATTCGCATTCTGGTCATCTCCTGTAGTATGACGCATTCGCATTCTGGTCATCTCCTGTAGTATGTCGCATTCGCATTCTGGTCATCTCATGTAGTATGTCGCATTCGCATTCTGGTCATCTCCTGTAGTATGTCGAATTTGCAGTCTGGTCATTTCCTGTAGTATGTCGCATTTGCATTCTGGTCATCTCCTGTAGTATGTCGCATTCACAGTCTGGTCATCTCCTGTATTCGCAGTCTGGTCATCAGCTGTAGTCACATTCGCAGTCTGGTCATCTGCTGTAGTCACATTCGCAGTCTGGTCATCTGCTGTAGTCACATTCGCAGTCTATTTAAAAGTAGTACCTGCTGTTGCACAAATCACTTTATTACACTTTTATTTCTGATATTTATGGCTATGCATATTAATGTAATCCATATTGAGCACCATATTTGATTGGCTGCTTGTGCTTGGCATATACACACAATCAAATAGTGCTCAATATGGATTAAATAAATAGATATCATAAAGTTTAATAAAGTGATTTGTGCAACAAGCTCCTTAAACATTCTACATTCAGTGAAAGTTCATGCAGAGCAAACTTTGCAGTACACTAACTTTCACTGAATGTAGAATGTTTAATGACCAGGGGCGAACTGATCCATTGGGCAGTTTATGTAGTACTAATTTGTTAATAGAAGGATTAAAGAGCTTGACTTGTAGTTTTGTTAGCTGTTTTTTTTTGTTTTGTTGTTTTTTTTTTGACAGGGGCGCAGTTTCAGTGCTTGCCATAGGCGCCATTTTCACTAGATACGCCTCTGGCTGAGCAAAGAAGCCTGACCGGTTTCGCTGGTCACCCCGGCTTCTTCAGAGGCAAACAAATAGACGTGCATGGTTTTTCCATATGTGTCATAAATGACCATCAAAATGGCTGCCTACAGCACCAATGCGCAAGCCCGATGAGTAATGTCATCACGGCGTACTGGGTAACGATGCACGCAACGTAATGATGTCGTGCACAATTGTTATCCTAATTTTGGCATTATAAATGCAGAGGATGCAGGGGATGAAGAGGAGGACAGGATCCAATGAAAGGAGTTGCAATTCCCTTATTTTATGCTAGGAGGGGGGATTGGGGAGAGAGAGTATTTGAACTGGGAGGGCGGATGGGGGCAAAGATTTCTACTGGGAGGAAGGGGGCCTTATACTGAGGTGGTAAGCATGCAGACTAGTGCTCAATTTTATTTATTTTTTTGGGGGGGGGGGGGTTTGCTGACACATATTGCTCATGCAACTTGGGGGGTGGGGAGTGCAGTTTGGCATGTTCGCCCTGGGCTCCAAATGACCTTGTCCTGGCACTGGATAGATCGAAAACTTATGAAAGGTTTTTAATGATTTCTATGACATCATTAGGGACAGCGTGTCTAAAGAAGTGGGCAGTCAGCCCACAAGTGGAGTTGTAGGAAGTCAAAGGAAGAAGAGCTGCACCAAGACTGCAGCTATTACACTACTAAAATTTACAAGAATAACCATATGAAAAGTATCAGTGTCTTGTATTGCAACAGAGAGTTTAACTATGGAAGATTGGATGAAGGTTGATACAGTAGTGCAGAGGCATGTCTGTTGTGTGTGTTGCAGTTGTGTGAAATGTTTTGTATGCAGAAGTAAACCTATTTTGCAAGAAATACCTGGGCTCTCATTGTGGACCCCCTTTTAAATCTGAATTCCAGATATGGATTTTATAGCATTGGTCCAGCTTGCATATGTCATAAAATATAACTATGCTACGAAATCAATATGTGGAATTCAGCTTTACTGAAGTGTAACTAAAAGGCAAAACTTTTTTTCTTTTTTTTGTCTTGGGTTGATTGGAGAGGGATTAGATTACCTGTCATTTTTTTGTTGCTTTCTGTGCCCCCATTAGGAGGATTCACCTTCTCTATTTGTCCTGTTTACCGTTATCATCTAAAGTAAAAGTAAAAGAGGGGAAATCTTCTAATGGGAACACTTGTTCTGGTGACCCTGGTGACACACTGGAATTCCCTCACTTTTAAGGGATTTTTTTCCTCCTTTCCTGCTTTGCTATGGGACAGGAAGTGAAGGGAAATCTCCCATATGGGATGTAGATGGCAAAAGAAAAAAATGACAGGTCTATAACCCTTCCTTACTCTAGCAAATTTGAAAAGAAAAAGCCTTGTGACACAGAAACCCCTTCCTGATAACTTCTGACAAAATATACACCTGTCCCCATTCTGCTGAGGCTCTATGTGGGAGAAGTAAGACCCAACCACTAAGATTTTAAAGACAAGGCTTTGGGAGATGAGCGGACACAGCGAAGCGTAAACGAAATGGGGACAGGTAAATGTCAGACATGTCAATATGTCTTCTTCAAAATCTTTATGGTAACAAGAACAGATAAAAGGAGTGATTTGATAAAGGTGATTAGAGAAGGTGTTTAGTTAACTGTTTTCAGGGCAGTGATTCACATGCCTCTCAATATACAAACATCTGGCTGCATTTTTATTGCACAAACCCCACATACTTAAAAATGATAGTACTTCTTTTAAAAAGCCTATTGGAAGAGTGTTCTCATTTAATGATGACCTGGGCCTTGAATGAATGACATCATTGAGCAAGTCCTGAGCATACAGTATACATCTGCCATGTCACATATAACCAGTTTCTACAGCATTCTAAATGAAGACTAAGGCCTCATGCACACGGATGTTTTTACAGCTGCTTTTTTGAGCGTTTTTTGCAGCTTAAAAAGGCCTGTCTATGTTAGTCTATGGCTTCATGCCCACCTAGGCATTTTTGAGCTGCAAATGTCATAGGCGTTTTTAAGCTGTAAAAAAAACCCAGGACCAGTGGGTTCTGAGAGACGTTTTTCAGCTGTAAAAATGCTCTAACGCTGATAAACACTCAAAAACGCTCAAAAACGTCACTCACCAACATTTTTTAACGTTTTTGATCCATTGAAAAAAAAAAAATTTTTGAAAAAAAGAAACACTAAAAAACGCTAACGCAGAAAACCGATAAAAACCGCTAATAAACGCTAAAAAACGCTATTGCAAAAACTTTGAAAAAAGCTGAAAAAAGTTTTAAAAAAATCACTGCAAAGATACTGGCGTTTTCATAACATTATTTTAACATCCTGTGTGCATGAGGCCTTAGACACACTTTTAGGAGCAAAGCACATGTATGCTTTTCTTGGACATAATTGGACATTAGTTCCAGTGTATTTGACAGGCATACAACAAAATGACTGTTTGATGGATAAAGACATACACCTGTAGGGCACAGTGCGTGTCATTTCATAATTGTGGACTCGTGAAAAGTGAGAAAATTATGCTTACTGAGCAAAATATATTCACAGCAAAGAAAAAGATTTTGGAGTATTGTTTGGGGTTCCATGACAGGATAGAATTACCCCACGGGTTCTGTGATATATACAGTGCATATGTCCATGAATGGTGTTGTCAATTGGAGTGTGGAAGGTTTTTTTTAGAGAGTTGTTTTTTTTTCTAAAAATGACCATGGTTTCTGTGACAGATCAACCTGGGACAGGGGCTTTCGGAGGGGACTAGGGGCTAGCCTTCTACCCACTGATTATGGCCCATGGAGGAGACTGGGGATTTAGTCTGCTTCTCCCAGTCAGAGCATAGAAAAGAGCTCTGATCCCATGGAGAGAGCAGATCATTCTCTAATGATGGACAATAATGTGATGAACTGAGAGCAAGGCTTGGATTAATTCTTTGAATAAAGACTATAAGGCTTACCTTCTGGAGTGGATGAGAAGGTGTAATATTAAGCTTGTACAGGTTAATGGTCCGAGGAAATATGGCGGTCCTCCTGCAAACTGGGTTGGAGAAGCTTCACTTGGGGCAGAAATATTTATCAACAATCTCCCCCAAGAAATCTATGAAGATAAGTTAATTCCACTTTTTAAACTGCTGGATCCTTGAATTAGTTTTTTGTTATGATGACTTGTCTAGTGGACAGATTACACAAGTAAAAGCTGGTTAATGAGATTTGGACAACTGGTGCCAAACTGTCGGGGTGGACACTGACCTGAGTCACCTAGGCTTGTCTAGGTGACTATTTGTTAATTAGTTTAATTAGATTACTGTTTATGTTGGCTGTTCTTGAGATGTACTGTTAGATGTACTGAGGAGATTACTTTTTACAGTTTTTATTGTTTAGGGTTATGTGATCAAGCTCCTATCTGATTTTGTGTGGTATATAATCTGTGTGAATTTACAAAAAGTCAGTTCCAGTTTGCACCTAAGCTAGCATTGTCTAGTTCTTGGGTGCGATTCTTAGCTATAATACCTGGTTCCTGGTTCCAGAGTGGAGGAAGCTGTATCTTGGCAGAGGCACCCAGGCTGGGTGCCAGGTGGTCCGTCACAGTTTCTAACTATGTGATTTTATACAATAAATATACAGTACATGGGTATGTGGGAGTCTCTTGGGTTGATTTATAATGATGTCAAATTTTACTGGTTTCTAGAGTCTATAGGACAGGTGTTTGTATATTTAGAGGAATGTTCTGTATAATACCAGAGATTCCAAATTAAGTTTTTATCAAGTACTCCACTCCAAGTTCCTTTGGATGTGGAGTCAGAATATGTCTTAGTTTGCAAAAGTGCTGGAGCAGCATGGCAGGCATCTTTGGAAGAACCAATCCTTAGTGGTAGCCTCCATTCTTTCTTTGGTAAACATTTTTATTTGGATGTGAGGGAGGGGGACATACAAAATCTTCTTATGAACATTATGTGAGCAGTTTTAACAGATGTTAAAATGGTATTAAACCCAAAGAAAAAAAATATAATGTATTGCAGCTTACCAATCTTTAGATGTGGTGGCAGCATTAGTTATTTTTTTAGGCTTTTCCACCTCTATTTTCACCCGGTAATCTGGCCAGTAATATACCTCCTGTATTACAGTGCCCCTACTCTAGATGAAGGCGGACAGCAGCATTGTCAGTCCAATGGGAGGGGATTGTTAGATGCACTAGCAGATTTAATTGCACTAACAAACTGAAGCCAAACTCCATCTAATACTTTATAAACTGTTTGCTTTTGGATAAAGGTTTTATATAAATAAATAAATAAAACCTGCACATTAAAGTAAACTTCCTCTGCAAACTTTTACCTATAGGTACAGTTTAGGAGATATTTCCAGTGCACGCAGCCAGTGACATAACTAGTGCATGCGCTCTGAAGGAACGGCCCACAGGTGCCTTTCCTTCCGAGCCTGTGCCATGAACGGCGGTTCCGCGTGCATGCCAATCACAGCGCCGGAGCCCGCGAACCCGGAAAAAGCTTAGGGAAAGATGACGGTCGTGACAGCGGTGTGCGGGGACCACTGCAACAGCTTTGTTTTAAGGTAAGTGTTTCATAATGAGCTAGTATGTGATGCACACTGGCTCATTATGCCTTTGTCTTGCAGATTTTCTTTTTTTGGGGGATTTTTTACAGAGGTTTACAACCTCTTTAAATGCACCCTTGCCATTGTTAAATGGTTTGTCTCAAAACTCTAAACTGCTACATTTGAAGGTTTTCCTGATGAAAAAACACAGACTTACTGGCTGGTTCACCAAATAAAAATGAAAGAAAGAAAGCCTAAAAAGAAACTAATATAACAATCACATCTAAGAATTAGTAAGCTGAAATATAATAAATATTTGCTTTCGGGTTTAATACTGCTTTGAGGCCCCACTCACACCTGGGCCTTTTGAGATTGCGAGATAAATCGGGCTACAATTGCTGCAAAACTGCACTGCGTTTTAGGTGGCATTAAAAATAAAACCTGTGTTTTGCGATTGTAGTGCATTTTGAGATCACTGGCAGAATCGCAACTATTCTGCCGCAATCCTGAAATGCCTAGGTGTGAATGGGGCCTAAGAGCAAATTACTGGCACAGCTAGAAAATGTCATTTTGTTACCCTTTCATGAAAACATTTATGTGTCCTAATTGCTATGTTTGATATTTTTATTACAGGGTTGTAGCAAACTTACAGCACTTGCTTGTCTGTTCTGCTCCAGTAGTTAGGAGTGGCTGCAACAATGTTCCTTTGTAAAGAAGCATGTACTCAGTCCACAAAGGTGAGGTGCTCGCTAGAAGGCCAAAGAATCAGAGCTTTGCCATTATGGTTCACTTGGTATGATAGTCAAATTTTTTTTTTTAAAAGTCAGACAAATATTGGTGTAGTGTGGCCTGGGTAGCAACAGTAAGCGTTTAAGAGAAGGATGTGCATTTTGAAATAAAGAAAGAGAACAGAGACATGTCTGCATGTACTGTGTGTTGTGAGTGTCACAATTGTGTGAATGTATGTATTTGGAAGGTGAAATTTAAAACTGAAAAACAAGCAGATATAAAAAAAAAACACCAATAAATGCAGTTTTGCATTTACATAAAAACAAAATATATTTTAAATGCAACTAGTATAAATACATGCATTTGACTTGATATTGTCCACTTATAATCCCCTGCAAAGCAGCACTCAGACTGGAAGAACACTAAAGAACAGTCATGCTCTGCTACACAAGCATATTCTGAGGCAGGAAAGGGGGCAAGCTGTGTTGCTTAAAGTGTTAATAAACCCAGGACCCCACATTCACTATACCACATTCTCCCACAGTACACAGAACACGGAAATGCAAATATTTAGTAAATATTTTAGTAAATATATTTGGCTAAATACCTTTTCTCATAAGCAGTATATAGCAGTCTTGTGCCCTCTATCAGTGTCTGGTTAACCTGTTCAGATCCGGGCTATTGCCAAATGACAGCAACAGCGCGGATCTACATTACCGGGACTACGTCTATTGACGTCGTCCCCTTTCCTCGTTCCCAGCACGCTCTCATGAGCGCGCCTCGGGGAAAATCTGTGTTGGCCGTGTCCCTTGGATACAGCCAATCACAGATCGCTGTAAACGGCCAATCCAATGAGAGATGATCTGAAATGTAAACAATTGAGATCATCTCTTATTGCCGGCTCTCTCTCCTCACACAGAGACAGCGTGTGAGGAGAGAGAGCTTCTGTGAGTACATTTTTGGCAGTATAAAAGCGAAGTGTGCCCAAAAAGTGCCCAACAGTGCCCACAGGGACATCTATCAAGTGCCATCAGTGCCCACCTGTGCGCATCAGTGCCCACTTGTGCCATCAGTGCCCGTCTGTGCCCATCAGTGCCCGTCTGTGCCCATCAGTGCCCATTTGCAATCAGTGCGCATCTGTGCAATCAGTGCGCATCTGTGCCCACTCATCAGTGCCCATCTGTGCCATCTCATCAGTGCCTATCTGTGCCACCTCATCAGTGCCCATCTGTACCAATCAGTGCCCATCTGTGCTGCCTCAGTGCACATCTGTGCAATCAGTGCACAAATGTGCTGCCTCATCAGTGCCCATCTGTGCCCCCTCAACAGTGCCCATCTGTGCCACCTCAACCATGCCCATTTGTGCCACTTCAACAGTGCCCATCTGTGCCACCTCAACAGTGCACATCTGTACCAATCAGTGCCCATCTGTGCCGCCTCATCAGTGCACATCTGTGCAATCAGTGCACATCTGTGCCGCCTCATCAGTGCCCATCTGTGCCGCCTTATCAGTGCCCACCTGTGCCACCTCACCAGTGCCACATCAGTGCATATCTGTGCCCACCCGTGCCACCTCATTAGTGTAAATCTGTGCAATCAATCAGTGCACATCTGTGCTGCTTCCTCGGTGCCCATCTGTGCTGCCTCAGTGCCCATCTGTGCCGCCTCATCAGTGCCCATCTGTGCCACCTCATTAGTGCCCATCTGTGCCGCCTCATCAGTGCCCATCTGTGCCGCCCCATCAGTGCACATCTGTGCCGCCTCATCAGTGCCCATCTGTGCGATCAGTGCCCATCTGTGCCGCCTCATCAGTGCACATCTGTGCCATCAATCAGTGCACATCTGTGCTCATCAGTGCCACCTCATCAGTGCAGGCTTAGCACACACCTGTGCAATCTCATAACCACCAGCAGCCATGTCCAAAAAAAGCTTTTCCGCCGAGGAGGCATACCAAATTCTTTCCACGGCCGACGAGAGCAACAGGGAGCTCTCTTTTTCGGATTCCCTTTCCAATTCGGATTCTGATGTAAATTACAAGCCAGTCCTCAGTAGTGGAACACTAACAGACTCAGAGGAGGAAGAAACTCGGCCCGCCAAACGAAGGCGTTCTAGTGAGGAGGCAGTGGCATCCACCAGCACCGCAGTGGCATCCACTAGCACCGCAGCGCAGTGCCATTCACCAGCACCGCAGTGCCATCCACCAGCACTGCAGTACCTCGGCAAGAAAGGCCAAGTACCAGTGGGGTGTCACCTCAGCCCCAAAGGGTTAGGTCCCATGCCAGCCTTCCCTATGCCCTCCAGAACCCCTTGTGGCTTCCTCCTAATTCAGGAGAAGCTAGCGTTCCCCCTTTCACTGCCCAGCCAGGAGTCCAGGTGGATACAGAGAATTTTACCCCAATTAATTTTTTTAATAAAATTTTTACGGAGGACATGTTGGCGTCAATTGTTACCCAGTGCAACCTGTATGCACAGCAATTTATTTTGCAAAATCCCACATCATATTATGCCCATCCCTACGAGTGGAGAGACCTGACAGTGGAGGAGTTCAAGTTTTTTTTGGGCCTCACATTTAATATGGGGCTCACCAAAAAAAACAGAATTCCGTTCCTATTGGTCAACCCACCCCCTCCACCACATGCCGCTCTTCTCCGCGGTAAGGCCCAGAACCAGGTATCTGATGATAATGAGGTTCCTACATTTCAGCGACAATGCCCAATGCCCTCCCCGAAATTATCCAAATTATGACAGGCTTTACAAAATTCGGCCAATATTAAATTATTTTTCTGAAGTATTCCCCCAGCTGTTCACCCCGGACCAACACATAAGTGTGGATGAGTCCCTTGTTAAATTTAGCGGCAGGCTTAAAATTAAGCAATTTATCCCCAGCAAAAGGGCCCGCTAAGGGGTGAAGGTGTACAAATTATGTGATCGAGCCACAGGGTACACATATTCCTTCATAGTTTACGAAGGGAAGGACACCCCCCTAATTGCCCGGACTACTTGGGATCCAGCGGGAAAGTTGTTTGGGACCTCATATACCCCCTACTGGAGAAAGGCTACCACCTGTATGTAGACAACTTCTACACTTCTCTGCCCCTGTTCCACAACCTTCACCGGAAGAAGACGCCAGCATGTGGCACCGTAAAAAAGAATCGGAAGGGCTTTCCTCAAAGTCTTGTTAATAAGAAGTTGAGAAAAGGAGAAACGGCAAGTCTGCATAACAAAAACATTCTGGCAGTGAAGTGGAGGGACAGAAGGGATGTGTACATGTTGTCTTCCATCCACAATAACACCTATGTGGAAATCCCCAGAAGGAATGGCCCCATCCAGAAACCAACATGCATCCATGAATACAATTTGTTTATGGGGGAGTCGACTTCAACGATCAAATGTTGGAACCATACCTTGCCACAAGATGGACATACCATTGGTACAAAAAAGTAGAAATGTATTTTTTTCAATTGGCCATATTCAATTCCTATAGCATTTACTGCAACTCCACCCAAAACCCCCAACCCTTTCTTGGCTACCAGGAGGAAATTTACACTGCCCTTACATTCCTGAACAGCCCACCAGAAAACATCTGATCAGATGTTGTTAGTCGACTCTCCGAACGCCACTTTCCAGATAAACTCCCTCCCAAACCAACAGGCCAAAGATGTCAAAAAAGATATAAGGTACCAGAGCAGGAGTCAGAAGAGACACATCTTATTATTGTGCACAATGTCCTTTCCAACCAGGCCTCTGCATAGGTGAATGTTTCCGCCGTTACCATACTTCACTAAATTATTAGTGAAGTATGGTAAACGTAATCCTCAGTTCCTGCCTTCACACCCCTTATGCCACTGCCTGCTCTGTAACTGACCCAGGCTTGTTATTCGACCACGCTTCTGCCTGCCGATTTTGTACATACCGCTGCCTGATCTGGAACTGACCCTGGACTATTATTCGACCATGCTTCTGCCTAACGATTCTGTACATACCTCTGCCTGATCTGGAACTGACCTTGGACTGTTTGACCATGCCTCTTGCCTGCCTCTTGGACTGATCTTGTACCCTGCAACTGGACTAGTGGGATTCAACACAGGGGTGTCACATATGTGAGGGGCTCCAGAATAGTTTTTCTGGATGAAGAAAACAATTTTCTTTGTTTTCTCATTCCTAGATTAGGGTCTGGAGACTCGGAGGCTTCAAAGAGATTTGGGTGGGAGAAGCCTCTACCCCTGTCCCCATTCTGTCCTGAATGAGGCCCTACTTCTGCCTGCTGCCTGTATGACTTACTGCCGTCATGCCTCTGTTTGTCGCACTGACCACAGCACATGGACCATGTTCCTGCCTACTTCCAAGACCAATATTTTGGCACTGCTGACAATCTCTGCCTGCACTGACCCTGCACTGCACTGACCTATGGACAGTATCCCTGCCTGCTGCCTGTACTGACTATGGACAGTATTCCTGCCTGCTGCCTGAAAAATTGTGTTCGCTGTTGCTGACCTGGACCAGTGCTATCCTCCTGTGGACAACTGTACTACTAAAACCACAGGTAATCTTTTGTTTCTCTTTGCTCAGCATAATGTATTTTGGGGTGTAATTCTTGGTATGTGCATGCTATGTGTCCCTGGAACACCTGATGGTGTTCCTTGCATGTTGGATCTCTGTATGTGGCTAGGCTGTGTAAAGGTCTCACACATGTGGTATTGCCATACTCAGAAGGAGCGGCAGAATGTATTTTGGGGTGTCATTTTTACTACGTAAATGCTATGTGTTGGAAATATCTTATAAACGGACAACTTTATGTAAAAAAAAATGCGTTTTCATTTTTTTCCACATTTTCCAAAAACTTCTGGAAAAAAATGAACCGTTCAAAAGACTCATTATGCATTGGGGTGTGTGCTTTCCAAAATAGGGTCATTTTGTGGGCGTTTCCATTGTCCTGGTGCTCCAGGGCCTTCAAAATTGTAATAGGTCGGTGAGAAATGAGATGTGTAATTTATGCTCCTAGAACACCTGAAGGTGCTACTTCAATGTTAGGCCTCTGTATGTGGTCAGGCTGTGTAAAAGTCTCGCACATGTGGTATCGTTTTACTCAGGAGGAGTAGTAGAATGTATTTCGGGGTGTTATTTTTGCTATGTAAATGATATGTGTTGGAAATATCTTATAAACGGACAACTTTGTGTAAAAAAAAAATGCGTTTTCATTTTTTTCCACATTTTCCAAAAACTTCTAGAAAAGAATGAACCATTCAAAAGACTCATTATGCCTCATAGATTATACATTGGGGTGTGTGCTTTCCAAAATGGGGCCATTTTGTTGGCGTTTCCATTGTCCTGGTGCTCCAGGGCCTTCAAAATTGTAATAGGTGGGTGAGAAATGAGATGTGTAATTTATGCTCCTAGAACACCTGAAGGTGCTACTTCAATGTTAGGCCTCTGTATGTGGTCAGGCTGTGTAAAAATCTCACACATGTGGTATCGTTTTACTCAGGAGGAGTAGCAGAATGTATTTCGGGGTGTTATTTTTGCTATGTAAATGCTATGTGTTGGAAATATCTTATAAACGGACAACTTTGTGCAAAAAAAAATGCGTTTTCATTTTTTTCCACATTTTCCAAAAACTTCTGGAAAAAAATGAAATGTTCAAAAGACTCATTATGCCTAATAGATTATACATTGGGGTATTAGCTTTCCAAAATGGGGTTATTTTGTGGGCGTTTCCATTGTCCTGGTGCTCTAGGGCCTTCAAAAGTGTAATAGGTAGTCAACAAGTTAGATGGGTAATTTATGCTCCTTGAACACCTGATGATGCTCCCTGCATGTTGGGCCTCTGTATGTGGCCAGTTAGTGAAAAAGTCCTGCACATGTGGTATTGTAATACTCAGGAGGAGTAGCCGAATG
Source organism: Aquarana catesbeiana (assembly GCF_042186555.1). Classification (NCBI taxonomy): domain Eukaryota; kingdom Metazoa; phylum Chordata; class Amphibia; order Anura; family Ranidae; genus Aquarana; species Aquarana catesbeiana. The sequence continues at coordinate 262,239,477 of NC_133330.1, forward strand.
TATTTTGGGGTGTCATTTGTGGTATGCACATTCCATGTGAGAGAAATAAGTTATTACAATGACAATTTTCTGAAAAAAATATAAAAAATAAAAAAAAACCTTAATTTGCAAAGAATTGTGGGAAAAAATGACAACTTCAAATAACTCACCATGTCTCTTACTAAATACCCTGGAATGTCTACTTTACAAAAAGGGGTAATTTGGGGGGCATTTGTACTTTCCTGGCTTGTTAGGGTCTCAAGAAATGAGATGGGCCTCAGTACATCAGGTGTGATCAGATGTGATCATTTTTTTATGATTTGCACCATAGCATGTAGACTCTATAAATTTCACACAGACCACATAATATCCACTAATTTGGGTTATTTTTACCAAAGATATGTAGCAGTATAAATTATGGCCAACATTTATGAAGAAAAATTGCTAATTTGCAAAATTTTATCACAGAAACGAAGAAAAAAGCATTTTTTTTCCTTTTTTCATTTATAGTGCAAAAATTTAAAAAAACCCAGAGGTGATCAAATACCACCAAATGAAAGCTCTATTTGTATGAAAAAAAGGACAATAGAATCATTTGGGTACAGTGTTGCATGACTGAGTAATTGTCATTCAAAGTGTGAGAGCACTGAAAGCTGAAAATTGGTCTGGGCAGGAGGGGGGTTTAAGTGCCCAGTAAGCAAGTGGTTAAAGCTTGTATGAGGAGTTTTCATTTTCCTCTAACTGTCCTATGAGGCTGCATGACTCCTGAACCTCTGCCCTCTGTCTGGGCAGTGCTGATTGGCCCTGTGATGGATCTTGGATACCCCGTTTGGGCACCTCCGCCAGACCTGTGTCTCCTGTTCTCCAAATGCACCCGCAGCCGGCAGATTCAACAAAACCACCCTTAGCCCCCAATCATGAGGCAGACCACACAGGTGTTGAGGGTTAAACATGCAGAGCATAAACTGTTTATTAAGTAGTACAAAACATGCACCTTTAAACACACTTAGGGACACGCCCCTTAGCCTTGTCATAGAGGGGGTAGGGGACAAGCAGTATGACAAGCAGGCAGCCCCTCCTTACACATCCCCTGCTGGGATGTGTCTCCACACCTTTTGTCTACGTGCCATGACATTACAGAATTAAACACCGTAACAAGAGGGGGAGGATGCGGAGAACGGATGCAACTTACATAGGGACATTACTACATTATCCCCACGCCATTTTGTCCCCAAGTCTTGTAGCCCGACACTTTGGGCATACTGCCATCTTGTAAATGCCTTTATCCGCTAAAAGTAAGTTGTTTGTGGAATAAAAGTATATATTTAGCCCAGCCGGGTCAATAGGTTTAAGTAGCCAGAAACGGCTCCACAATCCAGGCCACAGCGCGTTCATCCGGTTCTGATTAACCGGCGACCGAGGACACAAATGTCTGGAGGTGGCATCTTGTCCTGGTTGCAGGAGATGGCAAATCCCTCCAAATCTCCTGTTCTCTGCTGGGCCATAGTCTGTGGATAGGAGGCTAGACCACAGCCCCCTCCAAAATACACAGTGACAGTGGGTTCTGTCACAGGCTCTGTGCCAAAAAAAAAAACAGTCTAGCAATACACACCAAACTGAGCATGGGCAGCGTGCCCTCAAGGCTCTGTCCTATCCGGAGATAGATTGGGAACTGTGGAAGAAAGGGAGGATCAGAGAAGACAGGATCAACCAGCGTTTTTAAACAATATGCAGGATTAACCCCTTAGGTCCCACAGTGAGTATAACAAGCATGCTTTACTGCATATACAGACTGATTTTACTGTTGTGGGTTTAGTAGTACTTTAACTGTCGAAGAGAAAATCCAGGTCACTAAGCAGGCTGTACTTATTAAACACTTCACGCAACCTGTACATCATTTTGTTGAAGTGGTTATACCAGGGTGATGCCTGCAGCCAGAGGCATCAACCTGGTACCGTTTTTTAGAGTGGACAGTCGGCTTTCATGTAATAACAGCCGATGAGGCTAAGCAGCCGCTCGCCCATTATTACAAGCAGGGGGATGGGATGTCCCCCTCCTCACTCCCGCTGCCTTCCGCCGCTCCGCCAGGGTCTCCCATCCCACTGGGAGACCGGAGCCACCATCCAACATGTCCACCAGTTGGCAGGAGTCTCCAACAATCGGCTTTGAACAGGTCTCCGATGTAGTAACTGTTACTTCTGGTTTACTCAGCAGCCAACGGCGCTGAAATTAAAAAAATCCAAGGTATTCAAAAATGCCAATCTTGACTTTTGAATACTTTGAAGTGCAGAGGAAGGGTTTGGGGTCTTTTAGACCCCAGATCCCTGCATAAAGAGTACGCGTCACTGCCCATTACTGTCACAAGGGATGTTTACATTCTTTGTGACAGCAATAAAAGTGATCAGATTTTTTTTTAAAGGAACAGTGTAAAAATAATAAATAAATAAATAAGAAAAAAAATGAAAGCGCCCCCGTCCCCACGTGCTCGCGCACCAAAGAAAACGCATTCATAAGTCGCGGCCGCAAATGTAAACAGTGTTCAAATCACACATGTGAGGTATTGCCGCAATCATTAGAGCGATAGCAATAATTCTAGCAAAAGACCTCCTCTGTAATGCCCTGTACACACGGTCGGACATCGATTGGACATTCCGACAACAAAATCCATGGATTTTTTCCAACGGATGTTGGCTCAAACTTGTCTTGCATATACACAGTCACACAAAGTTGTCGGAAAATCCAATCGTTCTGAACGCGGTACGTCGGGACTATAAACGGGGCAGTAGCCAATAGCTTTAGTCTCTTAATTTATTCTGAGCATGCTTGGCACTTTGTGCGTCGGATTTGTGTACATACCATCGGAATTTCTGACAACAGATTTTGTTGTCGGAAAATTTTATAGCAAGCTCTAAAACTTTGTGTGTCGCAAATTCCTATGGAAAATGTGTGAGGGAGCCTACACACGGTCGGAATTTCCGACAACAAGGTCCTATCACTCAATTTCCATCGGAAAATCCTATCTTGTGTACAGGGCATAACTCTAAACTGGTAAATGTAAAAAAATTTAAAAGCATCGCCTATGGAGATTTTTAAGTACCGTGGTTTGTCACTATTCCACGAGTGCGTGCAATTTTAAAGCGACAGGTATCTATTTACTCGGCCTAACATCATCTTTCACAATATACAAAAAATGGGCTAACTTTACTGTTTAGTTTTTTTTTTTTTAATTCAGCGAAGTGTATTCTTGAAATACCACTGCGCAAATACCGTGTGACATAAAATATTGCAACGACCGCCATTTTATTCTATAGGGTCTTTGCTAAAAAAATATATATAATGTTTGGGAGTTCTAAGTAATTTTCTAGCAAAAAATACAGATTTTATCTTGTAAACAACAAGTGTCAGAAATAGGCCTGGTTTTGAAGTGGTTAAGTAGTTAGTAAGGCTATGTACTGTAAATCTCAAGGATAGATGGGCAGAAATACAAATCCTTTAACAGATAAAACAATTCCCATTTTCTGTATTTCAATGGAGTATTTTGCTGTTGTCCTGAAGTTCAGCTTCACAGCTGTGTGAATATATACCAAAAAGGTATCTGTTAAAGAAAAATTTGGGGAAAAAGGAAGCCATGTTTTGAGTTGCTGGACAGTGTAAACAGTTATAGGTATTTCTGTTGAAACGGTTGAAAAAAATTGATATTCCCCTTTTTTCCTTTCACATTAAAGTTATACCTTTACTTTTAAGCAAATGCTTAATGTAGGCTTTACAACACTGTTGAAATTCATACTGAGAAGCTGAAAAGAATCAGACTTTAGGATTATAAAGGCTACAAGAACAATTCTCAATAAATAATACAAGCCAGAAACTGTGAAGACTGCTGTGCGGTCTCAATTCTTGCTCCTGGTACACACATACGGCTTCTGCATTGTTGCTTTTTAGTTATTTTTGTAAGCAGCAGCTTTATGTTTAAATGGCATAGATTTGCTTAACATAAACCTGTCACAACCCTATCTACAATAGCGATAGTATCTTGTAATAACTTTTTTGGAATGTGAAAAAAAAATCAGTTCTAGAGCCTGGGATATGCCTCAAAGTAATATTAAGAAATTACAGACATTGATGGAAAGCCACTGTGATGATAGTGAAGTTTGGTGAACCATAAACTCTGTAGAAAAAATAGGGAAGTGGCATTGAACAAAATACCACCCTCATTTTCCCCAAAATTCCAGTTGGTAACAAGACAGTGAGTTGAAACTTCTTCCCATGCTAAGCCAACAAGGAAAATAGCATATTTGACAAAAAAACAACCCACCTAGCAGGAATGCTGGACGTCATAAACCTCCACTAGCACATGCTGTTTAAAGGACTTCTGATGAAGCACTGTCATATATTTTCAAGCTATTATTGGTCTGGTGTGCAATTTAGGAATGTACATCTATTAGACTGGAAAATTAAGCTATACTGATCTACAGCTGAACTCCACAGAGTTAAAGTGGTTGTAAACTCTCACATACTGTATACCCAGTGAAGTGAACAGTCTCAGATGATACACAGGGATTAAACAAATCCTCCTACATATGTTTTATTTGTTTACCTGCAGTCTTCTCTTCCCTACACCCCTTCGCAGATTGTGTTAAAAATCTTTCTTCATCTGTCAGGAGCACAGAGGAGGGGGTGGAGAGGCTGCAGTTACAGTGTGTAAGAGCTGATTGGAAGAAGAACTGTGTTCTGAATAGACAAGCTGTGTGCTGAGCTCCCTTTCCCGACACAAATCTCATGTGTTGAAAAACTTCTCAGAAGGGACTCATGCTGATAACAGAGGAACAAAGCAACAGAGAGAAACAAGGCTTCGAGCTTTGGAGAGAGATAAGTAAACACTACAGATATCTGTGCTCAGATTCCATGACCGAGGTTTACAACCACTTTAAATTTTATAAATTTCCCATAACTCATAGGGCCAGTTCACACCATAGAAACGCAGTCTAGATGCGTCCCATCTTTTCTGCTTTTCTGCATGTGCGTTTTTGATGCAGTCCAGTGCATTTCCCCCCCCTCTTTTTTCTTAACCATAAATAAGAACATGTGTGTTCCAGTGCATTTTTGGTGCATTTAGGTGTGTTCTGGTGCGTTCCAGTGAAATTTTAATGCATTTTACAGAGTTCCAGAACAGTTTCGTGCAGGGAAAATGCAGCATGTTCTACTTTTTTTCCTTAGGCACTGGTGCTGGTGCCACAACACTGCAACCCCTCACAGATACTCTTGTTGAGCACAGGAATGTGCCCTGCCGTGAAATATTACAGCAAAAATTGTAATTACGCGCCCCTGTTAAACAGGGGCAGAAAAATTGGGCCTTATGCCGCGTACACACGACCGGACTTTACGGCATACTTGGTCCGGCGGACCGGAGTCCGTCCGACAATTCGATCGTGTGTGGGCTCCGGCTGACTTTTTTTCCCAAAAGTTCGACGGGCCTAGAAATGAAACATGTTTCAAATCTTTCCGATGGACTCGAGTCCGGTCGAAAAGTCTGCTCGTCTGTATGCTAGTCCGACGGACAAAAACCGACGCTAGGGCAGCTATTGGCTAAACAGGGGCAGAAAAATTGGGCCTCAGGCACTGGTGCTGGTGCCACAACACTGCAACCCCTCACAGATACTCTAGTTGAGTGCAGGAACGTGCCCTGCTGTGAAATATTACAGCAAAAATTGTAATTATGTGCCCCTGTTAAATCGGGGCAGAAAAATTGGGCCTTAGGCGCCGGTGGTGGTGCCACAATACTGCAACCCCTCACAGATACTCTAGTTGAGCGCAGGAACGAGCCCTGCTGCAAAATATTACAGCAAAAATTGTAATTACATGCCCCTGTTAAAAAGGGGCAGAAAAATTGGGCCTTAGGCAGTGGTGGTGGTGCCGCAACACTGCAACCCCTCACAGATCCTCTTGTTGTATGTAGGAACGAGCCCTGCTGCAAAATATTACAGTAAAAATTGTAATCCACGCTCCTGTTAAACAGGGGCAGAAAAATTGGGCCTTAGCCACTGGTGGTGGTGCCCAGAACCAAAAATGTTCTTAGAAGCTATCAACATGAACATTTAGGAGGAATAGGATAGTCACTCAGCATAACAGGATAGTCATTTAGCATCAGCATAGGCAGTCTTGAAGGGATCTCACATTCATAAAAAATAAATGGTTACATCAGCATCAGGTGCTTGGTAGCTGGTGATCCAAGACTGATCATTTTTATGAAGGTGAGCCGATCAACCGAGTCGGTGGACAGGCGCACTCTGTGATAGGTTACAAAGCCTCCAGCAGCACTGAATGTGTGTTACAAAAGAACAGTGGATGAAGGACAGGCCAGTAGCTCAATTGCATACTGTGCAAGCTCTAGTCAGTGATCCATCCTCAACACCCAGTAACCCAGTGGATTTTCGGTTGGAAAGGTCTCCAAGTCTGATCTTGCCCCTAGGTATTCCTGCACCATGTACAACAGACACTGGCAATGGTTGCTGGAACCGATCAGAGTCTGACAAGCCTGTGTGTGTATATATATATATATATATATATATATATATATATATATATATATATATATATATATATATATATATATATATATATATTAAATGCACTGCAGCTAGCTGATTCAACTGCCTGCTTGAAGTATATTAGAAACTGTACACTGGGAACAGTCTGCAGTGAGTTCTAGCTAAACTGTATACAGTGGATATATATATAGCAGTCTGACAGTATATATATATATATATATATATATATATATATATATATATATATATATATATATATATTAAATACACTGCAGCTAATTGAATCAACTGCCTGCCTGTAGTATATTAGGAACAGTACAGCAGGAACGGTCTGCAGTGAGATCTAGCTAAACTGTATACAGTTGATATATATATATATATATATATATAACAGTCTGACTGTATATATATACATATTTATATATAGCTAACTGAATTAACTGCCTGCCTGAAGTATATTAGAAACAGTACAGCAGCAACGGTCTGCAGTGAAATATAGCTAACTGAATAAACTGCCTGCTCAAAGTAAATGAAATGACATACTCTATCTCTCTCTCTATCTCTCTGACTGTATATATATATATTTTAAATACACTGCAGCTAACTGAATTAACTGCCTGCCTGAAGTATATTAGAAACAGTACAGCAGCAACGGTCTGCAGTGAGATATAGCTAACTGAATAAACTGCCTGCTCAAAGTAAATGAAATGACACTCTCTCTCTCTCTCTCTATCTCTCTCTCTATGTCTCTCTCCACCAGCAACACACTACACAAGGCTGACGTGCAGGCGGCCTTATATAGTATGGGGCGTGGATTTAACCCCCTGAGCCATAATTGACCAAAGGCACCCTGCCTTTGGCCAATTATGGCTCTCTTCGCTGACGGTGCTGTGATTGGCCAAAGCATGTGGGTCATAGTGCATGCTTGGCCAATCAACAGCCAGCAATGCACTGCGATGACGCAGTGCATTATGTGCTGTGATGCACTGCTCGAATTTGGCGTGAACGGCCCATAATGTTCGATCTTCGTCGAACGATTGAACAGCCGATGTTCGGCTCGAACAGACAGCCCATCCATATATATATATATATATATATATATATATATATATATATATATATATATATATATATATATATATAAGCGGATGTAAACCCTCACATATGCCCAGTGAAGTGAACAGCCTCAGATGATACACAGGAATGACACACTCACAATCTCCCTACATAAGTTTTACATGTATATCTGCTGTCTTCAGCCGTATACATCCTTTAGAAAGTGCTCTTCGTGTTACAGATTTTCTTTTCCTGTTCACCACTGGGACTGGATTCTTGGTATACAGCCAAGACAGCTTTTTGGAGGAAAGGCACACACCCTCCCTCCACATTGGCAAAGAAAGAAAAGAATGTGCAGAGCTTTGCTCTGAGATGGCAAGCTGTGTGCTAATCTATTTATAGCAACCTCCCCCGACACACACTTCAGGCTGATGTCTCGAGAACTTGGCAAAAGTTATCATGCTGATAACAGAAGAACTGAGAAGGAGAAAGCTACAGGACATAGTGCTTTAAAGAGAGATAAGAAAACACTACAGCTATGTGCCCAGTTTAAATTTCATGAATCGGGTTTACAACCCATAATTTCATCTTGATAAAGGTTGTGATGATTTTTAGATTAAGGAGCTCCTTATGAAAATATAGACTTACCCAAGATAGACTTTTTGATTGGGTCAGATTAGCTCTACAAAACCGTGTCTAGGCACAAAGAAAGATAGCTGTATGAGCAGATGGCAGCTCACATTTTACCACTGGAACTTTTAAATACTAAAAGTAATTTATGAGGGCTAGTGACTCTTGCAATATCAAAATGGACTTAAAGTGTTACTAAACCCACAACAGTAAAATCAGTCTGTATATGAAGTAAAGCATACTTGTTATGCTCACTGTGGAACCTAAAGGGGTTAATCCTTTGTATTGTGTAAAAAAGGCTGTTCGATCCTGCCTTCTCTGATCCTCCCCTTCTTCCACTGTCCCCAATCCATCTCCTGATAGAACAGAGGCTTGGAGACAAGCTGCACATGCTTAGTTTGGTGTGTATTGCTAGAGAGTATTCTTTTTTTTTTTTGGAGAGTGCATGTGATCAGCACAGGGTCAATCAGCACTGTCCAGACAGAGGATCAGGAGTCCTGCAGTCTTATAGGACAGTCAGAGCATAATGAAAACTCCTCCTACAAGCTTTAACCAGACACTGATAGAAGTCACAAGACTGCTCTAACTGCTGATGAGAAAAAGTATTTAGCAGTTTATATTTATTAAAATAATTGCATTTCCATGTTCTGTGTACTGTGGGAGACCAGATATAGTGAATGCAGGGTCTTGGGTTTAGTAAAACTTTATTCTTCAAGGTACCTGAACTCTGCACTGTACCATAGGCCAAGTGGACTTTACTTAACCACTTGCCACCCGCTCACCGTCAAATGGCGCAGGAGCGGTGCGGCTCTTGTTCTGGGAGGATGTCATAAGACAGCGCCCCAGGACGGCGGCTCCCGCACATCTGCAGGGGTGCACAGTGCGGCGATCGTGATAGTGCTGTCTTCCTAGGACATGGCGCGACCCAGGTCTCTGTAAAGAGCCGATGACACGGCTCTTTAACCATGTGATCAGCTGTGTCCAATCACAGCGGTCACATGTAAATGCTATCCGCACCTCACACTGACAGAGTGTGTGGCGAGGAATGCCAATCTGTGGTATCTCCTCGCAGGGGAGACCAGGGCAGGTAATCAGGGCACTGATCATCAGTGCCCTGATTACAGTAAAGCCCCATCAGTGCCACCAATCAGTGCCCATCAGTGCCACCAATCAGTGCCCACTAGTGACACCAATCAGTGCCCATTAGTGATACTAGTCAGTGCTGCCTTCTTGTGCCCATCAGTGCCTGCTCATCAGTGCTGCCCATCAATGCCGATCAGTGCCACCTATCTGTGCCACCTATCAGTGCCCAGCAGTGCTGCACATCAGTGCCCACCAGTGCGGCATATTAGTGCCTTCTCATCAGTGCCACCCAATCAGTGCCCAGAAGTGCCGCCTCATCAGTGCCCATCAGAGCAGCCAATCAGTGCCCATCAGTGCAGCCTTGTCAGCGCACATCAATGAAGGAGAAAAATTACTTATTTACTAAATTTACTGACAGAAACTAAGCAAAACTTTTTTTTTCCCAAAATTTTCAGTCCTTTTTCTTTTTTTTTAGTAAAAAATAAAAAACCCATCAGTGATTAAATATTGTCAAAAGAAATCTCTATTTATGTGATGAAAATTATTAAAAATTCATATGGGTACAGTGTTGCATGACCGCGCAATTGTCATTCAACGTGCGACAGCTGAAAGCTGAAAATGGTCTGGGCAGGAAGGGGGTGAAAGTGCCCTGTATTGAAGAAGTTAAGTATGTTTTTCATTTTTTTTTTTAAATGTTACAGTTGCTTATGTCTGTTTTGTAATACCTTTTTTGTAAATATTTCTTGCACTGTTTTCTTCTCAATAAACAATATTTAAAAATCATTAGGCTGCATCTCTGAATTCTCTAACTGGAGTTTATGTAACTCTGCCTCTCTAAAGAAGCTACTATAGTATAAACACTATTACTTGCAGCAAGTGATATAGACATTTTTAAAAAGGTCAGAACCACAATAGTAAATTCTGTAAACAGTGCATTTTTGAGTTAAAATACATTGTGACTACCATGTGTATGTGTGTTAAGTATTAACAGCTTAGTTAACCTGTCCCAGTGATGGTCACTCTTAATCTGCTGTCCTGTAAACTGGAAAATCTTTGTGCAGGGTAAGGATGAGAGTGTGCTTGTTACAGTCACTGCTTACTCACTTCCTGTAAAGACAACCTGGTCCACCAGGGGTGTAATACTCTGTCATTTTACTGACCCTGTGGAGTTTGTTTTAAGAGTCCACCACTTTGCCCATGTAGGGAAAAATGGCAGGTTCTCTTGAAAGAACAACCCCTGCAGCACCATAAGAACCAGGTATCCAATTCTTGTATGAGCACTGTGATGGATGGTATCTCATCTTATACTGAGTTTTAAACTTCCTTTCCTCCCAAACATGACAACATAATGCCGCTCAGACCCAGGTATTGTAATCTGGGGGTAAGGTTAGGAGGTCCCATGCTTCCCTATACAAAGCAAATATTTCTCAAGGGCTCCAATACAGCAACAGAGCAGTGCAGAAGCATAGCAAAATGTAAGTATCAGCTGGTACTAAACTGCTATATGTTTCAATAGAACCTATCAGTTTGCTCTAAATGGGTCTAGGAGACCACATATGATTGACAGCTTGCTCCTGCACTTTTGTTTTAGCAAAAATTATACAATCTGTGATAAATAATAATAATAATGATTAATAAGTAGATTTTATTTAAGTCACAAAGAGAGGCTTGCTATAAGTTCTAATGAGTCATTTTAGAAAAGTTTAATCTTCCAATAATAAACATTAAAATCATTTTTAGGTGAAATACATTTGTATGTTTTGTTTAAAAAAAAAATCCAAAGCTTAACCTGCAAGTACTTAAAGTCAGTCTGAGATCCCAAAGGCATGAACCCTTATTGTAGAAAACATATGGAGCTGGAATCTATTCCTCTAATCTACAGAGAACATGGTGTGTGGCTGAAATTGGATATATTAAGTGTTTACTGAGGCCTTCAACTTTGTAATTAACAAATCTTGAACATATCTGGAAAATCAATATGCCCATAATACAAAGTTAGAATGTTTGCTAAACTTTACCCTTTTTCTTAAAGAATAAAGCTTTTCATTACTAAAGAGTAACTTCACCTGGGATGTAAAAAAATTAAAAGTCAGCAGCTAAAAACACTGTAACTGCTGACTTCTAGGCATTCAGGGTGAACAGCACCACTCCAGACCTGTGCCTCCCCTCCACTGTGGACACTCCAGGAGTTGGCACAGGAACCCATATGTGCTCATGATCCAAAGACACTAATAATCACAAACTGCACAACAATGTCAACTCTTTCATCCCCGGCTATTCAACCACAAATAGGATAACAGAATATGAAACATTCCCACACAGGGACCACCCCTCTTTTATGCACTCCACAATAATAGGCTTAGTCATAAGGATATTTCGGTGTCTATCGTGTGTCCAGGCTGAACCACTGATGGGAGCTGCACATTGCATTCTCAATTTTTTATTTTTTTTTACATGATAAAACCTACCCGGCTTTTCCCTCTGAAATTGCGGCCTAATCAGCTGTTAACATACTGTGCATCAAGTCTGTACATTATTTCTGGATTTTTTTTTGTGAAATAATACAGTCTAACATTGTTTTCTTGAATAAAACCTACCTGTGTCCCTCCGAAACTGGTCCTACAAAGCTGCCTACAAAGTGTGCATTAAGTCTGTACAATTCTTCTGGGTTTTTTGTGAAATAATACACTCAAATTTTGATTTCTTATTTAAACCTGCCTAGCCCCTCCCTCTGTATCATTGGCTTACTAAAGCTGCGTACATAGAATTTATTGAGTCTGTACAATTTTTGTGCCTTTTTTCTGTGAAATGGCACACCCTAATTTTGATTTCTTGAATAAAAACTGCCTGTTATCTTTCTCTGAAACCTGAATCCTACAGAAGTTGCTTATTTAGTGTGCATCATGTCTATGCAGTATCTGTGTTTTTTTGCTATGAAAGAATACACTCTAATTATGATTTCTGTATTAAAACCTACTTTGTATGTCCCTCTGAAACTGCGGCCTACTAAAGTAGCTTACATAGTGTGCATGAAATCTGTACAATATTAGGCTATAATCTTGAATTCTAGATTTAAACCTGAGCTCTCCCTCTTAAACTGCGATCTACTAAGGCCACTTACATAGTGTGCATCCATTCTGTACAGTTATTTTGGCTAAAAAATGTAATACAAAATACTGTTTAAAAACACACATAGAAATATAACCTAGTTCCTTTTAATAAAGGGATGTCATGCCAGCTATGGCAAACAAGTGTCAAATCAAATCTTTGCGTGAGGATGGCCAGCCCTTAGGTGCCTGCAATGCGGTGTATCCAAACACTAGATTCATGTAATGCTTTGTAGTAAGTGCTTAATGCTTAGTAATAAAAAAAGTCAGGTATGAGCATGTAGGCCTTTCACATGATAATTTAGAGATGGTGACTGGGGACAAAAAGAGGACACATTTATTAAATACCTTCTTCAGCTCTGTGTACACAAAGGAAATTAAATAGGCTCAATCCTATAATGGGGATAGTATTGATTTTGCCCCAAATGATCCACAATGGCTCAAAACTGATATGGTCCAGAAGCATTTATACAAAATAAAGGTGAATAAAGCACCTGGACCAGAAGGACACCCATGTGTCCTCAAAGAGTTGAGCTCTGTTATTTCAAAGCCATTGTTTATAATTTCCAGAGACTCTAAAATGACTGGTGTAGTACAACTGGATTGGTGTAGGGCCAATGTGGTGCTTAGATTTAAAAATGGATCAAAGTCTTTACCAGGTAACTGCAGACCAGTTAGTTTAACTTCTATAGTCAGGAAGACACTTGTCAGTTTAATAAAAGTCCACATGTAAGAGTTTTTACTATAAAACCATATTTTAGGCAATAGTCAGCATGGGGTCATGAAAGACTGAAGTTGTCAAGCAAATCTGCTTTCTTTTAAGAAGTAAGCAAAAACTTAGACAAAAGGGGTGGCTGTGGATATACAGTGCACCCAGAAAGTATTCATAGCGCTTCACTTTTTCTACATTTTGTTATGTTACAGTCTTATTCCAAAATGGATTAAATTCATTATTTTCCTCAAAATTCTACAAACAATATCCCATATTTACAATCTGAAAGAAGTTTGTTTGAAATCTTTTCAAATGTATTAAAAATCAAAAACAAAAAAAATCACATGTACATATTACATACATAGCCATATAGCCATATTATATATGGCTGTATTCACAGCCTTGGCCACGACACTCAAAACTGAGTTGCATCCTGTATCCACTGATCACCCTTGAGATGTTTCTACAAATTGATTGGAGTCCACCTGTGGTAAATTCAGTTGATTGGACATGATTTGGAAAGGCACACACCTGTCTATATAAGGTCCCACAGTTAACAGTGCATGTCAGGCACCGCTCATCACCTGGTCTTTACTATCCCTACAGTGAAGCATGGTGGTGGCAGCATCATGCTGTGAGGATGTTTTTCAGGGGCAGGAACTCGGAGACTAGTCAGGATTGAGGTAAAGATGAATGCAGCAATGTACAGAGACATCCTTGATGAAAACCTGTTCCAGAATGCTCTGGACCTCAGAGTGGGGCGAATGTCCATCTTCCAACAGGACAACAACCCTAAGCACACAGCCAAGATAACAAAGGAGTGGCTACAGGACAACTCTGTGAATGTCCTTGAGTGGCCCGGCCAGAGCCCAGACTTGAACCCGATTTAACATCTCTGAGAGATCTGAAAATGGCTGTGCACCAATGTTCCCCATCCAACCTAATGAAACTTGAGAGGTCCTGCAAAGAAGAATAGGAGAAACTGCCCAAAAATATTTGTACCAAGCTTGTGGCATCATACTCAAAAAGACTTGAGGCTGTAATTTGTGTCAAAGGTGCTTCAACAAAGTATTGAGCAAACGCTGTGAATACTTATGGTCATGTGATTTTTTTCGTTTTTTATTTTTTTTAAATTTGCAAAGATTTCAAACAAACTTCTTTCATGTTGTCATTATGGGGTTTTGTTTGTAGAATTTTGAGGAAAATAATACATTTAATCCACTTTGGAATAAGGCTGTAACATAAAAAAAATGTGAAAAAAAAAGCGATGTGAATACTTTCCAGATGCACGGTAGTATTGTCAGGAAACTAATACTCATACAGCTAATGTCCATGCAGCTAATGCTTGTGTGCATGTGCCAACATGCAGACAGACTCTGGCTAGTAACCAGCATGCCAAGCTGCCCTGATGTGTGCCAATCACTGGATCTTCAGATCCCTGTGACCTGTGTTCTGATCCCCTTGTTGCTGACCTGGCCTGCTCCAGACCTTGTTTTGTGGATTCTGGACTCTGACTATGCTCTTCTATCTTCCTGGTACTAACTTCGGTCTGCTGCTTTACTACATTTACTCTAGCTCTTCATGTATGACTACGTCCTCACTGTCCATCTGTGCTTACCCTGTCTTGCCATTTCACCACGTCCTTGATTTTGATGAGTACCTGTACCTGCCTATGACTGAGTGCCGTCTCAGTCTCTGTAACGAGTTTCCAAGTTCCAGTTTCCTGGTGCCATCCTGCAGATCGTCATCCTCAGTCCTCTTCTACTGTGCCTCCCTCACAGCTGACTACAGTCTAAAGACTACTGCTACCTGCTATTTGATACTGGCACCCATACTACTTTGTGCCCTGTGTCACTGCCTCCACTCTTGGTGGTGCTCAGACCAGAGGTGCAAGGGGTAGCACTCTCATCATTTCAGCTTCCAAAAAAGGTATGTGACAAGTATACTTGGATTTTGCAAAAGCTTCTGACACGATTCCCAACACACGACTAATGTGTAAGTTAAAGTCCACAGGCTCAGATTCGGTTTGTAAATGGATAGAACTGCCTTAAAGACCAAATTCAGGGAGTAGTGATTAATGATTCATACTCTGAATGGTCTAAGGCAGCGGTCATCAACCCTGTCCTCAGGGCCCACTAACAGGCCAGGTTTGCAAGATAACTGAAATCCATCACAGGTGATATCATTTGCTGTTCAGTGATTGCAGTATTCTAGTCTGCATCTCCCCAAGGTAATACATAAAACCTGGCCTGTTAGTGGGCCCTGAGGACAGGGTTAATGACCACTGGTCTAAGGTCTGGTGTTGGAACCCTTACGTTTTAACATATTTATAAATGATGTAGAGCTTAGAATTAAAAGTACTATTTCAGTGTCTGCAGATGACACAAAGGTATGCAGTGGAGTAATTTTCATGTCTCCAACTGACAATTGGACCTCAATGCACTATTTCATTGGGCAACTGTGTGGCAAATGAGGTTTAATGTTGATAAATGTAAAGTTATGCACTTGCAGGCTAAAAACATGCATGCATCATACATCCCACGACGAGAACAGCTAGGAGAATCAATGGTCAAGGATCTGGGTGTTCTGGTAGATCATGAACTTAATAATAGCATTCATACCCAAGATGGGCTTTCTAAAGCTATCTTGTATTAAAAAGGGGAGGGAGGGAGAGAGGCAGAGAGAGAGAGAGAGAGAGATCGATCATGTTGCCCCTGTACAAATCATTAGAAGACCTCATCTGGAATATGCAGTTCAATTTTGGACACCAGTTCACAAAAAAGGGTTGAAAAAGGGAAAAGTTCAGAGAAGGGCAACCAAACTGATGCATAGAGGAGCTCAGCTATGTGGATAGATTAGCTGAAGTGGACTTATTCTCTCTTGAGAAGAGGCAATTAAGGGAAGATATGATCATCATGCATAAATACATAAGTGGTTCATTTAGTGAACTTGGTGTTAAAGTGGTTAACCCTTACCTTGTAAAACAACCCATTCAAATAGAAAAGAAAGGCAAAACATTTTTGTATAGATATAAAAAAAAGAAAACCTTCTAAGTACCTTTTTTCCTTTTTTTTTAAGTGATCACATTCCCTCTGTTCACAGCTACATAAGAGCTGGGGGTGGAAAACAGCAGCACATTGAGCTTCCCAATGAAGGGCCATGCAGCAGGGGCATGTCAGGACAAGTCTAATCATTGGAGGAGAGCAGCCTGAGTTCCCAGCATATCTAGAGAACTGACCACGGTGTGATCTTCTGCTTAGTGTGGTCAGTTTTTAATATGAAGGCAGAGAGCCTGGCAGGAACACCAGGCACTTTACATAAAGGAAGCAATACAAAGAGAACAGAAGACTTTCTCATACAAGTTCATGGTACAACAGGCACATATCAGGAATATGAGGTGTTGGGGTAACAAACACTTTAAGTTTTTCACTTTCAGGTCATTACAGAAGAAAAGGGGGCACTCTTTACATTTGAGAGAAAAGAGATTTAACCTCCACATATAAAAAGGCTTCTTCACAGTAAGAGGTATGAAAATGTAGAATAGACTCCCTTAAGAACTAGTTATGACCAGCTCAGTAGATTGTTTTAAAACTTTGCTGGATACATTCTTAAATGCACAAAATATAACAGGATACTAACATTTATAAGGATTAACACCAGGAGTAGTTAATCCAGGGAAAATCCGATGGCCTGGAGCAAATTGGATCTTGCTTTATTGGGGTTTTATTCCCTTCCCCTGGACTAACTCAGGCTATAAGATGGTGTCCAACCCACAGCCCACGAGCCGCATATGGCTAAAAATGGCTACCAATGTGGTCCAACATGTGAGCAACTATTTTGAAGCATGCACAGGGCAAAATTAGAATCACAATGTCTGATGAGCACCTTGAGAATTCATTGAGAATTGCTACTACATCCATCTTACCAGATATTGAATTTGTTTATCGAGAACAGTGTCAAAATATCCCACTAGTTTTATGTTGCCCTCTTTTACTTTTATAATAAAAAAATATTAAAAAAAAGTCTTATTAATCAGATAGGCACATTATCTATATCAGTGATCACTGACATGTGATCTGCCTGGCTTTTTCTGCTCATCAACTATCCATATTGTTAGTGTATTTGGGCCCAAGACAATTCCTCTTCTTCCAATTTGACCAAGGAAGGTCAAAAGGTTGGACACCCCTGGTATATATGGAGGTTTTCTATTTGTTTATTTTTTTTTGTTTTTTTTTCTGTTGGTTGAACTAGATGTTAATCTGTATAATGGAGAGGATATTCAGCGCTGACAACAAACAGGACACAGATATAAATAAACTGCTAGCAAACACTAAAGGTAAATCCAAAACAAAACCTCAATTAAACATATGCATCTAGACAGTGCAGCACAATTTATTAGTGTCCATAAATGATCAGTTGGTGTGTGTTTATCTTAAACTAAATGGAAAGTGCAGGTGGCGCACACACACAGGAGACAAGGATCTCTGATCCAGTGACAGCCTTGGTATCCATGCAATTGCAGACACTTGGCTATTAAACGGTTGTCTAAGCTTTTCTTCCTACACCTGTGAGTTCCTGTGTTCCACTTGCATGTTCAAGACCCAGTATGAGCATCTACAGCATCTTAGCAGTATCCAAACTGTGTTCAGACCACCTGCTGTGTATAGAATCACCACAAACACCCGTGCCAGTCTAGTCCTGCTACACCCTGTCACGAACTCTAAGGAAAACTGGACAGGAGATGTAAGGGGAGCCTTCTTGTCAACCCAGCCTCTACCAGATAAAGGCGGTTCAAAGAGTTTGCTAAATATATGTGATGCCAATTTTCCCATTTCGAATCAGCAGGTATCTTTGTTCGAGATACGAAATTACTGATCTGGATGAGCGCTGGAACTGCCATCTGTGGACTGCTCTGTTAGGACTGCCTCACCTGCTAATTGATTCCTGCTATGTGACCTGTTTCAGGTCAAAACCTTGAGGTGAGAGGCCATCCATGTTTGGTGGAGGGGTCACTGACACCGGATCAGAGATCCTTGTCTTCTGTGTGTGTGTCACCTGCACTTTCCATTTAGTTTAAGATAAACACACACCAACTGATCATTTATGGACACTTATTAATTGCGCAGCACTGTCTAGATGCATAGGTTGAACTAGATGGACTTGTGTGTTTTTTCAACCTGACCAACTAAGTAACTAGCTATATATATAAAAAATACCTAAATGGGGTGTTAGGCAAAGCTGCCATGAAGACACTGGACATGAGATTTGGTGGTAATTTTGTTCTATGCTTCTGCAGTTGCGAAACACAGATCTATGGGCCAGCCCTGGTGATAGCAGCCACAAAGATTCTGCCAACTTTTCATAGCCAGTTGGCATGGTGAGATTAGCAGAGGAGGAAAACAGGTTCAGAAGCAGCACTAGAAAAGTGGTTAAAGGAAATATGCGGATGAAAAAAAAAGTGTCTCCTATGTGCCCTAGAGAGAGAGAAAGAAAAGGCAGCATTAGAAGTTGATAAAAATGTCTGATATGCACACCTGAAGGGGAGGAGGAGGGAAAGAGTTCTTGGGAGAAACAAAAAAAGAGATGGTTTGTCAGCCACCTCACTAACTGCTGTTGTTTTCACCACAGGCTGGGTGAAAAATGACTCATCTCCCAAAGCCTCTCCTGCAGAGGAACAAGGTGGTGTACAGGCCCAGGTTGTATTGCTGTCCTTGACCATGTATGCTTTACCAGGGCAGGGATAGATTTACACTATATAACAGCCACAAACACAACATCCAATCTATGACAGCCCAGATTCACACCCAATCTATGTCAGGTCATTTGCAAGGGAAGATTTGAGGAAAGGCAGAACAGCTTATGATCGTACACCTAATTTTTGCTATTGCCTGCCCTTCCCCCTTGCACTTCATGATGCACTGTGGATGGGCAGGTGGTCTTTTTTATGTTTCCTAGACTCTTCCTCTTCAATACCAGAACCACATCCCTCCTCCTCACCACCAGCACCCCAACCCTTCTCCTTCTCCTATGAAGGGATTAGCAGAAGAAGAGGAGGCATATGGGCATATTAGCAGTCCTTCAAAGAAAAGGAGGATGAGGAGGAAAGGGCGCATTAGCAGTCTTTAAAATAAAATGGCTGCTCTTCAACCTTGAGAAGGAAAGAAAGACTAAGTGCTCATTAGCAGCAGTTTAAAAGAAAGTGGTTGCTTTGAGCCCTGCAGGAGGAGGTAGAGGGAAATGTTGCATTAGCAGCTCTCTAAAAAAAAGTGGCTTCTGCATGCCCTTCAGGAGGAGGAGAAGGAAAACGGTGCATAAGCAGCACTCTAAAAGAAAGTGGCTGCTACGAGGAATGAAGAGGAGATGCCTTTTGCTGTATAATTATCTAACTGAAGTGCTGTTCCCACCAAGCTCTGTGGTGCAGAGTCATGTTGTTTCCTCATGCATGTAGTAACCAAATAGCTTTTATTTTTACCATGGCTGATATGCTGCAGGCAGAAGTTGCATAACACATGCCATAAGCAGCTAATACATTAAAGAAGGCTCACATTTCAGATTTCTTTTTGCTGCCTGCTCACTGTCCTGACACTGGACAATTTATTCCAAATACATAACTAAAGTCTATTTTTGGATATTTTGGGATTAATTATATAAAAGGGTTCAGGAAAAGGAGGGCTTTGGTTTTGAAGTGTCTTTGTGCACTGTTTTGACAGTTTGTTAATAGATCACATGATCACTGTAATAGCCTATGATTGTAAAACATGCAGCTATACATTCTTTCTTCTCAGGCTTGGAGAAAATTATACAATGTATTTGTTTCTTCAGAGGAGAAATAGAAACAAAAGACTGTGTGTGGAAAATAATAATAAAGATAAAATAGCTAGATTAGGACATGATCTGGGTTAGTGTCAGGGTTATATCAGGGTCAAGCAATATTTGAAAAAAAATGTTTGCATTGGTAAATGTCCCCCACCACAGTGCCCACCTCAAGGTGTGAATTAAAGTTCTCAATTTTTGAACTTCGTGATGGGTAGTTGAATGGCCTGTGAAATAAATGCAGGCTGATTTGCTCACAGAGGGTTTTACAAGTTTAAACATATTTTTAAATAATAACTAAAGGCAAAACTTTTTTTTTCCGGTTTTGATAGAGTGCAGATGGATTATAACGTCTGTCAGTTTTTATTGCTGTCTGTGCCCCCATTAGGGTGATTCAGCCTCCCTATTTGTCCTGTTTACCATCATCACTGAAAGTAAAAGAAAAGCTCAGATTTTGGGTTGTACCCAGAAAAGTAACAGGAGGGAAATCTTCCAATGGGGACACAAGATCTGAAGGCCTGGAAGTCCCCAAGACTCTAATTTTGCAGGGATTTCCTCTCACTTCCTGTTTGGCTATGGGACAGGAAGTGAAGGGAAATCTCTGCACTGGGACACAGGTGGTGAAAAAAAAAACCTGACAGGGTTTATAACCCTCTCTTGCTCTATCCAAAATGACAAAACATTCTACTTTAAGCTCCACCGATACAATCTCTTGGTGGGCTTGGGATCCACACAGACCCCAGAGTCTTTAAGAATATCATGCTTGGTTAGCTCTTCTCTCTCTTGAGATAAAATACTAAAATACTGCAAGATATGCTTCAACACCCTCTGGCACCATCACTTTTTGTAGAGCCAGCTACAAGGCTTTCCTCAGGTCAGATGGCGATGGAGCCATCTTGAAACCTTGCAACTTGCTTCACACAAATGAAACAGCAATAATGTCCCACAAAATTTTTTAGAAAGTCTCCCACCTTTTCAGGCTTTCACATGGTCCCTTTGTTTCTGAACAGCCTTCCTAATCTCTGACTCTATTACTGTCACACTGTACAGTATGTGTGATCTATCTATCTATCTATCTATCTATCTATCTATCTATCTATCTATCTATCTATCTATCTATCTATCTATCTATCTATCTATCTATCTATCTTTTTGTTTTTATCCTTTGATGCATCTCAGTGCTACTGATCTTCTGCAGCTACTTCCTCTCCATGTGCATGTACTCCAGAAATGGTCGCATGGCATTTCTCTGGGGGAATTTCCTGATTACATGTGATTAAAGTGATTGGGTTTACATTCTGTATATTTTTATATGTTTTTTCAGGTAAATAAAAAGTGGAGCTCTTTGGCCTGGAGCAACATGTATCTCTTCTTGCTGAATTTTGAACTTTGTTGAGTACTTGCTGGGACCACTATGGGATCCTGTCAGGATAGAAATGTTGGGGCCACCGTTTCTAGCTAGCTTTTGAAGGTAAAAGCCCTGAAAGTTGTCATAATCATCCCTTATTCTCTACCCAGTGGTAACTGAACTGGAACAAGTGTACTCTATTATTAATGGTTGCATTGTTTTCAAAGCAAAATACTTACCAAGTGGTGAACGATGAGGCTTTCTCCTCCAAAATCAAGTCAGCAGCAGCAGTTTCCAGATTTCAAAAGAGACAAGTTTCAGCTAAGTTTCTCCTGTAGCACCAAGACAAAGAAAGCTAGATTTCATTGCTCAGTTATTCCAATATATTTAGAACCAGTGCAGTATATCTAAATTGGTGGACCATTGGTCATACAGTAAGAAAAGGTAAACAAGAGCATTATGTGAATGGATATTACATAGCAAAGGGAGTATGGAAGAAGTATATTACAGTATATAAAAGCATGTGGGTATTTTTTTTTTTTTGAAGTATGCTATTTAAATAATTCTTTATATTAACATAGGTAAAACAGTTTTTAGATTAGTTGCAATTGTGGCATGGACTTGCATGTCTTTACTATAAAGGACATCTGTTTACTTTACCTCTAAACTAAGAATTTGATTGGTGATCAACTTGGATAAGAAAAAAACAGAGAAAACTAAAATGAGGAGGACATTGCTATGGCATTTAACTTATGTAAATATGAACACATTTGGTATGACATGTAGTCTTTATCTGTCTTCTGTACGTCGCTCACATGATAGTCCTCTTTAGCCTCCAAATTAGCTGTTTTGACTTTTAGTTTACATCTAGAGTTACAGTACAGATCCCTATACTATGTCGTTGGGATCTTTTCAACTAAAAAAAACTTGCCCACTTTCAGGAAATGTTGCATTTTATGTTGTCACATCTTATCAGCCCTCATCTAGCAGGACACAGGGTGTAGGGCAGGGGGAGAGTTCCGGACCCTGTATGTAAATGGATACCAAAGAAATAATAAAATCTGCAGCAGTCACATCTCATTAAAGCAAAGGATACTAAGCATTACTTTTTGGTGGTTGCAGAAAATTATGTATGATTCCAATATAACACATTAAACATCTCATAATGTAAATAACAATAGCAAAAATGTAGTTTTGCTTACTGATTATGTGTTCTACATTCTAATATACAGTATATACAGTTAATTGCTCCCTTGTCACCTCCTCCCATGCTTGCCTCCAGGATTTCTCCAGAGCTTCTCCCATCCTTTGGAACTCCCTACCCCAATCTGTCTAACTGTCGCCTAATCTATCCATCTTTAGACGATCCCGGAAAACTCTTCTCTTTAACTGCTTGCTGACCGCTGGCCGTCAATTGACGGCCAGGCGGCGCAGCTCTCGTGGCGGGCGGGCATCATATGACGTCCTCGCTTTCCCAGCCCACCAGGGGGCATGCGCGTGCCGCCGACGGCGATCGCGCACGCGCCGTGTCACTGGGCACCCGCGATGTCCGCCGGGCACCCGCGATTACCGGTAACACAGCAGGACCGTGGATCTGTGTGTGTAAACACACAGATCCACGGTCCAGTCAGAGGAGAGGAGACCGATGGTGTGTTACTAGTACAGAGGAACACCGATCAGTCTCCTCCCCTAGTGAGTCCCCACCCCCTACAGTTAGAATCACTCCCTAGCAAACACAGTTAACCCCTCGATCACCACCTAGTGTTAACCCCTTCCCTGCCTGTCACATTTATTCAGTAATCAATGCATTTTTATAGCATGGATCGCTGTATAAATGTGAATGGTCCCAAATATGTGTCAAAAGTGTCCGATATGTCCGCCGCAATATCGCAGTCACAATAAAAATCGCAGATCGCCGCCATTACTAGTAAAAAAATAAAAAAAAAATAAAAATGTTATAAATCTATCCCCTATTTTTTAGACGCTATAACTTTTGCGCAAACCAATCAATATACGCTTATTGCGATTTTTTTACCAAAAATATGTACAAGAATACATATCGGCCTAAACTGAGAAAAAATTTGTTTTAAAGAAAAAAAATTGGATATTTATTATAGCAAAAGGTAAAAGTTATTGTGTTTTTTTTTTAAACTTGTCACTCTTCTTTTGTTTATAGCGCAAAAAATAAAAACCACAGAGGTGATCAAATACCACTAAAAGAAAGCTCTATTTGTGGGGAAAAAATGATAACAATTTCATTTGGGTACAGTGTTGTATGACCGCGCAATTGTCATTCAAAATGTGACAGTGCTGAAAGCTGAAAAATGGCTTGGGCAGGAAGGGGGCGAAAATGCACTGTATTGAAGTGGTTAAAGAAGCCTATCCTGCTTCTAATTAATAATAGGATTTTTATAACAGCTTACCTGTAAAATCCTTTTCTTGGAGTACATCAAGGGACAAGAGCCATAGTAGTTACTATGTGGGTTTTATTGGCCACCTTTAGGTGATGGACACTGGCACTCCCTATATAACCCCTCCCATTACTGGGAGTACCTCAGTTTTTGTAGCAAAGCAATATACGTGTATCAAAAGAGGAGAGGGACCTCTGTGTCCCGTGATGTACTCCAAGAAAAGGATTTTACAGGTAAGCTGTTATAAAAATCCTATTTTCTTTATCGTACATCACGGGACACATAGCCAAAGTAGTTACTATGTGGGATGTCCCAGAGCAATGACATCTGAGGTGAGGGAGACACAAACAAAAGTAGGGCTCCATCAGACCTGAGGACCTATACTGCAGCCTGCAGCACACTGCGCCAAAAGGCGATATCCTCATGCCTTTTTACATCCACCTGATAGAATCTGGTAAATGTATGAACTGAAGACCAAGTTGCGGCCTTGCAGATTTGAGCCATGGAGGCTTGGTGATGTACTGCCCATGAAGCACTAACAGACCTGGTGGAGTGCGCTTTGATTTGAAAAGGTGGAATCTTCCTCTTCAAACCATAAGCTTAAACAATTACTTGCCAAATCCACTTAGAAATAGATTTCGATGCTGCTTGTCCCCTTTTAGGACCTTCAGGCAACACAAACAAAACATCAATTTTTCTAATCTGAGCAGTCGCCTTCAAGTAGACCTTGACTGCTCTCACCACATCAAGAGAATGTAGCGACATTTCTTCCATAGAACAGGGTTCTGGAAAAAACGAAGGTAGAACAATATCCTGGTTTAGATGAAAACCTGACACTACCTTCAGTAGAAAGTTAGGATGAGGACGCAATACTACCCTATCCTTGTGAATAATTAAATATGGCTCTTTACAAGAAAGAGCAGCCAACTCTGATACCCTTCTTGCAGAAGATATGGCTACCAGAAAAACTAGATCCCTTGTCAAAAGGACCAAGGGAATATGTTGTATTGGCTCAAAAGACTGTTTCTGTAATGTCGACAGAACTAAAGTCAAGTCCCAAGGGTTCAGGGGTGACCTAACCGATGGATTAAGCCGCGCTACCCCCTGTATAAAGCTACGGCCCAAAGAATGCGAAGCAAGTGGTCGTTGAAACAATACCGATAAGGCCGAGACCTGACCTTTGATAGTACTCAAGGCCAGCTTCATCTCTAACCCCATTTGCAGAAAGTCAAGGATTCTACCTATGACATACTTTATGGGATACCAACCTCTAGATTCACACCAGGAAACATATGCCTTCCAGACTCTATAATATATGACTCTGGAGGCCGGCTTCCTTGCACTAATCAAGGTAGTGATATGGAGATCTTTATACCTACCTCATACGCTTATTGATACATCAAATAAGTGAATACAACCTTGTCTATATAAGAACTGACCCATGCGCTTGCAGCTATAACCAATGAAATTAAATACGAATAATAACTGTGCGAAAAGGATAACAATCTAATTTATTCAAACTTACTATTGTACAGAAAAGAAACTTGAAATATTGTTATAAAGGACATTCAAGTGCTATCAGTACATCAGGACAAATTGTAGGATAGGAAAAGTTACAGAAAATATGAAGTCACACACTAAGAAAAGTGAAAGAGGTACACTTACAGAGAAACCTTACTTCCCCATGCTTCTTAGATCACAAACCAAATAGACTGAGCCAGGGGTCTGTATTCTGGTATATACACACACTTGTAAAACCCCACCCCTCCTCACCCCCTCTTCCTTTTGCTAAGGCATTGCCACATTCCTTCAAGGGTGGGGAGTTGCACATAAGCCAGGTGGCCACCCTTGGCCAACTGGAGGTCTTTACATGTCATAAACCCCTCTCTGCCCAACCCCATTTAAGTAAAACCAGTTTGGTAACATTGCTACTTTCAGTCAGCCTCACAACCCCAAAGTGATTCCCTCCAGGCAAGGGACAGTACATCTATAAACCAGGTGGTATAACTGAGACTATAAATAGAGCTTAAACTAGAGCTGTTTTATGATGTCAGCTGTTCTCAGAATGTCCAGGCAATTTCCTGACACACTGTTTAAGCCATATTGCATGTCCATTTATTAATGTTGATTATCATTGAAGGTAAAAATCATAGGCCTCACATTTCCACATCAGTAGATACAACTGATCCTGACAGCCCACGCCTCTTCAGAATGTGGGTCTCAATAGCCACCCTTTTCTGGGCTGTATCTATGATCAGACCCAAGTATTATAATCTCCTTCATAGTTTTAAGGAAGATTTCTCTAGGTTGAGAATCCAACCTAGGTATTCCAGGTAGTTGACTGTGGTGACCATACTTTGGTCTAAGCGGGCTACCAACTGATCTATCAAGAGCAGATCATCTGGGTAAGCTATAATCGTTATACCTTGGGCCCTTAATCTGGCCAGAGGAGGGGCCAGGACCTTTGTAAACACCCAAGGTGCAGTAGCTAGACCGAAAGCCAGAGCTACAAACTGAAAATGCAGATTTTCTACCTTACATAAATATGTAACATAGATATTTC
Organism: Aquarana catesbeiana; assembly: GCF_042186555.1. Taxonomy (NCBI): domain Eukaryota; kingdom Metazoa; phylum Chordata; class Amphibia; order Anura; family Ranidae; genus Aquarana; species Aquarana catesbeiana. Next base: position 262,265,724 of record NC_133330.1, read on the forward strand.
TGGTGAGCGGGGAAAATAGGCACATGGAGATATGCATCCTTGATGTTGACTGACGCCAGAATTTCTCCTCCCTGTAGGATGGAGACAACTGATCGGATTGACTCCATGTGAAAAGAGTGGATATTCAGGAACCAGTTTAGATCCTTGAGATCTAGAATGGGTGTAACATCTCCATTTGGTTTTGGCACAGTGAAAAGGTTTGAATAAAACCCCAACCCCTGCTCTTCCATGGGGACCACCATGATCAATTTTTGAGACAAAAGATGGTCCAATGCTTGAAAGAGAGACTTCTTTTTCTCTGGATTCTTGGGAACGTTCGCTCTGAGAAAACGAGGAGACAGGAACTCTCAGAACTCTAGTTTGTAACCTGGAGCTGTTGAGGAGATCACCCATCTGTCTCGAAACTCTTCCTGCCAGATCCTTTAGAACTGCAGAAGTCTTCCCCCCACTCGAGCGAGCAGGGGCGCCCCTTCATAAGAAGGCTTTAATATTTTGTTTTGTAGGTTTCCTTCCCCAGGACATCTTTTGTCCCTGGGGTTGACCCTGAGGTTTACCTCTTGAACCTGACGGCAGAGGCCATCGTGACTGCCTGGAGGCAGATGCCCTTGGCACTGGAGAATAGGGATGAGCTTCCAGTTCGAGTCGAACTCATGTTCGACTCGAACATCGGCTGTTCGCAAGTTCGCCGAATAGCGAACAATTTGGGTTGTTCGCGGCAAATTCGAATGCCGTGGAACACCCTTTAAAAGTCTATGGGAGAAATCGAAAGTGCTAATTTTCAAAGCTTATATGCAAGTTATTGTCATAAAAAGTGTTTGGGGACCTGGGTCCTGCCCCAGGGGACATGGATCAATGCAAAAAAAAGTTTTAAAAACGGCCGTTTTTTCAGGAGCAGTGATTTTAATAATGCTTAAAGTCAAACAATAAAAGTGTAATATTCCTTTAAATTTCGTAGCTGGGGGGTGTCTATAGTATGCCTGTAAAGGGGCGCATGTTTCCCATGTTTAGAACAATCTGACAGCAAAATGACATTTCAAAGGAAAAAAGTAATTTAAAACTACTCGCGGCTATTGCATTGCCGGTCTGACAATACACATAAAAGTTCATTGATAAAAACGGCATGGGAATTCCCCACAGGGGAACCCCGAACCAAAATAAAAAAACAAAATGACGTCGTGGTCCCCCTAAATTCCATACCAGGCCCTTCAGGTCTGGTATGGATATTAAGGGGAACCCCGGCCAAAATTAGAAAAAAAAAAACGGCGTGGGGCCCCCCAAAAATCCATACCAGACCCTTATCCGAGCATGCAACCTGGCAGGCCGCAGGAAAAGAGGGGGGACAAGAGAGCGGCCCCCCCTCCTGAACCGTACCAGGCCACATGCCCTCAACATTGGGAGGGTGCTTTGGGGTAGCCCCCCAAAACACCTTGTCCCCATGTTGATGAGGACAAGGGCCTCATCCCCACAACCCTGGCCGGTGGTTGTGGGGGTCTGCGGGCGGGGGGCTTATCGGAATCTGGAAGCCCCCTTTAACAAGGGGACCCCCAGATCCCGCCCCCCCCCCCCACTCCTGTGTGAAATGGTAAGGGTACCATTTCACTAAAAAACTGTCAAAAATGTTAAAAATGACAAGAGACAGTTTTTGACAATTCTAGGTTGCGTCATTTTGCTGTCAGACTGTTCTAAACATGGGAAGCATGCACCCCTTTACAGGCATACTATAGACACCCCCCAGCTACAAAATTTAAAGGAATATTACACTTTTATTGTTTGACTTTAAGCATTATTAAAATCACTGCTCCTGAAAAAACGGCCGTTTTTAAAACTTTTTTTTGCATTGATCCATGTCCCCTGGGGCAGGACCCAGGTCCCCAAACACTTTTTATGACAATAACTTGCATATAAGCCTTCGGGTGTTCAAACAAACTTTTTTCCTGTTCGCATGTTCTGGTGCGAACCGAACAGGGGGGTGTTCGGCTCATCCCTACTGGAGAAGGAGCTTGTTTAAATGAAATATGTTTACTTCTTTTCTTAACTGGCAAAAGGGTACTTTCTCCACTAGAAATTCTTTGGATATATTTATCCAAATCATCCCCAAACAGCTGTTCACCACGGAAAGGAAAACTAGCCAGGAGTTTTTTGCATGGCTTCGGCTGACCAATTTTTCAACCATAGGATTCTACGCATATGCACCAGCCCAAGTGTAAGGCACAAGGCCTGCAGAATAGAATTTCTCATAACGTCAATTGCAAAACATAAAGCCCCTGGTAGCTCAGCTAAATCCTGGGCCTGCTGATCAGGGATAACCTTGAGCACCCGTTTTAACTGGTCTTTCAAGGATTGACATACACCAATTGCTGCCACCGCATTTTGAGTCACTGAACCTGCCAAAGAAAATGCGTTTTTTAACAGGAATTCCAATTTCTTTTCAGTTGGATCCCTAAGCATTTGAGCATTGTCTACTGGACAAGTCAAACTTTTATTTACAGAGGATATAGCAGCGTCAATTGCTGGTATCTCCCAATTTTTAGTGAATTTTTCCTCCATGGGATAAAGTGCTGAGAATTTTTTAGGAGGAAAAAAATGTTTGTCTGGGTGATCCCACTCAGAATACATAAGCTCCTCCAGCAATGAATGGACAGGAAAGGCATGCAAAGCTTGAGGAAGCTTTAGCGAACCCAAACAAGAAGCGGGCTTATCAACCGACTCAGTTAGGGGTAACATAAATGTGGAGCGGACCATTTCAGTAAGAGATTTTACCAGCAATCTTTCAGATTGTGAAGCTGAAGGAGGTCCTCAGAAGAGGAGTCATCAGCCTCTTCATGGTCCCCTGAGGGGAATTCATCTTCTCCCACCCCCAGTTCCTCTGTTTGAGGGTCCTGGGTAGTAGAAGGGGACCTGTCATGTTTTCTCCCACTCTGGGAAGATGCAATTAAAGCCGCTAACCTTTCTTCCAATCCCACCAAAGCTGATGAAAAAACCTCCTCAGTAATATAGACAGGGACTGCGATGTTGGAAACAGTTGCAACACTTGCCGGCCCCAAAGACTCACCCTGTCTAGCCACCCCAGAACTCTCAGGGGAGGATGACATTGTAAGGATGAGACTGGGGTCCTTAGAGCCTGAGGGAGACACTTTTGGGCCCCTTTTTAGGGTGTTTCCACCTCCCCTTCTGACCATAGTCCGATGCACAACCGCAGAGGTACTGCCAGAAGAAAATGCGCCCACTGTTTGAGCAAATAGTCCAGCAACTGCCGCTGCTATTAATGCCCAGCCTGATGCTCAGTAAATGTGCCTAGGAAATGCCACTTACAATGCCAATGCCCCCCCATCTGCTCTTGTGTCCATCCGTCAGCCTGCAGCTCTTTATTATGCACCTGCGCTGTGGACGTTGAGGCACGCCAATGCCGTGCTAATCCACGCCCCCTCTGTCTCCCCACCGCGCCCCCCCCTTCTTTTCAAAAAAGACCATTTCCCACACGTGAGCGGGCCTCCGATCTGATGGGATCGCATGTGTGGGGGGGTGGTGGAGAGGAAGAGAGGAGATGGAGAACCATTGTGCTGAGGCGGTGGAAGAGCAGAGCGGCATCCGCCGATCGTTCTGGGATCCTCCTACCTATTCCGGGAGAGGGGAAGAGCTTCTGCCCAGGTGGGGGTGTTTTAGAAAAAAATCCCCCCTCCAACATCTTACCGAAGGCTTAGGACTGCTTAGCTGGAGGAAGCCTGCAGCTTCTGCTGACACAGAGCAAGATATGGAAAGCATGAACAAGGTACGTGCTCTATACAGCCCCCCAGTGGTGACTTTAGGCATGACAACATTTACTTTTAAAGGAGAAAATCCATAAGAAAATGCAAAATTCCTTAGGAATCTCCACTTACCTTATACCGCTGCAGGGATTCTGATGTAAAACCAAACAGACCCAATCGTCACCCCTCACGGCAGGCTCCATTAAAAAACCTTCAAGGACCGGCGGGGGCCCCTTTTTATCGGGTGACCCATATAGCACCCCGCCAGGAAGCTTTATGGCTGAAAAAACCAAAGCACTGGATCCCAGGGTCCAGCCCTCAAAAAGAGAAGTGTTACGGGCTAAACCTTGTTTCTTCAGCCAAAAGGCACGGGTACCATTCAATTTGGCCTGAAAAGACAATTTGAATGGATCTGGTTGCAAAGCTTGCACCAGCAAGGATTACTCCAGTGAAGCTCAGCATTGCACATCTTTACTCGTGACCAACACCTAAGATACTTGAAAAAACTGAGGTACTCCCAGTAATGGGAGGGGGTTATATAGGGAGTGAACTTCCTGTCTTAGGGTGTGCCAGTGTCCATCACCTAAAGGTGGCCTATATAACCCACATAGTAACTACTATGGCTCTGTGTCCCGTGATGTACTCCAAGAAAAGGATTTTACAGGTAAGTGTTATAAAAATCCTATTATTAATTAGAAGCAGGATAGGCTTCTTTAAAGAGAAGGGTTTTCAGGGATCGTCTAAAGATGGATAGATTAAAAACACTGTTTTACTTCCTCCATCAACTCATCCCCCACATCTATTACCTTTTGTATCATTTGACCCCCCATTTTTAGATTGTAAGCTCTAATGAGCAGGGCTCTCTGATTCGTCTTGTACAAAATTGTAATGTAATTGTAATGTCTGCCTTTATTTTCTTAAGCGCTACACAAACTGTTGGTGCTATATAAATCCTGTATAATAATAATAATAATTGAAATAGTAATATAAAAACCTGTAATGCACAGGGACCAGGTTATTACAAGCAACACAAATTTGCTCATGTCTTTGGAGGACTCCAGCTAGACAGATCTTCTGGATGGAGAATGTGTCTTTAGACCACAGCATTTTCAGCTGTAAGCCAGGTAATACTGTCAGCTAAATCCTTCATATGCGTGAAAGGGCAATTTGAAACAGGCAACTACCAAATATAATGAAAATAGTTCAGTATTGTGCAAGGTCAGTGCTGGGTACCTGTGCAAGCAGTCCTTACTAATGGATTCCTGGAAAGATGTATACAGAGAAACTATAGATATTGCTCATAGCATATTATCTAAGCTCAGCTGTTATTTTCAACTGAAGCTCAGAAAATGAACCATTATGTATGATACACCATCAACATACTGTATAATACTTACACAGTGTAGAACCTTATTTATGTGTATGTCCAACCAAAACCTTTTATAATATTAGATAAAGTGGCAAAGAGTTGGAACACCTGTCAAGTTTTACTTCTATTCAGGGCAATCTTAGAAAGATTTCTCTCCACTTCCTGTCCTGATGTAATCACAGTTTCACCAGAAAGGAAATTGGGGTAAATCTCTAAGAGCAGCATGGACAGAATTTAAATCATGTTTCTTTCACTTAAATTTTATTGAAAATAATGTGTTGACAGATTTGATCTTACAGTCATTCGAACATATTAATACATTGATATGTATTAATATGTTCATAGGGGTTGCATGGAAAAAAATACTTTGGAAAAATCAGATCTTGACAAACAGATCATCAGACATGGATATTGCTGTATAAGCTATACAGTATAACTTGCAGAGCATATGCCAGAATTGTCTTCACAAGATAATGCCACTGGAGGCCCTGCACTGCCAAAGCGAGTGTCAGAGAAATGGCTGTGGAAGAACTGGCAATATTGCCAATATTGGGTGCATCTGGCGCACTCCCATGCGCATGTGCATTAGCAGAAGAATGGTGAATTGGCACACGCAGGTGCATGGCTGCTGCTGATTACACCAAATTGCTAGATTGTCATCAGCTTTCCTGTGTTCCTGAGCCTCTGTGTGTATTCCTTAGATTCCCTGTTGTGACCCGGCTTGTTCCAGACCTGTCTGATTTCTTTCCCTGGCGTTGACCCTCTGGCTTGCTCTACCGACCTTGCTCCTGTTTGATCAACAGTGCATGTCCCCGGCTTGCATTATGGACTTTGTTACTTCTTACCTTCTTGCCTTCCCCTGTATGACCTCAGCCAAGTTCCCGTTTCCACTACCTGCCTCTGCCTCCTGACTGATCATCCATGTTTGGCCTCCAGCCTGGCTTCTACTTCTGTTTCCTGTGTGCACTGATTGCCAAGTACATCTGGAGTTTCCCGAGAGATATCTGCCTTGCTGTATATACTGTTACCTCCACCATTCAGCAGGTGATCACCGGTCTAGGTCTTCGGTACCCTGTTGGCAACCTGTGCTTCTTTGGGTGCTACACCTCCTGTACCACCTCCAAGGGTGTTCTGCACTTAGCTGCAAAGGAAAAAAACGGAAAAAAAACCCTAAGTGGGGCTTTAATGCAGCCAATGATGAAAAAGAATAATAGGATAGTCAAATTAATTTATTGGTACAAAAATTATTAAATAGGATCGATGACTTCTGACATTGAAAGTCAAGACATAAACTATAGTACAAAAAATTCTTAAAAAGCCAGCAACAATATATAGTACAATATATCCAAAGCAACAAGATCAAATTTTACTATTGATGTACTGACGCGTTTCGACCCTGGAGGGTCATCTTCAGAAGACAGATGATTAACAACTGTGGAAATGTAAGCATATATCACAAGATTTTTACAAACCAACAACATACAACTCAATGTAACATTGGCAGTCAAAGAGTGGTAAAAAATATACATATGGTAGTATACAATAAATACATGGCACTTATATTTATACATGTTACATCACTGTGTATTGTGTATATTTACCAATTAGATTGCTTCTAATGGTTGGCCGTAGTGTGGAGAAGTCAACACCTCCCCCCCTCCTCCTCTCCGTCCACCAAACGGTGAACTGACCCCCCCCGGGAGAGAGCGAGCATCGAGCCACCGCACCTTACAAGGGATCACACAGAAACTCCCCTAAGAAGACCGGGGGAGGAGAGGGAATGCCCACACTGCACCTGTGGTTAGATAACGATAGTACTGGGTTGGGAGCAGGAATGTAATGGGGATTTCCTATTCCCTAAATAAATAAACAGGTATTGAATTGGCAATACGTAAAATAAATGTGCATAGGGGTCAGTGGGCAGGTCCATAGATGTGCAGGGGAGGAAAAAAAAAAAAAAAAAGGGGGGGGAAGAGGGGGAAGGAAAGGGGGGGGGAGGGAAGGAAATGAGTGAGGGCATAAGTGTGGGGCAAGGAAGGAAAGAAAGGGGACGGGGATGAAAGGCTCCTGCAAACAGGTATGGACCGTCCAAGGCCAAAACGGGTATGTGGGGAAATGGCCAGTGATCAATCAGTGAAGTGAAAAAAGGATCAGCCCAAATGGCTGAAGAGATTAGGGGGAAAAAAGTGAAGGAAAAAAGTGATGGGAGAAGAAAGAGGCCAAGAATGTGAAGATATAAAAGGGTGACACAGCAGGGTGAACAAACAAATGATAAGTGATAGGTGACAAACAAAAGCGTGATGAGTGTGAGTGCTAAAAAGAGAAAGAAAAAAAGTGTAGTGAGAGCAATCAAAATTACCTTAAATAAGGAGCAATGATATAGTAGGAATGCCAGCAACTCTGAAAAATTATGGACATGATGGCATTGGTAAATGAATAAATCAAAATAGCAGATAAAAAATAGCAATCATATAAGGTAGCAGGGAATCAGTAGAACACAATGTGAAGTTACTCACCAATCAGTCTATACCAATAGTGTGCGAGTGTTCAGCAGGAAGTGGAGGTTAAAATGAACCTCCTCTGCTGCCTAATTTATCTAAGTGCTGATTGGTAATCATTGCTTGCAAGTGCGGACATTAACCCACTCCTTCACTATCCCCCCAGCCAAAGGAAGGGGTGGCGCCAATGGGCGCCTGCTGTGTGACCCCCCCAAAGTTCTGGAGAAAGAATCTTTCCGGGAACACCCGACGCCTCCGCCGCAACTGCGGGGCGCCGTGACATCGCACGCATGCACACGGCGTACTGCGTACGTAATCGCGGCGCCCAGAGGGGATCCAGGATGCCGCTGGCAGGGAAGAGGAGAGCGTCCACAATGGGTGCTGCCACCCGGTGGACGCATCAAGGAGGCGCAGGGCCCTTGCGCCAACCCTCTTACCCTGCCAGGAAGGCGAGTGTGACCGGAACCCGCCCCCCGGGGACGGGGACACCGCCCAATGCATCCCAAAACCACCTGAACATCTTCCCACCAGGGGGATGGACAGACGGAGGGAGGCTGTAGGAGGAGAGAGGGGAGGGAGGGGGAAAGGAGAACCATCCACATGTCCTGCTTCATAGACAATAACAGAGATCCACTTCCATACAAGTAGTAAACCATCTCTGTTGCTTCTAGAGCATGCACTATCTGCCAGTCGCTGCTGCCGACAAGAATATATTATTGCATGGATGATAAAACATAGCATAATTTGTTGTAATAGACATAAAATTAAAAAAATAAGACACAAACGTGAACTAGCTTTTCGTTTAGGAATGGTACTCCTATGGGGATATAGAAATGATTATTAATTATTAAACGACAGACATAGACTCCTCTCCAGTTTCTATCATTAGAATTAAAGGATCAAAAATGTGACTGGAACATTACAGATGATCCAATTTCATTATCATCACCAATACAAATATAGAGCAGGGATATACCATGGGGAACATTATTCTACTGAGAGCCATGAAGGTCACTTTGGGAACTCTGTAGTTGTGTGCTGAGATTACATGTCTCCCAATCGGGAGATATGGGTTTCCCACCTGCATACTGTATATGTGTTGGGAGATGCGTTTCCAGAATTCCTGCCTCGTTTTCCCCACATAGTAGGAACCACATTCACATTCCATGAGGTAAACCACTCCGCGCGTGTGACAGTTTACGAAGTGTATGGGTGTGAGTGTGTTCCCATTGGGGAGGACGGGAGTTTTTTCTTTATTAATAACTGGACAGTGAGGGCAGTGTCCACCTGGGAAGGAGCCAACTGCGGGGCAGTTGGAAAAAAAGGGGGGACACTCGAGGGACAACAAGTAGCAGGGCTGCGCACCCCATACGATGCATTAGAAAAAAACTGAAAAAAACCCCTAAGTGGGGCTTTAATGCAGCCAATGATGAAAAAGAATAATAGGATAGTCAAATTAATTTATTGGTACAGAAATTATTAAATAGGATCGATGACTTCTGACATTGAAAGTCAAGACATAAACTATAGTACAAAAAATTCTTAAAAAGCCAGCAACAATATATAGTACAATATATCCAAAGCAACAAGATCAAATTTTACTATTGATGTACTGACGCGTTTCGACCCTGGAGAGTCATCTTCAGAGGACAGATAATTAACAACTGTGGAAATATAAGCATATATCACAAGATTTTTACAAACCAACAACATACAACTCAATGTAACATTGGCAGTCAAAGAGTGGTAAAAAATATACATATGGTAGTATACAATAAATACATGCCACTTATATTTATACATGTTACATCACTGTGTATTGTGTATATTTACCAATTAGATTGCTTCTGATGGTTGGCCGTAGTGTGGAGAAGTCAACACCCCCCCCCTCCTCCTCTCCGTCCACCAAACAGTGAACTGACCCCCCCGGGGGAGAGCGAGCATCGAGCCACCGCACCTTACAAGGGATCACACAGAAACTCCCCTAAGAAGACCGGGGAGGAGAGCTGCAAAGGAAGCCCTCTCAACACCTTGGCCTCTGATCAGGTACATGACAGCGAGTGCTTTTTAGTGATCAAAATCAGTAGTGCTTTCCCAATTGTGATAGATCCATTAAGAGAACACACATGAAGGAGGAACAGGCAAAAGAGAGGTCAGAATCCCATTCTACTGGGTATAAGTAAGAGGCTAGAAAAATGTGAAAGGAAAATAAAGAAAGGGAAAGTAAAAAAGAGGGAGTGGCAACAATAGGGGCCCAAAAAAAAGGGAAAGTGGAGGAAAGAGATGAGGCGTCAAGAAGAAAAGTGGGTTAAGAAGAGGAAGGGAGAGGGAGGCATAGCAAAAGTACCCCAGAGGCCCTTGTAATGAGCTAGTTAGTTGCAGTAGGGCCACTCTATAAGTCCAGTAGGTGTGAGGTAGTCTGGGTGGATGGGAAGTAGTCAGGCCATGGTTGCCAGATTTTGAGAAACTTATCTTGTGTATCATCCAGGATTGCCATTGAGAGAGTTGAGAGAGGGTGATTTCAGTGCCTAAGTAATTGTTTGTATTGTTGCCATAAAGATGGGTTTTGATGATTGTACTTTCATGGCACACAACGTTTTTAATACGTTTGTGCACAAGGGCTTTACAGAGGTTGACTTGAAAGATTCATGGTGACGTCTCCGGCAGCTTCACTGTGCACGTTTAGGCGATATGTACAGTATATACAGATAAGCCTTATTATAGTAGTTAGGTCAAAGATAAAAAAAAAGGCATTTACTACCACTTTAACCGGATCCATTGGTGTTTGACTTTAGAGCATGTGCACCAGATATGCTTCATATCCCCTATATTTGAACATCCTTGAAAGCACAAGGGAATGAGGGAAGGTATGCCACTGGGACAGTACCTTATAGGAGTTTTTGAGAGCTAGCATGTTATAAGAGCTTTTAAATAGAGCTGTTCATATTTAAAGAGAAATAAAATCATGTTTATTCAGTAGAGTAGGGAAAGTAAGCCTTTTTTTATGTGTTCTCTGATGAAAACATGGAAATGAGGGCATTTTTTTCAATACCGAAAAAAACAAATTGGTTGAACATACACTTTAAAATGAGAGAATACCTCTTAATTGCTCTGATAGGCAATACTCTTCCTTTCCAACTACAGAAACATGTGTACAAGCAAGGTACAATTTTAGATAACTCATAATGGCTGTTGACAGAGAAGGTTAAATAGGAATCAATGTCCAATACACCAACATCCATTTATGAGTCAAAGGGTCAGGGATTTGAAGTCTAATGTAGTTGTATTTATTTATTTATTCATGTATATCATTCAGTAGCCCCCCACTCGTAAAAAATGCTGGCCTCACTTTCTGTGATCCAGAATTGACTCCCTTTGCAGTAGAATTATGCCTAGCCTCATTTAACTTACTTTTTGAAGTGCAGGGGCATTACCCACCTTCCTAGAGAAATGTCATCATAGATCCTTGCACTTAATGTACAATGACGCAGAGATTGGCACTGACATAATTATATCAGCTGGGCTCTCTGCATCACTGAGGACCACCCAGCTCCAGAGAAGAGGTGAAGGGGAAGAAGACCATTCATGTCACCTGACTGTAAAAAGGTAAGTATAAAAAAAATGCACGTGGTGGGCAAGCATCCAAGGGAGATGGAGGAAAATTGGGATCATGAGTAGTAAAGGGCAGTAAAGGGCAGTGTGATGCGTGTTTGCAGCCTCTGGGCTGCATTGCAATGTGAACAGGACACATTAAAAACAATTGTTTTCTTTGTGTCCTAGCAGTGACCTGCATTCATCCAGTGCGGTAAAATACAGATCACCAAAATATGTGTGAACAGGACCTAAAAGCGGAACTCCACTCCTCCTCTTTAACGTTTAGCACTTTTTAATATTGCAGGTGGGGGGAAGGGGGAGCAGGTACCTGGTTTTGACAGATACCTGCTCCCACTTCTGCTCGGATCGCCTATGGTTCCAGAGAGTTCAGAAACCCAGAGACAATTCAAGAGTAAGTATCCTGATATATAATGAGAAATAAATTAAATGAGTATAGCATCCAAGACATAACAACAGAGGCCCCCACCCACAAAGGAGGGCATGGAGCATGAGGTCAGCATGGAATCTGAAGAGATTCCAGGTGTCAGGACCTTGGTAGGAGACCGAGTTGCTGAGAGGGCTCCCCTTGCGGCCGAGTTCAGCACAACCCTGAATATGGTACAGGGATGTGGTGCTCACAGAAGCACGGGTTGCCTGGAAGTAGGAGCCGGTGTTGGTGGCTTGATAGAGAAAGTCCGTAGAGGCAACGTGCTTAGGATCCAAGGATGGGACCAATGGAAGTCCAATAGGAAAATCAGAAGCCAGGCCAGGGGGTCAAACACAGTAAGCAGTCCAAGAATCAAAGCAACAAGTCCAGGTACAGGAGACAGAGGAATGCGGAGTCCGTTTAGCCAAGCCGGGGTCAGATGCAGGAAGCAGGCAGGGAGATTCAGAAGCAAGCCGGTTGAATAAGCCAGGAGGTCCAGAGGAGTCGATAACAAGCCGGGTCGGTGCACAGGAAGTCAGGACAACAGGAAGTCAGGATAACAGGAAACACAATCACAGGAACACAGGAAGAGCTGACGATAATCCAGCAATGTGGCACCATCAGTGGGACGTTTAAATAGACAAGGCGTAGTATCACGTCGTACGCACACCGTTCCGTTCGTGCGTTCGTAACATCGCGACGTTGCTACGCACGCGCATTCGTCCGAATTTGGTGCCAGGCGTCCGCCTAGTAGAAACATTGCACACCCGTGTGCGTTGATGCGCGTTAGCGCGGCCTTGCCTGTGCTGGTTTGCTAGCCTATTTCCCTGACAGTGCCCCCCCCCAAGGGGCAGCCTCCGGATGCCTAAACGTGCCCATTTTTCGGGGTACCTACTGCGAAATCTCTGAATTAGCCTAGGAGCGTGTACATAACTTGCGGGCTCCCAAGAGTTCTCTTCTGCAGAATACCCCTTCCACTTGACTAGAAATTGAATTGTCCTACCTCTCCGACGACAGTCAAGGATAGATTCAACTTCAAATTCTGCTTCATCTCCAACCTGGACCGGAGGTGGGGGCACTTCTTCTCTCCCTGGAAAAGGACTAGAAACAACATGTTTAAGAAGTGACACATGAAAAACAGGATGGATCTTGAAAGATTCGGGTAAAGTGAGTTCAAAGGCTACAGGGTTGATTTCGCGTTTGATCTCGAAAGGACCCAGGAACTTGGGTCCCAATTTCCGAGATGGGCATGGTAGCTTGAGATTTATAGATGAGAGCCAGACCTTGTCCCCTATCTTAAAGGTAGGGCTCGCTCTTCTCTTCCTATCGTACTGCTTCTTATATTCTTCTTGGGCCTTCTTCATGGTATCCTGGAGTGTCTGATAATTAGTATGGATGAAATCCACTCTGTCCTGAACCGCCGGTACTGAAGATTCTGGAATGACGTTGGGTAGGAATGAGGGGTGGAAGCCGTAATTCGCCCAGAAGGGTGATTGGTTGGTAGAAGAGTGTATTGAGTTATTATAAGCAAATTCTGCACAAGGTAATAGTTGAATCCAGTCGTCTTGAGAAAAGGAACAGAAGCACCGCAGATACTGTTCCAGCGTTTGGTACTTTCGGTCTGACCGTTACTCTGTGGGTGGTAAGCTGTGGACAAACACATTTCAATAGAAAGTAATTTGCAGAGGTTTCTCCAAAACCTAGAAGTAAATTGTACCCCTCTATCTGATACGATGTTATTTGGTAATCCGTGTAGTCGAACAATTTCCTTAATAAAGATTTTTGCTGTATCTAAGGCAGAGGGGGTACCTTTCATAGGTAAAAAATGCGCCATTTTGGACAGGCGGTCTACTACCACCAAGATGGTAGTAAATTCTTCTGAGGGGGGTAACTCCACGATAAAGTCCATGGAAATCTTCCTCCATGGTTGTTCTGGGACTGGCAAGGGTCTTAACAAGCCCCAAGACCTGGCGTTGGATCCTTTGTTCCGTTGGCAGATGATGCAGGAGCTGACGTAGGTTTTACAATCAAGTTTCAAAGTGGGCCACCATAGGGACCGCTGAACTAGCTCAGTTGTTTTTCGAACCCCAAAATGACCAGCTAGCTGATGGTCATGAAAGGTCTTCAACACTTGTAATCTGGCTTGCTGGGGAACGAAAATCTTATCTTGGTGCCATAGGAGTCCCTCTTGGCTTCTCAGGGAGGAGACTTCCGCTTCAGTACACTGACTAGAGGCCTGCTCAATAGAGGATCTTAGGTCGGGTTGGATCAGTAGGAAGTTTTGGGGAGACAAAATTGTACTGGGGGCAATTTCTTCAGGCGTGTCCGGAAACATCCGGAATAAGGCGTCCGCCTTTCCATTCTTCGACCCTGGGCGATAGGTTAAGTGAAAATTAAACCGAGAGAAAAATAGTGCCCATCGAGCCTGTCGGGGTCTTAGGCGTTTGGCCGTACGGAGATATTCTAAGTTCTTGTGGTCCGTAAAAATCAGGATGGGATGAGTGGCACCTTCCAGGAGATACCTCCATTCCTCGAGAGCTGTCTTGATTGCCAAAAGTTCCCGATCCCCCACATCGTAATTCCTCTCAGGAGGGCTCATTTTCCGTGAGGAAAAGGCCACGGGATGCAGCAGTGCTTTGGGACCCTGACGCTGAGATAGAATCGCCCCTGTGGCGACTTCTGAGGCATCGACTTCCAGGACGTAGGGTAGAGCAGCGTCAGGGTGTTGCAGAATTGGGGCAGAAGTGAAGAAGGTCTTAAGCTGATCGAAGGCGGACTGTGCAGCTGCTGACCACTTAAACTTGGTATGCTGGCGGGTTGTCTGAGTAATAGGTGCTACAATGGTGGAGAAATTCTTTATAAACCTTCTGTAGAAGTTGGCGAAGCCAATGAATCTCTGTACACCCTTCTTGTCAGAAGGGGCCGGCCAATCAAGGATGGACTTTACTTTTTGAGGATCCATGGCGATTCCACCTGTGGTGATGATAAGACCCAGGAATTGAATTGAAGTTTTTTCGAAATCGCACTTTTCAGATTTGACGAATAACCCATGGGTTCTGAGGATGCTCAGTACCTTCTTCACGTGTATTCTATGGAGTTCCAGAGTGGCAGAAAAAATAAGAATGTCGTCAAGGTAGACAACAACAAAATGATCTAAATGTTCCCGGAAGATGTCATTTATGAAATGCTGAAAGGTCGCCGGGGCATTGCACAACCCAAACGGCATGACTAGGTACTCAAAATGTCCAAATCTTGTTCTGAAAGCCGTTTTCCACTCGTCCCCCTCTCGGATGCGGACGAGATTATAGGCACCACGGAGGTCGAGTTTGGTAAAGATGTGTGCTGTGCGGAACCTTTGAAAAAGCTCAGGGATGAGCGGGAGTGGGTAGCGGTTCTTAAGGGTAATTTTGTTTAACTCCCTGTAGTCCACACATGGTCTCAGTGTCTTGTCCTTCTTCTCAACAAAGAAGATTCCGGCACCTGCAGGGGAAGAAGAAGGACGGATAAAACCTTTTTCAAGATTCTCATCAATATATTGTCTCAAGGTCTCAAGCTCAGTCTCGGAGAGGGGGAATATACGACCAAAAGGAATAGTAGCTCCTGGTAGTAATTCAATGGGGCAGTCGTAAGGACGGTGTGGCGGTAAGGTGTCTGCTTTCTTTTTATCGAAGACATCAAGAAATTCCAGGTAAGCTGCTGGTACATTAGGATCCGGACTCGGTGTGGATTGTACAGTCAGGCAACTGGAAAAGTCCTGGAATTCGGGGGTCAAACAATGTTGTTGGCACTAGGGAGATGTAAGGAGTACCTCCTTCTTGGACCAATCAATCTGAGGATTGTGTGCTTGTAGCCATGGGATTCCCAGGATGACTGGGAACATAGGGGAACTTAAGACATCAAATCTGAGAAACTCCTGATGACCAGAATTGGTAGTGGTAAGAATAGGTATGGTTTCCTGGGTGACATGACCCGAGCTTGGCAAGGAGCCGTCAGCCAGATGAACTGTTAGTCTCTGTTCCTTATAGTTTAACGGAATAGCTAGATCTTTAGCCAAGGCCAAGTCCAAGAAGCAACTACACGCCCCGGAATCCAGTATTGCTTGGAGGTGGATCTCCTTACCTGCCACTAGCAATGTAACAGGAAGTGAGATATGGGCAGAGGAAGACCTGGATGCTTGAAGGTGAGTACGGAGGGTCGGTTTTCTTGGTCTTATAGGGCAGTAATCTATGAAATGTCCTGATTCCCCGCAGTAGAAGCAAAGTCTCGCCTGCCGGCGATAAAGTCTCACCCCAGGAGTTAATGCTGGATGGAACATGCCGACTTGTAAGGGAGCTGATGCAGACTGAACTTGGGGCAGGTTCCGAGTGGAGCAAGAGGCCTGGTCACGTTCACCCTGACGTTCCCGTAAACGTCTGTCAAGCTGAATAGTTAACTGGATGAGATCTTCAAGTGTGGCCGGACCCTGTAACCTGGCTAACTCATCCTTGAGGGCCTCTGATAACCCCATTCGATATTGGTATTTTAATGCTGCCTCATTCCAACCAGAATCCATGGACCATGTGCGGAACTCCACTGTATAGTCCTCCGCAGGGCGCTGACCCTGACGGAGGGAATGTAGATTTGCTTCGGCAGAGGCTACCCGTAGGGGATCATCATATAACCGAGCCATGACTTCAAAGAACTGATCCATAGTGTTGATGGAGGGACTGCTTCGTTCCAACAGGCCATGGGCCCAGGTCTGTGGTTCACCACGTAATAGGGAGATAGTGAACCCCACCTTGACTGTTTCACTGCAAAAAGTCTGTGGTTGCAAGTCAAAGTATAAGTAGCAGGAGTTTTTAAAAGACCTAAATTTTCTTCGATCGCCACGGAAACATTCTGGCATTGGGACACGTGGTTCTGGAGGGACCATGATCCCAGCAGCTGCCGCTGGAGGTGGACCTTGAACCGAGGAGGAGGATGACTCAGGTAGGTGCTGCAGACGTTCCTCCAACCGGAAGTATTCCTCCTGAAGCTTCTGAATGACTGGGGTAAAGGCCGTGATTTGCTGGAGAATGGCCTTCATCGGGGAGTCACCTCCGTCGGTCTCTGACATGGCTGGATTATACTGTCAGGACCTTGGTAGGAGACCGAGTTGCTGAGAGGGCTCCCCTTGCGGCCGAGTGCAGCACAACCCTGAATATGGTACAGGGATGTGGTGCTCACAGAAGCACGGGTTGCCTGGAAGTAGGAGCCGGTGTTGGTGGCTTGATAGAGAAAGTCCGTAGAGGCAACGTGCTTAGGATCCAAGGATGGGACCAATGGAAGTCCAATAGGAAAATCAGAAGCCAGGCCAGGGGGTCAAACACAGTAAGCAGTCCGAGAATCAAAGCAACAAGTCCAGGTACAGGAGACAGAGGAATGCGGAGTCCGTTTAGCCAAGCCGGGGTCAGATGCAGGAAGCAGGCAGGGAGATTCAGAAGCAAGCCGGTTGAATAAGCCAGGAGGTCCAGAGGAGTCGATAACAAGCCGGGTCGGTGCACAGGAAGTCAGGACAACAGGAAGTCAGGATAACAGGAAACACAATCACAGGAACACAGGAAGAGCTGACGATAATCCAGCAATGTGGCACCATCAGTGGGACGTTTAAATAGACAAGGCGTAGTATCACGTCGTACGCACACCGTTCCGTTCGTGCGTTCGTAACATCGCGACGTTGCTACGCACGCGCATTCGTCCGAATTTGGTGCCAGGCGTCCGCCTAGTAGAAACATTGCACACCCGTGTGCGTTGATGCGCGTTAGCGCGGCCTTGCCTGTGCTGGTTTGCTAGCCTATTTCCCTGACACCAGGTATATATATGCATATATTGGTGGCTATTTTGCAAGAAAGACTAACAATGGTACTTACTTCAAGATCCTATATGTCCCAGTGTTTTTGATAGTCAATTATCGTGATGGAAAAATAGAAGATCCTACAGAAGAGTAAAAAAAGGTCCACTCCACTGGGAATGACTAATAGTGCCGGACAACCAGGAACTCACAGAAGTCTGCATAAAATAATTGAATTGTTGAAGATATATAATTGCAACAAATGGCAAAATTAATAATACATGTTGAAAAATTACATTGTAACCACAAAAACAGAAACATAGACATGACAAAACAAAACAAGACAAACAGAACACTAAAAGGACAGAAGGGAAAAAAAGGAACCAGTACACAGGGCAATATCCACAAAGCACGTATGCATCATCTGATGCGACATGGTCACATTAAGTGGTCATGTTTACCTGATGTAAAACCCTCAAGAAAAGGTCTATAGCTTAGAATCTCATTTAAACCCTGGGCTAGTGTCTTTAAGGCCAAAAATCCATCGGGATTCCCTCTGTAATATAAACTTATTCCAATTGCCTCCCCTACTGTTTTGTTCAGCATGTTCCAAAGCCCAAAATGTGAGCTTGGGAACATGATAATTGTGTACTTGAACCATATGCTGTCCTATTGGGGAATAGATGTTACCTATCTCAGCTAAATGGGTATGGTCATATGTCCTTCTCCAAAACTCACGAATGGGTTTGCCAATATAAAATGCACCACACTGACACATTATGATATAAATTATGCTTGTGGTTTGGCAAGTAACATAGCCTTTGGGGCGAAAAATACATCCATTCAGAAGAAAAGGGGTAGGATCACTACAAGTTGGTTAGAGGATTTTTTTATGGACTCATCACATTCATGGATTATTTGAGTATGTAGTGCATTATTATCTGGTTGATGCCAAGCACTTTACTTTTTTGTCGTATTCTTTACATGACATAAAGGTGCCTCAACTAAGCTAAATAATAGGTAAATGTGGAGGGCAAATTAGTTTTATAAATGCTTCAAATGGTTTGATTGGCGTGTAGCAACAAATATTAGAATGGGAGATAAAGCTAACTACAACTATTCCTTAACACATTCTCTCTCACCTCCTTCTACCTATCCTGCATACCTTATATAAAAAAAATATGTGTACTTACCTTATTTTCTAATCAAGTCTGGTCACGTGTTCCAACAGCTCCAGTTCCCCTGTGTCAGTGATCGACTTCAGCAGGAAGAGGAGTGAGCGTCAAAAATTGAATTTCCTTGAGAGCATATGGGTGACATCATGGCTCTATATAGGGGATGTAACATAGGTAGGAGGAAGTGGGAGGGAACATTTTTAAAAATAGTTATAATTAGGCTTTACTAACACTTTAAATCCCAACTCAGGCCACTCTGATTTTTACAGTTTTCACTCCTAAATATTTACTATATCTATTTGGTCACTAAACACTTGCTTACTTGAATAGTTGTCTGTAAACTGCATTGAGATGCTCCCAGAAAGTACAGTGGAAGCCATGATTCTGGCTCCCTCCTGGTGTTGTGCCAGAATCACAGCCAGTGATGATGCTATTGCTATGCATTGCGAATGGCAAAGCACTGGAAGGGGGGTGGAGGCACAACACCAGAACTGATGTCTGTCACAGACATCTTTCTGGTGAGGCTGGAAGCTGGAAGCATAGCTTTCGCTGTATATTCTAGAAGCATCTTAAAGCGGAATTCAACTTCAGCACCACAAACTGAAGATGCTATTTAATTCATTTTTATTATTCAAAGCAAATTCACCCATCCATCCATGTGTCCATACTTTATTTTTTATGAGAAATTTAAAGAACACCCACCTAGCATTTCTAGCAGTGGTCATCTTTAGTAAGGGCAGATGATTCATGCAGCATTTACTTCCTGGAATCCATCTGCCCTTAGCTCAGGCATGAGTGTATGCGTCACTGTATGCCTGGTCATGAGCTGTCAACCAGTGTATAGGGAAGCAGGCACTATCTGTGTTCTATCAGCTGCAGTGGAGTACAGAGGAGAAATCCGGGGTCTAATAGACCCCGAATGTCTCATAAAGAGGACCTTGCTTTGCACAATGGTGTGCAGTCATGTTGGAAGAGGAAGTGGCCACCCCCAAACTGTTCCCACAAAGTTGGGAGCATGAAATTGTGCAAAATTGGACTTGGTATGCTGACGAGGCCAAGCTCAACCCCTGAAAAACAACCCCACACCATATACCCCCCTCCACCAAATTATTTTGACTTGTGCACAAAGAAAGGTACATAAAGGCATGGATGAGCGCGTTTGGGGTGGAGGAACTTGACTGGCCTGCACAGAGTCCTGACTTCAACCAGATAGAACACCTTTGGGATGAATTAGAGCGGAGACTGCGAGCCAGGCATTCTCGTCCAACATCAGTGCCACATTCCCATAGACACACTCCTAAACCATGTGGACAGCCTTCCCAGAAGAGTTGAAGCTGTTATAGCTTCAAAGGGTGTACCAACTCAATATTAAACCCTATGGACTAAAGTGGGGTACACGCTATAAAAAAATTAGGCGAACGTTTGTCCGATTTTTCTCGTTGTTACACAGCAAATCGGAATAGATGAACGGATATTTGTATGAAAATTCTCATACGACAAAGGCTTTTTTTTTTGTTGTTGTTTATTGTTTCTGATCATGCACAGTCTTTCTTTTCTGATTGTACTAAAATTGTACGAAAACGGTACACATTAAATGAAAATCGTTCGTTCTGTACCTGTACAAGAAAAATTTTGGAGTTTGTCCCTTCGGGAATTTTCATACGAAAATTCGGAATCGGCTGTCTAAAGTCGGATACACACTATACGAAAATCGTACAAACATTCTTTGGACGAAAATGTTCGCCCGATTTTCTTATAGTGTGTACGAGCCTTAGGACTGGGATGCCATTAAAGTTCATGCGCGTTTAAAGGCAGGCGTCACAATACTTTTTTTTTTTTTTTTAATAAGTATTGTTAATATTGCTGATGATGTTAAAAAATTGAAATGTATGCTGTGACCATAGATTTCCTATTACATAGTTACAGTTACACAGTTACATAGTAGGTGAGGTTGAAAAGTCCATCAAGTCCAACCGTGTGATTTTATGTCAGTATTACATTGTATATCCCTGTATGTTGTGGTCGTTCAGGTGCTTATCTAATAGTTTTTTGAAATTATCGATGCTGAAACCACTGCCTGTGGAAAATAATTCCACATCCTTACCGCACTTAAAACAGGGCCGATCCTACCCAGGGTGCGAAGGGTGCTTTGCACCCAGGCGCCTGCAGAGGTGGGGGCGCCGAAGAGCCAGACTTCTCCCCTCCCTCCTTCTCTCCTTGTGAGTGTCCGTCCAGAACTCCAGTGTGAGCATAGGGCAGCCCGTCTAGCCTTTCAGTGCTCGGGGGAGGGGTGCTCCTCTTCCTGACACAAGGGTTCTAGTCAGTGGCTGCTGATGTGCGGGAATAAATTCCTCACACTGGGATCCCGCACTGTCTCTACCAACTCCAGTTGGAATGCCTCCCCCTCCCATCTCTGTCTCGGGCTGCACGGAGAGAGAACTGAGGTGGGTCAGTGTGCTGTGTGTAGGAATGGCATCCCCTGCACACCTTTAGATGTGCTCTGGGCTGCCCCTGCTAGGAGATGTTTTATGGTATGATAGATTACATAGGATACACAGCCCTTGTCCCTTCCTGCACCTCAGTAGTTCAATTACAGATGTGTTGTTTAATGAGATGTACTAAGAGGCCTTTCACACTGACAGTGCGGGGGCGTTGGTGGTAATGTGCTGCTACTTTTAGTGGCGCTTTACCGTCGCTTTAGAGATACATTTAACCCCCACTAAAGGGTTCAAAGGCGCAACTGCGGAGGCGCTTTGCAGGTACTGCTCATTGATTTCAATGGACAAGGGTGCTTTGCGGCTGCAGAGATCGGGAAATGTCTCACTGCTTGTGATTAGCGCAGCGCATTGCCGACTTCCTGGCGGGCTCGGCACATGCAGCTTGCGAACACGCCGGAGCTCATCCTTAGTCTGCAGTCTCTGACCATCTCCTGTACTATGTCTGCAGTCTCTGACCATCTCCTGTACTATGTCTGTAGTCTCTGACCAGCTCCTGTACCATGTCTGCAGTCTCTGACCATCTCCTGTACCATGTCTGTAGTCTCTGACCATCTCATGTACTATGTATGCGGTCTCTGATCATCTAGTGTACTATGTCTGCAGTCTCTGACCATCTCCTGTACCATGTCTGTAGTCTCTGACCAGCTCATGTACTATGTCTGCAGTCTCTGACCATCTCCTGTACCATGTCTGTAGTCTCTGACCAGCTCATGTACTATGTCTGCAGTCTCTGACCATCTCCTGTATCATGTCTGCAGTCTCTGACCATCTCCTGTATCATGTCTGCAGTCTCTGACCATCTCCTGTACTATGTCTGTAGTCTCTAACCAGCTCATGTACTATGTCTGCAGTCTCTGACCATCTCCTGTACTATGTCTGCAGTCTCTGACCCTCTCCAGTACTATGTCTGCAGTCTCTGATCATCTAGTGTACTATGTCTGCAGTCTCTGACCATCTCCTGTACTATGTATGCGGTCTCTGATCATCTAGTGTACTATGTCTGCAGTCTCTGATCATCTAGTGTACTGTGTCTGCAGTCTCTGACCATCTCCTGTACCATGGCTGCTGTCTCTGACCATCTCCTTTACCATGTCTGCAGTCTCTGACCATCTCCTGTACCATGTCTGAAGTCTCTGACCATCTCCTGTACCATGTCTGCAGTCATTGACCATCTCCTGTACTATGTATGCGGTCTCTGATCATCTAGTGTACTATGTCTGCAGTCTCTGACCATCTCCTGCACTATGTCTGCAGTCTCTGACCATCTCCTGTACTATGTATGCGGTCTCTGATCATCTAGTGTACTATGTCTGCAGTCTCTGATCATCTAGTGTACTATGTCTGCAGTGTCTGACCATCTCCTGTACCATGTCTGCTGTCTCTGACCATCTCCTGTACCATGTCTGCAGTCTCTGACCATCTCCTGTACCATGTCTGAAGTCTCTGACAATCTCCTGTACCATGTCTGAAGTCTCTGACCATCTCCTGTACCATGTCTGCAGTCTCTGACCATCTCCTGTACTATGTATGCGGTCTCTGATCATCTAGTGTACTATGCCGGCAGTCTCTGACCATCTCCTGTACTATGTCTGCAGTCTCTGATCATCTCCTGTATCATGTCTGTAGTATTTCTGGGGGCTCTTTCTAACAGAATCTCTAACAGAAGTGCTCTCTGTCTCCATCAGAGAGGCCCCCCTCCAGGTCCCAATAAAGTACTCTTGCTTCTCTTCATGTATTTTGTTTATTGTACCTGTAAGGATCCCAGGGTAATGAAGACTTTGTGGTGGAGCATCTGTGTGGTTGAGTAGTTGCCATAGAAATATTTGTAAAGGGGAGGAGTTACTAAAATGACCACGCCCATGTGGGGGCGCCAGAAATATTTCTGCACCCAGGCGCCTGTGACCCTAGGATCGGCCCTGACTTAAAGTAAAGAACCCTCTATGCAGTTTAAGGTTAAACCGCTTTTCTTCTAATTTTAGTGAATGCCCACGTGCCTTATTAAATTCCCTTTTGCGGAAAAGTTCTATCTCTATTGTGGGGTCACCAGTACGATATTTGTACATTAAAATCACATCCCACTCTCAAGCGTCTCTTCTCCAGAGAGAATAAGTTCAGTGCTTGCAACCTTTCCTCATAACTAATATCCTCCAGACCCTTTATTAGTTTTGTTGCCCTTCTATAGACTCTCTCCAGTTCCAGCCCTTCCTTCCTGAGGACTGGTGCCCAGAACTGGACAGCATACTCCAGGTGCGGCCGGACCAGAGTCATGTAGAGTGGGAGAATTATCATTTTATCACTGGAGTTAATTCCCTTTTTAATGCATGCCAATATTCTGTTTGCTTTGCTTGCAGCAGAATGGCATTGCATGCCATTGCTGAGCCTATCATCTACTAGGACCCCCAGGTCCTTTTCCATCCTAGGTTCCCCCAGAGGTTCTCCCCCCAGTGAGTAGTTTGCATTCATATTTTTGCCACCCAAATGCATTATTTTACATTTTTCTACATTACACCTCATTTGCCATGCAGTTGTCTTGCATGGTTTCCACATCCTGCGGAGAAGTTATTGCCCTGCTTAGCTTAGTATCGTCCGCAAATACAGAGTTTGAGCTGTTTAGCCCATCCTCCAGGTCATTTATGAATAGAATAAATAGGATTGGTCCCAGGACAGAACCCTGGGGGACCCCACTTTCCACCCCGGACCATTCCGAGTACTCCCCATTTATCACTAATCTCTGAACTCACCCCTGTAGCCAGTTTTCAATCCATGTACTCACCCTATGGTCTATGCCAACACACCTTACTTTGTACAGTAAATGTTTATGGGAAACTGTATCGAATACTTTTGCAAAATCCAGATACACCACATCTACGGGCCTTCCTTTATCCAGATGGCAGCTCACCTTCTCATAGAAGGTTAATAGATTGGTTTGGCAAGAACGATTCTTCATGAATCCATGCTGATTACTGCTAATGATACCGTTGTCATTACTAAACTCTTGTATATAGTCCCTTATCATCCCCTCCAAGAGCTTGCATACTACTGATGTTAGGCTAACTGATCTGTAATTCCCAGGGATGTATTTTGGGCCCTTTATTAAATATTGCTGCTACATTGGCATTTCTCCAATCAGCTGGTACCATTCCAGTCAGTAGACTGTTCGTAAAAATTAGGAACAAAGGTCTGGGAATTACTTGACTGAGTTCCTTACCCTTCTTAGCGGTAATCCCGAGTGTGGCTCGGGGTGAATTTTCCATACCAAGAGCGGTAACCCCGAGCCACACTCGGGGCTGCATCGCAGTATCCAGGGAAAGTAACTTACCTTGTCCCCTGGATCCTGTGATGTCTCCCCGCTGTGTCTTCTGCCCGATGCTCTGTAACATCAAACACTGAAAGTAACGAAAGAGACAATTCTGCAACTGAGCACATTTCAGTGTTTTTGAGTTGATTACATTATTGAATACATTTTATTATTATTATATTATTATTTTTGATAATTATTTATAGCTATTTATTACATTATAATTTATAGTTTTGTGTTTCAAACTTTATCATACCCGGGATGTCTACTAGACTCTTGTTTGGACAGATTTGAGTGAATTATTCCTAAGAATTACAGATCTACAATATAAAACGCCAAATTTCCATGCAAAACAATGTACCACTTTCAGCATCAAAAATCTGACATAATCATACCGCCAGGGAGGTTAAGGACCCTCGGGTGCAAGCCATCTGGTCCCGGTGAATTATTAATGTTAAGTTTTTCACGTCTATTTCTAATTCTGTCCTCTGTTAGCCACGAGGGTGCTTCCTGTGACGTGTCATGAGGAAAAACATTGCAGTTTTGGTTATTGAAGCCCCCGATTCCCACATGAAGACTGAGGAGAAGAATAAATTCAATACCTTCACCATTTCTACGTCCTACTTTTTTTTTTTACTCTCCCCAGCTATGTGCCTTTCGTGGTCTTAGCCGCCCTGATTGCACCCTTACATTTCTTGTTGTATTTTTTGTAAAGTTGGAATGCTGATGATGTTTCCTCAGCCTTGTATTTTTTGAAGGCCTTCTCCTTTGCTTTTATATGCATTCTTTATGCATTCTTACATTGGAGTCAAGCCACCCAGAACTTTTATTGGCTCTTTTAAATTTATTTCCCATTGGGATGCACTGGCTAGTACCTTTATTTATTTAGCCACACTCAGGATTTCACTGCAGAAACCTGGTCCAGGTAACTTATCTTGTCACCAAGATCCTGTGATTTTCCCCGCCAGATCCTCCACCCGATGCTCTGTGTGCCGGGCTCCGTTCCCTGCAAGCATTACTACGCATGGGGGGGAGCCCGGCGGCAAATTCAAAAAGTACAAAATACATAACACATACAATACACTGTCATCTTACAGATTACCTTACTGTATCAAATCATTTCACCTCCCTTTAGTCCTTAGTGCTTTGTCCAATGCCCTGCCTGCACTTTTATATTATATATACTGTTCTTTCTGCCTGGAAACTTGAGATTGTCTATGGCAACCAAAATGTTTCCCTTTACGTCAAAAGTGGTTTTAGACCAGCTAGAAAACAGCAAAAGTAAATTAGAACACTTGCAGAATTGAGCGATAGTGATTCGTGGGGAAATTAATTTTATTATTATTATATTATTATTTTTTATAATTATTTATAGTTATTTATTATATTATAATTTATGATTTCGTGTTTCAAACTTTATCATACTCGGGATGTCTACTAGACTCTTGTTTGGACAGATTTAAGTATGTTGTTACTAAGAATTACAGGCCTACAACATAAAACGCCAAATTTCTATGAAATACAATGTACCACTTTGAGATTCAAAAATCTGACATAATCATACCACCGGGGTGGCTACAGCATACCCATTTTTCCTCCGTGTTCTTTGTTCCTAAGATTTTATCCCATTTAGTATCTTCTAGCAAGGATCGTAGTTTAGGGAAGTTGGCTCTTTTGAAATTCAGTGTCTTTGTATTCCCCTTGTTTTTCCTATTTGTGTGATTTATACTGAAACAAATTGAACTGTGATTGCTGTTTCCTAAATTGCCCCGTATTTCCACATCCGTGATCAGGTCTGTATTGTTGGTAATCAGCAGGTCTAGTAACACTTTGTTTCTAGTTGGTGCATTTACCATCTTACCCATGAAATTGTCCTGCAAGACATTTAGGAACTCGCGAGCCTTAGATGAATGCGTGGTTCCTTCCGCCCAGTCTATGTCTGGATAATTAAAATCCCCCATTATAATAGCACTTCCCATACTTGCCGCTAATCCAAATTGTAATAGGAGGTCCACCTCTGCCTCCTCCCTCTTGTTAGGGGGCCTATAGCATACTCCCAGTATTACTTCCCCTTAGTTTCCTCCCTTTGTAGCTCTACCCATAAGGATTCCACCTCCTCCCTTGCTCCATTAGTGTTGTCGCCTCTCCCATTCACTTGTACAACATTTTTGATATACAAGCAAGAATTGTGTTAAAAGATTATTAAAATGTTATTGGATGGGAGTTTCCCCTCATCCAATTCACATTACATGAGTGTGTGTCCGGCTCTCAATGGAGCCAGTTCACTCATCTCCGATGCAGCTGCAGAACGAATTGCACAGGGGTTCTGTGCATCTTTGGCTCCATTTCCGGTCCGAATTCAGGGAAAAATTTGGGCCTGATTCGTCTCTGAAACGGAGAGCAGGGAAGCACTGGACCCCTGCTGTGAGCAGCATCAGTATTAGGTGTGAAATATGAAAATGTGGCGCTCACAAATAGTAAACGTGCAAAACTAAATATAAATGTGTGCAGATGTGAATAGCCAGATTGATTTGGTACCTGGCGATTCTGCTGAGAAATTCTAATAGGAATCCTTTGATCTGATGTGTACATCACTACCCCTGAACTTCTCTGGATATCATCATTTAAGCCTGTAGTGACCCCCAGACTGCAAAGCTGGGGGTCATTGTCATTTGGTGAGTGGGGACACATATGGGGGTGTTGGTTTGCACCTGAAAAGTTCTGGAGCATCTGTGGTTTACTGCACCTGAAAAGTTTTTCCATTGTGGATTAGAACATTTAGAATATTTTATTTGGACTTCACTTCACATGGATTTTGCTTTGTCTATTCACATCTGCACCTACTTATATTTAGTTTTGCACGTTTACTATTTGTGAGTGCCACATTTTCATATTTTACAATTTCTAGTGAGTAGCACTTTGTGTGTGGCAGCTGCTTTAGTTTTCTTTTTCACTGTTTTTTCACCATTTAGCGCAAGTTTATATTTTAGGATATATAGTTTACTATGGTATTAGGTGTGAACCCAGCCTTGAGCTTTGTATACAGCACAACAACAAAGACAACATAGAAAAACATATAAAAAGGCACCCAGAGCTCCACATGCTGGCTGAAAATGAAAATTCTAAATATTTTTCTGTAAATTTACATATTTACCTAACTTAAAAAAAAAAAAAAAAACATATTACAGCTTTAAATATTTGCCTTTATGAACCATATGAATTAAAGAAAATATATACAAAACCACTATGTATTTTCTTCGAACTTGTAGCATATTATTCCCATATCCCCATTTTTTCTATTGTAATGAAGGCAGCAAATACTGTAGCCTATCTTTTGTTCACGACATGGAAGCTTCTTCCCTCTCCATCCTCAGTCTATTACAAATGAGAAGGCAAGTGATCAACGGTGACTGTATTTATACCTAAAAACAAACAAAGCACATTGCAAGGGATATAGATGTAAAAGGGTTTGTATTTGATCATTTATACTAAGCCTGTAATATTTGTGTCTTGTGCGCGTAGAGGTTACAGCTATGGAATAAACTAGAACAGCCGGTTACTGTAATGTGTTTGTGTTAACAGGCTGTATCTATGCTGAGCAGATGCATTTTATGTATGCATCGTCCCGCTGCGCTATGTCATTTGTTTCCCGCTTAAAAAAATTACACATTATTGTGTCATTTATTTATTTTCCTCCATACGACAAGCATTTGGGGAAAGAGCTTATTGTATTGGTTGACCAGCTACCGGATAGGCTTCTATTCAATGACCTGTATGTCCTAGACTGGTGCCTCTACTTAGGTGCTCAAGGCCAATAAATGTGGAGTCTTGTAATTCACACTCGCCCCTCGACCTGAGCCCCCCTCCCCCTGACCACTAGTCATAGGGAGGCTTGAGCTGCTGCCAGCAAGTATTGATTTTCACTTCCCAATCTCCAAGCTGGATGGGAAGAAAAGATTAAAAACACTTTGTCAGGCTGAAGTTGAATAAGAACCTGCACTGGGGATGCTTTTGTGTGAAGAGGTCAAGGATGGTGCAAGCTTTTTTAAGATTAACTATTCTCTTCCCATGCTATCAACTAAAGGGTTATTATATTTTGCCACATGTCCGTGGTGATCTAAACATAGGATTTGTCCTAAGTGTCATTCTGTGCTACCTATTCAAGGAATGTGACCAATTATTTACATTAATTTGATAAGGGAGAGCAAAGTGCAGTTACTATGTTCAAAGGGCAGTAACCCATTGCAAATAATCGGATTTAACATCTTTTCATTTTTTGATTGCAGAAACCCAATATTAGGCATGCTATTGGTTGCTGCATTGCACTTTGTGCAAACCTTGGACTATATTGTGATATCTGAATTTGAGAGAACATTAGAATTGTATGGTTGGTATTGTGCAATGTTTGTGCAACTCTCTGCCATATTGAACCAACATTCCAAACTCTCATTTCTATATAATCGTTGTTCCAAAAAGGACTTGTTTACAGAAGGGGTTGGGCTTAATTGTCTTTTGGAAGTATTTTCAAAGAGTCTTGAGCATTATAGTTGAAAATAAAGTAAATCTTACAGTATATAGGCAAGCCGCAAAGACACAAGGGGGTTGATTTTCTAAAACTGGAGAGTGCAAAATCTGGTGCAGCTGTGCATAGAAACCAATCAGCTTCCAGTTTTTATGCCATAACTTACTTAAACAAGCTGATTGGCTACAATGTACAGCTGCACCAAATTTTGCACTCTCTAGTTTTAGTAAATCAACCCCAAGATGTCCTATAAATTTGCATTTCATCTGTTTGTTTGTTTTTTCTTGTATCGCTTGCATTGTAAATCAGCAATCATGACACATGTATTAAAAATGTGTAATGCCGCGTAGACACGAGCAGACTTTTCGACGGACTAGGTTCGGCGGACCGGACCCCATCGGACAATTCGACCGTGTGTAGGTAAGTCCGTTCATTCGAAAGTCCGTCGGAAAGTCAGTCGAAAAGTCCGCTGGACCTAGTCCGTCAAAAAGTCCGCCCGTGTGTATGACATGCAACTGCCACAGTTGCCTTTGATTGACTTTATGTATGAAGTAAGAACTCATCAACCCAAAACCATTGGTGTATTTTATCTTGCCGATGCATTACAGATGCTTATTAAACATGGCCCATATTTTCCTGAAAGCAAAAGCATTATTATACATATGCTATTCTTGCTTCTTACTCTGACACCCTTGTACACAAACCATAAGATAGAGTTTCTTCTTTTAA
Source organism: Aquarana catesbeiana (assembly GCF_042186555.1). Classification (NCBI taxonomy): domain Eukaryota; kingdom Metazoa; phylum Chordata; class Amphibia; order Anura; family Ranidae; genus Aquarana; species Aquarana catesbeiana. The sequence continues at coordinate 262,295,389 of NC_133330.1, forward strand.
ATGTGCTATTCTACAACACCTGCCTTTATATGTTTATATTGCTGGCTGGGCATGAAGACTGGGGAAGTATCTCATTGGGTTTCTAGACCTATCACATGGTACTGGTAAACATCTAGAAAGGCTAAGGCCTCTTTTCTACATAGGCTGCAGACTCTAACATACCTTTGAATAATAAAAGGTTCAGGACTGCTAACCTGGTTTTCAGAACCGACAGGCATGTTTCTCATTAAGACTGCTAAAAGATCTATGCATTTTTATTAGATGTATAATGTACTTGTGTACACCATGGACCCATACAACGAGAACCAAACTGGTTGTAGGGTAGGACAACTGCTTGCCCTACTGTCACTTTCAGCTCACCTCCCCCCACCCTGCCTGATTTTTTCTGTGAAGACATATGATGCTGTTAGTGTGATATTAAGACTGGCTAGTCGATTGGGGTGGAAGGAAAATGAGACAAGACAACTGACATATGGAGGCAGAAAGCATAAATCTGGCTCTGGGAATAATGCTGCAATGTCTTTTGTTCTATAAATTATAGTGGATTGTATACAGTAGAGACTTAACAATAAGAAGGCAATAGTTGTGAGGGCTCTTTTGCTACACAATCATGCTAGGAGGATGTATGTGGCACTCGTTGTACAATACCGGGAAGATGCTGTAAAATATCCCTAGATGCAGAGCTCATTAACCAATTCTAAAAGTTTTGTTTTAAGATCAAAACTATGGATTTTATTAGGCTGAACTCCAAGAAAACATTTTATCCTTGAACGGATGTTTCCCAGAATATCTAGAAATGTTTCACCCAACGACTATTGGGTAGACATGGAGAATTTAGAGGTGACCTCCTGGCAGTGGACACCATGATTAATACTTCTGATTTATTAGTACAAACGAATAAATACATTTGGACTCTTTTATCCTTTGGTCTGGCGCCCCATTCCTTTTTTACTTGTTTGCCTATGATTTTGTGTCTTCCTTCCCCCTGGTTCTTCCCTCTCACCTATTCCTAACTCAGCTTTATTTTCATTCCCGGCCTAATTACCTTTTCATCACTATCCAGGGCTATGCTCCTCAATATAGGTCCCTTTCTTTTCTCCCCTCTTTACTTATCCAAGTTACATTTCATTAAAATTTGGGAGGTGTATAAATTCCAACTCTGGTTATTATAGGAGCAGGAAATCTCCTAGTTTTGAATATGTTGGCCTGGTATCTGTGAAATATCGGGTCTTATTTCACATATAGTACGAATACGAAGAATATATTTATTTTGCAATCCTGTAACAATGTGTTTTTCCTGATGAGTGTTTTTTGTATACAGGAATGGGTACCCGGCTGCAAGTGAGTTGATCTGATTTGAGAATGAGACTAAAGTCAAGTCAAATTCAGGTACACACACCAATTGCCTTTAAAAAAATGTTGATTTATTAATGAACAGAGAGCTACGGTAATGTGTGAATATTAGAATTGTCAGAATATAGTGTCAATAATGTTGAAATCGACTATGATGTGCTTAGAGCTAAAAGTGGTCAACTTTTCCTATGTCGGACAGTCTTGAATTATGCTGGTTATTACTATTTATGCATGCTGTATAATATGCATGTTATATTGCTTTCTAGTTTGTGTACTTTGTAAACAAACCAGGTTTCCCATCAGAGGATAGCATGCATGCAAGATGACATCATTGCAGTCAGTATAATGACACTATCACACTGTGACTGCAAAAAAATCTATTGTAGTAACAGGGTCATTGGAACAGAAGGCACGTATTGGACTTTGGCCTGTGATGATAATCACATTAGTAAAGTAATTTAAACTAAAACTATAGGCAAAACATTTTTTTCATTTTGCACAGTATTTTTGCCTTTAGTAAATCAACCCCATAGAGAGGGTGAATATCCTTAAATCACACCTATGCAGTCACACCTATGCAGATCACAGTTAATGCATATTCCAGGTGCATTTTGCTCTTTTTGATCCACATTTTTGATCGAAGTCTATTGAACCAATAACACAACCTGCTGGTCCCTGGCCCTTTCCATAAAATGCACAGATGTGAATGTGACTCATAGGAAACCATGTTAAATGGACAGTAGTGTGTTTCTGCAAAACTGAAAATGCACTAAAAAATGCATAGGTGTGAACCAGGCCTAACTGGAGCACAGACAGCAATTCAAATTGACAAGTGTTCTAATCCCTCTTCACTCCAAAACTAAAAAAAAAAATACATTTAAAAAAGCCTTTAGTTATACTTTACCTTTTTGTGCCAGACTCCAGGAGGCGGAGCGGGGTTTATGACCGTAATCGGCTGTCACAGTGGTCACATGATCGGAAAGCTCCTGATCGATCGGAAAGCTCCTGATCTATCAGGAGCTTTCTGCTAGCTGCCACTAACTGCACTGGGAGCGCGCTCTCAGCACAGCTGTATTTACACTAATTCACACAAAACATGTGGCCACTCGGTGCCAAGGCCCACCCGCCGAGAGGTCGCATATTTGCTTGGGACCGGCGCCAAGGGGTTAATAAAACCGAAAAACTAAAAATTTTGTTATTCTATGTAATGAAAGCCTTGCTTACTCTTTATTTACTAAAACATGTGTTCTCAGTATTTATATCTAATATTGCCTATGTGACAAAAAAGATGTCTTATTATATGTATTATGCCGCATTATACTGTCTGTGACATTTTTATATTTTCATTACATTAATTCAAGAAAACCAAAGCATAGACTGTGATTGCTGGCTTCCTCTGAAATGCTAGTTGTCTGTCTGGCTCTGGCCCCTAAACTTTCTAGGTCACTGAAATGAGTATGTAACACATAAAGCTAGAGTAGTCAGAACTCATTATTATTATACAGGATTTGTATAGCGGCAACAGTTTCATGATCTTGATAACAGCCTAGAAGACCATATGACTGCTATAGGGCCCTGAAGCATGGGAGCTTGCAGCAGTCTGGCTATTTATTGATGTATGCAGGCTCCAACAGCATTTGACAAATTCATTTGGATGAAATTAATGCATATGTTATGTGTATAAGCTTGGAAACCTCCATACAATTGCCATTAAAACAACTAATACTTTTATCTCTAGAGAAATTGTCTAACAGATGGAGATTAGAGAGGCAAGGGTCCTTTGGTGGTTAAACTATTTGGCCCATATTTGCAGCACTGACCTGAATACTTGTTCTCTGTCCCTGATTCAGAAAGAACTGAAACCAAATTCTGTAATGGCAGTTTCTCCTATAACATATTTCCTTTCAATGGGCTCTGTCACATTGCCCATTAAGAGCAAAGTGACAATAATTGTGAAATGCCCCCCCCCCCCCCCCCGGACCTATCCAGAGTTCCACCACTGCACTTTATTCTGGGCTTTCATTGCAATATACCCTGTACTTTCCAGAATGGGGGAGCACATGACCATATTCCATGAATTCATACTTGGGACTTGTGGTCAGTTGCATAACAGAAGGGGTGACATCACCACTCTCTCTGAACTCTATGGGCATTTTAGTAGCAGCTGCAACAAAGTGGTCATTTGGTAGTTTACCCAGATGCTGGCCATATGCCTAAATGAGCAGTGTGGCAGTGTCTCTTTAAAGGCATTATAAATCTTCCTACTTGCACCTTGTGATTTTCACCTACATAGGATGAGCATTGATAATGTAGTTTCATTTGGTGTTATTTGTTGCTCTTTATGCATGGGTAGAATAATTCACATTCCGCTGTTAGCAGTTTCTGTTTGTGTTCAAACATGAGGCATGAAGCATGGCACTGTAAAAGGTTAATGCATGACTCTTGTCATGTAAGAACTGACATTTCCTGTGAAGAAACTACATATTCCACAATCCCTGGCTTTCTGTCTGCATGTGAGAGCCAAACAGTAATTAGATCTGATACAGCCACAAACAGTCAGAGCAAACAACAGAGAGATCATAATGCAGTCTTTCATCACATTAAAGGAGAAATACAGCCAAAGCTTGTTTGGCTGTACTTCTCCTGTGAATCACAGAAGTGTAGTTCGTTCTGCACACCTGTGACCCGTTTTTAGCAGACAGCAGGATGAAGCCCGCTGTTGGCTGACTTCACAGAGCTGGTCCAGGCTGGGTCTAGATCGTGACAATGAAGTTGGTATCCGCCCACATGCCTAGACCGGCATCCGGCTCAGCCTCTCAGTGAGCCGTTGAGAGCCTGAGCCAGCCACTCCCGCCCCCTCCACAGCCCAGCACTCCAGTGAGTGAGGGGGGCAGAGCAGAGACTGACAGTCACCAGATCTCTGCTCAGGGAGCCCTGAGAACTGAGCGTACGGCCATGTTTGATCCCTCAGTTCTCACTCATAGGCCCTATTCACACCTGAGCGTTTTGTAGCTTGAAGCCTCAAGCTACAAAACACTGGAGGGGAAAAAATCAATTATTCTCTATGGATATGGTTCACATCTCCACTACAAAGCGCCTGAAGCCAGAAGCTCCAAAATGCCTGAAGCTCAAACAAGTTCTGGAACTTTGTTTTAGGTAGATTTGTGCATCTTTCTGCTTTTTACATTGGTGATCTTTTGACCTGTACAAAATTGCAGCAAAAACACGGTAAAAAAACGCGGTAAAAACGCAGCAAAAAATGCTGTAAAATCGCGCGACTTTCTGCCTAAAAACGCTACGCGCAGGTGTGAATGGGGATATAGAGCCAGCAGGAGACAGAACCGATGCTGCAGCTGCATCCACCTAGGTAAGTATGATTCTGGAAAAAAAAAAAAAACATACGTCTCTTTTAACACTTTCACACTTGTGATGCAACACAGAGGAAATGGCAAGGCATAGATGGACACTGTGACCTGGAAAAAGAAGTTGTCTGGCCCTTTAGTGAATAGAGACAAGTTTGGTGAATGAATACTTGAACATAAGAAAATCGATCAGCCATGGCGCTAAAAAGTGTAGCCACAACATATAAGCCCATCATTACAAGGTAAAGCAAACAAACAGCACAGCAGTGGCGGCTGGTGGTATCTTTTTTGGCAGGGGGCAGCAAACAATCCACCCATCGCCAACCCCCCTCCCCCCGGTTGGTCAGGTAACAGCCACCCACTCGGTCGGTCACCAGCCCCGCACTTACCCCATTTAGGTGGTGGGCAGCGCTTCCTCTGCTCGGCGGGCGGCGGCTTCATCCTGCATCTCCTCCTGGGCTTCACAGCGGCTTCCCCTGCATTTCCTCCCTCCTCCTCCTCGGCACCCAATAGGATTGCTTCTCCTTTTGGCCAATCGGGTGATGGGTCTCAGGGAGGAGAATCAGGAAGACAATAGCGAATATTAATTCGCTATTGCCACACAACTAAGTGGGCTCGGGCCCATCCTTTTTTTTAAGCCAATTAGAGCTTCAGGCTCTAATCATGTGCTTCTAAAAAGCCCCCATTGGAATTCATGCCTCCAGCCGGGCACATGGGTTAGGAGGGCGGCGCCTCTTGCGCCCTGTATGGACGGGCTGCCACTGCAGCACAGCGAATATAACTACAATAATATCCAGTTAAAACAACAAAAACATTTACAAGTGTACAAAGCCTTTAAATGTGGCACAAGCCCAAGCCTAGGAAAGAATCCTTGGAGTATACAAATTGTGTTTTAAGCCTGAGAAGTAGCTGGATGTACAGAAGGAGACAGCAATCACTTCCCACTTTCTTATTGCAGAAAGAAATATGAAGACACGGGTTTAATTAAAAGAAACCATGAAGCTGCACATATATAGTTAATAGTACACATAAAAGCACTCAGTTTTCAACTGCCGGGTGACAGCAACTTTCCCATGAGGCAAATACCCCAAGCTAGCCACACACACTTATCCCGCCGTTTATCACGAGGGACTGTTGCTGCACAGACACATTTTTCCTCTGCTTTGCTGCCCTTGTCCACCTCCCTTTCCTGCCAGCCGCTGTCACTTGTCACATAGAGCGTTATCGTGTCAGGCTGTCCTTGTCAGCATAGGCGGGAGAGCCCCTGAATTGCCCTGCGTCACTTCGCTATGGCCGGGCACATCTGAATCCATTGCCTCACGGATGATAAATGAGCGGCAGCTTCTGTGGGCCTGTGAATTGGTTTGGAGTAGATAACGTCCGATCGTATCATCTCCTGCAGAAAGGGACTGACTAGGATCATCCATTACCTCTGAGAGCTGGGACCTGCAGGGCTGACACACACATAATGTGATGCTTGACCAGGACAGTCCATAACCCTCTGCTTTCTAAGAAGCAGCACTAACTGCTTCATCCCCTCACAGACATTTTGCTTCCTTCAGTAATTCTTTACATTTTGCGCGGTAATGATGCAGCGACTCCGAAATGTGCCGGCCTACGCGCGTTTATTGTTTCAGATATGTCTGATTTTAATAAATGAGCATAATAAAAGCAATTTAGAAGAGATCTATACATATCGGCTGGCTCTGAGGTGGACCTGGCACCGTTGCGCGTGTCAGCCAGCAAGAAAGAAACCATAACAATTGAAAAATGGTTGCTCCTTTCACAATAAAATATTTCTTCACGCTGAAACTCTCCAATTTGTTTTGTCGTGAAGCACTGGTGTCAGTACATATTTAAAAATGTCCGCCTGGTGAATCTTGTTTCACGGTTTAATAAACAGCTCACATGCCTTTTGACGCAGAAGATGAAGTACTGTAGCTGTCACTCTGTGTGGGGTTAATGCAGCCCTTTCACAGATAGACTCCAGGAGATTATGTATTATTTACACATTGTGAGTTTTGTGCGGTGAAAAGCAGATAGGAACCTTGCCACCTGTGCAGGACAGAGGGGAGCCAGACCAGATATCTACCTGTCATTTAGCACGGTGATGTAGAGGAATGTGGAACAGCCACCCTGACACATGATGTTTAAGCTCACAGCGGCTGTTGCTCCAGTTTTAATGCTGGAGAACAAATGAAATAATCATGGCAGCTTTATGACGTCGCATGAATTTTTCATGAGCGTTCATAAAATTTCACGATGCCCTCAGCTGGGAGAGATAATTTTTAAATACTGTGTTGATGTCAAGCGCGTCCTAAATATTGCATGTTTAGAAAGCAGCGGGGCTGAACTTTGAGGGGCGAGGGAAGAAAGGTAAAAATGTAATGAGATTAGAAAAGCGCACGGGTCATCATTGCCTAATGGCACTTGTGAGCAGGAGATTTGTTAAAGAAAAACAAAAAGAGTAATAGTTGAAGATAGCAAAAGCCTATGTATATGTGGTCAACACAAGATTAAAGTAAACTCTAGCCAAAACTTTTCTCCAGTGTTTGCTATAAAATATAATAATATAATATTTATATTGTTATTATATTTTATTTAATTATTCTAATTGTATTTAATTGTTATAATATATTTAAAACGTATTACCGTCTTTATCGGCATATAACACGCACAGGCATATAACATGCACCTTCATTTTAGAAGGGAAGTACTTTGAAGAAAAATAAGGGTCAGTGCCCATCAATGCAGCCTCACCATTACCCATCTGCAGTCTGATCAATGCCATCTGCAGCCTCACAATTGCCCATCATTGCAGGTTGATCAATGCCCATCTGCAGCCTCACGATTGCCCATCAATGCAGCCTGATCAATGCCAATCTACAGCCACACAATTGCCCATCAATGCAGCCTGATCAATGCCAATCTACAGCCACACAATTGCCCATCAATGCAGCTTGATCAATGCCAATCTACAGCCACACAATTGCCCATCAATGCAGCTTGATCAATGCCCATCTGCAGCCTAATCAATGCCCATATGCATCCTCACCATTGCCATGAATGCAGCCTGATCAATGCCCATCTGCAGCCTCACCTCAGATTACTGCTGCCTCGGAGGGAACGGGGGGGGGGGGGGTGCGAGCGCCGTCAGATTACATACAGCGAGAATCTCCTGTTTACTCGGCAGCCTCTTTAATACAAAGTCCCGCCTCCTGGACCGGCTTCTATGATAGACAGAACACTGGTCCAATGCCGGCCCAGGAGAAGGGACTTCCTATTACAGAGGCCGATGAGTGAACAGGAGATTCTCACTGTATGTAATCTGATGGCGCTCGTCCCTTCCCCCTCCCCATTCCCTCCTAGGCAGCCGAAATATCGGCAGTATCGGCATATAACACGCACACACTATTTGCATCCGATTTTCAGGGTTAAAAAGTGGATGTTATACGCCAATACAGTATTTTTATAATAATAATAATATAATAATTTTATTGGATAATATCTTATAATATATCTTATGTTATCTCAATATATAAAGTATAGATAATATGTTGTGTGTTGACTGGAATCTGGTCATGGAAAACTTATTATACATATGGATCCCTTTAAAACTAACCCCAAGTCCAACTTGTGCGACTTTTCATGCGACTTGACATTTCAACGTCACATAACAAGTCGCACCCAATTTGAGGCAATGGAACCATTCAAATGGCTACGACTCAAGTCGCAGCAACTTTGAAAAACATTCCTGTACTAGTTCTCCGCAATTTCAGTGCGACTTGCATTGACATCTGTTGCACAGATGTCAGCAAGCACATGAAATTGCACTGATAGTTGGCTTCAAAGTCGCGCTGAAGTAGCACGATTACAAAGCTGCAGTGTGTGAACCAGGGATACATTTTTCCTAGTGACAGGCAGCACTTTTCTGAATTTTAGATGGAATGAGAAAAGTGTAAAATCTAAATAGAGTCTTAAATCACTATCTGTGTCCCAGATAACCAGTTCGGCTCCAGAGCAACTTTTTTTATTCATTGCATACATGTAAAAATCATAATTTCTATCAATAAAATTACTTAAACCTCTAAAACATTATATATTTTCTAAAAGCAGAGGCCCTGTAGAATAAAAAGGTGATAGTTGCAAACTTTTATGTTATATTTGCGCAACTGTTTATTAAATGCAAATTTTCAGGAAAAAATATAATAAAATTAATTTTAGCACAAAAACACACCATATAATACCAATTATTGGTTAAAATATAAAAGATGGGGTGGCATTGAGTAAATAGATACCAAACATTCCATGTCTTAAAACTGCGTGTGCAGGTGATATTGCCAAAAACGATTGTACCCAAACATCACTATAGGTGATGCTTTAAAAGCCTTTACAGCTCATCAGTTTAGAGTTGACTAGGAGCTCTTGTGAAAGAATATGTCACACGCGTTGTACAACCGCGGTTTACATATGAGTGCACACCCTGGACTTGCGTTTGCGCATGTGTGCGGGGCAACGGGGGTTTCAGCATTTTTTTTATTCTAATATATTTTTCTTATAGTTTTATTTTTTTTGTATCTTTTTTCTTTTATTTTTTAATATATTTTTACATGATTGCTATCACAAGGGGTTAATAAACCCCTATGTGATAGGACTGGGCAGGTGACAGGTACTCTTTATGCAGACATTAGGGGTTTTCCCTGCCCTTCACACCATCTAACCAAGCACAAATTGGCTTGGTTAGATGTATCCCCTGGCTGTACTGGCCAGGAAATAGGGCATCTGAAACCGGAAGTGACATCATTTCCGGTTTCATTGTTTGCATGTGGGATCGAGGCATGGATTTGACTCAGTCTCACAGCGATCTCTCTCCCTTAGCCAGCAGTTGTGTTCCCGGGCTCCGGTAAAAGGGGGGGGGGGGTGCGCCGGTGGGAGGCGCAGCTATCAGCTTTTGATTAAAAGTTCACTCTTTGGACGTCCAAAGAGCTGAGCTGGTTAAGGTGATTTCTTCTGACTTGCTGTCTATTTGTTGGGTAGCAGACAGAGTAGAAAGTGAAAAAATCTCCCAAATGGAGAGTAGGGAGGTCCTTAAGGTTGGGTTCAAAACAAGCTTGTACAGAATGGAAAGGACAGTACAGAAAGGCTGTTTGGGCATTGGAAGGAACACCTGAACATTTACCTATTCGTTGGGAGCCAAACATCATGTATAATAGGTATATTACTACTGCTATTATTCATGAATGTTCCCTGCTGTCAATGGTTGTTAAGGATGCTGATAGGTGCAGGCACCTTCAAGTTCTTAACAACCAATGACATCACTGACCGACGTAGGAGGAAGCTAGCTTTTTTTTTTTGGGGGGGGGGGGGGGGTTGTGAGTTTTCCCCCAAAAAATCTGATCTGGTATTGTTTTGTTTTGTTTGTTTTTTTAGGGGGGGGGGGTCTTTTTTTATGCATAGCAAAAGTAACATATAGAATATGAAATCAATGAATTCACTTTTCCCTGCTAGCTTCCTTTGTTTTATAAATAATGCACTGGGAACACTCCCCTAATACATACCAGACTCCCATCTTTACTGGCGAGGGTCCGGTATGTGTTTTGAGGGGTCCATGTTGCATTATTTACATATTAAAGGAAGCTTGCAGGAAAATGTGAATTGACACCATTTTAAAATGCATTTTTTCTTTTGAAAATTTAACTTTTGCTCTATTACTATGTTTACATGGTAGAGATGCGCAACTACACAGGCAGGTTTATAACTTATGCACAAAAGTTATAGCGTCTACAAAATAGGGGATAGATTTATGGCATTTTTATTATTATTATTATTTTTTTTTTTTACTAGTAATGGCTGTGATCTTTGATTTTTATCGGGACTGAGATATTGCGGTGGACAAATTGGACACTTTTGACACATTTTTGGAACCATTGACAATTATACAGCGATCAGTGCTATAAAAATGCACTGATTAATGTAAAAATGTCACTGGCAGGGAAGGGGTTAACACTAGGGGGTGATCAAGGGATTAACTGTGTTCCCTCACTGTGTTCTAACTGAATGGGGGATGGGTCTTACTAGAGGAGATGACAGATCGTTGTTCATACGTTGTATGAACACACGATCAGTCTCTTCTCCAATAAAAAAAAGAACCGGGATCTGTGTGTTTACACACACAGATCCCAGTTCTCGCTCTGTCACGAGCAATCGCGGATGCCCGGCGCTCATCGCACCCGCCGGTTACTCGCATCGGCGGCGAGCCACGAGCACGTGCGCGCCCCCCTAGTGGCTACTATGGGAAGCGACATAAGGTAACATCAATTTGCCCAGCCAAGCCTACCTGCTGCAGTAAAACTGGTCGGGAAGTGGTTAAATAAATAGTGCATTTTTAGTGTTGCACTTTCAGCATTAATAAATTCACCACTCCCTTGGTTATTAGCCTTAAAAATGGAAAAATGTATTTTGACAAATTCGGCTTCCGTCAACTTCAATGGGCTTTGGATTTGGCAGAGATTTAGAGAAAATCTCCCTATAGTGAGGGTAAATCTCATCTTTAACAGCTGACAGTGGAAAAGGTATTTCCACTGAGAAGTCCTCTTTTGCTTTCGTTGTTGTGACAACTTTAACATTTTAGATTTCACCTTTCCTCCTGTCCTGGTGACAACAGTACCACTGTGAGTTTAGATTTCTATTTAAACTGAGCAATATCAGCTTTTAAAAAACGTGAATCAAATTTTTGAAGAACATTTATCACTGCACCCTATGGAAAGCTCACCCAACCCACTGCATAATGGAATTTGAAGGCACTGACTGTAAAAGGTTGCATTCCCAAATGGGGCAGAAATTGAACTACACTTTCTACTGCTTAGGAAGACACATAGATGTGAACGATCCGTTACAGATAATAGTAAGGCATGTGGTCAAATCCAGGATTAAAATATATGCAACATATGGCACCAACATCCCCTAATTGCTGATACAAAGAACACTGGATGGGAGATATGGGACTTTATAGGTGCATTTTGTACAAATGCATATAACACAATCAGTTAAAAAGGGAAATATTTATTAACTCACATAGAAAAAGATAAAAACACCTTATACAATGCACCAGTGTTCATTAACAATAAAAGACACTATTTTTGAGATACACCGCCGTTTTCACGCTCTTATTTCAACATATTTCGATGTAAGGCTTCTTCAGGAAAAGGTGTGGTGTCATAACTACTGCACGAGTAAACAAACTGTTGGAAGGCAACATGGTTTAGAATCATATTTCTGGAGTTTCTCTTTCTGGTTCCAGGTGACTGGAATGTAACAAGTTGCACATCAAAGCTTTGTAGAACAAAAACTTGGCTCCTGACCAATTGGTGTGATGGCAATCCTTAATTAGCATTCTGCAAGCAAACTTCAAAGAGAGATGATTAATGAATGTCCTGCTACAGGAGATCAAAGAACCAACAGTCAATGAAGATTACCCAGGTCACATAGCGATGATCCATGGACGAATACTGCCCCTAGAGGCCAATACAGCAGGACGGACAGTAATATAAATGTATTGAAAGGATTGTCTCTTGGCAATTTCTCATTGGACAGGAGGCTTTAGGGGTGTGGTTATGAGGGGTCTGACTGTAGGATAAAAGTGCACACAGAAGGGAAATCATCCCTTTTCTGCTCTTGGCTCATGCCTGATGGCTCTTTGAGCCTCATGGCTTTCTCTGTTACCATTTTTGAGCCCAGCTGACGAGATAATATCTAGAGGACTGCCTAGCGTTTTTTTTATATGCTCTATAATATTTTCCTTTAGTATTTTCATGTTAACATTTTGTTATTTTCTTGGGAAATAAATAAGACGTTATTTTACTAAGCAGTGTGTTTGTTTTCATAGCTAACCTTATATCATTGTGCTTATCAAGAGAGTTTTAATAGACTAGCTAACTATAGGAATAGACAAGTTAAGACATATATGCAATAAATAGAGGGAATATCACCCTTGGATAATATTTATTTTAGAAATTATTTCACAAACATATGTAAAAAAAGACAGATATGATTTCAATTACATAACAAACACATCTTAAACTAAATAGAAAAAATACAAAAAAAAACCAAAAAAAAAACAAAGACTCAAATGCAGGGCCGATCCTAGGGTCACAGGCTCCTGGGGGCAGATATATTTCTGGCGCACCCACATGGCGTGGTCATCTTAATAACTCCTCCCCTTTACTAATGTTTCTATGGCAACAACTCCACCTCTCCATCTGTAAGCCCCACCACTTTGTTTGACAATAACTTAGTTAACGAATTTGACAAGTCAAAATAAATGTTTTATTTATTGACAATTCTGTGTCAAGTGCATGTAAATCAAATAGTGTAGCAGAAAAAAAACTTGGAATATAAATATCCACCCCCTATTCAGGCACCTGGCCCCTTTTCGGATGACGGGCTCCTGAATTACAGTGGTGGGGGGTGTTTTTGAAGCACCTGATTAGAGCAATAGGCTATAATAGGCTTCAAAAAAAGGTGAACTGCGAGTGCAAAGCAGTTCACCCAGGTGTGTTATAATGAATATTCGCTTTCCTAACACTGAACTGCCTCTCAGACAATCAGGTGCTTGGGTCTGTTACCTGTCACCTGATTGGCTGAAATGACAGGCACTACGATTGGACACCTATCGGGAGGAGGGGAGGAGACACATGGAGGACACAGAAGCCACTGTCTGACATACTGCCACCACTCACCGTCGCCACCCGCCACCACCGACACAGGGTAAGTGGCAGGCAGACGGCGAGTGGGCGGTCATAGTGGCAAGATTTGATGGGCACAGTGGCAGTGTTTGATGGGCACTATGTCTGCGTTTGATGGGCACTATGTCTGCGTTTGATGGCACAGTGGCTGCATTTGATGGGCACAGTGGCTGCATTTGATGGGCACAGTGGCAGCGTTTGATGGGCACAGTGGCTGCGTTTGATGGGTACAGTGGCAGCGTTTGATGGGCACAGTGGCTGCATTTGATGGGCACAGTGGCTGCATTTGATGGGCACAGTGACTGCTTTTAATGGGCACAGTGGCTGCGTTTTATGGGCACAGTGGCTGCGTTTGATGGCACAGAGGCTGCGTTTGATGGGCACAGTGGCTGCATTTGATGGCACAGTGGCTGCGTTTGATGGGCACACTGGCAGCGTTTGATGGGCACAGTGGCAGCGTTTGATGGCACAGTGGCTGCGTTTGATGGGCACAGTGGCAGCGTTTGGGCATGGTAGCTGCTTTTAATAGGCACAGTGGCTGCATTTGATGGGCACAGTGACAGCGTTTGATGGCACAGTGGCTGCGTTTGATGAGCACAGTGGCTGTGTTTGATGGCACAGTGGCTGCGTTTGATGGGTACAGTGGCTGTGTTTTGTCATACAGTGGCTGCGTTTTATGGCACAGTGGCTGCATTTGATGGGCACAGTGGCTGCGTTTGATAGGCACAGTGACAGCTTTTGATGGGCACAGTGACAGCTTTTGATGGGCACAGTGGCTGTGTTTGATGGGCACAGTGGCAGCCTTTGATGGGCACAGTGGCTGTGTTTGATGGGCACAGTGGCTGCTTTTAGGTGGGGCACAGTGGCTGCATGTGATGGGCATAGTGGCTATGTTTGATGGGCACAGTAGCTGCTTTTAATGGGCACAGTGGCAGCGTTTGATGGGCACAGTGGCTGCGTTTGATGGCACAGTGGCTGCGTTTGATGGGCACAGTGGCTGTGTTTAATGGCACAGTTGCTGCGTTTGATGGGAACAGTGGCAGCGTTTGATGGGCACAGTGGCTGTGTTTTATGGCACAGTGGCTGCATTTGATGGGCACAGTGGCAGCATTTGATGGCACAGTGGCTGCGTTTGATGGGCACAGTGGCAGCATTTGATGGGCACAGTGGATGTGTTTGATGGCACAGTGGCTGCATTTGATGGGCACAGTGGCTGCATATGATGGGCACAGTGGCAGCTTTTGATGGGCACAATGGCTGTGTTTGATGGGCACAGTGGCAGCCTTTGGGCACAGTGGCTGCGTTTGATGGGCACAGTGGCTGCTTTTAGGTGGGGCACAGTGGCTGCGTTTGATGGGCCCAGTGGCTATGTTTGATGGGCACAGTAGCTGCTTTTAATGGGCACAGTGGCAGCTTTTGATGGGCACAGTGGCTGCGTTTGATGGCACAGTGGCTGCGTTTGATGGGCACAGTGGCTGTGTTTAATGGCACAGTGGCTGCGTTTGATGGGAACAGTGGCAGCGTTTGATGGGCACAGTGGCTGTGTTTTATGGCACAGTGGCTGCGTTTGATGGGCACAGTGGCAGCGTTTGATGGACACAGTGGCTGCGTTAGAATGGCACAGTGGCTGCGTTTGGGCACAGTGGCTGCGTTTGATGGGCAGTGGCAGCATTTGATGGGCACAGTGGCTGCGTTTGATGGCACAGTGGCTGTGTTTGATGGGCACAGTGGAAGCATTTGATGGGCACAGTGGCTGTGGTTGATGGGCACAGTGGCAGCTTTTGATGGGCACAGTGGCTGCGTTTGATGGGCACAGTGGCAGCTTTTGATGGGCACAGTGGACGTTTGATGGGCACAGTGGCATCTTTTGATGGGCACAGTGGCACTGCGTTTGATGGGCACAGTGGCAGCTTTTGATGGGCACAGTGGGCATTTGATGGGCACAGTGGCAGCTTTCATGGGTACAGTGGGCGTTTGATGGGCACAGTGGCTACTTTTAATGGGCACAACAAATTACTTCCAAGTTACTTGACCAGCCTGGTGCAGTGCAGGGACAGGTGGGAGTCAATCACTTTGACTCACAGCAAGGCAGGCAGCCGCAGCTGAGCAGCTCTGCTCTCTCGCTTCAGGAGTACTTCTGATGAGACACGCTCCACTCTGCTCCCTCTGAGCCACGCTGTCTGAAGAACATGGCAGAGGTGGGCGGAGCTTGTTCACTAGCCGTGGAGGCGGCGCGCAAAGAATGCTGGGCCGGCCGCGGCCGCGGCGCGCTCTGAATGCTGGGGCAGCTGCGGCTTTGCTGACTGACGTCACTGGTTGCTAGCTAGGGTGGCTGGCGATTCTAGCAAGTGAAGTGAGCAACCAGTGCAATCAGCTTCGGTGCCCCTCTTCTACAGCACTGGGGCGCGATGCACCTCATGCACCCGCCCAGGATCAGCCCTGCTCAAATGCATCCCTCCAACCTTGAGAAGAGTTCCCTAAGGATTGGTTTCTACCTTATAATGGGTAAAGAAATGTATTCCAAAGTTTATGAGAGAGGAGTTCAAGTGACCCTTTATTGTTAATGGACACTGATGCACTGTATGAAGTGTTTTATCTTTTTCAATGTGATTTAATAAATATTTCCCTTTTTAACTGATTGTGTTATATGGATTTGTACAAAATGCACCTATAAAGTCCCATATCTCCCATCCAGTGTTCTTTGCATCTGTCAGGAAAGGCTTACCAGAGGAAGAAATGTTTCCTGCAGGCTAACTCTTGTTCCCCAAACTTGTCTTGGGGAAGCTGCGTTAGCACGTGCTAACGTACGTTAGCACATGTGCACGAAGATGAGCCAGAATCGGCACATCCTGTGACAGATGAGGGCGCCAAATGGTCTATTTAAACCTGATCTGTACACAGATCCAGTGCTGTCTTGTCTACAGCGTTCCCGCGAGTGTCCTGTTTATCTGCATCTGATTCCAGTTACTTACCTGGCTTGCTTTGACTATTCCTGCTCTCCACCTGCATCGACCCCGGTCTTGAGCTTTGACCATTCTCCAGTCTCCGCATCTGTACCTTATCTGACCACACTGTGTATGACCCGGCTTGTCCGACCCTGCTCCAGTCTTCTGCTTCCAGCCTGTGTAGCTCCGGTGCCACTGACCTGCATCCACAGCATACCTGCATCCGCTGTCCTGTATCTACAGCTTGCCTGCATCTGCTGTCCTGCATCCACAGCATACCTGCATCCGCTGCCCTGCATCTACAGCTTACCTGCATCCGCTGTCCTGCATCCACAGCATAAGTGCTTCCGCTGTCATCTGGCACACCACTCAACTGGAAGCCCAGCAGCTAGCACAACTGTTCACCCATGTGCGACTGTGCACTCCTGCGCCACTTGTCTGCTCTACCAGGGGCCTTGAGTAAGAGAAGGCTTCCTCTGCATACCAGGCTCTTCCTACCAGGTACATGACAGCATCCTTTACAGATGTAGCCAAGTGCTGGCTGTGCTGTTACCTTCACTCAGGGACACTCCTTTGTGGGCTATGCATGGAGCTCCTTCCCTCTAGTGCCCAATATGAGGAATAATCATCACTTCCTGACTGCGGAGGAGAAGCCATGTACTGATAGCAGAAGATTGTGGGACATGTAGTCCTGTAACCTGCAGTTATAATAGACCTAATACTGTTAAAAACGACGAATTCCAGTGCACTGAGAAACAGAGGAAGAGCAGATAAATTGTACTGTCCTGGGCAGGCTTGCTCTCTTGGGACATGGGATTCAGAGCAGGCAAGAGTGAGAAGCTGTCACTCTGGGTGCTGTTTGGCAGGCACTGCGGCCTAGGCAGAGCTAGGGACCACTCACCCTGAGAGCTGCATCACTGGGTGCACTCACCCTGAGAGCTGCATCACTGGGTGCAGGGTTGTTGTCGCATCTTCTGAACTGCTGATCGGTCTATCTCTACCTCACACCCACGCAGTCATCACTGAACTTCTGGGCCTACAGGTTGCCAGTCACATAACTCCCACCTGGTTTCAGACATCCAAGAGTTGGCAAGGACATCCTGTCTCCAAGGACCCATGTATCTGCAGGATCGGTGAGCGGGCCAAAGCCCATCTTGTCTCTGATACTTCACTTAAAGACACTGCATGCAGACACCTTTACACCTGACCAGCTGGAGGGTCTTTGCTGCAAGGAATACAACATATATTCCAAACAGTGAATTGGATGTGACCTGGCACAGACATTATAGCATACATGGCGACCTCCATCCCTAAATTAGTTTATAGAAAAGGAGAGCTGTGGGACTTTAAATGAGGCGACCATAAAACCATGGTTTTATTTCAAATACATTCCCTCATGTAGTCCCCTTGTGGGAACACATAGATATTTTGCCACATTATTTTTACACGGTTACACATTTAATCAATCCCTTTTTGATGCATTTTTTCTAGGAACACTATACACTTTTCGTGCACACATAGTCTATTGGATCATGCCGTGACCACTGTGTTGGGCTCCGGGCGCTGTTCTCCGTCCTTGAAGGGTTCCCCCGTCTCAACCCCAGGGGAGACATCATGCCTGTTACCCCCGTCTTCCTTGGCGGATACTGGACCTGGCCTTGAGGCTGTTAGTAAGTATCCCATTTTATCTCCATCTTGTTGGGATATAATCTTTCTGTCCTCCCTTTTAAGGGCATTATTATTAACCCCTGTCTATTTCCTTTCCAGTATATTATTTCACAACATCCTGATAAATGGCTGTAATGCCAGGAAACGTGTTGAGTGCTACTAGATGCCCAAAGTTACTTGTTCTTACAATATATGTTTTCTAATCCATTTATCTCTCGTGTACATTTATTATGTCTAATTCCTATTTGTATTGCATGCTATGTAGTAGCATATTTAACGTAAGCCATGTGACTACCTATCTATTTGATACAATACTTTTCTTAAATGTAACAATAAATCATGTACTGTAACTTCAATTCTATGTTGTTTTTGTCCATATCTGACATGGCGGTCGCCTTGTTTAAAGTCCCACAGCTCTCCTTTTCTATCTTCTAACAACATATATTCCATTCAGCTTTATTGACCTGATACTGCACAGTAACATCTATGTGCCCCACCATAACTAGCTGAAGATATCGGATACCCATGTTACAAGGATCCTTTGTCATCTAAGAATTTTGCTTGTAGAACCTGTGGGAGTTTAAAACCCTCTTATAAATACACAACCGTTTTATTAAAGGGAAACTCCTACCTAAATTGTATTTGGTTGGTTGTTTTCTTCATATTTCCTATGGCATCAGGGCCTAGAGAGCTGACTGACTAACAGTCTTCTCTTTCCCCTCTTGCTTCTGGGGTCATAAGTTTGACTGAGCCTCTTTTTGAGATTTGTTGTTTACAAGTTAAAATCAGCTTTTTTTTGCTAGAAAATGACTCCAAACATTTTTTTTTTTCAGACACCCTAGAGAATAAAATGGCACACGTTGCAATACTTTATGTCACATGGTATTACAAGCGCATTTTTTTTGAAAAAATACACTTTTTTCAATTAAAAATAAATAACACAGAAAAGTTAGCCCAATT
The DNA here is from genome assembly GCF_042186555.1 of Aquarana catesbeiana. NCBI lineage: Eukaryota > Metazoa > Chordata > Amphibia > Anura > Ranidae > Aquarana > Aquarana catesbeiana. Next base: position 262,314,421 of record NC_133330.1, read on the forward strand.
TTTTCTATATTGTGAAAGATAATGTTACGCCGAGTAAATTAATACCCAACATGTCATGCTTCAAAATTGCACCCGCTTGTGGAATGGTGACAAACTTTGGCGCTTAAAAACCTCCATTGGCGACATTTAAAAATTTCTACAGGTTACCAGTTTTGAGTTACAGGGGAAATCTAGTGCTAGAATGATTGCTCTCACTCTAACGATTGCGGGATACCTCACATGCGTGGTGTAAACACCGGTTTCATGCGCGGGCCTGACTTACGTATGCTTTCGCTTCTGCGCACAAGCTTGGTGGGACGGGGCGCTTTAAATAGATTTTTTTATTATTTATTTTACTTTTTATTTTTAATTTTACACTGTCCTTTTTTAAAAAAAAAAATATGGGTCACTTTTTTTCTTATTACAAGGAATGTAAACATCCCTTCTAATAGAAAAAAAGCATGACAGGACCTCTTTAATGTGAGATTTGGTTTCAAAAAGACCTCAGATCTCACATATACACTTAAATGCAATAATAAAAAAAAATTAAATAAATGTCTTTTTTTTTTTTCAAAAAAAGAAAAATTCCCCTCTAAGACCATTGGTCTTAACGTCAATTTCATCATTCAATGTTATGGAGCTGAGTGGCCTGTGAAGGGATAGGATTGGATCGTCTCGGCCGCTATCAGCGACTAAGTGTCGGAGACGACCGGAGCGTGGCGGGGGCACCTCTCCCACCATAGATAAAAGTGATCTTGCAGCGAATCCGCTGCGGAGACCACCTTTATCTGAAAGCAGACCGCCCGCCATTTAAGAGGATACCAGGGTTATGGCAGCTATCTGCTGCCATAACAACGGTATTCCACGTCAAAGTACCGACATATAACGACGACAGCTGGTCCATAAGTGGTTAAAGCCATTTAACCTATTGCTATTGTTATTTCACTGTGTATCCTGGTGATTTCGTTTTACTGCAATATTATACGAGTTGGGTCATACCTGTAGCTTTTATAGTCTTGTCTTAATTTCACAGTAAAGTGTTGACTTACAAATCCTACTAATTATTGGTGTCTTTGCATTTGTATCTTCTGCTTGAAGTATGTCGGAACCCAGAGTGTCAGAGGTGTCGGGGGGCTTGCAAGGTCAGGGCAACCACTGGGGACAAGCAACTTCCAGTGGCCATTGCGGGGGTAGCGCTATGCATACATGAAGAGGAAAGCATTTTGAATGCTGCAAAACATAAGGATATTGAAGCCCCAACAGGCTTTCCACGACCACTTAGAGATAAGACCTGCAATCCTTTGGGATACAGAGGATGGCTCTAGGCTTTGTGAGGCCTTAAGCAAATTTTACACATGAGGCCCCGCTCATGCCCATAATGGGAAAAAAAATTCAAGCAATAAAAATGGCTGCAGAAAGATGCACGGATCTAGCACACAGTTCATTAGCACCACTTCCAGGGCACCCTCCTCCCCCATCAGACATACGTAGATAAAAAAAACATCTGGGACCAAGCAAGGTGGCAACCTACCCCTCTAAGAATTTCCCATGCCTTGGGAGGAAGGAGAGTGGGGGAATCCCAACACAGTGCAGAGAGAGAGAGAGAAGGAGGAGGGAGGGAGAGAGACGGGGATAGAGAGAGAAAGGGGGAGGGGTGGGAAAGAAGGGAAGAGAGGGGGGAGAGAGAGGAGGGAGAGAAGGGGGGAGAGAGGCTGAGAGAGAAGGGGGAGAGAGAGAAGGGAGGAGAGGGAGGGAGAGAGAGAGGGGGAGGGGGGCGAGAGAGCAGGGGGGATGGAGAGGGGGGAGAGAGAGAGAGGGGAGAGAGAGGAGGAGAAGAAGAGAGGGGGGAGAGGGATGGGGGAGAGAGAAAGTGGGGAGAGAGGGAGGGAGTGAGTAGGGGTGGGAGAGACTGGGGGTGACACAGAGGAGGGAGGTGAGAAAGGGAGGGGTTAAGGGGAGAGAGAAGAATTGTGGAAGAGAGGGGTGGTTCGAGAGAGAAAGAGACGAGGGGTGGGAGAGAAGGGGAGAAAGGGGGAGAGAGAAGGTGGAGAGAGGGGGAGAGAGAAGGTGGAGAGAGGGAGAGATAGAAGGGGGAGAAAGAGGGAGAGAGAGAAGGGGGAGAGGGAGAGTGGGAGAGAGAGGGGGGAGAGAGAGAGGGACGGGAGGGAGGGGGAGAGAGAGCGAGAGAGAGGGACAGGAGGGAGAGAGGGGGGGAGAGGGGGGAGAGACGGGGGGAGAGAGGGGGGAGAGAGAGAGGGGAGAGAGAGGGGGGAGAGAGGGAGGGAGAGAGGGAGTGAGTGGTGGGAAGGGGTGAGTGGGGGTGAGAGAGACTGGGGGTGACACAGAGGAGGGAGGTGAGAAAGAGAGGGGGTGAGGGAGAGAGAGAAGGTTTGTGGAAGAGAGGGGTGGTGCGAGAGAGAAAGAGACGAGGGGTGGGAGAGAAGGGAAGAGAGGGGGGAGAGAGGGGGAGAGAGAAAGGGGGAGAGAGGGAGAGAGAGAAGGCAGAGAGAGAGGGAGGGAGAAAGGCGGGGGAAGGGGAGAGAGGGGGGAGAGAGAGGAGAGGGAGGGAGAGAGAGAGAGAGGGAGGGAGAGAGAGGGGGGAGAGAGAGAGGGAGTGAGTGGTGGGAAGGGGTGAGTGGGGGTGAGAGAGACTGGGGGTGACACAGAGGAGGGAGGTGAGAAAGAGAGGGGGTGAGGGAGAGAGAGAAGGGTTGTGGAAGAGAGGGGTGGTGCGAAAGAGAAAGAGACGAGAGGTGGGGAGAAGGGAAGAGAGGGGGACAGAGAGGGGGTAGAGAGTTGGAGAGAGAGAGGGAGAAGGGGGAGAGAGAGAGGGGGGTAGAGAGGGGGAGAGGGAGAGAGAGAGGGAGAGTGAGGGGGGAAAGAGAGAGAGAGAGAGAGAGAGGGAGTGAGTGGTGGGAAGGGGTGAGTGGGGGTGAGAGAGACTGGAGGTGACACAGAGGAGGGAGGTGAGAAAGAGAGGGGCAGTGCAAGGGAGAGAGACGAGGGGTGACATAAAGAGGGAGGGGGGAGAGAGAGATAGGTGAAGGTTGATAAAGAGGGGGGGTGAAAGAGTTCCCTAGCCCTGTACCTGTCTGCAGACCCTCCTGTGTTCCATGTCCCATGTGAGAGCACTGGGCAGGAGCAGGAGAGGGGGGGCAAAGAACAGGGAGGAGCTGGAGAGCACTGGGGGTGTGGGGGCAGAAAGCACTGGGGAAGGTGGAGAGCATAGGAGGGGTGGGGGCTGGAGAGCACGGGGGAGCTTGAGAGGAGGAGAGTCAGAAAGAATGCGAATGGAAAGCAGGGGGAGCTAGAGAGCAGGGTGGTGGAGAGCACTGGGGGAGGAGCCAGGGAGCACAATGAGGGGCTAGAGAGCATGGGGGGAAGCCAGGGAGCACAAGGAGGGGAGGAGAGCACAGGGGGTGCAGAAGAAGTTAGATAGGAGGAGCGGTGGGTGGCTGCATAAAGTGGAATTGAACTTTTTATATTCCTCCTGCAGCCGCTGAATGCTCACTTCTCCTCTCCTTCCTGCAGATGTTTCAGCGGCTGCAGGAGGAATATAGAAAGATCAATTACACTATATGCCGCCGCCCACCGCTCCTCCTATCCAGGCACACAGGAAGGCTACACGGGCACTCACCTTCTCTCTGATCGGTCAGGCAGCATCAGGAGATTGGAGGATGAGCTCCTTCATCTTCAGTCACGGGGCAGCTCAGCTGGAGGCAGAGGTTGGGTGAGCGCAGGCTGAAGGAGCAGCCCAGCTGCAGCACCCACATGGACATGCCGCCGCCCGCACACATGCCTTGTAGAGATGGCACCTGTCATCCGGCCGCTGCCGCCACCTAGAGGCCTTAACTGTCCCGCTCCCCGCACCTGCAGACACCGGACCGGGATGCAACCGCTCCCTGCTGGGACCGCTATTCCTCAGGCAGTACCCGATTTGTCAGTCAGCCCCTGAGCTACAAAGCCCAAGCGGGGGTAGCTGGAGCCGCCGGCATCAGTGATTGAGCACAAGCAAATTAGGCGGCTGCGAGGCCCCTGTGAGTGCGGGGCCTTAGGCGGCCACCTAATTTGCCTAATTAGAGAACCGCCTCTGTTGGGATACCTACAAAAATTTCTATTAACCTGGCCTAAATTCAGAAAATATAATAAAACTGGAGTTGTAGAGGGTTTCAACAGCTAGATTCTCATGATTGTTAATCATATTAGTCACAAAAGATGAAGCCACTCCTAAGACCTTTGCAGTCCTCAGCTTCAGCTCACAGGTGCTCACGCTTCCGGGGTCTGTTCCCCCTACACGCCATTTAGCAAAGTTCCAAAGCTGCAAACCATGTCCAAAGGGTAAATTCAACTGATTTTCAGACCCAGTTCCCACTCTCTCTTCTTTTCCACTCACAATGCTTCTTGCTTGCTGCCATGTAAAGCATTACTGTGTATAATGACAATAATGTAAAATAGTATCATACACACAACACATACACACATGTGCATATGAGCAAACATTCTTCTAGATCACAGAAAGGCCAGCCAGTCTTTCATTGCTTCTGCGATTCACACTGTGCCAATCCACTTTAATGTTTGAACACCAAGTAATTCCCTTGGCCATGGATATCATAAATCCAGAACCCATGCCGCCCAGAATGCTTATAAGCTTTTGGATTCATTATATTGGTGGCCAGTCAGATTAATTAGCAAGTGGACATTAAACAGATAAGAACGGTTCAGATTACAGCAGGGATGTTTATTAAGACTTCTGTGCAAAATACATGATTTTCTCATCTCTACACATTACTGTGTTCTCTAGCCAGTGTAACTGCACACATAATACTTGCAGGCTGATTTACTGAAACCGGAGAGAATAAAATAGAGCACAAAAACAGAGGTATTGTATTGCCAATAGCAATCAATGAAGTTTTACCCTTCTTTTTAAAAACAAGAATTCTGATGGGTTTCTGTGAGCAGCTATTCCACTTTGTGTTCATTTTATGTCTGCAGTATTTATCAATCAGCGTCTGTGTGTATTCCAGTGTACAATATATGTTTGCAATTTAATATTCCAATGCCAATCAAGGTAAGCAATTCTATTGTGAAAACTCATAGTAAACCACCCCCACTATGTTTGCAAATATATTTATAAAATTAGATAGGTGTATCAGCGCCTCCTGCTCATTTTGATGCCTGTAGCATTCTATTTTTACTTACCTGCAGCCTTTTTATTTTTTTTTATTACACACCTGAAGCAATTTTTTTTTACTTACCTGGCCCAGGAATGCTGGAAACCCTCTTTATAGCACCAATGTCACCACAGAGGGGCTTTCATGATCTCTTGGCCACAGGAGAGGAGTAGGAGGGCACTGCGCATCAGTTCCCTTACTCTTGCCCCCAAGAAGCAATATAGCGCCAATCACAACATTTAAGGGAGGAGACCTGCATGGCCAGGTCTTACTGACACTTCTACCTTAGTGATGGCGCAGTGTGTTGTCAGGTGTAGTGTACTTAATTAGTTGACACTCACCTGGTAAGGTAGTGGGTGGGGTCAGTGCCCTTTTTTATACCAATTGTTGGTGGGGCCTGGCAATTTGGGAGTTGAAAAAGGTCACCCCAACCAACACCATGTAGGTCTGTGCATAAATGGGAGAGAGTCCTCTTCAGAGCAAGACTGCCAGGAGTATTAGATAAGAACACTCAAGGGAGAAGGTGGAAGAGACTTGCCACTCCTGACCTTCGTCTAGCAATTCTTTGGCTCGGTTTAAGATAGCCTCAGGGCCTTTAGACCGAGGAATGCCTTGTGTGTGGAACCACTTTTGAGGGACTTATTGGAAACAGCCGGAGAGATGGCTGGATGATATGTACTACTACTGAGTGTTTTTCACTGAGATCGTGTATTTTTTAGATGTGTTGCTGTGTGTGCCTAAATCGATGCAGTAAAGCATTGAAAAGCATCTGGAATGGACATTCTTTATTCCAGATAACAGGCCTCAGATTGGGAATATGTAGGAAGGCAGGCCTCAGGCCAGGAAAGTGAGTGACACAAGATAGAAAAGTGTATCTTTAAAAAGGCAGGTGTATGACTATCCCACCTTGAGAAGATGTAAAAAGGTTTTAAATTAAAGTGCCACACCACTGCTAAGAGGTCTGTTATATATAAGAGGTTATATTATTAAAGGTCGGTGGTACAATTCAAAAAGTAGTCAATGTGTTTCAGGGGTCCAAGTGTCCCCTTCATCAGGGCTCGACTGGCAAAAAAGTGAACAAACCAATAGTATTTTTTCCGGCATGGATTCAAAAAATACCATTGTAGGGCCAGTCTTCTTCTGGTTTGTTTACTTTGTTGCCAGTCAAGCCCTGATAAAGAGGACACTCTGACCCCTAAAATGCTGTGGCTAATTTTTGAAATGTACTCCTTACCTTAAATGGAATAAATGTGTATCTGGACCCCTTAGCAGTAGCGTGGTCCTTAGATTTCAGTCCTTTTTAAATCACACTACAAGCCAAGGAGACCGTGGAAATCCTCTGGGGTGTAGAAGTCACCTGCCTAGGAACCAGATCATTTACACCAACTGTAATACCTTAAGATAACAATACCAGTAAAATAAGCCTATGGGTCCAGCGCTATCTTTCCACGTTCCTCAACCATCTTGAGAAGAAGCTGGGTGGGACCTGGGCCAACTTGGCAGGAACCGCTGTCTAATCCAGGTTTCTTACAAGCACTCACCAGGGTGACAATACTGCAGTGATTTCATAATAAAGGAATTCTGCATTGTCCTCCTGTTGAAGGAAATCCCAGGCACTGTCAAGATCACCGGGTATGTGTAATCAGTTGAAAAGTAAAAATATCAATGCTGTTTACTATTTTTTATTATCATTTTTTCGTGTCATTTTTTAACATTGTCTATGATTATACTTTAGGTAAATGTAAAACCTTTGAGTGAACACAAATTCTATAGTTCAGTAATAAACAGGAATGGTGGCATAGACAAGTGAAATGGTAGAAATAGTATACCACTGCCCCCTTTCAAGTGCACAGCTGTTAGAAGGAAAAACTGTGCAGCAAGATAATAGTTAAATATTGCTGTCACTATGCTTGTTAACAATATTTGTGATGGCACCTGTGACCAGAGAATGGGCCCTCACTTAATGTTATTTTTAACCTCCTTCATCCTCGCTGGCAGAGCCCACTCTGCAAAAAATATCTTCAGAAAATGGAATTTAATGATTCATGGCAGGGTGACATTTGTGCATGAAGCAAAGGCCTAAACACATACTGACATTTGGTAACCAAGTAACGGCTCCCATACCTTTGCATGCTTTACCAGAGGATAGCAAGGCCTGCTCTTGGCTTGAAAGGGAGGCTGGAGAACAAGTTTTCACAGTGAGGCTTGTTAGAGATAGAGTCAGAGAGGTTCAAGGAAAGGCTGTGCTTCCAAAATACTGTAGACCTGCAGGCATTACAGGGACAAACACAAAAACAGAAATCAATACACAGAGAGTTGCAGATTTATGTTTTTATACATCCAATTTCATGCCCTAAAAGACTAAGCTTATGGGAGTAGACAAGAAACTATCTGGAAAATGTATGACTAAGATAACCATTCACTCACAAATCAAAGCCAAAACTATCTGAGTCTGTAGTTGAAATAAAGCTTTATGCAAGATGGATGTAAACCTTTGATGATCCAATTACCCAGAGAAAGCATTGCACATACTAAGATATGCTTTGTTAAGATGAGATATTTTATTGCAAGTACATATCTGTGGGCTGATTGTGAACTTTCTGATTAATTCAAATCATGGCGTAGTTATTCACATTCCTCTGGACTTGTTACATAACGTTTGCTGCTTGTCCAAGCATCTTCTTCACTGCTAATGAGTTTCAAGAGCATACCCCAGCTTTATTAGTCATTTGGGTAGATAAGTATATTACAAAAGATCTCATTTCAAGTATAGTTAGATACATTTTCAACATTGAAGATAACTGGCTTTCAAGAGGTAGGAAAAAGGCCTTCTACATAAACTGAATCAGCCATACAATAACAGAGGTGGAGGCTCTAAGCCCCATCTGTCACCCACATATAATAAAAAAAAGGGCATACAGTCCCCCAAAAAGCTGGTGCTTAGCTAAATCCAAGTAGTTTGACAAATAGAAAAATAAATTATGTAAATAGAAAAATACCTTTATTAGGACTTAAAGTGTTACTAATCCAAGACCCTGCATTCACTATATCCGGTCTCCCACAGTACACAGAACATGGAAATGCAATTATTTTAGTAAATATAAACTGCTAACCTTTTTTCATCAGCAGCTAGAGCAGTCTTGTAAATTCTATTAGTGTATGGGTAAAGCTTGTAGGAGGAGGTTTCATTTTCCCCTGATTGTCCTAAAAGACAGTAGTGCCCTTATCCTCTGTCTGGACAGTGTCGATTGGCCCTGTGCTGATCACCTGCACTCTCCCAAGAAAAAAAAAAACTCTATAAAATTACACACCTAAATGAGCATGCTCTGTTCTATCAGAAAATGGACTGAAGTCAATGGAAGAAGAGGAGGATCAGAGAGACAGGATCACACAGTCTTTTTTGCACAATGCAAAGGAATAACCCCTTAGATTCCACGGTGAGTATAACAAGCATGTTTTACTGCATATACAGACTGATTTTACTGTTGTAGGTTTAGTAACACTTTAATGCAAGAAAAAAAGCTGTGGAACAAACACCACTAACAAAATTCATACTAACCTCCACCCCACACACATAAAAAACTGACAACATTGTCAATCAATTCAAAACCCAGGGTCCGAACTAATGAGTGCTGAGCCTGGGTTTTAAATACTACCTGGAATTAGCTAAGTACCGGAATTTTTAGGGGACTTTGTCCCCTTTTTTATAACTTTAGTGTTTTCTCAGGTGCATTAATCTATGCCTTAAATGGTGAGTTAGTGCACAGAATCTTGGACCTCGTTTTGGATCTTGCCGTAGGCGATACACGGATTTCACCCACATATAATGGCATTTTAACTTCTCCATGCAGGGCATTCCACAACAATTCACACCTTCGGCCACATATCTTAAACAACTAACACATGTACCAGACATCATGGCACCGTGGAATTAAATTAAGCAATTAGAAGAAAGTGATCTCACAAACTTTTAAATTTCCTATTATATTCCTAGACAATCAATGTCTACCTTTGCATATTCCATGGTAATAGGTGATTGAGTTACCAATATGGCTGTAAATGCTGGGGTATGTCCTGACACTCATTGGAGCTGTGGAAGCTGCTTGGATAAGCAATTAAACATCTTCAACATTGTTGAACAAGTTAGTTTGAATGTGACTAACTACTGCTAGATAAATCCATGGGTTAGGCAAACATCTAATGAGTTCCAAGCCTAGAAAGAACAAAGTATCAGCCCATTGACTTTTTTGGTTGGGTTCAGTAGATGTGTGCAACATGCAGCCAAAGTACAGCAGCTAGAATTGGAATGAACACCTGGTGAAATCTTCAGGAATAATTTAAATAGTTTATGTTCAAGATCTCATTTGTGGAGGTATTTACAAAAAAATAATTCTGTACATGTCAAAGGTGTAATAGTATAGTCTCTTAAAATACAGAATTGATAATCTGTCAAATTGAAAAATGTGGTATTCATGAGACATAAAATGGGCCTAACAGAGCAGAAAAGCAATAACCAAATTATTGGCATTACCTTCAGTTCTGTCATGAGTGGGTTTTGAAAAAGCCGTGGATGTCCTGGTTTATTTGTCCCCAAGGTGGCCTAATGATTTTGCCTACACTGTGATAAACAGAGAAAAAGCGACTATTACAAAGAAATTTGTTGACTGTAAAGAACATAAGTTTAGTAATTATGAGGACCATTCCAATAAAAGACTGTTCTAAGCAGAAACCTGAGAAAAGTGAATGTTAAGATGACATTTTAATATTGAATTTAGGATGAAACTGAATTAAGAGCTATCTCTTTCCCTTAGTTAATTGATTAATTAATGTAAATGTTATTTGCTATAATGGCATTCAAAAGTTCTACAACTCTTCAGCATGCTCATGATTGTGGGGAGAATTCTGTCACCTCCACCATGTGTAATTTTTATAGGCATAATATGGGGATATCGTGGTGAATCAGTGACGTGTAGGGTTTCCTTTGAACAATTGCTTCCTTCTAGGGTGGCAGGAGTTGGATACTTTGAGAAAATATTCAGTGCTGACATTGAGTTACATATGTCAACGTAGGTTATTATAAAGAGCTGATTTGGCATCACCTTCTGGTGGACCACAGGAGCAATTCTACCACTTTCCCCCAAATCCTATGCCTATATACCTATATACCTAGATAGCAGGGGAATACTAACAGGAAAAACACCAACACCAGGAACTATGGAAACAAAAATTACTGAACCTTATGTTGAAATGGACAAACATCAGGGGTTACAGGGATCAATATTAGTATAGGTAAAATAGGAGTGTTGATACAAAAAGACCAAATACAAGGTCATATGGAACATATCCACAAAACAGAGGGATTGGATGGATCTCTTTACATCCTATGGGAGCATAAGACAGAAGAAAATACCAACATAAACTCCAGCTACAGTAAATGACACTTAGGGGCAAATTGAGGAATCTTATTAAACACAGCCAAGTGTTCTTGCTGATAGTATTTGTAAATGTCATATATTATTCAGCTCGTGTGAGTGCATTATGCTGTGGTGCACTAATAGTTTTTTGCATTACAGTGTGGGTTTCAAATATGCTTAAAGAGCTGTATGTAGTGGTCAATGAATAAAAATTGTGTAGTAAGTATGACATTTTGTTCTGTCTGAAGTGGTATGTAATAGGGCTATATATATATTCCAAATATGTTGTGCTTTACGCAATGCAACAAGCATTTGCTGCTTTTCTGAATTGGTTGTTGAATTAGTTACACCAACTGTGCTTTCTGCCATTCTTTGCTCATCAGAGAGTCTAACAAGTTTTGTCAATGTAAAAATGACAATACTGAGAGATGTGTTATTTGTTAAATGAAGATGAAATGTGAGAATGCTTTGTGATGAGGTTATAGTAGTTTTTTTATTATTTTAGTTAGGTGAGCCCCTGTCATTTTCACAGAAGAGCAGTCATCATGTTCAGCTCATAAAGTACTTTATCCTTCACAATCCCCTTGTAGCATATAAAACAGAACATTGGGGTTGATTTGCTAGGGGCACTTTGTGCCCTTTGCAAGTGCAGTTGCTCCAGAGCTCAGTAAATGAGGTTAGGCTTCAATCTGCAAAGAGTACCCAATCACGTGAAAGGAAAAATAAAAAAAAACAGCATTTTTACTTGCACATGATTGGATGATAGAAGTCAGCAGAGCTTCTGCTCATTTACTAAGATCTGGAACAACTGCGCTTGTAGAGTGCAACTACACTTTGCAAAGTGCACAGACTTTTTGCCTTTAGTAAATCAACCCGCTTGTATCACATTAAACCACACCCATGAAGGTGATACTCAACTTTTGGTAATGTTTATTAAATGATTAAGGAGTAGTGGATGTGGCGCTGCTCTGCTAATAATGTAGTGTTTGTGTGATTCCTTTTTACTAACAAAATAAAATTAAATATCTTTAACCACCTCAATACAGTGCATTTTCGCCCCCTTCGTGCCCAAGCCATTTTTCAGCTTTCAGCGCTGTCGCACTTTGAATGACAATTTCGCGGTCATACAACACTCGACCCAAATGAAATTGTTATCATTTTTTCCCCACAAATAGAGCTTTCTTTTAGTGGTATTTGATCACCTCTGCGGTTTTTATATTTTGCGCTATAAACAAAAGAAGAGTGACAAGTTTTAAAAAAATATCCAATTTTTTTTTCTTTAAAACAAATTTTTTCTCAGTTTAGGCCAATATGTATTCTTGTACATATTTTTGGTAAAAAAAAATCGCAATAAGCGTATATAGATTGGTTTGCGCAAAAGTTATAGCGTCTACAAAATAGGATATAGTTTTATAACATTTTTATTTTTTTTTATTTTTTTACTAGTAATGTTATGGAAATGATTAAGAGCTCCAATCGACCCCAAGGTTATCTGCTGCTGTCTCTAATTGAAAAGTGTGGATATGCATGCATATAAAGTAAACACTCTGAGACACGCTCAGCACCGTTACTTCTTACACTTCTAATTTATTCAAGGCGGTGCTAATGTTTTATACACACAAATACGTCATTGCTATGTTAGTCTAATAGGTAAATCTCATTGGTTAGGATAGAAAAGAAGATGGAGAATCTTCATAACGAGGTTTGGCTGTCCTTGGTTTTATCTTCAGTTCCGCGTTCTTCTGATGTGTGGGATGTAGGGGGTACCCGCCATCTTGAGAAAATATAGGAACAGAGGAAACCTGTATACTTATATAATGAGTAAGGAGAAAAATATGTATACACATAAGAAAATAGACATTTTCAGATTATTATTATTATTTACATCACATTCCTTCACAATCCCCCCTAAAATGACTATTTTCTCTTTTCTGTCCCTAATACTAAAGGTCCCACTTTGGCCTGGCCCTTCTCCTCAGCAACTCTTTTAGGCTGTATATAGAATTGGGCAGCAACTGTTCACTTCCCTCCTCGATACAGCTGGAGAGGTGCAGTCAGGCGCTATCTATCCCTAAAACCCTATAGGATTGTGAGGTTATGGACAGGGAGTGACTGTAGGGGAGTGAAGGGTTTGTCATCTTCCTTCTTGGTGGAGAAATGTAGGTGTGCTATTGTCTACAGCCTTGCTCATTAACTTTTTTTCAAAAGGTAGAATACAGCATACAATCAGGGCTAAAAGGACCAGGATTATTAATACCCTTACCCGTATCTGGACGAGCACCTTCTGCCACCCACTCATCCAGCTAAAATATTGGTCCCATGGGTCTGTGATACCTGAGTTCTTCTTCAACTCCGATGACAGATCTTCTAATTTCTTTATAGCTAAAGTAACCTTACCATTTGGGCCAGTATTATCATAAATGTATGGACAACAGGTTCCCGTTTTTTCCTATGATTTTACAAAACACCTCCTTTCCCAGCTAGCACCATGTCTAAGGCCATCCGGTCCTGGAATGTCATGTAGGAAGTGGGGGCTAACTGGTCAGCAATTCCCTGGAGGGCATCTTTAGAGTAATTTACAAATCTCTGTTGGTTATATGTGTAGTGTCAGGTCACCTAGAGGCTGGGTGACAGATGCACACCGTTGGGATCAGGAGTGCACCGCAAGGTAGTGGACCCTACGGGTGACTGTTGCGGATTGAACCCTGGGAGGTTCGGGAAGCAGGTCTACTGGATCACTGACACAGATCCCACTGGGAGCTAGAGCATAGATTCCCCAGGGCGCGGAGTCTAAGAGCCAGCAGGTGTTCACCAGAGCCTTTAATGGTAAGGATGGACTGCGCTGCAGTCTGGCTCCAGGTCGCTGCCCCCAGGGTCTCACAGCTCACACTCACGGTAGACTACAGGAGAAGAGGAAGGAGGCAGCTGGCTGGAACATCAGGGTCACAGGCAAACAGGGATGGTCGGGAACAGGCCAAAGTCGGTAACAGGAATCAGATGTAGGAAACACAGCAAGTAAACACAGAGGCTAACACACAATGGTTGATCAGCACTGCTGGCTTGCATTGCACAGGTTAATATAGGGTTCCCTGATAGGGCCTGGGGTAGGGCCATGCTTATAGGAGAGGTTACAAAAGCAGTCAGGTGAGGGTCAGCTGGTCTCTAGAGATGAACACATGGAGACAGGTATGCTGATCGACAAACTCTATTGCATAACCATGACATGTAGTTAATCCAATCTACATTCTTGCTGACAGTTGTTATGGGGATCAAAGACTCAAAACCAGCTTTTACCTGATCCCTGGCTTTAAACTCATCAGGGACCCCCCTTGTAACCCTTATGACATCTATATATACATGAGGGTCAAAGCTTCCGGAGAGAGCTGCTCGCTTCCTCCTCTGACTGTGTGCTGGGTCAGTGTATGTATCAGGGGTATCTTCGGTTAGGATATGGGGGGGCATAATGACCTTTGCAAGGGCACATTCACTGGTCCAGATTCCCTCTGGATCAAACAGAAAAAGGATATGCAGCACCCGAAAACACGCTCTCCTGCAGTAATAAGCGTGCATTCAGGTGTTCTTCCTGGCCAACTTGACTGAGGTGGCTGTGGTCAGCAAAACTTGGAATGGACCATCATATCTTGGCTCAAGGATCTCCAGACAGTAGTTGGTGTGTTCCTGTATCTAATTCAGGATCTGAAATGGAAGAAAACACCTGGACATGCATTCAGGTTAATTCTCGTGATAATGTGGTTACATAATTAGTCAACACATCAGACTGCAACTGCAACTGTTGTGGAAAGTAACAACCAAGTCTGGGAGCTGAACCAAACAAAATTTCATAATGGGATAGGGCATGTTTCCCCCGGGGGTGTGTCTGACACTGAACAGGGCAATGGGCTAACTGTCTGGCCAACTCATGTTAGTCTCTTGGGCCATCTTTAACATCTTGTTTTTAGTGTCCCATTCATCCTTTCTACCTTCCCGCTACTTTGAGGGTGGTATGGGATGTGTAGTGCCAACTGCACCCCCAGTGCTGCCCAAATCTCTTTTGTAAGGGTTGCTGTTAAGGCTGGTCCCTGATCTCTCAATATCACCTCTGGGACCCCAAATCTACATACTATCTCACTCAGTAGTTTCTTAGCTGTGGTCCTGGCAGTCATGACCACTTCCACTAGGGCGTATTCGAATATGCCACTTCTTGGCACTTGAGAATGATCAATTTGCATCCTCTGGAATGGGGTATAGGGCTTTTGCCAGGTGCTTCTTCTGTGTTTTTTCTGTGCTTCTTCTGTGCATCCTGGGTTACATTTGGTGCAGATAATGCATTATCTGCAGAAGTTGTCGGTCAGTGGAGTAACTCTTGGTGCAACACTTGTTGATAAGAGAGTTCATAAAAGTCTTTGTCAAGTGGGCAGCTCCATGTGCCCATTGCACCACGGCTGGGTACATACTCCTGGGTAGACAAGGCTTCTTGTTGCACTTGAATAGTCCATTTCTGAGAGTTGTTCCTCTCCGTTTCCAGCTTTCCTTCTTATCCGGACTTGTTGTTTCTTGTAGTTCTTTTAGATAAACTCTGTCCACTGGGAAAGTCTGTAAGGTAAGCACAGGGTGGTCTTCTTCTACCACCCTGCTGTCCACTTCCCATGGACCACCAGCTGTCTGTTTGGCAGCTGAATTGGCTAGATGATTGCCTCGAGCTTCCTTTGAGTTCATTTTGTCATGTGCTTTTACTCAGAATAGTCACTTGGGTTGGGAGAAGCAAGGCATCAATTTTTCACAGGTGTTCCTGCAGCCGTCAGGAATCCTCTGTCCTAGATAACACCATAATCATGGGCAATGCTGAAAGCATATCTTGAGTCCATATGAATGTTGGCTCTTTTTCCCTCTGCCCATTTACATGCTGTAGTAAGTGCTTACAGCTCTGCCTCCTGTGCAGACATCACCGGTGGTAAGGCTTCAGCTTGTAGAACAGTGTTTTCAGTGGTGACCGCGTGTCCTGTGTGGTCATGGGGTGACAAGTCAAGACTCTACTCCTCCTCCTCCTCCTTTCCCCCCTCGAGAAGTGGAAGAAGGGTGGTAGGGTTCAGTGTTTGACAACTTAATAGAGTAATGCTGTCCAGTAGGAGGGAACACAGGAGTCTCAAGTGTCTGGTAGTGGACAAGTGTTTCGGCTGGATCTTGGTTGAATATGGCAACAACGTCATGGGGAGTAAGCAGAACGAGGCAGTGTCCGAGGACCAAGTTAAAAGTTTTGTCAAGCAAGGCTTGTATAGCAAAGCCAGCTCGCAGACACAATAGGCCTCCTCTTGCTACCGCATCCAGCCGACAGGAATAATATCCTACGGGGCGTAGGCTGATGCCGTGTGATTGGGTGAGTACACCTGCAGCATGTCCCAGACGTTCGGATACAAAGAGCTTGAGCATTTTGTCATAGTCTGGGAGCCCTAGCGCTTGAGATGGCACACTTGAGGGCCTCAAACTTAGATATTTCTTCAGGAGACATCTGGAAGGGTCTGATTGCAGAGCATCAGTAGGAAGGCTTCTGGAATCCATGCTCTGCACTAGGAAATCAGTCCAAGGAAAATTTGGGCTTTGAGGCTCCGCAGCCCTGGTTGGCAAGATAGCACAACAGGCTTTCTGAGGTGACTTCAACAGGGGGTAAGTCAGCTGCACAAAGGAGAAGGTCATCAACATGTTGGAAGAGAATCACTTCCGGGTGTTCCTCTTGTCATGTGTCAAGGATGATAGCCATAGCTTTTGCAAACTGGCTTGGAAAGTTCTGTGCCCCTTGTGGCACAACAGTTTAGGTATGTTGCCGTTTCTTTCCGTGGATGAATGCAAAAAGGTACCAGCAGGAGGGGTGAGGGTGGACACTGAAGAAAACGTTTGTAAGGTCCACCTCTGTGAGGTATTTTGCAGTCAAAGGCATCCACAGCAGGTACGTGGTTCTCCTTTAGGATTCTCTTCTTGGGGTTATTGTGGTTTCCGGGGCAATGATGCGCCCTCTTTTAGCTTGACTGAAACTGGTGGCACCTTTAAGTGACCATTGTCTTCCGGTCCTGTGGACCATAGGCACGCAGGGATTCTGTCAAGTACTTCCTGCAGTATTGAACTTGAAGTTTTTGCTTCATTAAGTGTCATCAGGAGAGGCAGAGAACACAAAGCAGATTAGTATTCTAAAGATAGGGGAGTATTTAACTTCATCCCCCCTTCAGGCGTGTCCTGATTGAGGCCTGTAGTCCGGACAACACATCAGCTCCTAGTAGATTCAAGGGACATGTAGAGGACGCCACAAATCTGGCAAGCAAATCAGGAAATGTCCCCACTTGGAGTGGCTCTACAAATGGACTGGAGCGGGCAACCCATCCACTCCCAGATAGGAAACGTGTGTGTCTCTTTTCATAGTGGGAGAAACTCAGATCATCAAAGGCCTGTACGAGTTTAGCATGATACTTCTTCACAGACTCCCCTATATCTTGGGTAATATCTTGGATTGTGGTCTTCTGATCCGTCAACTTCTCCTTTGCCCAGTCGTGGAGTTGTGCACAGAACTCCACGCCTGAGGTGTAGGAAGTGGCACTTGTCAGGCTGGCATCATTGAAGGCCGGCTGCATGACTGGCCAAAAGACATGTCCTGCTTTGATTCGGCATAGGCTGATCAAGTCTCTCCAGGCAGCTGAGTAAGTTTCTTGTATCTGCACTATCCTGTGGTAGAAGGGAATTGGCTGCTTCTCTGGGTCCGGCAGACTTGTCACTAAGGCCTCTGCTTGTGATGGAGTAAAAGCGACATACATCACTGGTGCCCCTTCTTGGTGACCGAGACTGTTGTTGGGGCGGGGGCTGGCAAGGGGCACTACTCCTTACGGTTGCCAGCATGTGTTTGAGATCCTCTCGGAACTGAGAGTCTGGAGCCGGATTGGGGGTTAAATCAGTGGGTGGCCTTGCTGCCTGCTGTTGGGCTTCCCACTCAGATGCTTCTTCATCATTAACATATCCGGCCTGGGAATGTGATGCTTCCGTTTTGGGGAAGACAGGTGTGTGGTATGAACCATCCTGGTTTAAAACAGGGAGGGCTGGGTACAGGCTGTTTAAGCTCACTGGGTGTACCAAGATGGCCGCCGGCAGGAAGTGCACTGGGCTGGGTAGAAAGTGAAAGCATGGGTGCACTAAGATGGCCGCCGGGCTGAGTTGTCACAGTGGGTTGTGCTTGGGTGGTGAGAAAGGAGTGGTTGTTAGACGGAGGGCAGTGCTGTCCCTCCCCTCCTTTTGTTTCAAGTTCCAACATATCATCAGCTCTGTGATACACATACATAATACAATCGCCATCTTTCTTAACTTCCTTTATCCAATTTTCTTTATCACACAGGATTTTTCTCCCTGTTTCTTTAGCAACATAACTTTCGCCACTTCGTTCAACTTTGTTAACTATTTCAACATCTTATCTCCTCTTCACTATCACATTCTTTTCTCTCTCTGTTTCTCGGCTAACGGCTTGAGAGGAGAATACGTACAACCAAGAGGTTAATATTCTTTCTCAGTGTTCTTATCAAATTCCTTGGGTGGGAGCACATAAGACTGCGCTCCTAGCTTCAACTGTCTTCTATAACCCTGTAATGTACGGTTAATCTAAGAACAAGAACAAACACGTCAGGGGTAGTGAGGAGCAACGGCCCGCGACCCAACAGATCCCCCGGGCAGCCCCCCCTCCGACCTTAACCAGTCCCCACCCCAACCCCTCTCATGTATAGCAAACAGTAAACCACAAATACACTCACGACAGGACATTACACATGCCACTCTTCGAACTGCAAAATTTCAGCAGGCTAAGATAACCCCAGGGGCAGACAACTCCCCTTAAACCCAGTTAAAGGCCGTCATTACAGTTACTCCCAGAGGCCGACAGCTCATCTGGGGGTGAGACATCTGTAACGCTTTCAGACTGCAAAGCCAGCAGCTGAGATAACCCTCAAAGATTCGACAAACCAATGAGTAACCCGTCCCATAACCGACTGCCACAATAACCCATCTCACTCCAGAGGCCGACAGCTCATCTGGAGATGAGAACACACATGTAGCACTTTTAGACTGCTGAGTTTCGTAGCCCAAAGAATGGCAGACAGTGAACAAATACAGACAGCAGAAACCCATTGGCAGGTTCGTTAAAACAACCTCAGGCGAGGAAATACCTGCCTCTAAGACAGTCTCAGCATACCGACAGAATCCAGCCGTCAACCGAAAGATAAGAAAGTCGTACAGTGGTAAGAATATAAATAAGACTTACCGGTACTGTTAGGGCTGCGCAAACCCCCGTCTCATCAATCAGTTAACGCCCGAATGCTTATCGCGGTATGGCTTCGACTGTAGCCTGAGGTCCCGGGTTTCGGCACCAGCTGTTATGGAAATGATTAAGAGCTCCAATCGAGCCCAAGGTTATCTGCTGCTGTCTCTAATTGAAAAGTGTGGATATGCATGCATATAAAGTAAACACTCTGAGACACGCTCAGCACCGTTACTTCTTACACTTCTAATTTATTCAAGGCGGTGCTAATGTTTTATACACACAAATACGTCATTGCTATGTTAGTCTAATAGGTAAATCTCATTGGTTAGGATAGAAAAGAAGATGGAGAATCTTCATAACGAGGTTTGGCTGTCCTTGGTTTTATCTTCAGTTCCGCATTCTTCTGATGTGTGGGATGTAGGGGGTACCCGCCATCTTGAGAAAATATAGGAACAGAGCAAACCTGTATACTTATATAATGAGTAAGGAGAAAAATATGTATACACATAAGAAAATAGACATTTTCAGATTATTATTATTATTTACATCACATTCCTTCACAGTAATGGCGGCGATCTGCGATTTTTATTGTGACTGCGATATTGCGACGGACACATCGGACACTTTTGACACATATTTGGGACCATTCACATTTATACAGCGATCCGTGCTATAAAAATGCATTGATTACTGTATAAATGTGACAGGCAGTGAAGGGGTTAACACTGGGTGGTGATCAAGGGGTTAACTGTATTGCTAGGGGAGTGATTCTAACTGTAGGGGGCGGGGACTCACTAGGGGAGGAGACCGATTGGTGTTCCTCTGTACTGGGAACACACCATCGGTCTCCTCTCCTCTGACAGGACCGTGGATCTGTGTGTTTACACACAGAGATCCACGGTCCTGCTGTGTTACCGGTAAACGCGGGTGCCCGGCGGACATCGCGGCCGACAGGCACGCGCACCGGGTGCCTAGTGACACGGCGGAGCGCGCGCGATCGCCGGCGGCGGCGCGCGCGCGCCCCCTGGTGGCCTAAGAAAGCAAGGACGTCATATGACGCCCTCCCGCAACGAGAACTGCGCCGCCTGGCCGTCAATTGACGGCCGGCGGTCGGCAAGCAGTTAAAGAAAGTGTCTGGTGCTCTGTGATTTACAATGTGGTATCCATATGAAACTACACCTATAAAAATAAACTTAATCGGTGAAAAGTGCATTCAAATAAGTTTGTAAAATGACAGGTGCTCTTACGGACCAGATATTTGGTAAACATTACACTCTATAATAGTACAAATGACCAATTTGTGTTCTGTGCCAGAAAGTCCTTGGGTAAGTAATCAGTTTATATATACATTAATATGCATTAACTTGATAACTTTGTAAAGTGACAGGTGCTCTTATGGACCAGATATTAAAGTGGTTGTTAAGCCACTACTATAAAAAAACCCCATCCCCTCTGTAACATAACGATATGCATCCCTGTGCCTGTGTTATATAAAAAAATATGGCGATCTGTACCTATATCAGAGCGTCTCCCAGCGCTCAGGTGACTCCTCGGCTCTCTCCTCTGCCCGGCTGACAGCTCCAGCGGGTGGGGCCCAGCACTCCCACTAACGTCAGACGGGGAGGAGATCAGAGAGAGAGCCGAGGAGTCACGTAAGCGCCGGGAGACACTCTGATATAGGTACAGATCGGCATATAACATGGCACATGAGCACATATTGTTATGTTACAGAGGGAATGAGAGGTTTTTTTGTAGTTATGAGCAGCAGGAGGGAAGGGGGCAAGCACTGACTTGAGCAGACAGGCAGGGAGGGAGGGGGGAGAGGAGGACAGAGAAGGACAGAGCAGGGCTGCGTATGACGGAGGCACGTAAACTGACCACGGTGTCAAGGCTCAGCAACCATGATATACCGTGGTCAGTTTACAGAGGGGAGGGTATAGCCAGGCAGGATAAGCCAAGTTTTTTTTAGGTGATAAAAGGGGCCAAATGACACAGCACAAGCACTTTGCTGTATAACATGCTTTAAGGGAACAGGATCTGTTTTTTTTTTTTTTCTTAGGGTAAAAAATGCTTTAGGTAAACCTCTGTAACAAATAACTTGTGATATGTGCAAGAAAGTCCTTGAGTAAGTAATCAGTTCATATATTATTGAAAAATAAAGTGACCGGTGCTTTATATTAGTGTTCAAAGAACAATGGGGTGGCCCCTAAGAGTTCCACATCTAGGTGTCCTGGAGTGGTGAGTAGAGTGGCAATCTCAGCCTGGACTCCCACCAGGCCACAACCCCAGCGCGTTTCACTCCACCCCTGGAGCTTAGTCATGGGAATCAGAGATTGCCACTCTATTCACCACTCAAGGACACCTAGATGTGTGACTCTTAGGGGCAACCCCATTGTTCTTTGAAGCCTAATAGGAACCAGGATGGGTTCCATCCCTGTCAGCACTCTAGAAGCAGCTGCAGAAGCATTGATTACATACCCCTTTACCACTGAGCCTGAGCCATACACACACACACACACATTTCCTAGCTCTCTATTAGTGCATGTCATAAATTCATGCTTGTGCTGGTGCTCCTCTTTTTGCTCCCCTTATGCTATTGCACTCACCAGAGAGCTATCCCCTCAAGGGGGTATGTCACATTTACAGTTACACTGCTGTATGGCAAGACCCAGATCCACGCTTGTATATGTCTTTCCTCTCCTTTACCCCTTAGAAAGTTAGCCTGTTTGCCTCAACCATATGTAGAGAGAAATTAAATCCCATAGCACAATACCGTTTTTACTATTTATTTTGTTCAAACAGTTAGAATTGCACTTACACTTTGTCAGCATTCAATAGGCATAGGAATCAGGAAGTCCAGGATGCTATGCGCTCCATGGACCCGACACGAAGCAATGACTCTGGAACCTCCGCCCCTACGCATTTCGTCAGCACAACGTCGTCAGGAGCGGCCTATGTATATTGAATGCTGACGAATTGTAAGTGCAATTCTGACTGAACTAAATAAATAGTGCTATGGGATTTAATTTCTCTCTACATATGGATGAGATAAAGGGGCTAACTTTCTAAGGGAGAAAGGGGAGGAAAGATATATACAAGCATGGATCTGGGTTCTGCCATACAGCAGTGTAACTGTGAATGTGAGATACCCCCTTGAGGGGATAGCTCTCTGGTGAGTGCAATAGCATAAGGGGAGTACAAAGTGTGGATAAGTAGGTGGATAGGGAAAGGAACAGTGAGTAGGTGTAGATAGTGAGGGTAATTGTTACACCCATAGGTGTACACCAAGGGATGAGTGTGTGTGATGTAGAATATGTGTTAAGCACTTGGGCCCACTAAGGAACATGGACCAGGTAAATGTGAAAGTTGAACAAGGCACAGCAAGGGGTCAAAAAGTGAGTTTATGTGTACCAAGAGGTGTGCAGAAAAAACAAAAACAAAAAAAAGTAAAAAAGCTAAGAAGCAAAATAGCAAACTAGTGAATGGAAATTGTCATGAATAGTAGGGTAAATACCTGTCTGGTAAAGGTGTGATGCATAGAAGTCACTTTACAAACTTATTTGAATGCACTTTTCACCGATTCAGTTTTTGTAAACTAAAAGTGTAGTTTCATATGGATACCACGTTGTAAATCACAGAGCACCAGACACTTTAAGATATTTCATTTTATTTTATATGTTAAAAGGAATCACACACACACGCACATCACATTATTAGCAGAGCAGCACCACACCCACTACTCCCTAATCCTTTATCAAAGACTCTACCTAGGTAGTTATCCCATTGGAAATAGCAGCTCCCATGGAAACTAATAACAGCCATTTACGCGGAACCACCCCGGTTTTTCCTAAATGTTTATATAATGCTAAATGATAAAAAAATAAACAATTAAAATATATATTTGTGAAAGCATTCTTAATTTACAGCATTTCTTCATGCCTGCCTAAAACTTTTGCACAGTACATATCTTTTTTACCTTACCTTTTTGTATGCAATACTTTATCTGTGTTAGCCCAGGTATTAATATAGCCCCACCAACCTATAGAGCGCTTTACATCCACATCAGCCTACACCCTCAAGGATATTACAATCTAAAGTCCCTATTTCACACACTAGAAGAGTGTGGAGGAAACCAGCACAAGCACAGGGATAACATGCAAACTCCATGCAGTTCGTGCTTTACTGGGATTGAACCAGGGACACCAGTGCTGCAAGCCAAAGGTGCTAACCACTAAGCTACAGTGTTTTTTCTGTCCCTAATGCCTAATATACAATGTATTTCAAAGGCTATAAGTATTCATGTGTCATCCTTCATATTAGATTGCAAAACACATATGCATTTGTAAGTTTCTTCGTATTGCCATTTGGTTTTAAAAAACTGATGAAAGATGTGCATTGATCCCCCAAAATACCTTGGGTTTATTTTTTTAAACACCAACATTAAAAAAAAGACTTTGGGTCTATAGTATAAGGTCTCAGTCTGTTTTTAGCGGACTGGATCAGATCAGATGCTAGCGGGTGACAGTGGACGCATGTCCGCTGACAATAACTGCCCCATAGAGAACAAAGGGTGGTCCGATCGGGTCAGCCTGAAAAATCATACCATATCATGATGCTTTAACCTGTCTAGCCCCTTTAAATATACCTGATAACAATACTTGCGCAGTATTAATATTATTATTATTATTACTATTATACAGGATTTATATTTAGCCAACAGTTTGCGCAGCGCTTTACAAAATGAGGGCAGACAGTACAGTTACAATACAATTCAATACAAGAGGAATCAGAGGGCCCTGCTCCTTACAAATGAAATTTCCTTTGAATTCTCTTTTTGAAGACAGACCTCTCATGAAAAATACATACATACATAATCCAAATGTTAATATCAACAGAATATTCCTACATAAGGGGACAGACAATTACAACAATGCCAGCAAACAGTAAAGACTATAACATGTCATGTGCTGGTAGCCCAACACCTGTACTGTTTCATGTTCTAAACATTTGCAGCAGAATCTCCAGTGCAACCAAGCAAATATCTATAGCAACCCAGCAAAATGCAAAGTGATCTCATTTGCCATGTATCTAGGGCTCATTACATGCAAATGAGCTCCGGCATGTGTCGCGGAGATGTGCAGAAATAGCAGACCTGTTAATGCAGGGAAGCAAGCTCCACTGTCTTAGAGAAATTGGCTTTAGCTGTCCAGATAAACCTGTCACCCTGTGCCACAGAAGGCTAAACAGAGAGCAGTTTCCAAGACTAAGAGAATATCAAGAAAGGCCATCCAGCATAATTATTTTCATAAAGGCATGTGTATGAAATAAAGGCAGGAAGGGAAGCAAAGGAACGGTATCCATCCCTGAAAAGAGCTGTACTGGTTGTATATTGGTGTCATACTGTTGTATACAATTTATGTGTATAAAAAAAAGGGAATAAATGTTTGCATCCTTTGATCCTTGATGTTGGTTCCAATTATATAAAATAATGTACCTTTAAAGTAATCACTGCTTAGAAGCACCCCCTTTTGTGTCTCTAATACCTCCAAAGTGTGTATATTTATTGCCAGTAAGTCTATATACATACTGTATATACATTTTCAAAATTTGCTTGTGTGTAAAATACTTGAAATAAGCATTTTGGTTTTTGACATAATGGTTAGAATAGAATTTCTCTAGCGCTTTAACAACCACCCCCTGTTTTTGCCCGCTGTCTGTATATTAATGTTCTCAGTATGATGCCCTATGCTAGGAATACATTAATAAATGCCCTCCCTTTCAGAGACACCAGCTAAAGCTCCACATGGCTAGTGGCCCCTAATCTCAGCCCCCAATCACTGAGAGCTCTGTCTCCATTGATAATATAGAACCAATCAGAGTGGTTCCTGATAATTTGATCACTATGCCAGCTATGGCATATTAATCTCATGCAAGGTGGAGACTTGCATGCAGGTGGACACTCTCATCAATTATAAATTACTGCCATAGTGCTGAACTATAAGGATACAGTGCCTTGCAAAAGTAATAACCCCCCTCGGCTTTTTACCTATTTAGTTACATTACAGCCTTTAGTTCAATGTTTGTTTTTTTATCTGAATTATATGTGATGGATCAGAACACAATAGTCTAAGCTGGTGAAGTAAAATTAGAAAAATATATACATAAAACTATTTTTCAGAAATAAAAAACTGATAATTAGCATGTGCGTATGTATTCACTCCCTTTGTTATGAAGCCCATAAAAAGCTCTGGTGCAACCAATTACTTTCAGAAGTCACATAATTAGTGAAATGATGTCCACCTGTGTGCAATCTTGGTGTCACATGATCTGTCATTACATATACACACCTCTTTGAAAGGCCCCAGAGGCTGCAACACCTAAGCAAGAGGCACCACTAACCAAACACTGCCATGAAGACAAGGAAGAGAAGGAACTCTCCAAACAAGTAAAGGACAATGTTTTTGAGAAGTACAAGTCAGGGTTAGGTTATAAAAAAATATTCAAATCTTTGATGATCCCTAGGAGCACCATCAAATCTATCATAACCAAATGGAAAGAACATGGCATAACAGCAAACACCTGCCAAGAGACGGCTGCACACCAAAACTCACGGACCGGGCAAGGAGGGCATTAATCAGAGAGGCAGCACAGAGACCTAAGGTAACCCTGGAGGAGCTGCAGAGTTCCACAGCAGAGACTGGAGTATCTGTACATAGGACGACAATAAGCCGTACGCTCCATAGAGTTGGGCTTTATGGCAGAGTGGCCAGAAGAAAGCCATTACTTTCAGCAAAAAACAAAATGGCACGTTTTGAGTTTGCGAAAAGGCATGTGGGAGACTCCCAAAATGTATGGAGGAAGGTGCTCTGGTCGAATGAGACTAAAATGGAACTTTTTGGCTATCAAAGAAAACGCTATGTCTGGCGCAAACCCAACACATCACCCAAAGAACACCATCCCCACAGTGAAACATGGTGGTGGCAGCATCTTGCTGTGGGGATGTTTTTCAGCAGTCGGGACTGGGAAACTGGTCAGGCTTGAGGGAAAGATGGATGGCGCTAAATACAGGGATATTCTTGAGCAAAACCTGTACCACTCTGTGTGTGATTTGAGGCTAGGACGGAGGTTCACCTTCCAGCAGGACAATGACCCCAAACACACTGCTAAAGCAACACTTGAGTGGTTTAAGGGGAAACATGTAAATGTGTTGGAATGGCCTAAGACCTCAATCCAATAGAAAATCTGTGGTCAGACTTAAAGATTGCTTTTCACAAGCGCAAACCATCCAACTTGAAGGAGTTGGAGCAGTTTTGCAAGGAGAAATGGGCAAAAATCCCAGTGGTAAGATGTGGTAAGATCATAGAGACTTTTCCAAAGCGACTTGGAGCTGTGATAGCCGCAAAAGGTGGCTCTACAAAGTATTGACTTTAGGGGGGTGAATAGTTATGCACATTGACTTTTTCTGTTATTTTGTCCTTCAAAGTTGTGGGCATGTTTTGTAAATTAAATGATGCAAATCCTCAAATAATCCATGTTAATTCTAGGTTGTGAGGCAACAAAACACGAAAAATGGCAAGGGGGGGGAATACTTTTGAAAGGCACTGTATACATGCCTCCTGCATGTATCTCTACCTTTCAAATATCTCCCCTTTCTCTATTTGGAGCCCCGCAAAAGCCCCTGGGCAAAAGCAGAGCATGCTCACGGCCCCCTGTCAGTCCTGCACACATGTCCAGTGACAGTCGGGGATGATCGGTGCGGAGGGGACAGCTGTGAGCACCCATTCCCCTGCATGGTTTTTCAGCTGACAGCGGAGGGAGGGAGAGAAGGAGAAAAGCCATGCAGGGAGATCGGTGCTCACAGCTGTCCCCCGCTGTACTGACTTATACCTGATTTCCTCCGTGTCTTCCTCCCCCTCCAGCGCCTGTGTTCTCCCCCCCTTTGTTCTCTGGCCCCCCCTCCATGTTCTCATCTGGCCCGCTGTGTCTCAGTGTCCTCAGCCCCCCCTCATCCCCCGCAGCTGGCTTCCCTCCTCTCCCACAGACTGCGCGGGGGGGGGGGGATGTGTCAGGATGGAGAGCGGAGCTGAATGGGACATAGAGAGCATTCGCTATCGAACGCTCTCTATGTCCTGTGGTAACTGAGCAAAGTAAACTTTGCTTCAGTTTATGAATGGAGAGGAGCCTCTGTCTCCTCTCCATACAACTTCAGTGCTGAGAAAAGGACTGGGGAATCTATGTCCTCAGTCCTTTCTCTGTCTCAATGGGGAGATGTCAGGGGTCTGTTTAGACCCCTGACATCTCGCCAAAGCTCCCCAACAGGGCTGATAAAAAAAATAAAAAAAAAAATATTACAAAATAAAATTGTAAAAAAAGATAACAAAATAGAATTGTAAAAATGAAACAAAAAACTACTGACACCACAAACACAACCTCCCCCCCCACACCGACACAGTCCAGAGCCCGGGTAGGGACTTGGTGGGAGCAGTCAGGTGACACGGGTAGGGACTTGGTGGGAGCAGTCAGGTGACACGGGTAGGCTGTAAGCTTGAGCCCATTCAGCCTTACTGGGTGTAATGTATGAAAAGTGAGAAATCCACCCTCCCCCACATCCTTGTGATCAAACTGTGATCAGGTGACCTCAGACACACACACACTGCACCATAACAATAATCCAATCACTGGAGCTTCTCCTCTGCCCAGCACTGACTAGATACATCTCCCCTAAATCAAATCACTTGTCTGTGTGTGTTCTGCTGGCCATCCTGTGAGAAGACTGCTCTATGCATGCATTTCCTCCTCTCACACTGATCTGTGGATCACACCCCATGATGAGAAACATCCAGTCAAAACCCAGGAAAGGCACCACATGACTTCAGCATGCCCAATCATGCTGAGGTGTGGAGCAGCCAATCTTGGGAGAGCTGGAGAAGAAAGAGGGGAGGGAGAGGGGGATGTGAAGTACACAGAATGCCTCTCTCATGCTATTGCATGAGATAAGGAAATCACCTGTCTGTCACAGCAAGGGGGAAGAACTGACTCCTATTTGTCTGTGTGTCAGTTTTTATCTTACTGAAGAAAGAGAAGAGGATTGTTCAGAGCTGGATTAACTCTTTGTGGCAAGACTGGCACCGATGTAATGAAATCCTCTACTTTACAAGGTACAAGCCCTAATTAAAAAAAAATAATTTCGGGTTTACATCCACTTTAATGACAAAATAAGCCTTCAGCCTCCAAATGCTACTAAAGCGCAAAAATGATAAAATTACTACAAGAAAAAAATAAATAATAATAAATGAGTAAAAAAATGTTTGTGCATTTGCCAATCTATAATTTAAGCACCTCAATACCATACAGTTTACCCCTTTCCTGAAAGACTTTAAGTAATATTAAAGTCTTGTTTTTTTTTTCCTTAAGTAACAAACGTTATACTTACAGTACCTGCTCTGTGCAGTGGTTTTGCAATGAGCAGCAGAAATTATCCTCTTCTCAGTCCCTCGTCAGTGTGCTCAAGGCTCCTCCCTCCTGCTGAGAGCCCCAACTGCAAGCAGCTTGCTATGGGGGCACCTGAGCCGAACCGTTGCTCTTGTGTTCATTCAGACACAAATCCACGGCTCAGCCTGCCCCCTTTTTCTCCTCATTGGCTCACTGACTGCCAATGGTGCCTGTTACTGTTTTTTAGCCAATCAGGAGGGTTAGTCACAGACAACCAAGGCTCTCCTGCAGCACTGCTGGATCGAGATGGGGCTCAGGTAAGTATTAGGGGGCTGCTGCACACAGAAGGTTTTTTTTTCTTAATGCATAGAACACATTAGGATAAAAAAAAACCTACTGCCTTTAGAACCACTTTCAGCTCTTTCACATTTTAAATGACAATTACAGTGCCTTGAAAATGTATTCATACCCCTTGAAATTTTCCACATTTTGTCATGTTACAACCAAAAATGTAAATGTATTTTATTGGGATTTTATGTGATAGACCAACACAAAGTAGTACATAATTGTGAAGTGGAAGGAAAATGATAAATGGTTTTCAAAATTTTTTACTAATAAATATGTGAAAAGTGTGGCGTGCATTTGTATGAGTCAATACTTTGTAGAACCACCTTTCGCTGCAATTACAGCTGCAATTCTTTTTGGGATGTCTCTACCAGCTTTGCACATCTAGGAGAGTGACATTTGTGCCCATTCTTCTTTGCAAATTAGCTCAAGCTCTGTCAAATTGGATGGAGAGCATCTGTGTACAGCAATTTTTAAAGTCTTGCCACAGATTCTCAATTGGATTTAGGTCTGGAATTTGACTGGGCCATTCTAACACATGAATATGCTTTAAACTAAACCATTCCATTGTAGCTCTGGCTGTATGTTTAGGGTCGTTGTCCTAAACTTTAGTCTTAGTCTTTTGCAGCCTTTTGCATCCCAACAATATGATGCTGCCACCACCATTGTGTTGTTACACTAGTTGTGTAAAATGTAATGCTATGCATAGTTACGTTAATGTTTATATACCGTATTTATCAGCGTATAACACGCACTTTTCCCCCCTGAAAATCAGGGGTAAATCGTGTGTGCATGGTATACGCCCATCCCTGCTGCCTCAGAGTAGAAGGATGAGATGAGCGCTGCTGGATTACACACAGCCGCAATCTCCTGTATATCCGGTGCTCAGTCACACACAGTCCCACTGCCCTGGCCCAGCATTGTACCAGTGTTCTGTCCATCATATGTGCCGGGCGGGACTGTGAGTGACTGAGTACGGGATACACAGGAGATCGCAGATCTGTGGCATCCAGCACTGTCGCGGTTGCAATCATCGACAAACTTCCCTTTCATGGGCTCAGCTCATTGCTTCTTCAAATCACAGTAATGCATCATCAAGAGTGATGAAAGAGACAGAGAAACCCTTCTCTTTCCAAGATTATTACTCTGAAATATGTAAAATTGCCATTTGGCAGCAATGGAATAAAACTGCTACAGTATCAATGAGAATGAACCCTCTGTAATATGTTGGAGACATTTTGAGAAGTGAGGACAGCATGAGGAATGGATTGAGCAAAATAGAAGACCCAGCAGAGCGCTACAATGAAAGACAGCTCAGGGTAAACCAAACTGACCCTCCTTAAAACACTTTGATACCAATATAATTGAGATGTGTACTAAACAGCTGCAATGATGGGCATGCTAGAGGCTGCAGATGGGCACTAAACAGGCTGCAATAATGGGCACATTAGAGGCTATAGATGGGCATGTTAGAGGCTGCAGATGGGCATAGATCAGGCTGCATTGATGGGCACTGGTGAGACTGCAGAGCACTGATCCTTATTTTAAAATTTAAGGTTTTTTTTCTGAAACTTCCCCCTTATGCCCTGTACACACGATAGGATTTTCCGGTGGAAAATGTGTGATAGGACCTTGTTGTCGGAAATTCCGACCGTGTGTGGGCTCCATCAAACATTTTCCATAGGAATTTCCGACACACAAAGTTTGAGAGCTTGCTATAAAATTTTCCGACAACAAAATCCGTTGTCGGAAATTCCGATCGTGTGTAGACAATTCCAACGCACAAAGTGCCACGCATGCTCAGAATAAATTAAGAGACGAAAGCCTTTGGCTACTGCCCTGTTTATAGTCCCGATGTACGTGTTTTACGTCACTGCGTTCAGAACGATCCGATTTTCTGACAACTTTGTGTGACCTTGTGTATGCAAGACAAGTTTGAGCCAACATCCGTCGGAAAAAATCCATGGATTTTGTTGTCGGAATGTCTGATCAATGTCCGACCATGTGTTCAGGGCATTAAAGTTAAGGTGCGTGTTATACTCCAGTGCGTGTTATACGCCGATAAATATGGTAATTGGTTATTATACTGCCATGTTGTGGTTATATTGGTTGTAGCACTATCCTTTTCTATTTATTATCTGTGTCCCCCCCCCCCCCCCACATTATTATGTAGTTCCTTTTCCTGTTCCTTTACTTTGTTGGGAGAACAGAGATGGCCACTTCTGTATAGGCCACATGCAATCTGCTCGCATTCTGGAACACATTACCATGTTTTGACCTGCAGATACTGTCTTTCAATCATATGCCACATTTTGTTGTTTGCCATACCTGCTACTTGCAATAAAACCCACGCTTATGGAAGAAAGGGTGTCTGGCGAGTTCAAGCTATCTGATAAAGACTGTCCGCTGTGATTACATCTGCTTATACAGGCCAGGCATAGAGGTCTCAGCATGGCATAAGTCACTATAACAGTTTGAGTCAGAATAGTCAAAACATGTGGTAGAATTCCTACAGCCTGCTGTGTAGATGTGTATGTTTAATCTGCAATCAAGCTCAATGCCATCCGCCATGCCGTCTTGTGAAAGCACATGGTCGCACAAGCTTACTGCATGTCATCTGTGAATGTTGAAAACTGTTTTCTGCATTGTACTGTGTATACCACCTGTCTAAGCTGCTCTTCGTCTTCTGAAAAAGACAGTAAATATTTTTTGAAAAACTTGAAAAAATGTCTAGACAAACCTCTGAGCACTCTTATCGCTGAATCAACACAGATATATCATACCTCTCACCATACAGATGTACAGGGAGCAGATTCTGCAGATATTGCAGAGCAAAGTGTAAGACCCAAACATATAGTAATAATAATAATAGTAATAACACAGAAACTACGAAACCATTAGAGATGAGTTTTCCAGCAATCTGTCAGAACTGTGGGACAAAACTACACACTGCATGTCAATCTTGCTATGCTTTAATCAACAAGCTGAATTAAGAAATTCTACAGATCGCCTATCTGTAGCGTACAAACGCTACCAGCGGTTGTCTGCAAAATACAGTTTTCTTAAAGGACTCTAATATAGAGGGCTCTTTAGCAGAACTGACTAAGGCTGATGAACTAAACCAACAAAAGGGATCTTAGTGCAAGATGCCAAGGATAAGGCGGAACTCCGCATTGCTCAACTTCAGGAGACCAGATCTCATAAATCCACATCTACTAAGCTCACGGCATGTTCTTCCAGATCCTCTCCCTCCAGAAGTTTAACATTAAGTGACAAGCTAATAAAGGCCCGTGCAAGTATGGAAGCAAAGAAAGTGCAAAGCTCATTTGCCAGAAAGGAAGCTAAGATAGCAGCTCACCAAGCAGATATGACAGCTCGCCAAACAGAGGCGGATTTCCAAATAAAGATTCTACAAATCGAAAGAGAGGAAGCAGCTGCTCTAGCAAGGCTAAAGGTCCTTGAACAAGCAATGGGAGAAAGTACTAACTCGGACTGTTCTATTCCAGCAGAAATGGAAGATCCAATTGAACACACCAGTGAATATGTGCTAAGGCATAGTGTTTACAATGATACAGAATCATCTCCTGTATCGCCTACTAACATTACTGTTCGGACTCTCAACACAGAGACCTCCAATCTGCACAAGCCTGAGCCTCTTCGTGTCTACAAAGCAAGTGCATTTATACAGCAAACTACATCACCTCCTGCCAATGACAAGGTGGCTCCCAGCAACAAGCCACAGTTCAAGCAACAGCCAGCAGAAGCCTTATGCCCTGTACACATGACCGGATTTGCCGTCGGAATAAACTCCGAAGGTTTCTCCGACGGAATTCCATTCAAGCGGTTTTGCCTACACATGGTCAAACCAAAGTCTGACCGTCAAGAACGCGATGACGTACAACACATACGATGGGACTAGAAAAAGGAAGTTCAATAGCTAGTAGCCAATAGCTTCCGTCTCGTACTTGCTCCAGAGCATGCATCGTTTTTGGTCCGTGCGCGTGATTTTTATCGTTAACAGTTTGTTTATGTGTTAGTTGTGTGTGTCTAATGATATTATATCTCATTTTAGATAGAGACATATTTCCTTCTCTGTCTTATCTGTGAACCTTGGCCGTGTCCTGAGGAAGCCTAACGGTGAAACACGTAGACATACAAGGGCTCACTGCACAATAATCATAGATGCTTTATGCTACAACTGTCATTTTGTTTTTTAGATATTTGTATTTTTCAATAAATTTATATTTTTTATACTGCTATATCTTCTCCACTGTTTCTTAGCCTAAAAAGTCCGCCTCTCTGGTAATACTCAGTACTACCTTATTTTGTATCCTCAATGTTTTATGGACGTGGCTTATCTCTGGTGCACTTTCCTCCCCTTGTTTTGTGTTCATTGAGAGAGACTTCTACATGGATGACGGACTCAAATCCTTACCCACAGATGAAGAAGCCATAGACCTGCTCCAATGGACTGAAGGTATGCTTTCTGAGGCCAACCTCAGACTTCATAAGATTGCCTCAAACAGTGCTACTGTGATGAAAGCCTTTCAGCCTGGCGATCATGCCACAGGATTTAAAGATTTAAACTGGGAATGGACATGCCTCCTGTTCAGAGAAGTATGGGCTTACGGTGGAACTTAATTAAAGACAACTTTGGCTTTCAAGTCAGCTCTGCAGACAAGCCATTCACCAAACGTGATGTTCTGTCAGTGGTGAACAGTCTATACGATCCACTGGGATTTGTGACTCCCATCACCATACAAGGTAAATTTTTATTAGGACAGCTATCAGAGACTATTCAAGATTGGGATGTTCGACTACCATCAGACAAACATTCAAGGTTGGAGTCCTGGAAACGTACCTTAGATGGAATTGACATACCACGCTGCTGCACTTAAGCTTCCCCTTGCTACAAGTCAGAGAAAAGAGATTCACATCTTCTCAGATGCATCCACTGAGGCCATAGCAGCTGTTGTCTACCTCAAGGTAAGAGACTCTCTCAATCAAGCCCATGTAGGGTTTCTGTTTGGCAGAGCTAAGTTAGCACCTAAGCCTGAGCACACAGTTCCCAGGCTTGAACTTTGTGGGTCTATGCTAGCCGTAGAAATTTCTGATTTTATACTGCGTGAGCTAGACATTCAAATAGATGACATCAAATTCTACACAGACAGCAAAGTTGTTTTGGGCTGCATATACAATCGGACAAAATGCTTCTATGTCTATGTCAGCAACCGTGTAAAAAAAAAGAATAAGAAAATCCTCAAGGCCTGAACAGTGGCATTATGTTCCATTGAAACTTAATCCTGCAGATCATGCCACCAGATCTATGTCTGCAAGTGTCTTTTCAAATTATTCTTGGTTAACAGGACCTGAATTCCTGCTGCATCATACAAAAGAAACTACACCTGAGGTTTTCAGTCTTTTAGATCCTGACAACAATCCAGAAATTCAGTCTGAGGTCAAGACTTTTGCCACTGATCTGAACCCTAACCTCCAAATTGGGGACCTTGTTCTGCTCAAAGACCAGCAAGCCGAAAGAAACGAATGGCCCATGGGGCTCATTGTAAATACCATTCTTAGTGATAATGGTATGGTGCGCAAGGTAGAGGGTGAAGGTTGCCAGACAAGGCACTGTGAAGACTTTCCTTAGACCCATTACAGAACTTGTTTTACTCTTGCCTTTTGGAGACTGAACTTGCTTACCTAGGTTTGTTGGATTCAATTTCTACCACAAGAAGCATGTGCCTCAAACTTTAAGTGACACTTCTTGATGCCTTATTGCATGTTCTTTTTTGTCTTTCAGGTCTTCAAGACAACTGCAAATTGCACCAATTTTTTTTGCATTGCGTAATTAACGTTGCAATGTAGCATAGTGGTATTTACAATACCAGCAGGGTAGTGTGCTGTTACACTAGTTGTGTAAAATGTAATGCTATGCATAGTAATGTTAATGTTTATATAATTTGTTAATATACTGCCATCTTGTGGTTATTTTGGTTGCAGCACTATCCTTTTCTGTTTATTATCTGTGTCCCCTCCCACATTATGATGTAGTTCCTTTTCCTGTTCCTTCACTGTCTTGGAAGAACAGAGATGGCCACTTCTGTATAGACCACATGCAATCTGCTCACATCCTGGAACACATGACCATGTTTTGATCTGCAGATAACATCTTTCAATTATCTGCCATTTTGTTGTCTGCTATACCTGCTGCTTGCAATAAAACCCACGCTTATGGAAGAAACGGTGTCTGGTAAGTTCACGCTATCTGATAAAGACTGTCCGCTGTGATTACATCTGCTTATACAGGCCAGGCATAGAGGTCTCAGCAAGGGATAAGTCACTATTACAACAGTTGGAGTCAGAATAACCATGTTTCATGGTGGAGATGGTGTGTTCAGGGTGATGTGCAATGTTAGTTTTCCCCCACACATAGCATTTTGCTTTTAGTCCAAAAAGTTAAATTTTGGTCTCATCTGACCAGAGCACTTTCTTCCACATGTTTGCTGTGTCCCCCACATGGCTTTTTGCAAACTGCAAACAAGACTTCTTATGGCTTTGCTTCAACGAAGGCTTTCTTCTTGCCACTCTTCCATAATGGCCAGATTTGTGGAGTGCACGACTAATATCCTGTGGACATCTTTCTCCCACCTGAGATGTGGATCTCTGCAGCTCCTCCAGAGTTACCATGGGCCTCTTGGTTGCTTCTATGATTAATTGTCTGCTTGCCTGGCCTGTCAGTTTAGGTGGGCGGCCATGTCTTGGTAGGTTTGCAGGTGTGCCATACTCACACATTACACTTACACATTTTCTGATGATGGATTGAACAGTGCTCCGTGAGATGTTTTTTATATTTTTTATAACCTAACCCTGCTTTAAACTTCTCCACAACTTTATCGCTGACCTGTCTGGTGTGTTTCTTGGCCTTCATGATGCTGTTTGTTCACTAAGATTCTCTAACAAACTTCTGAGGGCTTCACAGAACAGCTGGATTTATACTGAGATTAAATTACACACGGATGGACTCTATTTACCAATTAGGTGACTTCTTAAGGCAATTGGTTCTACTAAATTTTAGTTAGGGGTATCAGAGTAAAGGGGGCTGAATACAAATGCACACCACACTTTTCAGATATTTATTTGTAAAAAAAAATTTGAAAACCATTTATCATTTTCCTTTCACTTCACAATTATGTGCCACTTTGTGTTGGTCACATAAAATCCCCCAAAAATACATTTACATTTTTGGTTGTAACGTGACAAAATGTGGAAAATGTCAAGGGGTATAAACACTTTTTTAAAGGCACCGTACTCAGTCATGCAATACTGTACCCAAATTGTTTTTTTTATAATTTTTTTGAGACACAGAGCTTTCTTTTGGTGGTATTTAATGACTACTGGGTTTTTTATTTTTTTACTGTTTACATTTTTAAAAAATAGAAAACAAGTTTTTCTTAGTTTTGTTAGAAAATTTTGCAAACAAATAATAGTTATAAATGTAGGCTAAAATGTATTCTGCTACATTTCTTTGGTAAAAATAGCACAAACTCAGTGTATATTATTTAGTCGGTATAAACGTTATAGAGTCTACAGTCTATCTTTCTGAAAGGCATAGTGAGTCTTTTGAAAATGTCATTTTTTTGCCACAAGTTTTTGAAAAATGCAGGAAAGAAAATGATTTTTTTTTTTTTTTTTTTTACACAAAGTTGTCAACTAATAAGATATTTCTAACATGTATCATAGGCATACTTAGGATTACACCCCAAAACACATTCTGCTACCTCCTTCGGAGCATGGTGATATCACATGTGTGAGACTTTTTCATAGTCTAGTCAAATAGAGGGGCCCAGAATCCAAAGAAGCACCCTAATGCCCCGTATACATGGTCGGATTTTCCGATGGAAAATGTCCGATCGGAGCGTGTTGTCGGAAATTCAGACCGTGTGTGGGCTCCATCGGACATTTTCCATCGGATTTTCCGACACACAAAGTTGGAGAGCAGGAGATAAAATCCGTTGTCGGAAATTCCGATCGTGTGTACACAAATCCGACGGACAAAGTGCCACGCATGCTCAGAATAAATAAAGAGATGAAAGCTATTGGCCACTGCCCCGTTTATAGTCCCGACGTACGTGTTTTACGTCACCGCGTTTAGAACGATCGGATTTTCCGACAACTTTGTGCGACCGTGTGTAGACAAAACAAGTTTGAGCCAACATCCGTCGGAAAAAATCCTAGGATTTTGTTGTCGGAATGTCCGAACAAAGTCCGACCGTGTGTACGCCCTATAAGGCTTTCTGGGGGCATAAATTACGCATCTAAATTTTCTGACTACCTACAACATTTTTGGAAAACCTGGAGCATCAGGACAGTAGAAACGCTCACAAAAATGACCACATTTTGGAGCATAAACACCCCAAGGTATTTTTGAGGCATGATGAGTCTTTTGAAGACTTCATTTTATTGCCACAAGTTTTTGGAAAATGCCAAAAGAAAATGAAAATCATTTTTTTTACACAAAGTTGGCAATTTAAGTAAATATTTTTCACACGCACCTTGGGTATACTTAGAATTACACCCCAAAACACATTCTGCTACTTCTCCCGAATATCGCGATACCACATTTTTAAAACATTTTTCAGTGTTTGGACTTATTATATACCAGACATTGTATCTTATCACACAAGTCAACCAATTGTGTCAAAACCAATGTACTGTAATGGCTACCTCTATACAAGTGATCAGGTAATATAGCTTAGTGTAGTGTCACCTATAGCTGTCCCAGTTCCTATAAGCCAAGCAAACCTAGCCTACTGGTACATGACTGCCCCCAGGAATGCCATGTTTACTGTTCTAGTGTGTCACCAGCGGCTGCTTGTCCATAGGAGGCGCACGGGCACCGCCCCCCTATCCATGCGTCCAGCCCCCAATCTACATGCAGGGCACTGGATGCATGGATTTCAATAGGGTTTTTTTTTTCTTGAAGCATGTAATTAGAGCTGGAGGCTCTAATTGGCTTAAAAAAAGGGTGGACTCGGGGCACACCCACTTGTGTGACAATAGCGAATTATTATTTGCAATTGTCTTCCTGATTCTCCACCCGGTCAATCAAGAAGCAGCTCCTGAGACCCGATTGGCCAGGGAGTCTCAGGACTCACTTCCTGTTCGGCTGGGAGGAGAAGTCCCGGCCACTTCTTGTTCCCCCTGGAGAAGCCCTGTCTCTTCCCCAGCTCTTCCCTTGGTGCATCTAGGCTCCCGGCTCTGCTCTCATCTGCCACCTCACGGTAAGGCTTCCTATCGCGGCCTCCTGACTGTCTCCCGTGGGGGGGAGGGGGGGCATTGTGGCCTCCCGACTGTCTCCCACTTGAGATCGTGGCCTCCCAACTGTCTCTCACGGGAGGGGGGTTGTATCCTGGTCTCCTGTGAGTGGCGGTGCAAGAATTTTGAGCACCCGCTGCCACTGTGTTTCACAGGAACGCAGTGAATGGGATATGCAGGTGGGTCAGTTTAGGTGGCAGGCAGAGACATGGTCAGCAAACAGGCAAAAGACTGGTTCGTGCAGCAGGCAGAAATTAGATCATTAAACAGGTCAGGGTTGGTACAGGGAGCAGTCAGCGGCAATACTACACTGGTGTGGTGGTAATCAGGGACACAATAGCCGGTGTGGTAGTGATCAGGGACACAGTAACTAATGTGGCATGATTAGGGACAGTATGACGGTGTGGTGGTGATCAGGAACAATATGACAAGTGTGGCAGTGATCAGTGACACAATAACTGACTGGTGTGGTAGCGATTGTGGACACTCTGACTGGGTGGCAGTGATTAAAGATGCTGTGAGTGGACTGCAGTGATTATGGACACTATGCGTGGACTGCAGTAATTAGGGACACTGTGAGTGGACTGCGGTGATTAGGGACACTGTGAGTAGATTGCGGTGATTAGGGACACTGTGAGTAGATTGCGGTGATTAGGGACACTGTGAGTGCACTGCGGTAATTAGGGACACTGTGAGTGGATTGCAGTGATTAGGGACACTGTGACTGGACTGCAGTGATTAGGGACAATGTGAGTGGACTGCGGTGATTAGGGACACTGGGAGTGGACTGCGGTGATTAGGGACATTGTGAGTGGACTGCAGTGATTAGGGACACTGAGTGGACTGCAGTGATTAGGGACAAAGTGAGTGTGTGGTGGGGATTAGGGATACTGACTTACTGAGTTGTTTGTTACTGATGTAATATTGGTGAGGGGACACACTGGACACCTTTGCTGCCCCTGTGCCTTTATGAAGGGCTGGGCTACCTCCAGGCTCACCTGCCCTCTATCTATCCATTAGAATGTATGTGCTTCCACTGTGGAGGCTCTCATAAATTTACTTGAGTTAGTACTGCAGAAATATTGGGGTGCCTTGGAGCAGCTCTGCAGCTTATGCATGTATTTGCAAATGTGTGCTAACTAAACCCGTTTTTAACGCAAACTGTTAGATAGGATAATTTGGTTGGTAGCAGATTGGCTGGTGAGTTGAGCTGGGAATTCTCTTTGGTTTTGTTTTGTAAACCTTGTGGACAGCCTTCCCAGAAGAGTTGAAGCTGTTATAGCTACAAAGGCTACGGACTAAGACTGGGATGCCATTAAAGTTCAAGTGCGTGTAAAGGCAGACATCCTAATACTTTTGGTAATATAGTGTATATACAGTATATATAGATACTGGGGACTTTAAATGATAGAGCTTTAAGGAAGCATCCACTCACTGGATTCTTCTTTTTAAGGGTTTTTTTTGCCCATTTTTCATTAAAGCAAATTCAACACAGTTCCAGAAATCAAAATCAATTAATTTCCCTCACAGGAGTTTTCAGCATTGCTCTTCCATCAAAAAAACAAATGACATTCAGCCTCCCGGCTTACAAATTTAGCACTACTGCTCTGGTCTTACCCTTTAGGCCCTTAGCTGTCTCTGTCCTCTACACAATCTTCTCACAAACTATACACACAACTTGCAGCCTCCTCCTGCTCTGGCTCCCATCTGTTTCTCCTATGTAAAGCCCTCCTTACTCCTGGGCAGAGACCTCGTCTGTTTGTTGGGGTGGAGCCCAGAACCATGGTCAGGAATCTACAAAAAGCCCTGCACACACCTGGACAATCAGTGTGCCAGTTGCTCACAAAAAACGGACCTAGGAATGGAGATTTCATCCGCTCCTCATTTGGGGTGCCATTGAGAATTGGCAATGAGAATGACACCCAAACACCCATGATTCTGCATGCGATTCCAAATCACCAAGTTTGAATGGGGCCTGTTTTTTTTAATTTTTGTTTATTTTTTGGATCCAGTAACAAAATGTTATATTTTTTGCATATAATCAGTGACCCTGAACAAAAAGTCTCCTTTGCTCATTCATTTTGGCTTGCAATGAATCTCAAAAGCGGCAGAACATAATTGCTAACCTTTGTCTAAACAGTTTTTACATGTGCCCCTACTGTATATTTAGATGCTTGTTAATAATTAAAAAAAGAAAAAAAATGGTGGCAACTACTAAATAGCCATCCATGCAAAATATCATCAGACTGCTTGCGGAGTGCATTATTTCAGGTTCACTGTAATTATAACAGTGAAAAACATGCTGATCTATTTATTTGAATTAACAGCAGTGTCCTTGGCACTCAGCTAATTTTACTAATGGCCTATCTATACAAAAGTATGTATGTATTTAGAAGGAATTTTTTTTTTTTTTCGCTTAGAGAAAAATTAAATATAAAAGCAGCTCCCTAGTAGTATGAATAATAGACAAAAAAATAAATTGTAAAATACAATAGGTGTGCTATTCCTTTAAACAAAACGCAAAAATACAATAAAGTTAACTGTAGACAACACCGTATAAAGTGAAAAGAAACACATTTGAAATCATTGGTATAAAAATATGTGCATATTCATTCAAAGTAGAACTATAAGCAAAACTTATAAAAGGTTATAACCGCTGTCAGATAATTTTTCGCCATCTCTGTCCCATTGCGGGGATTTATCTGCACTTCCTGTCCCATAACCAAACATGAAGTGAGTGGATATCCCTGCAAATTAAGAGAATTCTTTGGGGGCAGGCCACCCTCACCACGTTTCATCACAAGGAGGATATCGTCAGGGGACAGAATGGGTCCCTCATTTTTTTTAATAAAGCTTAGTGAAAAATTAAATGGAAAAGCAGCACATTAGCAGTCTAAATAAAAAAGACAAAAAAAATAAAATTTTAGTGTAATGAGGGACTGAGCAAATAGAAAATGGGCATGTAGAACACTGCAGCACATTGGCCGCCGAGCATAATGACATCACTGCCAGGCCCTTCCCAACATGTTTCATTACAAGGACAGCATCGCCAGGAAAGAGAATGGGTCACTCATTACCATTATAAATACCTTTTTTAATAAAACGTTCTTGATTGTTAAATGGTATGTAGCACACCCCAGGAGCTGCTGAGTTCCCCACTGCTACAGGGCCAGGCACACAGCATTTCCTTCCTGCATTCCAACACAGAAAACAGCCCTTGGCTTGTTTTTGATGTTTTATTAGGAGTTGATAACTTGGATGGGGTAGGGAATTATGGATTGTCCAATTCGAACAATGTCTAGAACTATGAACAAAGTAGACAACTTCCTCCCTATTTACACAAAGTCCTCTTTCTCTTTCCTCCTGCACAAACTAGATTCAAATGTGCGGCACCTGCTGATCACTCCAGGGGACCTAACAATCTTTAGTGTTAATTCAGCAACTGCCCATTACAGGCTGGGAACATCCTATCCCTTTGTAAGTAAAGTAGTATAATGTGGAGTGAACAGCATCTCCTTCTGCCTTCCTAGACCAGTGCCGGCGAACCTATGGCACGCGTGCCAGAGCTGGCACACAGAGCCCTCTCTGCGGGCGCGCGAGCACACACTGACCGGCCATCGCTTTCACATCACCTCCCTCAAAATCCTATATGCGAGCGAGCCTTGATGTCAGCGTTGCTCTGTGCTCCTCTCCACACTCTCCAGCGCCCCCTGTTGGATGGTTAGTGAAGCGAGAGAAGGCCAAACAAAGCAAAAAAAGCGTCTTCTCCTCCATCCTGTGACCGATCCGCACTTGGCAGCCTCCGCCAAGGCTTCCTATTGTCCTCGGGGGGGGGGGGGGGGCAACAACAACCCAGAGCCAAGATGGTAAAGGCTAAAAAATCTCTGGTGAAGAGGGCACCCATGGAGCGGAACACGGGGCATCAGGGAAGCTGAAGGCGCCAAAACCAGCTGCAGGAGCCCAGGAAGAGCAAAGCCAAGAAGGTGACTATGAAGAAGCAGGTGAAAGATAACAATGTGCTGAAGCTGGGTGCCAGATAAACTTTATCTGACAGCAGAGTGTCAGCCCCGAGGAGACTGCCAAACTTCTGCTGGACTCCTAGTGATTATATACAGAAATATACAGAACTTGATGAGAGTGTGATGTGATGTCTGGGGGGTGAACATGGGACACATCAGAAATCATTGGGCTGTGTCATTATGAGGAGCAGTGTTCTGATTACAGCTATGTATTATGACAATCCTCCAAACAATATATAAAAAGGATAGACAATGTTGTCACCCTAAAAAACACACTCAAGGGCCCAGGCACCATACCCATGCGTTCCACTGTCAAACACGCACAGCATAGTCAAAGATGGTTACAAAACTGTTTTCTAAACTAAAATCTCAGTATTCAGGTTTAATTGCAGTGATGGCACTTTGAAATGATTGAGTTGGTTTTGTGTTGTGGTTTTGGCACTCGGGCTCAAAAAGGTTCGCCATCACTGCTATAGACCCAGAGCCAAGTTCTACTGCTGCAGAAGATGCCAGCCCACCTGGCTACTTGCATCCTCAGTCCTCCTGGCTTGCACACACTTCCCCAGTCCTTCCTGACTGGCAAACTTCCATTTAGACTCCCCAGGGCAAGGATGAAGACTTAAGCACCACTGCTACAGCTGACAGTCTCTCCCCCTTGTGTTGTCCCTGCACTGTACTGAGTGCACTGTGCACAGTAGCCTCCTTTGGTGGGATCCTTCCAGGTGAGCTCCAGCTCAAGGTAAAACCCCTCCTCGGCAGGGGTTCCTCAAGGGCCACCGACAGCCTTTCCTCAGCACTCCATCTCTATCTTCCACCCGGCTCCCCTGCTGGCATGGCCCATGTCTATTTATGTGCATTTCTCACTCCCCTGCCAGCCCACTCCTCGGGATTGGCTGAGGTCCCATAAATATTCATAGCAGCCCCTCCTAGCCTCTGCCCACTAGTTCTAGAACATTCTCCAATGTCCCAAAAACAGGGGGAGGAACCAGAGAGCTGCTAGGAAGAGTCATCTAGCCCTGGCCTCTAATCACAGTTCTGCAACCTATGAAGTTCCTTGTCTGCACATCAAGATGTGGTATGCCCACTGACTGTATTACTATTAGTTCTGTATGGCGGCACTGTTATACCTGTCACCTGCCTGTATCACCATACATACTGAACCACATTGGTAACAGTATTTACAGTATAACATGTTATATACCAACATAGAGGATATAAGAGCATAAGGGCAGCATCAAGGCTGCACATAGTGTTACTCCCAGATTTGTTCTTTTTTACTATTAGAGATTACGTTTTATATATATATATATATATATATATATATATATATATATATATATATATATATATATATACATACATAATGAGACTTATGAATAGAGGATT
This sequence comes from Aquarana catesbeiana, assembly GCF_042186555.1. Lineage (NCBI taxonomy): Eukaryota > Metazoa > Chordata > Amphibia > Anura > Ranidae > Aquarana > Aquarana catesbeiana. The sequence continues at coordinate 262,357,769 of NC_133330.1, forward strand.
CAGAATTGTATACATTAATGCTATTGTCAACCATATTGTTTATCATACTTTGCTTATCATAATAATTTTAGCCTTCCACCAGTGATCATTTTAAACTACTGTAGGTTAATGAGATAGACCTATATTAGGTTGTCTTCACTGAATCACTCCCACCCCAGTAATAGTAACATCCACAAGCCTATGGACTTTGTAGCTGAGAAGCAGAAAAGTCAAAAAGATCTCGTGAGTGTTATAATACACAGTGGTGGAGGAGGCAGGGAAACATAGGTGTGCGCACAGGGTGTGCCAGGTGTGCTTGGGCACACCCTTATCGTCCTGTGTGGTGCAGATTCCCCTTATTTAGACTCCTGATGTTTCACCAAAGCCCCCTACCAGGGCTCCTAAAACAAAATTTAAAAAATAAAATTGTAAATAAAATAATACCGTCAGTAAATCTACAAATGCACAGACACACATACTGTATGTGTTTGAACTTTGAGGTGCACACCCTAATACAATAGGCTGTGCACACCTATGCACAGAATGTTTACAAGCTACACAGAGGCATTTTTTATATATGCACATATGAACTGCACTGAAGCACTTTGCATAAGGTGCACTATGAGATGAATTGATTGAAGCACTTTAATATACAGTATATTGTGTGATGTGTATCTTTTGATGCATGAAGATCACTTTACATACGGACATTTATTACTTGGACTGTAATAGCAGTATTGTTTGATGGCACACAATATTTACAGTAGGTTATATTTTATTTTTTTTTTTTTGCATGAGCATATTACACATTTCTTTGTTACAACATACGAACAGGATTCTGGGACAGCGCTGTGATTAGAGTAGAAATTTCTAAATGCTGAAGATCACTTATCACATAGAGATCTTTTATATCTGATAAGGCACTGGAGTACTTGGTGGTGGGAGGGGGCTCTAGAGCAGTGGTTCTCAACCTCCTAGTGCCCTTTTATCTCATTCTATCATAATTTCTTGTTTTTTCCCCATTCCTCTCTCTAGCTGTCTTTCTTGTTCTTTCTCTCATTTTTTCTCTCCCTTTTTCTTTGTTGTTCCCCCTCTTTTCCTCTCTCTTCCATGTATTCTCTATTTTTATTCCTTCTCTTACTCCTTGGTGGGGGAGTGGTGAGAATGGGATAAGTGGCAGTGATGGTGGGGGGGTGGGATCAGTGGCAGTGCTGGTGGGGGGTGGCATCAGTGGCAGTGCTGGTGGGGGGTGGGATGAGTGGCAGTGATGGTGGGGGGTGGGATCAGTGGCAGTGCTGGTGGGGGGGTGGCATCAGTGGCAGTGCTGGTGGGGGGTGGGATGAGTGGCAGTGATGGTGGGGGGTGGGATCAGTGGCAGTGCTGGTGGGGGGTGGCATCAGTGGCAGTGCTGGTGGGGGGGTAGGATCAGTGGCAGTTTTGGTGGGGGGGGTGGGATCAGTGGAAGTACTGGTTGGGGGGTGGGATCAGTCAGTGGCAGCGCTGGTGGGGGGTGGGATCAGTCAGTGGCAGTGCTGGTGGGGGGGTGGGATCAGTGGCAGTGCTGGTGGGGGGGTGGGATCAGTGGCAGTGCTGGTGGGGGCTTGGGATCAGTGGAAGTACTAGTTGGGGGTGGGGTCAGTCAGTGGCAGTGCTGGTGGGGGGCGGGATCAGTCTGTGGCAGTGCTGGTGGGGGGTGGGATCAGTCAGTGGCAGTGCTGGTGGGGGGTGGGATCAGTCAGTGGAAGTACTGGTTGGGGGGTGGGATCAGTCAATGGCAGTGCTGGTGGGGGGTGGGATCAGTCAGTGGCAGTGCTGGTGGGAGGGTGGGATCAGTGGCAGTGCTGGTGGGGGGTGGGATCGGTGGAAGTACAGGTTGGGGGGTGGGATCAGTCAGTGGCAGTGCTGGTGGGGGGTGGGATCAGTCAGTGGTAGTGCTGGTGGGGGGTGGGTGGGATCAGTGGCAGTACTGGTGGGAGTTCTGATCAGCCAACTTGGGTGCCCTTGATCAAGATCATCTGCTGATCTGAGAACTGTAGTGGGGACTTTTAATGGCAACTATAATCACAGGTAGTGTTACTCACTGTGTCTCCGGCTTCACTGTATCTTTGACTTTGTGATGTCTCGTAGCCGAAATCAGGAGATAGGGTCTCCTCCAGCCCCTGTCACTTCACATTCCTCACCAGTCAGCTGACCTCTAGTCTCTGCACCCCAGCCATGCCGTGAACTGAATGGGCGGCTGCGAAGAGGCTGAGTGGGCAGCCGCGTGCTCCAGTAACTGCCCAGTTGGACGGCCACAGGCTCCAGGGACAGCCCTGCTGGGCAGCTGCAGAAAGGCAGGGAGAGCGGTGCGGGCTTCAGGAACAGCCCAGGATTTGGTGACCCCTGGCAAATCGTCATTCAATCCCCGAGGGGGCCCCGACCCCCAGGTTGAGAAACACTGCTCTAGAGTGTTTTTTGGCACTTCACATTGTGTGAATAGGGACTGTTTGCTTTAACAGAGAAATTTCGTTTGTTTGATTTCACACTTAAAAGGATTTGCACTTATTTTTATATCACTTATTTTAATTGTGATTAGTTTCACTTTATACAGTGTTGTATGCAGTTAGCTTTATTTATTGTATTTTTGAGTTTTGTTTAAAGCCATAGAATACCTATTTTGCTTTACAATGTATATGTATTTAGGATGTGTTTTTGTAAAGCCAAAACTTCTGTTATGTAGACTTTTTTTTTCACTGAGCGTGGCAATTGGACATCGTAGGTCACAAAACACAAATGTGTGGAGAGTAAAATGGAATGGAATAGGAAATAACACAAAGGTGTTTAAGAGATTTGTGTGTGGTGGAAGGAAGCCATGAATTACAGTCACTTTTCACTGTTAGGAGATTCTTGAAATACTGTCAGATGGATTGCTGTGTGTAAATGGAAACACTGAACTGATGATTCTTTGAGATTAGTAACTTCAGCAGCTGATCTTTTACTAAAAGGAGGAAAAACACATTTGGGGCTAAATTGCCCTTAACCCAGAGTTCAGACTGACCAATTTTTTTCATTATTTTCAGTGTATTCATTGACTTTTTTCACATTTTTCTTTTTTTTTAGAAATCACACAACATTTATTTAAAACATATTTCAATAGTTATTTAGTACACAAAAACATTAACACATGATTTCCTTTGGCCCTAAAGGAGTTCTATGATGACAGCATACACTTTCATTTTATAATCTCAGCATTGTAATAGTAATACAAATGATTGTTACAAATTAGTTATTATTGACAATCAAATATATGGAAAAAATGTCATGTTGTGAGTTCTGCCTGCCTGATGGCCATCCCTTTCCACAATGTCCTGTATTCCTTGCATGCATTACAGCTTCTCCTCTGTTGTTTACTTTCGATTTCTAAGGACTACATATCCCATGGTACTGTGCTGCCTGCAAGCAGTGATTCCTGTACTGACTCCACCTCCTGAAACTCCTCCCCTCTGCACCTTTGTAGTTCAGAAGGCAGTAGACATGCGCACTGACAAAAAAATGTGTTTATTTTCATTTCATTCATTTTTTTGCTTTTTTCGGAAATTCTGAAAAAATTTGAAAATTCGAAAATTCAGAATTCGGAAATCCAAAATTTCTAAAAAAAGAAAGAAAATCAGTAAAATTCGAAATAATAACTAACTATTAAATTATAGGTATTGGAATTTCCCTTCAAATTTGGCTGTTTGTGAACGTAACGAATACAAATTTACCTGAAGTTACGAATTATCCAAAATAATGAATGCTGCATCTAAACAAATTGAATGATACAAATTAATAATAAATAATAATAAAAAGGTTTTATTTTTATTATTGTTATTTATTATTATTAGGTCGTTATGTTCCATTTGTTTAGATAAGGCATTTGTTATTTCAGATAATTCGTAACTTCGGATAAATTTGTACTCATTACATTCACTAACAGCCAAATTTGAAAGGAAATTCCAATACCTATAATTTAATATTTATTATTAGTTATTATTTCAGATTTTCGGGTTTACGAATTTTCAGATTTTCATTCTTTCGAATTTTCAGATTTTCATTCTTATTCTTGGATTTTCAAATTTCCAAATTTTAGAATTTTTACATTTATGAAATTTCGAATATTTGAATTTCCTAATTTCTAATTTTCGAATTTCTGAAATGTTCCAATTTCCAAGATTTCGAATTTCCAAAAATTTCGAATTTACGAATTTCCAATTTCTGAAAATTCTGAAATTAGAAAATTCGGAAATTTGAAAATATTATAGAAATTGAAAAATTCGGAAATTTCGGAATTAACGAATTTGTCAAAATTAGTTAAAAAACGAATTCGGAACTAAACTAATTGCACATGTCTAGAGGGCATAATGAATATGTGTCACAGAATTCAAGGAAGTAAATGTGTGGGGATCCTCGCAAAGTAAGTTTTAAGATATTTAAAGTGTTACTAAACCCACAAGAGTAAAATCAGTCTGTATATGCAGTAAAGCATGCTCGATATACTTACTGTGGAACCTAATGGGTTAATCCTTTACATTGTGTAAAAAGGCTGTTTGATCCTGTCTTCTCTGATCCTCTCCTCCTTCCACAGTCCTCAGTATATTTCCTAATAATACAGAGCCAGGGGACAGGCTGCACATGCTCAGTTTGGTGGATATTGCTAGAGAGATGTAAATACCCTCAAATTAAAGCTGAAAGTCTGCAGTTAAAGCACATCTTGTTCGGTTCATTTCAAATCCATTGTGGTGGTGTATAGAGCCAAAAGATTAGAATTGTGTCGATGTACCAGTATTTATGGACCTGACTGTAGATACACTAGAAAATATTTCAGTATTTCTTAAATAACTTAAACTTATGGAAACCACAAACCCTAAACATAGCAGTGAACTTCAGTGACCTCTAAGGGAACCCAATTAAATTTTTTTTTTTTGCAACCATTTTTATTCATTAAAAGTATGGTTAGATGAGCACTGCCATGTACTAGTGCTATTTCTGTTGTTGTCTACAAGTTAAAATCAGTATGTTTTGCTAGAAAATTACTCAGAACCCCCCAAAATTATATATAGAGATATCTATATATATATTTTAGCAGAGACCCTAGAGAATAAAATGGAGATTTTTTACAATTTTTTTTTTTGGGGGGGGGGGAATAAACTTTTTGTAATTAAAAAAAAAACAGTAAAGTTAGCCCAATTTTTTTGTATAATGTGAAAGATGATGTTACGTTATATATATATGGGCTGCCCTACGCACAACAAACACCCTATAGAAGAAATAAAACAAGAGGTGGTATAGTAATGAGGGAGATGTGGTCCAGACAGGCGAATGTAAGTGATAGAATCTAAAAATATTTGAAAAAATCCAAATAGATGAAAACTGAAAGCTTCTATAGATGAGGTAAATGAGAGATAAGCACATTGGGATGGCTGGGCCAGAAGAGACAATAGAAAATGCTTCTATTTATTATGAAAACAGACATTCTGCCTGTAAAGGTAACTTTTATTTTTCCGCAGCAGATTGCATTTTGCGTGTAATAGACATCAATGGACCTACACCAAAAACACAAGTGTTGCGTTTTTGATGCATTTTTACACGCGTTTTGCGCTTCCATTAAACGCATCAAAATTGTGGGTTCAAAAACGCAAAACGCATTGCAAAGTGTGCCAGAAAACTGCATCAACTGCAACCGCATAGATGTAAATCTAAGGTAAAATACACAAATCATTTAGATAGCATGCTTGGGGATGCCTTAAATCTGCATGCGAAGCGTGATTGACACTGGTTCTATAACATGATTTACGCTGAATTTACTAAATACATATATACAATATTTATAGATGTGGTCTTCAGAGCTGTCCTCCATATAATTATTATACTACTTGGGTAATCACTGATCCAGAACTGGCAGGCTGCTAGTAAAGTGTAAGGGCAGTTTACCATAATTTTTTCAGGTCAGTGGTTCACCAATAGTGAAAAAGGATCAAGATGACAGGTCCAGTGCCTACACCTTCAAAAACAGTCTAGTAATTGTGGCTCCCTTATTTCATTTATTTCATTTCTGACAAGTCCTTCTGAAAGGCTCATTGCTATATAAAGCCTGAATAATAATAATAATAAATCATTTCAACAACATCTGTATGTTACTATTTTTATATTTTTCAGTATCTGTATGTATTACCAACCGGCAAGTTTGAGTTCTGTTGTTCAAAAATGTAAGAACTGGACGGGATAACTACTGATACAAAAATGCCAGCATCACTGCACACAGGGGGAGTGATTGCAACCATCACTAGGCACAGAGAGGTTGGCTACTACCACCCCTGGACACAGTGAGGCTGACCACCACCAGGGGACACAGGGTTCCCCATGACGGAGTGAAACGCGTTGGCAGTGTGGCCTGGTCGGATCCAGGCTGAAGTCGCCACTTCATTCACCTCTCTAGGATACTATAGATGCAACTTCTAGGGGCTACCCTCTTTTTCCCTTGAATTTTCGCAGGAGCCAGGATGGGCTCCATCCCCTATCAGCACTCTAGCAGCAGCTGCGGATGTATTGTCTACATACCCCCTCTCTACTGAGCCTGAGTGACACACATACATTTCCCAGGTCACAGGGGACACAGTGAAACTGACCACGACACCACTGACCGCAGAGAAAATGTCCACAACCACTGAACACAGAGCGACTGACCTTTATCACTGGAAAGTAAGTGAGAAACCACCACCATTATACTGATAACCACCACTGGACACAGACACTGATAACCACCACTGGACACAGACACTGATAACCACCACTGGACACAGAAACTGATAACCACCACTGGACACAGAAACTGTTCCCACCAACGGACACAAACAGACTGACCACATCCACTGCACACAGAAAGATTAATCACCAGCACTGGACACAGAGAGCTTGACCACCACCACTGAAAACAAAGTGAAAGACTACCACCACTAGACAACAAGAGACTGACAACTGTCACTGGGCACATAAAGACAGCCAATACTGGATACAGAGTCTTACCACCGCTGGACAAAAAAAAATGACCACCACTGGACACAAACAGTCAGACTGCTCATCACCACTGGACTCACAGAAACTGATCACCAAAACTAGACAGAAACACTGACCACCACCAAGACTACTACCACTGGACACAGAGAGACTGACCACCAGCACTGGACACAGAGAGACTGACCACCAGCACTGGACACAGAGAGACTGACCACCAGCACTGGACAGAGAGAGACTGACCACCAGCACTGGACAAAGAAAGACTGACCACCAGCACTGGACACAGAGAGACTGACCACCAGCACTGGGCACAGAGAGACTGACCACCAGCACTGGACAGAGAGAGACTGACCACCAGCACTGGACAAAGAAAGACTGACCACCAGCACTGGGCACAGAGAGACTGACCACCAGCACTGGGCACAGAGAGACTGACCACCATTACTGGACACAAAGAAGCTGATCACCAGCACTGGACACAGAGAGACTGACCACCAGCACTGGACACAGAGAGACTGACCACTAGCACTGGGCACAGAGAGACTGACCACCAGTACTGGACACAGAGAGACTGACCACCAGCACTGGGCACAGAGAGACTGACCACCAGCACTGGACACAGAGAGACTGACCACCAGCACTGGACACAGAGAGACTGACCACCAGCACTGGGCACAGAGAGACTGACCACCAGCACTGGGCACAGAGAGACTGACCACCAGCACTGGACACAGAGAGACTGACCACCAGCACTGGACACAGAGAGACTGACCACCAGCACTGGACACAGAGAGACTGACCACCAGCACTGGACACAGAGAGACTGACCACCAGCACTGGGCACAGAGAGACTGACCACCATTACTGGACACAAAGAGGCTGATCACCAGCACTGGACACAGAGAGACTGACCACCATTACTGGACACAAAGAGGCTGATCACCAGCACTGGACACAGAGAGACTGACCACCAGCACTGGACACAGAGAGACTGACCACCAGCGCTGGGCACAGAGAGACTGACCACCAGCACTGGACACAGAGAGACTGACCACCAGCACTGGGCACAGAGAGACTGACCACCATTACTGGACATAAAAAAGAGGCTGATCACCAGCACTGGACACAGAGAGACTGACCATGAACACTGGACACAGAGAGACTGACTACCAACACTGGACACAGAGAATCTGACCACCAGCACTGGACACAGAGAGGCTTATCACCAACACTGGACATAGAGAGATTGACCTCCACCAATGGAAACAGAGTGAAAGACCATCACTAAACACAGAGACTGATAACTGCCAATGAACACAGAGAGCCTGACAACCACTACTGGACACAGACAGACTGTCCACCACCACTGGACACAAAAAGACTGACCCCTACCACTGAAAACAGAGAAATTGTTCACAATCACTGGACACAGAGAGACTGACCACCACCACTGGACACAGAGATACTGACCCCCAACGCTAGAAACATAGTGAAATATTGCCACCACTAGAGCTGCACGATTCTCGATAAAATGAGAATCACATTTTTTTTGCTTAGAATAAAGATCACAATTCTCTCATGATTCAGAAGAACCTTTTTATTTTAAAGATTTACAACCCCTGAACATTAGGTTATCAAACAAGATGGCAATAAAATATGACTTAATACTCTTTGCTTCAATCAAATTTAAAGAAATGTAATGAAAAATAATGTAATGTGTAAATAAATAAAAAAATTACCATTAAGTCATATTAGCGTTTTTTTTTTAGTACTCGCCGATACCAATTACCGATACATACCGCAACATTTTTGTTTACACTTCCGCTGTCAGCAATGGTACGAAGCATTGAAAAGGTATTTTACAAATGAAACAATTTTTTTTTTTTTTTGAGCTTTTTTCAGTGTGAAATGTGTAAATATATGTTGAAGGTGTAAAAATAATAATGAACAAAGCAAACAAAAAGTTTTAACTATTAATAGTTTATAAAATACAAGTAATAGAAGTAAATGAAAAAAAATCAGCAGGAAAATAATTAAATGGTGAAAGAGAATAAGGAGTTGATGGGGCTGATTAGAGTAAATTAAGGGTTAATAAGGGGTTAAACAGAGGAATAATTTAATAAAAAAACCAAAACAAAAAATTATTCGACACAGCGGGAGCCAATCAGCAGGTCCGGTGGACGTGATGTCCGCTGGGACCTGCCAATCGTTCTAAGGAGAGGCATAACGGTGCTCTACCTATGTAAACAAGGCAGATTGCGATTCTGCCAGAGGGGAAAATGGAGATCTTGTGTTTTTGCTAAGCAGAAGCACGAATCTCCATTTTCCTTTAGTGAAAGCACGTCCTCCACAGTTAGAAAGCACTCCCTAGGGACACACTTAACCCTTTGATCGCCCCTGATGTTAACCCCTTCTCTGCCATTATTAGTACAGTAATAGTGCATTTTTTTAGCACTGATCTCTGTAATAATGTCACTGGTCCACAGAAACTGTCAAAGTGTCAGTTAGGTGTCTGATTTTCCGTCGCAATGTCACAGTCCTGCTAACATCACCGCCATTACTAGTAAAAAAATTCCATAAAAATATCTCATAGTTTGTAGAAACCAATCAATATACACTTATTGGGATTTATTTTACCAAAAATATGTAGCAGAATACATATTGGCCTAAATTGATGAAGAAATTTGATTTTTTTCAATTTTTTTATTGGGTATGCATTATAGCAGAAAGTAAAAAATATTTTTTTTTTTCAAAATTGTCACTCTTTTGTTTGTAGAGCAAAAAATAAAAACCGCAGTGGTGATCAAATACCACCAAAAGAAAGCTCTATTTGTGGGAAAAAAAAGGACATTAATTTTATTTGGGTACAGTGTTGCACAACTGCACAATTGTCAGTTAAAGAAATGCAGTGCCGTATCGCAAAAACTGGCCTGGTCAGGAAGGGGGTAAAACCTTCCGTAGCTGAAGTGGTTAAACTGGCTTCATTTGCAGACCGAAGTTCATCTCTTTGATCTTTAAATAAACAGAAAGATACAATATTTCTTTTTATTACTCTTTCAGCGCTGAACAATGTTGTCGATAAACATTGTCGGTGTTCTGTTGAGAAATGCACCCCATCGGATAGTACCCGGGCTGAAGGGCACATGCGCCATACGTAACAGCACTACAGCTGATTTTAACATCAGCTGTTGTGAGGGCGAGACAGCGCAGGCGCACAATAGCTGACAGAATTTTTATTTTTTATCAGATTGTGCCCCGCGCTCCCTTAGCCACTTCATGTCCATGATGGGCGGATTTCTACACGTTGTGGGCGGATTGTGGGTGGAATTAGATGGCCAGTGCTGCAAAAAAATATAACTTTGTGATGGGCTCATTTTTACATTTCTTGTGGGCGGCAAATAAAACTTTGTGATGGGCGAATTTTTTAATTTCAGCCCATCACAAAGTTATATTTTTTTTGCAGCACTGGCCATCTAATTCCACCCACAATCTGCGCACAACGTGTAGAAATCTGCCCATCATGGACATGAACTGGCGACGGGAGCGCGGTGCACAATCCGACAGAAAATACAAATTCTGTATGCTATTGTGCGCCTGCGCCGTCTCGCCCTCACAACAGCTGATGTTAAAATGTTAAAACAGCTGTTGTGCTGTTACGTATGGCGCATGCGTTACGCATGCGCCCTTCAGCCCGGGCACTATCCGATGGGGGGCACTTCTCGACAGAACACCGGCTTCTTTTTTTTTTTTTTTTGACAGCTGTGAGCAGGGAATCGCTCTGCACTTGTTACATGAAACGTAGAAATGCTGGATTAAGATCGGGTGGGGGGGTTGAATCGAGATCGCAATCTTTTAACGATTAATCGTGCAGCTCTAGCCACCACTAGACACAGAGAAACTGATGACAACTGTCACTGGACACAGCTGAGTTTTACCACCACCGTTGAACAAAAAGAGACTAACCACCACTGGACACAGATAAAACAATCCACAAGCACTGGACACAGAGAGACTGAACATCAGCACTGGACAAGCAGAGACTGATTACCACCACTGGATATAGAAAGTCTGACAACCACCACTAGATACATACAGAATGATCACTACCACTGGGCACAGAGAGATTAACCACCAATCTCTGACACAGATAGAATGGCCACCACTAAGCACAGGGAGTGTTACCACAAGAGCCAGAATCTAGGTTTCATCATCTCCTATTGGTTAGGCTGCACCCACCATTGGTCACACACAGTTTGTTTTTGCCACATAGCCTTTATATTGGGTCACAAGACATTTATGTGGCTCCTACATTTCACACTTGTCCCATTAGTGTTTTTTGGAGACTCCTGTATAGCCATTTTTTCCTTTGCGAATTGAGTAGACATTTTTAACCCATCCAGTTGATTTTTGCCTTCTATACTTTAAAAGGGGTGTTCTGAATTCTATTTTATCCCATAGACAGCTCAACTTCCACCCTAACAAAATCACAGGCATCAGACAACAATGGCTTAAGATTTATTGTGCACTTTCAGGAATTATTGAAATTTTTATTCATTCAAAAGGCACATCTCTGTTATGTATATCACATTTATTTTTTGCTATTTCAAACTTTATCTCCTTATCTGTTTGTAAACTAAAGGGTTAAACCCACCTGCCAATGGTTCTGAGCCTCTCCGACCTCATAAAGAGCTGGTGATCTCTCCAGCTTTTCAACAGCTAATAATACACTGGCTGATTCTCTGCCCACAGGGAGATTGTCATCCATGCTAAAGTTTGACATTTTACACTTTAAGTAAGCATAGCCAGCAGCAAAAAAAAAAGAAAAAAAAGCAGCCAAGAGACAGATCTGTCTTATTAAAAGAAGATGTCACTAAAAGAGCAAATCAACAAATATTCTCCTACTGTCCAGACACAACCATGCCTAGAGATATGGGTAGGAAGATAGGGTTAGGGTTAGGTTTTAGGTACCATAGTTTCTTTTATGTGCCATATTTAGCTGCTTAAATCCCATACTTGCTACTTGCCTCATCAATGGCGACATAAGAGAGCATCAGGATGTAGCAAGTTGTAGAGTTTCTTCTACTAGTCTGTGAGCTCCCAAAATCACAAAAGCAAAAGTCAATTTCCAAAATGAAGGCAACTCTTATGGATCCAACCATTTCTACCTTTTCTGTGAGCTGTGATTGACTACATCTTCATTCAGGAGATACATGTATACCAATACACTGTATACCAAGTGAACAGAAATTTGAACTGCACATCCAAGTTTCACTATGTGGGGTGTTATAATAGTTATGCGTAAGCAGTCTATACCATTTAGGTTTAATAGTACAATAGTCAGAAGATCAGAATGGAATTTGCCATTATAAACAGTAGACATGTGCCTATAGGCAACAGACTAAGGGCTTGTTCACACTTGACTACATTTCTAATGCTTAACAAACACTCCTATAGCTTTAGTATGGGTGTTCGACTCTCGTTAATGAGCTTTAATATGGGCATAAGACTGGCGTTTTACAAGCCTTAAAAACGCTTCCCAAACGCCCTATGGGCAGTTTTGAAGCGCTTAATGAGCGTTAGGAGTAAAACTGCACCAAAAATGACTGTTCCATTACAGTAAATTAACTAATCTTAACACCCCTCAACCACACTGCAACTGCCTGCCATAGCATTTGCGAAGCATTAACACGGGAGGCATTGAAAGGCTTCAAATACCTCTTGACTTGACATGAGGCTTCAACTTCGAAGCGACGCAATGCTAACACTTCATGTTTTGATAGTGTGAACAGCACTGTGTGCTGTCCACTGTATCTTGTGCATAGGCATTTGAGGGGCATTTTTTAACGCCAGTGTGCCAGTGTGAACTTAGCCTAAAAGAGGTGGCTTTTTCCTGTACAGTCATTAACCACACATTTTTTCAATCATCTGCAAATGACTCTATCTGATCACAAGCACTGTGACTGTATCCCATATAAACTTATTTACATACTCACAATATTCCTAGTAAAGATCAGCAAAACAAGAACAAGGTCTGCATAAAAGAAGTGATCCTAGCTGAGAGGGGTTCCTTTGACCCCCATAGGTTGTGTGCCTAAAGGTAGAAAACCAGTCATATTTACCTATAGCCTATGCTGGGCTGCAGTAGAAACAATTCATGGAAAAGCCAGCCATAAATGGATCGAAATTTGGCCGAATCAGCAGGATCAAGCCAAATTTTGATCCATGTATGGACAGGCTGGTTGTACAGAAGTGGATCAGTTGCTCTGTACAACCAGTTGGTTCGGTTTTTCCCGAGTGCCACTGTCTGGGCTGCCTAACACTGTGCTGAGATTTTTTTCATTTTATAGCATGCAAAAAAAGAGAGTTGGCCAAATATTTTTGTACTGGCATGAATACACTCATGCTAGTATCAAAGTAAACCAGTGCTGATTGGTAAGGATGAGCAACTTATTTTGTTGGCCTTGATTCATTGTGAGAACATAGCTTTCATCCTAACAAAAAAATCAACACAATTATGTTATAGTTTCAACATTCAGCACTGTTTGGCAAAATTAACTAGGTAAAAATACCCTAGAAAACCATAAATAATGTCTAAAAAAATGCAATGCAAATACACTGCAAACATGACAAAAATGCATTGCAAATGCACCACGAACGCATTGCAAATACATGTAAACGTGCATGTTTGGAGACTGCCGACATCCCAAGTCTCCCGCGACACACGGGAGTCTCCCACAATTGACTGCGGGCCCCCAGACACCTGCAAGGACGGCGCGATCTCCTGGCTGAGCCTGCAGTGTCACTCAGCCACAGCAGCCCAAGCAGCTGTACCATTCACTCGGCAGGCGGTAGATCCGATCAGATCCTATCATGCGAGTGATTGCGGGTGGGGTGTGCCAGCCGGCCCAGGTGTGACAGAGAACAGTGTCACTGAGACTATGTGTAAGCTGGCAGACAGACTGTACAATGGTCTGCAACTGCCACCAGTGCGAAACCAACATCTTGGTGTCACTGATGATGACAGAGCTCCTCCCTTCGCTAGTAAGACCAGTCTGTGTGAGGAGGAGGAGTCATGCTGACTCTGGTGCGCACAGGCTGGTCCTCCAGAGTGTGTGAGTTCTGCAGAGTGTGGATAGAGCATCACTGTGTCACTCTCTCACCACATTTCTCAGCTCACTAATCACTGACTCATCATGTGTCACTCAGGATGGTCCTATGATTCCATGGGCACTGGTAAGGCTGTATTTAATTGGCACTGATCAGGCTGCATTTAATGGGCACTGGTATAGCTGCATTTAATTGGCACTGATAAAGCTGCATTTCATTGGGGGGGGGGGGTCGGGGGGTGACTGGGGCCAGCTCGAAGCATCACCTCCCTGAAATGAGCTTTTGCAGGTTGGGATGTCTGAGACTGTGTTGTAAACATGCCCTTAAAGTGGAACTTTATCCATAACAGTTTGATAACAATGAATGTTCTTTAACAAAAGAACATACACTCCACATTAATAATTATGCTATCAAAACTATTCCGTGCTGTAATTTGCCTCCAGCATTGCTCCAGTTTCTTCTTGTTGGAGGCCGCCATGTTGTTGAAGCCCAGAGCAAACACTTTTTTATTGAAAACTTTCCCACTCTCCTTAGTCTTAAAAATCTATCACATTCTGCAATCAAAATGTGTGCACATCTAGCACAAAATGTATGTCTTGGATCAGGGGAAGTCTGACAGTGTTCAGTCTCATAGGGCTGTTGCTGCAGATAAGAGAGATAAGACACTATCCTTGTAAGTTTAACTCTTTTGTGTCTCCCTGGCAGCAGAGTTTTTCCTGTCACCTCTCCTGATTTTCTTTTCTCTCTCCTTATTCTCTTTTCCCTCTGTGTCATTTCTGATGTTTCCTCACCTCCCCCTTCTCTCGGGCTGTCAGCTGATCGGTCTCTAGTGACACATTAAAATAGGTAAATATTTTTAATATTTTACATACCTATACCTGCAAAAGAGTCCAGTCTGAAGTGATCTATCAGGACTTAATTTTCTGACTAAAGTTTCACTTTAAAGTCGTATTTTACCACTTGCCTCCTGGGTACTTTTACCCCCTTCGTGCCCAAGCCAATTTTCAGCTTTCATTGCTGTCGCACTTTGAATGACAATTGCGCAGTCATGCAACACTATACCCAAATTAAATTTTTATCATTTTTTTTCACACCAATAGAGCTTTCTTTTTGTGGTATTTAATCACCACTAAGTTTTTATTTTTTGCTAAACAAACAAAAAAAGACAAAAATTAAAAAAAAAAACAAAACAAAATGTTTTTTATAGTTTGTTATAAAATTTTGCAAACAGGTCATTTTTCTCCTTCACTGATGGGCAATGATAGGCTGCACTGATGTACACTAATAGGCTGCACTGATAGGATCTGATGAGGAGGCACTGATGGCTACTGGTAGGTGGCACTGATGAGGTGGCACAGGTGGGCACTGATCAGGAGGCACTGATGAGGTGGCACCGGTGGGCACTGATCAGGAGGCACTGATGAGGCTGCACTGATAGGTGGCACTGATGGGTACTAATAGGCACTGGTAGGCAGCACTGATAGGCAGCACTGATAATTGGCACTGATTGGCGGCACTGATGGGCACTAATAGGTGGCACTGGTGGGCACTGAGAGATGCCACTGGTGGGCACTGAGAGATGCCACTGGTGGGCATGGATTAGCAGCACTGATTAGCAGCAGTGGTGGGTACTGAGGGGACCAATGTCACTGTAACAGGAGCCGGTTAATGGCTTTCTTCTTTTTTCTTTGCACTGTCAGCGTGAGGGGAAAAGAAGCCAATAACCGGCTTCTATTTACATCCTTGATCAGCTGTCATTGGCTGACAGCTGATCATGTGGTAAAGGGCCACTGTGATTGGCCCTTTATCTCAATCTGTGATCAGCCAAGTCATAAGCATGGAAGGACGTCCTTGATAGCCCTCCTTTAAGCTCACGTTGTAGCCGTCTTTCAGCTATAGCGCGGGTGGGAAGGGGTTACAACACATGATGTAGGCAGGATCCACTGTTATCAACAAAGGGAAACCTGCTCAGAGAAAGGCCATGCAACCATTGATGGAGTGCAGGTAGACAGGATGTGGCTGCAAAAAGGCTGCAGGAAATCATGAACAGTGGAATGCTACAAAGTATACAAAAACA
This sequence comes from Aquarana catesbeiana, assembly GCF_042186555.1. Taxonomy (NCBI): domain Eukaryota; kingdom Metazoa; phylum Chordata; class Amphibia; order Anura; family Ranidae; genus Aquarana; species Aquarana catesbeiana. Next base: position 262,373,964 of record NC_133330.1, read on the forward strand.
TGAAAATAAGTAGTTTTATTTAACCACTTCAATACAGGCATTTTCACCCCCTTCCTGTCCAGGCCAATTTTCAGTTTTCAGCGCTGTAACATTTTGAATGACAATTGCACAAACATGCAACACTGTACCCAAATGAAATTGTTATCATTTTTTTTCCCACAAATAGAGCTTTCTTTTGGTGGTATTTGATCACCTCTGCTGTTTTTATTTTTTGCGCTATAAACAAAAGAAGAGCGACAATTTTGAAAAAAACACCCTTTTTTTTTACTTTTTGCTATAATAAATATCCCAATTTTTTTTTTTAAACAAATTTTTTTCTCAGTTTAGGCTGATATGTATTCTTCTACATATTTTTGATTAAAAAAAAATCGCAATAAGCGTATATTAATTGGTTTATGCAAAAGTTATAGCACCTACAAAAAAGGGGATAGATTTATGGCATTTTTATTTATTTATTTATTTTTTCCCTAGTAATGGCGGTGATCTGCGATTTTGTATTGTGGCTGACATTGCGGCGGACATATTGGACACTTTTGACACTATTTTGAGACCACTGACAGTCATACAGCGATCAGTGCTATAAATATGCACTGATAACTGTATAAATGTCACTGGCAGGGAAGGTGTTAACACTAGGGGGCGATCAAGGGGTTAAATGTGTTACCTAGGGAGTGATTCTATCTTCAGGGGTAGGGGACTGACTAGGGGAAGAGACCGATCGGTGCTCCTATATACTAAGAACACACAATTTGTCTCCTCTCCCCTGACAGGTCCTGCTCTGTAACGAGTGATCGCGAGTGCCCGGCGGACATCGCGGCCGCCGGGCTCGTGCATCGGCTCCTCTGTGACGCGTTAGCACGCGCACCCAATATACCACCGGGAAGCCAAGTACATCATATGACGCCCCCGCCCAGGACAGGAGATCCCATCTGCGGACGTCATATGACAATGGGTGGGTAGGGAAGTGGTTAAAAATGGTGATTGTTTATGATACACAGTGCTTTAGAAAACTAAATATCACTTAGGCTGGCCATACAGTACACGGTGCAAAGGGTTGCAGGAAAGAAATTTCACGATTCCCCCATTAACACAGTGTTGACAAGGGAGTAAGCAGTTGTCTTCTCCTGGCTGGAGTGATTACTGCTAGTGGCTATAGCGATAATTGCAAGAAAGTCTGGCAGGCTGGTTGTACCCAAGTTGATAGCTCGATCAACTTGGTATATTCAGCCTGCCCATTAACGGTTCGAATCTTGGCCGGTTCCTGCTCAACTGATCGAGATTTGAACCGTGTATGGCCAGCCTTAGTTAGCTCTTACTGTAATTTAATTTAGGGTTGCACCAATACTGATACTAGTAGCCGATACCGAGCATTTGCACAAGTACTTGTACTTGTGCAAATGCTTCGATGCTTGCCCCGATACTTAGGCAGCCTCAGGGGTGATTGGTGCAGCGGTGGGGGAGTTACAAGCACTGATCTCCCTGTATAGCTTTTCTGACAGCTGCTTCTCCTCCTCTCCCTCCCGCGGCTGTCAGGGAGATCGGTGCTTGTAACTGCCCCCACCGCTGCACCAATCACCCCTCTGTGCTTCCTGTGTCCTCCTCCGGGTCCCCCTGCATCCTCCCTGGCTCTCCATGTCCTATTCCGGCTCCCAATCCGTTTTATCCTCCAGGTCCCCCTCTATGTCATCCTCTGGGTCTCCCTGCATCCTTCCTGGCTCTTACGTTCCTCCTCCAGTCCCCCCCTGTCCTCCTCCGGGTCCCCCTGTGTCCTCCCCGGCTCTCTGGCTCCTCCACTGGTCTCCCCTGCCCCAGATATTTTAGGATGGAGAGCGGATCACTTCCTCTGTCCATTCATCATAACTAAAACATTGTAACCTGTGTTTACGATACTTCAGTTTATGAATGGAGAAGAGCCTCTGTCTCCTTTTCATTCATTTTCAGTGCAGCTAAGGCTGCAGATAAAGGGACTGGGGAATCTGTGTCCTCAGTCGCTTTCCCTGTCTTAAAGGGGAGATATCAGAGCAGTGTAAAAATAAAATAACAGAAAAATATAAAATTGTACAAAATAATAAAAAAATAAAGTGTAAAAAATAACATTGTCAAAAATAATTAAAAAAAAAAAAAACTACTGACACATGTGCCACTGTCACATGACATTAAAAAAAAGTATCGGCAATAGGTATCGGCGAGTACTTGAAAAAAGTATCGGTACTTGTACTCAGTCTTCAAAAAGTGATATGGGTGCAACCCTACTTTAATTAGAACCATGCTTTCACCTAATGAGTACTGACTTGTAACCTTTTGTGCTGGCACCATTGTAGCTCAACATTAAAAAAAAAGAAGCATCAAGTACACAAAACCTGACATGTAACTGCACTGCCAGTTGTAATCTTGAATGTATATGTTGAATAGATCAATGCAGCTGAGTATTAACGCTCATCTCTAAAGACCTGGGTTACTTGCATACAGCGGCCTTTTCTTACACATGTACTAGAATGAAAAAGACAATTGATTCAATAACCTTTAAAGGACACTGATGCAGACTGGAGAGGAACAGAGATGAGGAGTCATAATGAAGGGGGACAAAATGACTGTAAATCAGCTCATTAGGAAGACACAAATTAAAAGAAACCTGGAGTCAATGTATCCTCTCCACGTCAGAATTCATATTTATCTGAATGTTTAATTCAGTATAAAGAGGATTCTGTAGAATGTCTTCAATTGATTCTGAAGATGTCAGGGATCCTCTATCAGCAAGTATGTATTCTAATGGCTTGCACTAAATATATCACAAATGTACACTGGAGTGCTCAGGAAACCTTTCAACAGATGTATATTTTTAATGAGGTGATAACAGTGTTTTATGAGCTATTAAAGAATTTTTAGTTCAACAGCTGGACAAAATAGTGCTTATGTATAGTTGTAATAAGCTAAAGTGTACCCATCACCTGTATACATCAGGGGCAAATATTTCCAATAATATTTAGACGTACATAGCAAGAAAACACGCAGAGAAGTCATATTCGACTTGACGTGTATTTATATAATTCAGATGATGACAGAGGAAACAATCATTAATGAGATGTTTCAAGATGACCTCATGGAATTGCATGGAACAATTATGTAGCCAGAATCTTATCCCATTAAGTAATGACTGACGCTGTCAAATTGCCCCATGATTATGTCATATAATGTTATATAATAATTTTTGAAGTACAGAAATAGGGAGCAAAGGACAAGGAAAAGGGATAAATTGTGACATGGTAATAAGCATTAATCTAATGGATCTCATTAGTAATAAATTGTAATAAAGCCCTTATATCAAAATTGGAGAAAAAACATGTGCCATTTATTCATTAGGAATTAGTAACATAACTGCAATGAGGGACATCAAGATGAATTATGGGCTTCTAATGCATTAAAAAAAATTCTATTCAAGTATATATTCTTAAAGTGTTACTAAACCCAGGACCCTGTATTCACTATATCTGGTCTCCCACAGTACACAGAACATGGAAATGCAAATATTTTAGTAAATATAAACAGCAGAATACCTTTTCTCATCAGCAGTATATAGCAGTCTTATCACTTCTGTCAGTGTCTGGTTAAAGCTTGTAGGAGGAGTTTTCATTCTCCTCTGACTATCCTATGAGGCTGCATGACCCCTGACCCTCTGTGTAAACAGTGCTGATTGGCCCTGTGCCGATCACAAGAAAAAAAAAACACTCTAGCAATACACACCAAAATGAGCATGTGCAGAGTGCCCCCAGGGCTCTGTTCCATCAGGATATGGATTGGGGACTGTGGAAGAAGGGAAGGACCAGAGAAGACAGGAACCCCTTAGGTTCCACAGTGAGTATAATAAGCACGGTTTGGTGCATATACAGACTGATTTACTGTTGTGGGTTTAGTAACACTTTAAATTTGAAAAAGTGCCTATTACTCTCAGCTTCCTCCGAATCTCTAAATTTCCAAATACCTTTTTATTTTTATTTTTTGCTGTGATCAGACTTCCTGTTAGAGGGTGGCTACATTTGTTCTCCATAGTCCCACTGTAATTTGTAGGAACATAGGCACTTTCTTATTCTTCCTCCAGAGATGAACTATGGACTATGGCCTCTTTCACACTAACGATCCTTATGTCCGTTTTTCATCCTTCCGTTTTCGGATGAAAAACGGACATACATGAATCTCTATGGAGCGTCGGATGTCAGCGGTGACATGTCCGCTGACATCCGACCCGCTCCGATCTGAAAAGTGTAACGGAGGAAAAACCTACTTTTCCATCCGTTTTCGGATCAGATCGGGTGACGACGGACTCTACGGTCCGTCATCATCCGATCCCCCCATAGGGGAGAGCGGCGCTCTGACAGGTGCGTCGCTGCACAGTGTGCAGCGATGCACCTGTCATCTTCCTGCTCAGCGGGGATCGGCGGAGTGATCCCCGCTGAGCAAGCGGATATTCACAGGGCGGATCATCACTGATCCGCCCCGTGAGAAAGAGCCCTATGGGATTTGTAGTGCTGTAGTGTGCATAGAGCAGTGCTCATCATTCACAACTAATGTGCGCTACTTGTTCTAAACAAATGGAAGTGAAGGGGAAAAAGAGAGGACATTACAAGGAGGCAGAAAAACACAGTAAGGAACAACTTAATGAAAAATAGATTACAGGGCCATTAAAGCAGGATTAAATCCATCAGTTTAATCCTTTCAATAAATAGTTACTGTACATTCCCATCCCGGGAATGTAACTGTCACATTTTCTTGTGCTCTCAACCGAACTGGCAAACCATCAAAGGGCTGGTGCCGTAACTCATCACATGTTCAGCATCATGACAGTTGCAGATCAAACACAGGCTAAGATAGCAGCTTAAAACTGGGTTCACACTTGTTGCGAATCGGATGCTGATTTACCACATCCAATTCGCATGACAGGAGATTGTGACCGGCTCTCAATGGAGCCGGTTCACACAGCTCTTGAGCGACTGCAGAGCTAATTGAACAGGAGTCCTATGTGTATTTAGCGCAAAAAATTTGGGCCTGATTCGTCTGTGAAACAGAGAACAGGGACGCACCAGACCCCTGCTGTCAGCCGCATCCGTCTTAGATATGAACCCAGCCTAAAGCGTTTGTTACCCCAACATGTCATATTCCTGATATGTGCCTGCTGTACCATGTACTTGTATGAGAACGTATCCTGTTCTCTTTGTATTGTGAAATGGGTGTCCATGGACATCCTCCCAAAACCGTGCTTCCCGCATGCCCCCTGGGACGTGCATCCAGCACAATCACAGTGGCCCCTTACAATATGATGTTAGCTGATCACATGTAAACAGACTTGCCGGTTATCCGCAACCCTTAATTTCCCACGCTGTGTCTGTGTTAGGAAAGGACTGCCATTAACTGTCAAGAATGTCAGTAAATTGTTTACACTGATAATCAGTGCCCCAATCATCAGTGCCATCTATCAGTGCCCATCAATGCTGCCTATCAGTGCTCATCAATGCCGCCTATCAGTGCCCATCAATGCCGCCTATCAGTGCCCATCAATGCCGCCTACAAGTGTTACCTATCAGCGCTCATTAATGCCTCCTATTAGTGCCCATCAAATCAGCCTATCAGCACCACCTATCAGTGCTCATTAATGCCGCCTAACAGCGTCCATCCGTGCCACCTATCAGTACTCTTCAATGAGTTCTGCCTATCAGTGTTCCTCAGTGCCCATCAGTGCAGCCTATGAGTTCTGTCTATCAGTGCTCATCAATGCCCATCAGTGCCACCTTTTAGTGCCCATCAATGCCTCCTATCAGTACCCCCTATCAGTGCTCATCAGTCAATCCTATCAGTGCCTCCTATCAGTGCTCATCAGTGCCTCCTATCAGTGCCCACCAGTGCCCCCTATCAGTGCCCCTTATTGCCTTCTCAGTGCCCTCTATCAGTGTCCCCTATCGGTGCACCCTATCAGTGCCCCCCATTAGTGTCCCCTATCAGTGCCCCCTAGTGCCTTCTCAGTGCCCCCTATCAGTGCCTCCCTTCAGTGCTCATCAGCAAATCCTATCAGTGCCCACCAGTGTCTCCCATCAGTGTCCCCTATCAGTGCCTTCTCAGTGCCCCATATCAGTGCCCCTTAGTGCCTTCTCAGTGCCCACATCAGTGTCCCCTATCAGTGCCCCATATCAGTGCCTTCTCATGCCCCCTATCAGTTCCTCCCTTCAGAGCTCATCAGTAAATCCTATCAGTGCCTCCCATTGGTGCCTCCTATCAGTGCCCACCAGTGCCTCCCATCGGTGCCCCCTATCAGTGCCCCCTAGTGCCTTCCCACATGCCCCCTAACAGTGCCCCCTAGTGCCTTCTCAGTGCCCCATCAGTGTTCCCTATCAGTGCCCCCTAGTGCATTCTCAGTTCCTCCTATTAGTGCCTCCCTTCAGTGCTCATCAGTAAATCCTATCAGTGCCTCCCATCGGTGCCTCCTATCAGCGTCCCCTATCAGTGCCCCCTATCAGCGTCCTCTATCAGTGCCTTCTATCAGTGTCCCCTATCAGAGTCCCCTATCAGTGCCTTCTATCAGTGCCTTCTGTCAGTGTCCCCTATGAGCATCCCCTATCAGTGCCTTCTATCAGTGTCCCCTATGAGCGTCCCCTATCAGTGCATTCTATCAGTGTCCCCTATCAGTGCCTCCTATCCGTGCCTCCTATCAGTGCCTTCTATCAGTGTCCCCATCAGTGCCTCCCTTCAGTGCTCATCAGTAAATCCTATCAGCGTCCCCTGTCAGCGTCCCCTATTAGTGCCTTCTATCAGTGCCCCCTATCAGTGCCCCCTATCAGTGTCCCCTATCAGCGTACCCTATCAGTGCCTTCTATCAGTGCCCCCTATCAGTGCCCCCTATCAGTGTCCCCTATCAGCGTACCCTATCAGTGCCTTCTATCAGTGCCCCCTATCAGCGTCCCCTAATAGTGCCCCCTATCAGCGTCCCCTGTCAGTGCCTTCTATCAGTGTCCCTTATCAGTGCCTTCTATCAGTGTCCCTTATCAGTGCCTTCTATCAGTGTCCCCTATCAGTGTCTTCTATCAGTGTCCCCTATCAGTGTCTTCTATCAGTGTCCCCTATCAGTGCCTTCTATCAGTGTCCCCTATCAGTGTCCCCTATCAGTGTCCCCTATCAGTGTCTTCTATCAGTGCCTTCTATCAGTGTCTTCTTTCAGTGTCTTCTATCAGTGTCCCCTATCAGTGCCCATCAGTGTCCTCTATCAGTGCCTTCTATCAGTGCCTCAAGACAGCACAGCTCTAAGCGGAGAGCTTGTCTCTCATGTAACAGCAGCACAGAGACACCAGCATTGACGTTTTATTTCCCCCTCATCCGTCCTCTCTCGCACGGGATGACATGGGACACACAGCTGATCTGCTCCCCCTTCTCCCCCCTCCCCTGTGTGCTCCGCGGGAAATGTGAGCTTGTTAGCTTCACACTTGACTACCCGCGGAGCACACAGGGGAGGGGGGGAGAAGGGGGAGTAGATTAGCTGTGTGTCCCGTGTCATCCCGTGCGAGAGAGGATGGACGAAGGGGAAATAAACCGTCAATGCCGGTGTCTCTGTGCTGCTGTTACATGAGAGACACACTCTCCGCTCAGAGCCGTGTGAATAGCAACCCCGCTGCCCTCCCCCCTCCTCACAGTGACGGAATGCCAGGGCCCCGTCGCAACTGCGACTGTTGTGACCCTGGTAATTCCGCAACTGTTTAGCTAAAAAACAGCACTATTACCTTATCCAAAAATTCCTTAAACACAATTTTGTCATGCAGCACTGCTGGGTAAAATTAGATTTTAAAAATAAAATAAAATTTCCTGTTACTGTGTGACATGGCTTTGTTTTTATAAATAAACCCATTGATCACCATGTCAGAGCTGACATGGTGATTAATGACTTTCCTGATGTCTGCCACTGTATTTCTTTCTAGGTGCACTAAATGTTCCTTGGACATAAATTAAATCAAGTGTTTATACTTCCCTGAAATTTCAGAAAATTTTGGACAAATTGTATTTAGATGTAATGGAGTCAATAGGGATGGTAAAAAATAATGTATTTTTGGCTGTTTTCTTTTTAGAGAAGTCAAGCAATTGACTTTAATAGTCAATTTACAGAAGGTTAAAGACGCTGCTTTCAACAATCCTAATTGGACTAATTACTATTGTGACAAACCCGCGCTTACCTCTTTCAACAATACGTATATATCCTAAAAATTCTAATATGGTGAAATGAAATCAAAATAAAATAAATAAATAAACTAGCAACTGCAAACATATAACGTGTTCCCACAACGTAGCAGTGTATGAAATTATAATTAGCCTAATTATTTGATTTTTGATTTTTATTCACAGGAATACTTGATTTGATTGTAGCCGTATTAGTGCAATTGTGACAGAGAAAAAAGTGCTTGGACCTTGAAGAAGGGGACACACCCCGAAAGCTTGTCCTGAAAAATTGTATGTTAGTGCAAATAAAAAAATTATCACGGACAGTACTCAATTTTCTCTATTCACAGGAAGAAATCCCAGATTGTTAAAAACAAATAAAACACAAAATAAAGCAAGATAACACAATTAATTAAATAGACACAAAAGTAAATAAATACACAAATAACACTAAATTAAATCAATTATGCCACCCTAAATACACCTTTCAAAACCACCCTCTAAATCAAGAATAAAAAGTAGTATAACTGTTTTCCAAGCAAATTTCACTTAAAGCATTATTATGGTCACATTTTAAAATTATATATTATTTATTTCCATATTATATTTCAATTATTTCTAGCCTACTTATATTATTCTGAATGATGTTAAAGTTAACTTTAAAGTAAGGTAAACTTACTTTATGAAGCTCCCCACATAATTCACAAAGTCTGCCTACTGAGGAGGAGGTTCATGAGGTGGAGTAAGTACAGGAATCACTGTTTGCAGGCAGAAAAGTACCATGGGATATGTAGTCCTTAGAGATTGAAAGCAAACAGCAGAGGAGATGCTGCAAAGCATGCAGGGAAGTTGTGGAAAGAGATGGCCAGCATACAACTAGAACTCACTGTCAGGGCTGGGCTCTTAGCAGCTCCCTTCTCTGTGCTCAGGCTGCTCAGCTGCCAGATAATTGTCAGCAATCATTGATCCCTCAGTGGCTCACCTAGTTTTCATTATCTGCTCATCAGTCCCGCCTACAGCCAGCCCCTTCTGGTTATTTAAACTGCCTTGTTCATTCCTTTCCTGCCTTCACCTTAGTCAACATATCTGCAGATTCTCTGCTGTGTTCCTGTGAAAGACTTTGCCCGGCTGACGTCCCTTCTGGCTCCTGATATTGTTCTTCTGCCTCTGACTACTCTGATCTCTGGTTTCCTGATTACTGGCCTTTCTCTCTACCGCTTTGGTTACCGATCCCTGGCCTATGTTTTGACCACGTTTCCTGATCTGTACCATTTTTACCATTATATTAAAAGGTGTGATTTTTACTGCATTTCTGTCTCAGTCTGATTCATGGTTCCTGACAGTAGGCGAAGGCCATGAATTCAGAAGATGCAGGCAATCCACCTAGTGGTAATATTTTTTCCAGATTGAATGAGCAGGACCACCGCATGGATCAGTTTGCCATAGCGTTACAGACGCTCCTGATTTGCACTGCTCACCTGGATCCTCCCGCTGCGGCTGTTCTGGTACAACCAGTGTAGAATAATAATAGAGAAAGGAACTATTAAGAGGCTGATCCTGAAGGTCTCTGCCACATCCCAAGAAAATGTAGAGAAAAGAAGGTGCCCCAAGGGGATATTATGGGCAGGGAAACACCACAGGGTCAATAGATTGTAAATACAAAAAGAAAAAAAATATATATAAAAATAGAAATTTTATTCAATGTACAAAAAAATATATACAAACATCTAAAAACATAAATAGAATAGGAACAATGGTGTCAAAATAAAGCTGCTAAGTGCTGCAGCAAACATTGGTTCTGACGGACCAGAAGGTCAAAGACAGATTGTAGCTGCAACACAAACCCTACATGTTTCGGAAAACACAAAAAGATTAATTTCTTTTTATGATACTGTACTTCCTTCTTCAGGGGTTCAGATAAAGCAGGCTGTTGCATTTCTATCAGAAAAAGACATATACATACATATAAATAAATGAGTAAACATTACATCTATATATGTGAATCAATTTTACAAAAACAAGTAAAAAGTCATTTTAAAAAGGCAGAAATACACCAAAGTGTATACTATATAGATTGGTACTCACACAGCATGTGTTCCTCTACAATAACAATGGTGCACAGCAATGATGTAAAAAGATGGATTCCCACGTCCGTAGGTCCACTGAACTGGAATGCCATTCAAAGGTACCCCCAATGAGTAAAGTTCACTGAACTCTTGAAAGGAGGTAAATTCAGGTATAAAATCGAGTTTTGCCTGTGAGTGGGGCTAACCCAGTAACACCGAGCGGAGTGGCAAGTCAGAGCTCACAAGAACCGCAAAACAAAGCATGGAAGATGTAGATCTATGAGGTAGCGAGGAGACAAAAAGTATACGTATATACCATAAGCATGTATGCATATGGATATAAACCAAAAGTAGAGTATATAAAGGGGCAAAGAAAGGAAGGAAATCTCACTTAAGTGGGGGACAGTTAGAAAAGCAATACAAACAGCCAAATAAATTGGGGAGTGTAGCTGTAGTTGCAGGGAAGAAAAACCCTCATATAGGTATTAGAAAGAGAGTTAGTTACAGACCTTGTCTAAACAGTCCTCTGGAGACCATGCGGGAACGACGCTCATCTCGGCTGTGCAGCAAGGATATATTATGCTTACCTGAATTAAATAGTCAGAGCAATGGGAGTGGTGAGAAAAGAGCAGCCAATCCCGCACACTGGGTGTTCCTGACAACAGGGAATGAGATAAGCCCTAATAATGAATCAGAACTCCAGGCACCTACATAGAAAACACACCTGTGTGTGAGAGGCTTCGTCCAATCGCGGCTCCCCGGCCGGCGTCAAATGACGAGATGACAGCAGACGTCGACGCCGGCCGCCGACACGGAGGGTGGGCAGCAACTGAGGGCAAAGATGGAAAGGGCCAGGTGCGCAGGCGCGGGACACTCGGTTGGTCGCATGCGCCAGGTGCCGCAAAATAATGCCTCCGTCTCCAATTCAGAAGGAGTGGAGGCCCCCCGTGTCGGGGAGCGCCAAAGAGCCACACCGCCAAGGGGAACAAGGAAAGAAAAAACAAAAAGACAAAACCCCAACAGGCCAAAGCCCAATGTCATCCAAATTTTGAAAGAGAATGTGTTTGATTTATTATATATGTTTTTGGGGTTTCCAACGTACTTAGACTGAAGGGACGTGGGATAAACATCTGCACAGGATAATGTCGTTCTTGGAAAATTAAGAACAAAATCTGTAAGCAACAAGAGAAACACATGATTTCAAAGAAAAGTGAGGAGAACCATATTAACAAAGCATAATGATAATATTAATATATGAGGTGTGTAACATTTGAAACGACAATGAAAAAGGCCAATACACCAAAGATGACTGAAAAAGTAAAGGAAGAAAAAGAAAGAGAGAGAGTAAAAAAGATGGAAGAAAATAGGAAAAAGGGGGAGAGAGGGAGAAGAGAAAATAATAATTTCAGAGTTCCTTGTCATAGCCTCCTGTAACAAAACCTGGTAGGAAGGTTTTGAGGTTAAAGGCTTCGTTGAGGCCAGGTGGAAAAGTCGCATTAAGATTTGATATCCACCGAAGCTCTCGTTGCAAGAGAATTTTGTTAAAGTCTCCGCCGCGTGGGCTTGGGTGCAAGCGATCCAATACTAAAACGAATATTTTTGGACAGGTACCACCATGCACTTGGGCCACGTGTCTACCTAATGGAAGATCGGGGTTGGCAGTTTGTATGGCCCTAAGGTGGCGATAAAGCCTCTGCCATAGTTTTTGTACAGTTTTGCCTAAATAGAAGCAGTTACAGCTACATAATAGCATGTAAACTACTCCCATGGTCTGGCAGTTGGAATGATGTTTGGGTATAAAGTGCATACCATTAGGTAAGTAGATGTTTTTTCTAGTGTCCATATATTTACAGTAAGAGCACGATCCACAAGGGAACGTACCTACTGCTGTGCATGAGTCACCTCTTTCTAGGCCTCGGAATTCGCTTTGGACCAGCAAGTCACCCACAGAGGTGGCCCGTCTGTAGGTGATTAACAGAGTTGGAGGTACAAAGGGACCTATTGTGGGGTCAGAAGTTAATAAGTGCCAGTATTTTTTGCATATATGCATAACTTTATTATGGTCATTGATATATGTTGTAATTATTCTATGGTTTTCATTGGAGTTTGTAGTTTGTTTCGGGGCCAGTAAGTCGTGTCTGTCCCTAGAATTTGCACATTGGAAGCATTTTTTAAGGCATTTTTGACTATACCTGCGTTCAAGTAACCGGCTTGTGAGTTTGGTCCGAATGGTCCGAACAGTTAAGTTTGATACGTAAATATTGACCATAGGGAATAGAGTTAATGAGTGGTTTCAGATAGAAGCTGGACGAGTGCAGCACTGTGTTGCCTGCGGTGGGCTTCCTGAAAAGCTTGCAGGATAGTAGGTTAAATTCATTTTTAGAAGTTTCAATGTCCAAAAATGTAACCTTGGACATATCGGAAGTCATAGTGAATTTAAGATTAAATTTATTCTCATTTAGTGCATCTAAACACTCGTCCAGAAGGGATTGAGAGCCGTCCCAGACGATAAAGATGTCATCTATGTACCTGTGCCACATAATAAGGTGCACAGGTACATAGAGAGATCCTCATCACTGAAAATCGCATTTTCCCACCCCTGGCTACGCCCTGCACCTGGAGGAATAGCCGGCCATCAAAGGAAAACACGTTATAATTGAGTATGTAGTCCAAAGAAAGAAGTATGAATTTGTTAAACGGAGCTTCTTGATGGCTAGTCTGAGACAGTACTTTTCAGATGCAGGCTAGCCCTCTACAGTGTGGTATTGAACTGTAGAGGGCCTCCACATCAATGGTTGCAAGAATGCATTTGTCAGAAACTTGAACATCTTCTATAATTTGTAAAAGATGAATAGTGTCACGAATATAGGATGGAATAGTGAGAACAATATGTTCATCTATCAGTTTGGACAGGTTTTCGGTAATAGATCCATTACCGGAGAGAATGGGTCTTCCCGGTGGATCATCGATGTTTTTATGTATTTTTGGTAATGCATAAAATGTCGGCAGACGCGGATAGGGGGTGCGGATGAATTCCCACGTTTGTTTAGAGATGGTGTTACTGTAGAATGCATCATCTACAAATGAATAAAACTTTTTATTGAAGGCCTCCACAATGTTGGTGCTGATAGATTGCACTACGGCCACGCCCCCGGCTCTTTCGCATCTGACATCTCCACCCACGGACCAGCTGATGCACTGACTGACGGAACCACGTACCTCGGAGCTTTGGACGCCACCGGAAGTGGCTGGGGAATGACTCCTCCACAGCCCAGCGGTCCACCGGATGTGATCTCATGATGTTAAAGAGTAACACTACATGCCTGTTTTTATCAGCCTAAATGTGAGTGCAAATTTTAAAACACTATTAAAGACTTTTATACACACTACTACCCTTAGAGCGGCGCTGCTCTTTCTTTCTGCTTGTCTTCCCCACAGAGTCTCTTCTGCTCTGAGAAGCTGGCTGCCGCCTACCCCATCCATCTGAACCCAGTACTGTAGGTCTAACGACCACCCCAACTGTTTGCCTCTTGCAAACACCACACTTCCTGATCCACACCACTGTCTCATTTTTTATTTCAAAAGTAGCACCTGTCAGCGCTCCATTTCCCGTTTGTTCCAGTGTGCGGGATTGGCTGCTCTTTTCTCACCACTCCCATTGCTCTGACTATTTAATTCAGGTAAGCATAAAATATCCTTGCTGCACAGCCGAGATGAGCGTCGTTCCCACATGGTCTCCAGAGGACTGTTTACAGACAAGGTCTGTAATTAACTCTCTTTCTAATACCTATATGGGGGTTTTTCTTCCCTGCAACTACATCTACACTCCCCAATTTATTTGGCTGTTTGTATGGTTTTTCTAACTATCCCCCACTTAAGTGAGATTCCCTTCCTTTCTTTGCCCCTTTATATACTCTACTTTTGGTTTATATCCATATGCATACATGCTTATGGTATATATGTATACTTTTTGTCTCCTCGCTACCTCATAGATCTACATCTTCCATGCTTTGTTTTGCGGTTCTTGTGAGCTCTGACTTGCCGCTCCGCTCGGTGTTACTGGGTTAGCCCCACTCACAGGCAAAACTCGATTTTATACCTGAATTTACCTTTCAAGAGTTCAGTGAACTTTACTCATTGGGGGTACCTTTGATTGGCATTCCAGCTCAGTGGACCTACGGACGTGGGAATCCATCTTTTTACATCATTGCTGTGCACCATTGTTACTGTAGAGGAACACATGCTGTATGAGTACGAATCTATATATTATACACTTTGGTGTATTTCTGCCTTTTTGAAATGACTTTTTACTTGTTTTTGTAAAATTGATTCACATATATAGATGTAATGTTTACTCATTTATTTATATGTATGTATTTGTCTTTTTCTGATAGAAATGCAACAGCCTGCTTTATCTGAACCCCTGAAGAAGGAAGTACAGTATCATAAAAAGAAATTAATCTTTTTGTGTTTTCCAAAACATGTAGGGTTTGTGTTGCAGCTACAATCTGTCTTTGACCTTCTGGTCCGTCAGAACCAATGTTTGCTGCAGCACTTAGCAGCTTTATTTTGACACCATTGTTCCTATTATATTTGTGTTTTTAGATGTTGGTATATATTTTTTTGTACATTGAATAAAATTTCTATTTTTATCTTTTTTTTTTTCTTTTTGTATTTACAATCTATTGACCCTGTGGTGGTTCCCTGCCCATAATATCCCCTTGGGGCACCTTCTTTTTTCTGGTACAACCAGTGTTGCATGCCGTCTCTGCTGCTGCTACAGTCTCTGTGCAGGCACCTGATTCGAAGATTATCTCTGAAAGAGGTATGTCTGGTTCCATACCACTTCCCCAGCGATTTGGGGGCGATCCAGTTCAATGCAGAGGGTTTCTTAACCAGGTTGGGATATACTTTGAGATGCTGATCTGGCGTTCCCCACGGACAGAAGCAAACTAAGCTTTATTATTTCTTTGCTTTCTGAGCCTTGGCCTGGGCAAACCCTCTATGGGAGATGCAAAAACCCATTGTCCTGAGTTACCCTGAGTTTATGGCATCCTTTAAAAGGTTATTTGACTTTCCCGCTCGCTCCATTTTTGCTGCCAAGTGCCTCGTGTCCATCAAACAGAGTACGAGAACTGTTGCCAATTACGTCATTGAATTCCGTACTCTGGCAGCAGAGGTCACTTGGAACAAGGGGGCCCTCTTGGCTGCTTTTTCTCATGGTCTCTGGGATAACATTAAGCAGCCCGAGACATACCTACGAATCTGGAGAAGCTAATCACGTTTGCCATTCTTATTGACTTCAGACTCCTAGAGAGACCTTCCTTAAAGGAGTGCTTGCGGAAGCCTCCTGTACGTTTGGCTCTGAGTTTTGCATACCCACCCTTGCCTCCCTCACCTCCCATGCCTCATGGTACCGAGTCTGCCAGTGAAGTTGAACCCATGCAGTTGGGCTTCACACATCTCTCTGCAGAGGAGAGGGCCTTTAGGAGGAGGGAGAGATTGCGCCTTTATTGTGGCCAGGCAGGTCACTTTTTGAAGTCTTGCCCTACCCATCCAGGAAACGCCTGAACCTCGAGGTGTTGCGTCCCCAGTTATCCTGAAGGATGTCTCTAGGTCCGATTACCTTTTCTTGGTCTGAGTTGTCCATTGATACACAGGTTCTAATCGACTCTGGGGCTACAGGCCTGTTCATAGATAGTGCCTTTGTGTCTAAGCACTCGATTCTGCTGAAGCTTCATGCCACTCCACTTGTCATTGAGGCTATTGATGAGAGACCTTTACAGCCTGCCCATGTAACTCATGAGACTGCCCGGTTGACCATGGCCGTAGGGGCTCTTTACCATGAGATAATCCAATTTCAAGTAATTTCCTCACCTCATTACCCGGTGGTCATTGGTTATCCCTGGTTACAGGGGCACAACCCCTCTTTTGATTGGCATTGTGCTGAGGTTCTTTCCTGGTCACCACAATGCAGAAAAACATGTTTTCAGAAAGTGGTTAACCTCTCCACTCTCCTCCTTGCCAGAGGAGTACCGTAAATTTAGTGCTGTCTTTGACAAAGCTCAAGCCGGTAGTCTGCCTCCACAGCGGTCATATGATTGCGCAATTGACCTTCAACCTGGTGCCATGCCCCTCGTGGCCGGGTCTACCCTTTGTCTGTCTCAGAGGATAAAGCCATGGAGGACTATGTTGCCGATTCAATTTCTCGAGGGTTCATCCGCAAATTCTCGTCTCCTGCTGGTACTGGCTTCTTCTTTGTGAAAAAGAAGAGTGGTGAACTGAGGCCTCCTGCAGTTTTTTCAGGAGTTCATCAACGATGTCCTCCAAGATATGTTACAGCAATGTGTGGTGGTTTATCTCGACAATATTCTCATATATTCAAAATCCTTAGAGAGCCACCGTACAGATATCTCCCATGTGCTACAGAGGTTGAGAGATAATAACCTGTATTGTAAGTTGGAAAAGCGTGAGTTCCATCGTGAACAGGTTATTATTATCGGAAATGTATTCTTAATTTCTCTTTTATGTTCATACCTCTGACTGATATGACCAGGAAGGACGGCACCCCACAGAATTGGTCTCGCGATTCCATTAAAGACTTTGAGTCTCTCAAAGCTGCCTTTGTTTCAGCTCCTGTGCTGGCACATCCTAATCCTACGTTACCCTTCATTCTTGAGGTTGATGCGTCTGAGACTAGAGTAGGTGCCCTTCTGTCTCAACGTCCGACCTCTGAGAGCACTATGCATCCTTGTGGCTACTTTTCGAAGAAATTGTCTCCTGCAGAATGCAATTACGAGATAACTAACAATTTTCTGTCCCCAATCATTTTACCTCTTAAGAAATGGAGGCATCTCCTTGAGGGTACCACTGTGGCGGTCCTCATTTTGACTGAACATAAGAATCTCATATTCCTGTCTGAGGCAAAACACTTATCTCCCAGAAGGGCGTGATGGGCTCTCAAGCTTCAATTACGTAGTCTCATTCTTACCAGGTACTAAGAATGTAAGGGTTGATGCATTGTCACAACAGTTTCCCTCCTCCTCCAAGATGGAGTCAGTTCCTACTGATACCTCCCGATCGTATTCTAGACACTTTTCGCATTAGTCTCACTTCACCTTTGGGTGAGAGAATTCTTGCTGCTCAGATCCATTCTCCTCCCGAGAAACCTCGTGACCACTGCTTTGTCCCTGAGAATCTCTGCACTGCTTTGCTCCAGACTTACTATTCTCCCAAGGCAGCTGGTCACCCAGGGAAGGATCAACTCATTTGGTCTATTTCTCAACAATTCTGGTGGCCTAGTCTCCACGCTGATGTAACCGCCTTCATAGTCGCTTGTTCCGTGTGTGTGCTCAGAGTAAAACACCACAACACCTTCCAGTGGGCCTCCTACAACCCATACCCAATGGAGAGAGGCCTTGGACCCACTTGTCTATGGATTTTATTGTGGAGTTACCCAACTTCCAAGGCAAAACAATTATTCTTATGGTGGTTGACTGGTTCTTGAAGATGTCACATTGTATTCCACTTAAGAAGTTGCCCGCATCCAAAGAACTTACATCCATTTTCGCTTAGGAGATCTCTCGTTTACATGGGCTACCCAAGGTTATCATCTTGGACAGGGGTAGCCAGTTTGTGTCCAGGTTTTGGCGAGCCTTTTGTGCACAGCTGAGGAGAAGTGATGTGCTGGAGAGAGAGAGGAGGTAATAGTCTGCAAGCAAGTTTGTGCAGGAGGAGTGTGAAGTGTAAATATGTACAGGAACTGTACATAGTTCTGTCCCAATGCAAATGCTTCTACTCAAATTCTGGGCATCTCATGAATCCCCTAACCCCATCCAAGTTATAATCCCTCAATAGAAAACACAAAAAAAAGTTATTCATTGACTCTATGTGCTTGAGAAAGTGAATGCTGGGCAGGTGACAGACGGACTACAACTTACTTGCTGAACTTTCAGCTAAGCATTGCTCATAATTCCCTTCCTCCCTAATAATGAATTCTGTTTGTCCCAATAGCAATTTATTATAGTATCCAAAAGTACATATACATTCAGTTTGTCCAAATATATTTACGAATGCTATTGCTGCTTGCATACATTATAATGTAAGCGGACAGTTCTGGGTCCCACAGCAGTTGCATAGTTGGCTATATCGATGATTAAGTCCTTGACTGAAATAATAGGATACAAAGATAGCAGCAACAAAAATGATTCTTTCCTGTTCATTTATTTCAAGTTGTGTTCAATTCCTCAAGCCCCAACCAAAAATATAATATATTGCAGCTTATCAGTCATTAGATGTGGTGGCTGCATTTGTTTTCCTAGGCTTTTCCCCTCTGTTTTCTGTTTCTGTGTACCCCCCGTCTTTCCTAGTGATCTGGCCAGTAGCAAGCCCCCATGTATTATACAGACACCACTCTGGATGAATGAGCACAGGGGGCAGATTTGGAAAACAGCATTGTCAGTTTGGGGGAGTGGATTGTTGGATTTACTAGCAGATTTAAATACGCTAACAAATTGAAGCCAAACTTCAGCTAATACTTTATAATCAGTTACAGCAAACAGTTTTTCCTTTTAGGATAAAGGTTTTACATAAATAAATAAAAGCTGATAATTTTAAACACCCCTGTCAAGTGGGCGTGGCCAGGCAGCGGATGTAGCTGGACGCACCTTCAGTTCTCTCTGCCGAAAATCTCTCTGTTATCCTGAGGACATGATCTACAACGCACCGGCTACATCATAGCAGTGGTCGGAAGACCCGCTGAGCACGGCACTGTCCTTATCTGGCCTACACAAGCACAATGTCGTCCACAAAGCTACAGAATGCGGCCCGGTCCACGGACCTCATGGCACAAAATGGCGCCCTCTCCCAACGGTCTGCTAAGTACAGACAGAGAGAGGCAGCTGAAAATCTGTTCTCCATGCCACTATCCATGGACCCCACAGCCTCTGCCAACATACCGGAAGACTCATCTGAGGGCTTATCTGAAGCAGATGACACGGTACCACTAGAGGATACCAACGGTATGGCATTCGACTAGGACACAATGAGTACTCCAAGGGATATCTTTGCTAGACCCCCTGACCCCTCTGCTAAGGATGCCATGGGTGAGCCCACACTACGGAAAATTTTTACAGCGGTGAACACATGTAATCTATCCATAGCTGCCCTTACAACTGAGATAAAGGGGTTTAAAACAGAGATTACTGTTCTGCGGCAAGAGACTCAAAAGCTGAGGAAAAGAACATCAGCTCCAGAGGGGAGAGTGAGCTCCATAGAGGATGACATGGCGCTCATGCAACGGGACCTCATTTACAATACTGACCTCACAGCACAGCACACCTCTCGTTTGGAAGATTTAGAGAACAGGATGAGACGCAACAATGTGAGAGCCATAGGTCTACCTCAGAGAGTGAAAGGCAAGAACCCAGTTGAATTTGTTGAAAAGTGGCTCATTAACGTCTTCGGCGAAGAGGTGTTCTCCCCCATGTTTCAGTGGGGAGGGCGCACAGGGTTCTGGCTTGGCCTCCACAACCAGGTGCCCCACCACGACCATTCCTGTTCAAGCTCCTTAATTAAAAGGACAGAGATGGGATCTTTCACAATGCCAGAACAAGACCTGCAGCTTTGAAGATTGATAATACCAAGGTATCTCTTTTTCCAGATTTTTCAGCAGACCTGCAGAAACAATGAGCTAAATTCCTTGAGGTAAAATGATGCCTCAGCGATCTGGAATTAAAGTATGCCATGTTATGTGCGGGTCGCCTTCGGGTCGAAGCTCTGGGTTCAGTCCAATACTTTGATACACCATTTGCAGCTGCACAATGGCTGGACCGGGAAGAACAATCGCTCCGTGAGGCACGCAATAGATACCCCGATTTGCCTACAGGAGACTTACCTCCCTCCAACTTCTACTCCTTTATTTGCCCAAAGACAGTTTTGTCACCAATTTCATGCTACATATTCAGTGTATTCGAGGGGAATCAATCTCCTGATCCGAAGGGGTACCCAATTTTCCTGCATGGAAGTTAAAACTGACCCAGATGGTCACTATGTGTTTGTATTGTGTTCTCTTTATGGGATGAAGTATATAATAGCAGGGATTTACATTCCTCCACCGATTTCAGCTCATCTCCTTAAAATACTAGCTGAATTTATAACCCGCTTTCCTGGCATACGGTATTGGTCCTAGGGGACTTTAATAACTACATAGACTATGAGAAAGACAAATTATCTGCCCATGCCAGAGGCAGCTTAATAAAACACCAAGGGCCTACACCTTTTGCCCACCTTCTCCTGGAGATGGGCCTTACAGACACTTGGAGGATGCACAACCCTGACGCCAGGGTGTACTCATGCCAATCCGCCTCGATTGGGGGACTGTCCCAGATTGACTTGGGCCTGGGGAATGAACTCATGTTGCCTATGGTAATCTCCTCACATTACCCAACTAGACAGGTCTCTGACCACTGCCCACTTCTGATAGACATACGGGCGGGGGCGGATCGGAGCACAGAACGCTATGGAAGCTAAACCCTTTCTGGTTGTCACTCCTACTGGACCCTGACCCGATCCAGATTTGTTGTCCTCTTTTTTAGACATAACATAGGTACAACGAATATAGCCAACATATGGGATACAGCTAAGGCCTACTTATGTGGTCAGCTCATTAGATTAATATCTCACATAAAGACAAAGACCAAGGAGTGGGAAATGCTGGTTATATCAGAGGCACAGAGAACTGAGGCAATATATGTTGCTGACTCCACTGATGATTCCAAGAGAGCATGGTTGGCTTCACAATCGATGCTCAGGCAATTATCCTTACACTTAGTAGAAAATAAAAGGTTCTTTTTACAGCAGAGGCATTTTGAAGAGGGAGAAAACACTGGCCATATGCTAGCTCTACTAGCTAAAACACAACAACCCCCCTCTCATATAGTGGCGATGGCAGATAAACAGGGCACACCGTGCTATTCCACTCAAGCTATTATAAACATATTTAAGGATTTTTTTAAAGATGTCTATACCTCCAAAGTACAACCCTCATCTGATGGCCCCCATTCCTTCCTAGATAGATAGCCTATACCACGTTTGTCCACTGCGGACGCAAACATGCTCAATGCCCCACTGACTGAGGAAGAGTTCCTCGTAGCTTTGGCTCACACACACAATGGGCGGACGCCTGGAGCTGATGGTTTGCCGTCCGAAGTCTCCAAAGGTTACACCACACAATAAATCCCGACTCTCCTTCAAGTCTACAATAATGCATTTGAAACAGGGAAACTTCCTCCCTCTATAAGTGAGGCGCTTATAGTTGTCCTTTTAAAACCAGGAAAGGAGACCCTCTCACCAGACTCATACAGACCTATCTTGTTACTTACATTTGACATCAAACTTTTGGCTAGGGTGCTGGCTAACAGGTTAGCCAAATGCATCCAAAAAGTGATTCATAAAGACCAGTCTGGTTTTATACCGACGAGGTCCACATCCCAAAACTTACGAAGACTATTTTTAAATTTACAACTACCAACTGATAATCCCAGTAATAGGGCCATCTTCCCATTAGACGCGGCTAAAGCATTCAACAGCGTCGAATGGCCCTATTTATAGGAAGAAAAAGAGAAAGGTTTCTCCTAAGCTGACTTTTAAGGCAACTAATAGTATCACATGTACACATATGTAGGTATAGTAGTAGAGAAAAATTTTATTAATAATTTATACATAGTTAAAAATGCATGTCAAAATGAAATATTGATTTATCTAGACAAAGTCAGCTAGTATCACCGTGCTGAAGGGTATTTGAGATAGCCTCCTTACACCAGATTATTTATGGGAAGTATTGACAAGATTTGGGGTAGGCCCCTCCTTCCTCAAATGGATAAAGCTGCTGTATACCACTCCTTCCGCAAGAATGCAAATTAATGGGGACATATCAGAACCCGTTAGGCTTTTTAGGGGCATATGGCAGGGGTGCCCACTTTAACCCCTGCTGTTTGCCATGGCCCTGGAGCCCTTGGCCATACATGTCAGAGCCTCACAAAATATTGTAGGTTTTCTTTGGGGTACCCAAAAAGATGTCATCTCCTTATATGCGGATGACACTCTGCTTTATTTGGGAGACACTGACAGCTCTTTGAGGAATGCAATGCAATTAATTGCTGACTTCGGGGATCTGTCAGGGTTCACCATTAATTGGAATAAATCAGTGCTCAAGCCCCTAGACCCACAACATGACCCTTACCCGACTGTGCAGTTGAAGTTCAAAGGTAACTGAGTTTCAGTACCTTGGAATACAAGTTACTCAGGACCCAAACCAAAACATTACATTAAACCTAGTTCCATTGCTTCGCAAATTGCCTACCAAATGCACGGCATGGACCAAACTTCCACTGTTGGTCACTTGGAGAGATTTAATTAAAATGGTATGGGCCCTGCAACTTTTATATATATTCCATAACTCTCCCATATGGATACCACATAAATGGTTTTCCCAAATAGACTCTCAGTTTAGAACCTTAATATGGGGTAATAAAATAGCACTTATCAGCTTATACACACTGCAGTTCGCCAAAGATCAAGGTGGTTTGGCAAACCCGCACTCTAGATTCTACTTTGTGGCCTCCCAAATCCAACAATTAGGTAACTGGGGGCGTGAAGATGTAACAGACCCCATCAGGTCTTTATTAGTACCAGACAGCTCTTTACACTCCTCACAATACTCCTCCTAAATACCTTATGGAAATATATTAGAGCCCTTTTTGCATGTCCGTGGATTTTGCTCATTTACCCCCATATGGCAGAATAAATATTACAAAGAACTGATCAAACTTAAGGATTTTCATTTCTGGGAGAGAGCAGAAGTTTGATTATTCTCCCAGCTATTCAGTGGCACCTCATTTAAATTCGTTATGGAACTACAAGAGGAGTTCTCCCTCCCTAGAACCCAATTTTACAAATATCTGCAGTTAAGGCATGCCATTCAGAGTGAGGCTAGAACCTCCTTGTTCGCATCAACAGTACATCCCTTGATGACAGATGTGCTGTTGATGGAGGACAGGAAGGGAATGATCTTGAGAGTCTATTCTAGACTGTTACAATCCCCACACATGATGCTTCTAAACTACCTTGTAGAAGAGGGTGGGAAAAGGATCTGGGATCTATAGATGGGGAAAAATGGGACCTATGCCAGACCTCTGCCCCCTTGGTGTCAGTTTCAGCATCACATAAATTGTCTCGCCTATTTTTACTATGGAGTATATAGGACGCCAGTTCTACTTCATAAGTGGGGATTCAGAGACACGCCACTATGCCCAAAATGTAGCAGAAATAATGGTGATTTGTTGCATATGTTGTTGAAATGCCTGAAACTGTTTCGTTTTTGGCACTATGTCCTTTCCACTATCTCATGAGTATTTCAATTTCCACTGCCACATGATCCAGTTATTTTCTTGCTCGGTGCCTTGGAGATACACTCACTTTCGCCAAACGGTCATACTGTAGTATTATACAATAGTAGTAGTCTATTGTATATAGCACGCAAAATGATCACGAGGCACTGAATAACTCCACAGGTACCATAGAGAAAGCAATGGGTTGACGCGGTAAACAGTACATTGATACGCGTAAAACTCACTTACCAACATAGCAATGTTCTTAACAAACTCTACTCCTTGTGGCAACCATGGCTGGACACACCTAGACTAGGTCCAACCCAGTTGGTGAAGGAAAGATTGCTACAAATGTGAATTGGTTGATGTTGAGGCAAAACTGTAACTCAAGGAGAGGCAAGCGATTCCCAATTTAGGAATTGTCTACTAGGCCACGGTAGCTGATTTTGAGTATTAGTAGATGTTTCTACTACACTTAGGTATAAGATTTTTGTTGTTCCCATTTCTCTGTTCTATCTTATCCCCTGTATGCAATAGGGATATGGACATATAGTTCTGCATAGTTGCACAATGAGGATGTAATGCTATGCGGCATCAGTTTAACGATGTTTTAGTAACTCCACTCAATACGCTGACATTTTTTGACCACTTGTGTTTTATATACAATACAATATCCTCTGTACTTGGAATTATTGCTGCACATTAGATCTGTATGGATGTATTTTTGCTTTGTTCTTAGTAAACTTTTTTTGATTTAAACCACCCCTGTCAATGTTAAATGGTCTCATCGCTGTGACTGCAAGAGAGCTTTTCTGTTGAAAGACAACAGACTTACTGGCTGAATCACCAGATGAAAATAGAAGAAAGAAAGCCTAAAAAAGGAAACTAATGCAGCCATCACATCTAAGAATTGGTAAGCTGTAATATACTAAATGTTTGTTTTTGGGTTTAATGCCGCTTTAATGATCTAACTGCCCAAAAATCTGCCTTGTTACATCTGCTTTCCTCCATTGCTGTATACAAACAACCTTGTACCATCTATGGTAGATTCTGCCATGTTTTATGCACTACCCAATGTAATTCAAGCTTGACAAAATGTAGGGTACAGGGTAACTGGCTTCTTGTTTTTACAGTCACTATGGAAGGGAATTAGCATTCTGGTAACCCACAGGTATATGGTCTCTGATGGAATTGACAGAAACATAATTACTTTAATGAAAATGATGAGAGCATACTGATTTTGATAGGATTGAAATGCCTGTAGTAGCTCCTAGGGCAATAATATTGCCATTTTTAATATGGCATTGGCACAGGCTTTTTAACCATACCGATTAAACTATACAGCCTATAATATTAATTATTTGAACTTACTGACTCCAATGTCAAACTTCATGGACTAATTTTTTTTTAAATCTGACTACCTATAGGTGGCCATAGATTTGCAGAAGTCTGCTTATTCTCAAACAGTTCAATAGGTTCAAGACCAGACCTAGACTAATTGTGGCCCCAGGGCTTGTCCCTATCTGGCAGTCGATACCTACACTATGAGCATGCCTCCCTGAGCCTGTCAGCTTCCTTACTGAGGTTTAAATACTTACGGACCTTACTAGATCAAAAAAAAATTGAGAATTAAGTTTGGCCCTCCACAATAATCCCAGTTTCTAATGTGGCCCCTTGGGGAAAATTAATTTCCCACCCCTGTCCAAGTCAATAACTTGCAACTTGTCTGATGACATGAACAGGCATACACTGTGTTAAAGTGTTACTAAGCCCACAACAGTAAGATCTGTCTGTATGTGCAGAATAGCATTCTTGTTATACTCACTGTGGAACTTAAAGGGTTAATCCTCTGCATTGTGTAAAAAGGTTCTTTGATCCTGTATGGACAGATCCTCCCCCTCCTGCGGGGTCTCTCTTGGCAAGGCCAGATAAGACACAGTGAGGGTAGTACTGGGTAGCACATGCTCAGTTTGGTCCATATTGCTGGAGAGAACATGTCCTTGCTGATTAGAGCTAGCCAGGTCACATGAAATTGACATCACACATGTAGGCATGTATACAGATCCTAAATGACAGCCCAGTCCCTCCCTTCTCCTCCATTAACTAAAAAAAACCACAGTGGGTGGAATGTCACATCTTGATTAATGAATGACCCACCTCCCATAACAGCATGAGGACACAAGCTATAGTGTAAACACTCAGCACTGTGGGGGGGCTTCTGAACTATTTTCATATTACTGGGTTTAGTAACCCTTTAAGTACCTCCTCCCCTGCTCTTGAGAAGAGATACAAATTGTCTACATCACACACAGAATGTTTAAAATGTGAGTAAAATATCTGTGAGTGACAGCAAATAATGCCAGTGGTCAGGAGTTTCTGGTATTGTCATCTATGGTAGCCATAACCACACTGTTTTCAAAAAAGCATTAGATTGGGCTGTTAAATTGGGTAAAAGGCCAATAATAGAGATTAGTAAAAGTAAGGCTCCATTCACACTGCGACTTATCATGCAGCTTTGGATGTCAAAGTCGCCTGACAAGCTGTTTCCCATGTTTTCCAATGATAACCATTTAGATATCTGCGACTTAAAGTTGCAGCAACTTCAAAGTAGTTCATGGACTACTTTGATCCGACTTTCATGCAACTTGAGGGCCATAGACTTCAATGTTAATCCTCAAAAAGTTGCCCCTGAATGTTATACAATGTAACAGTTGTCCATTATCACTGGTCAAAGCCAAAGTCGTATCCAAGTTGCACCCATCCAAAGTTGCATCAAAGTTGCACTTCAAAGTCGGTTCAACTTTCAAGTATGAATGGAGCTTTAGACATCTTTTGGCAGATAGGTGCTAGAATACAAAATAAATAGTGAGCAAATTTTCACCAGATAGACAACAAGGATATGCTATGAAGTATTTTATAACATTTATGTCTGTGTGCTCTTCAGAAACCCAAAGCAATTGAAGCAAATAGAAACATCTATCAATTCCAGATATGTGTGTGCATGTGATTTACTTCCCATCTCCCATTTGAAAGCACTTGTGCCCTGTGACTGGCCCAACACTGTCACATGGGCGCACAGAAGAAGTCTGTATCTCTATATCAGCTTTACCTTTCTTTCCCTAATTCTGGCAGCTAAAGGAAGTTTTAGGTAACACGTGCTGCTGTTAGCTGAAATGATTGCTTTTCTCACTTTGAGCAAAGCACAGGTTTACATTAAGGGTTTACAGTGGAAAACTGTGATAAATCCCCCAAAATGATCTATGTGATAAATCGGAAGGCAAATAATAGCAAAGGCATATTTACCAAAAGCAAGTAGTGTAATCCCTCAAAACAGCAGCCCTCAAACTACAACCCCCTGCTTGCCATATGCAAGGTCTTCCCATTTAATACTAGAGTGAGCCGCGGCATGCAGAGTGCCAGCAGATGCCAGCAGCTTGAACACAAAGTATTCCAGAACCTGTCAATGTATCTTGGGCACTTGGGCATCTTAATAAGGTATCTGTTTTACTCCTACTGTCCACCAACACAGGGCTTTTTTTTACTCCCACCAAAGCCAGGCAATTTTTACTCCCAATGACCACTGACGTAGGAGCATTTTTTACCTCCACTTATATCAGAGCACTTTTTGCTCACACTGAACACCGAAGCCGGAGCATTTTGTACTTCAAGTGACCACCAAAGCCAAGGCATTTTTTTACTTTCACTGATTCCAGGAAATTTTTACTCCCATTGACCATCATCATAGGGACATTTTTTTCCACCCCTTTCCCACGAATGCAGGGGCATTTTGTACACCCAATGGCCATTATTGCGGAAACATTTTTTACTCCCACTGACTTCTAAAGCCCAGATAGAAAAACCTTGAACTGGCCCTTGTTTTAAAAGATTCAGGGAACCCTGCCTTAAAATATTAATCCAAATACCAGGGAGAAGTTCTGTAATTATTAGGAGCATAATCCTCCATAGGGTTAACAATGAACAGCAATGCGCCAGGAGGATATGAAACTGAAGACTGCAGATTCAGACATATGCTGGTGGGCAGCAGTTTGCAGACGCATGTGTCACAGTTGGATCTGATCGGCAATGTTTGAGAAACAGCACTGCCATAAAATATTATACTTCATTTCCCTCAGCATATCTTTTTGCTGTAAAAATAATTGTAAAGATTGCAGAGACTTACAGATGGCATGTAAACACTTTTAACGCTCAGATCTGGCTTTGTTAAGAAGTTGATAAGTGATATGATACGACATTAGTTTTAGTAAAACTTAAAGAACAGTCATTTTTTATTAAGAATTCCCCATGTCTGTTTTTATATTGCACACATTCAAAATGCTGAATAAACCTATTTGATGACCAAAGAGACATTTCAATAATCTCTTATTCCACCAAGGGAACAGCTGTGTGATCTTAGGCTAACTACAATGGTCATGCTATTTTAGAAAGTGACCTGGTTTGAATTTGAGACCATTTACCCTGCGGTACCCTGGATCAGTTCTTCTTTCTATGATACATGTATGAGAAAAAAAATCTAAACAACCCAACAGATACAGTATTAGAAAACTGTCAACCAAAACAATGGATTTTAACAAGTTTTGTAACTGTAACTGTACAGGATACAAACAATCCCAATGACTGCTTTGGGACTCCACTCTTGGGTAAAAAAAAAACACTGTGGCCTTGATTTACTTAAACTGGAGATTGCAACATCTCTGCAGCCAATCAGCTTCTAACCTCAGCTTGTTCAATTAAAGATGATCTGCACCCACCCCCCCTTTTTTTTTCACCCCCCCCCCGTACCTTAAGTTGGTATCTGCACATTTCAGATACTCACCCAACCAGCAGATCCAGCAATATCACGCTGAGATCCTCTCATTCCCGGCCATAGCTCCGTTTGCGCTGCCATGTTCTCTCTGATGTCATAGATAGGCCCGCCGGCTCTTCCTGGTTCAGCGGGCAGGCCTCCCGATGATGCACCGATAGGCCCGCCCCCTCCTCCTTTTCTGAATGGAAGGCTATGCCTCCTGGGATATGTGACATACATATCCCAGGAGGCGTTCGCCTAAGGGGACTGACGTGCATGGGGAGATGGGGCTGGACATTTTTGGCTATAAAAAAGGTAAAAATAAATAGATAAAAATGCAATGCTGAAAGAGGATGGAAGGAAGGGTGGAGCAGAGGGAAGTTGCAGAAGAGGGTGAAGGTCTGCTGATTGGTTTCTGTGCTGAGCTGCACTAGATTTTGCACTCTCCACTTTTAGTAAATCAACCCCTATGTGGCTGATTTACTAGAAGGGGGAGAACACGTGCACTTTGTAGTGTGAATTTTCACTTTGTAAGAGTATTTTTCACTTAGCTTAGTAATTGGGGGTAAGCTGTGCTGTCTTTAATCATCCAATCATATGCAAGCAAAATTTTTTTTTTTTTTTTTCAATTTTAGTTAAACCTGATTGGGTATTTTTTGCAGAGTGAATTTTCACCACATTCACTAAGTTAACTGAAAGTTTCCTTGCATAGTGAAAATATTCTACCACTGTAATAAATCAACCACCATGTAAACAAAAAAAGTGTGCAAAATTTCAGTTGACCTTCTGCCAAAACATATACTGGGTGGCCACTTTACCAGTGCCAGGAAGGACTACATACTGTATTTTTTCAAAATGGCCTGAATTGTTTTACTATATTCTTTCAAAGAGGTGCTGAAAAATTTTCCCTAGGGATTTTGGTCCAAGCTGATTTCACATACTCTCTGTAGATCTGGTGGCCGCGCATCTCTCATGCTTTTTATCCCAAAGGTTTTATGCTGAATGTCCTAAATTCTGATGTCGCCATCTGTATGCAACAGCAAAAAACAATGGTTTGCCAGCTTGGCTTTCCAATCTGAAGTTACTCAATTTTGGTTACAGTATGTCCAAAGTAGTCTTATTTTCTGATTGTTTGTTAGTAGGAGTGCAACCGAAAATTTATATAGTTTATTCTCAGGGTTATCTGCACCATTCTCTGTAAACTGTAGAAACTACAGTGAGTTAAAAATCCCAGACAGTAAACAGACTTTAAAGCCAGCCATAGATGGATGGAATCTTGGCCAGTTCAGCAGGGATCCGATCTATCTCTGGTTATACTGGTTATACTGAAGTCGATTCATCAATTGGATTTTGTGCTATAGCTGCCAGCAATAACCATTGTGTTCTGTCGGCAGGGAAGGCTCCCCCGTAGGCAGAACACAATGGCGCTGTGGGAGGGATTACTCCATCAACACTGCCTGTATTGATGGGGAAATTTTTATGATTTTCTTTCCTGCAACTCATGGTTGCATTATCTATCGCTTGCTTAAGATGCTTTAAATTCATTGTCAATGTCAGATGTGACACAGTCAAACTTGGTTAGGAAGGTGACCCACCTCCCTCATTCTAATGTTTAATAAAACAACAACTGAATCTTTGATTATACCTGTAGTTTTATGCGATAAAGTGTAGTCATGTGTTTTGCTATTTATCAATTTGTGTAAGATTGTGGCCACAGAGTGTACATTCAATAAACAAAGCTACTTTAAGCATACACTATTTAAAGACATTTAGTGGGATTGCAAAGTAAAATATCACCCTCAAGAGATATATCTACTATAAGAGGTGCATGGCCATGATGATAAATTGCTTTTTAGGACAGTCAGTATAATAAATAATGTTAGCACAGCATTTGCTAACCAGTAAAATTAGATATCACAATCTGAAATGTGAACATTCTCCTGTTTTTCTGTACGCCAGTCGAAGCAGGTTTGTAAAAAAAATAACTTTTTATTTATTCTTTATTAAGTCGTTGTTATTATTATATGCATTCTTCATCCCAACAATGGGATTATGTAACTAGAACCGGGTAGTTTTTACTTTCACACCTCCTGTACTGATCTCATCACATTCCATGGTGATTGGATTTAGGTATTTTTAGCAGTGGATATAAGTGCTGGGGTATCTTTCAGACGTGCAATGGAAATGAAGAAGTGTCTTGGTAAGCAACAAAATATTTTCAACATTACAGAACAAGTCCAGTTAACTGTGTCCAAATGCTACTAGTTATACCACGACATGGATAAATGGAAACCTTCACAGACATTTTGTTCAAACCCTTTTTTATCTGTGATTAAGGGGCACTTTAAAACTACTGAAATGCATTGGTGTGTACCTTTTTGTTTATTCTGAATCCTAAATCAAGTATCTCTGTCTGGACCACTAGCAAAAAAAAATAAATAAAAAATTGACACCTAGATCCAGCGACTCCCACCTACATCTTGGTCAATGGTGACAAATCTAAGCAGGGCCACTCATCTCTTTTTTTGTACTGCAGGTCATAAATTTCCCACTTACAAATATGCCTCAGAAATACACTATATTGTCAAAAGTATTGGGACACCTGCCTTTGCACGCACATAAACATTAATGGCATCTCAGTCTTAGTCCATGGGGTTCAATATTGAGTTGGCCCACCCTTTGCAGCTATAACAGCTTTAACTCTTCTGGGAAAGCTGTCCACAAGTGTGTCTATGGGAATGTTTGACCATTCTTCCAGAAGTGCATTTGTGAGGTCAGGCACTGATGTTGGACGAGAAGGCCTGGCTCGCAGTCTCCACTCTAATTCATCCCAAAGGCATTCTATCCGGTTGAGGTCAGGATTCTGTGCAGGCTAGTCAAGTTCCTCAACCCCAAACTCGCTCATCCATGTCTTTATGGACCTTGCTTTGTGCACTGGTGCGCAGTCATGTTGGAACAGGAAGGGGCCATCCCCAAACTGTTCTCACAAAGTTGGGAGCATGAAATTGTCCAAAATGTCTTGGTATG
The DNA here is from genome assembly GCF_042186555.1 of Aquarana catesbeiana. NCBI lineage: Eukaryota > Metazoa > Chordata > Amphibia > Anura > Ranidae > Aquarana > Aquarana catesbeiana. The sequence goes on from NC_133330.1 coordinate 262,405,436, forward strand.
CTGACACTTTAAAATTTACCTTCACTGGAACTAAGGGGCCAAGCCCAACCCCTGAAAAAAACAACCCCACATCATAATCCCCCCTCCATCAAATGATTTGGACCAGTACGCAAAGCAAGATCCATAAAATCCTTGATGGCATGGGGGAGCCCAGAAACAGCAGCTAAAGTGCCACTCGGTTCACTTTTACAGGAAAGAGCATCGCTGGAACTAAAAAATGGTACAGCTGCAGCCATGATCCTGCTGTAACCATTTGTTCTCTAGGATGTACAGATAAGTCCTAGGTGCAGGAAGTTCATAACGAACAAAAGTGTACTGCACTAAACCCTTTATGTCATCTAAAAATTCATTCTTATTATTTTTTGGAAAAGCCAATCATTTTTTGCACATTAATCCTCCTGGTCTGTGTTACTAGAGGCATGGCTGGGGCATTTGCATATATACATAATGCTATAATGTGTCCATCTTTTCCATCACAAGTTGGGAGGTCTTACCAAGCTATTAACAGCAAGGTTGGCATTTGGGCATAAAAGGTAAAAATCGAATCTGGCATAATAGTTATATTTAATAATTATAGCCTTTTTTTAATTATTGCCATAAAAATATAAACCAGGCATGAGCATTCTGCATAGAGATGGGTCCTCTGTTAGTTGTCTTGCTGGTTTTCATCCAAATATCTCTTCCAATGGTGATTTATTGAGTGTAATATCTCAGCACATTATTTGTTAAAAGCCTTGTTCTGTAAACTCTTTCTGGCTTCCTGACTGAATGCTTTCTGTTGTGTATATTTCTTTAGCAAATCTGCATCTTTCAGTGACTTATAAGAATATCACTCTAGAAGAGTTTAAGACCTGACTCATAAACGTCACTCACAGTATCCACTGCTGTGAATTTTCCCATTTATTCCTCTGCAATAAAATGCAAAACGCTCAGTAAAATGTTATCATTTCCTTAATGTGATCAGATGGCGCTGGGATCCTGATCCATCAGATTGGAACAGGTCTCTGACTATGCATCTTTTTTTCCGTCACTCTAAACAGCCTGACCCCTCCTTTAAAAAGAAGCTAAGGCTAAGAATGAATTTGATTTATTAATGCACAAGTCTTGCTTTAGTTGTCAGAGCTACTCTGTCAGTGCAGAAAAAATGTAGTAGTTTTGCTGTCACGATTACTGCAAGTTGTCATGTTTTAAAAAAAATGCTGTCTCACTTAAGCCGCCGACTTTTATTTCAGTAGACACGGTAGTCAACGACCAACCATTTCACCAAATGTAGAATGTGCTCCACAACAACTAAAGTTTTTTTCTTTTTCTTTTTTTTTCATATGACACACTATTAAAGCTGAACCAGGCAAACAACTAAATACACAGTTGAAATACATATATTGGAGCTGTTCCATTTATCAAAGAATTGGGATTTCTGTCACGCAGCCCTACCAAACAGCACAGCCTGCATGGGGACCAGATTTTCCTTTGCTTCAGTAAAGCAATACAGCTTGGTCACCTCTCCACTTCACCCTGTGATTGGATGGGGATGGAGCAGCAACAGCCTGATTATATCAGCAGATTCCTCTCCGCTCCTGTCAGTTTGTTGATCGTCAGTGTAGCCCCCTTGGGGACTGCTTGGATTTACCTGCTCATCTGCATCACCATGACCCTGTAAACATTCCAACCAACCTGACACTCTGGGTTCAGACATCATTGCAGCACCTTTAAGCAATAAGGCAACACTCAATGCGTTTATGTTCTATTAATGTTTACTGGAATATTTAAAAAAAAGCTATTGTTGTACAAGGGAGGTAATGGTTCAACTGAGCTTTGAACAATAGCACAAACTCAGTAGAATGATTCCTCCAAAAATGCCAGTTAGGATAGTTGGTAAACAACAGAGTATTTTATATACATATGTACAATAGAGCACCACTTGGACATAACCTGAAAGGATAAGCAAAGGTTAAGCATCAATTTTGACAATACTTCAAGAGAGGAACCTAGGCCGGCCTGTTCAACCTTTTATCCTAATGAGAGATGAAGCTAAACAAGGATGGTATGAGGGCCCTTTAAGCAGCAATGACAGAATGTCCCCGTTGCAGATCTGATGGTCTTCACTGGCAGTCGGAGCTCATTAACTATGTCCAATAAGGTTTAATAACAGGGTGGCAGTATATCTTATGATGACTGTAGCTACAGATGTCTATGTACAGTGTTCGAATAGAAATGAAGTGAAATGTTCCCATGGTAAAGCTGTCTGTACACAGTGTCCCAGTAAAACAACCAAGGAAAGACTTGCAAAAGGGGGGCAATTGCTCTCTCACCAATGACCAGGCCGACTCAACGTCTTGCAGATAGCAACCCCCGCATAGACGTCCTGACTGCGGACTCGCTTGTGATGATCCCCCGATTGCAAAACACAGAGCGTGGGTTACTGTACAGTCGAGTTGGTGCTGGTCAGATGTCCAATGAGCAGCAGGAAGTGCTGGCTATAGTCATGCAAGGGAACAGATATCTGGTGGAACTACAGTCCCACAATCCCCTTGGTTGGGCTCACAAATATGATGTTAGTTAAATAACACCAAGCACTAGAGGGATAATATGATATACAGATAGGGCAGGGAATAGCGGTTCATTGCAATCCTGGTCCATATTGCTACATCCTCCCCCCACTTGAAAGTCTTTGGTCCCCAAAGACAGAACACCACCTGTAGGATCAACTCACTGTATCATAAGAAAGCAAATTATATGACAAACTAGAAGTTGCAACAGCCAACAACTGATCCATAGAGGGATATTCTAACAACAACTTATGTACATTGTCAGGCAAAGTCATATCAAGTTCATGACCGGCCAGTAACAAATTAGTGGCCCACCCAGTAGTGTCAAGGGGTTGATCAAGGTCATCCTTTACTAAAATTTTAATAAAGGAGGCAAGTGCTGGACTAGAACGTTGGGCATTAGGAATACGTTCATCAGAATTTTCCCCAAAGATATCATACCTCAGTCTTTTTGGAGGGCATATTTTCTGTCTCAATCTGGAGTAGATATTTTCCAGTGGTTCTGATTCAGGCTCTGATTCATGTCCTGGTTTAAGCTCAGTTTCAAGCTCTGGTTCATGTTTTGGTTCAAGCTCGGGTTTAAGCTCTGTTTCAGGAACAGTCTCTCTCTCTCTCTATTTCATTGATGGGGAGCCAGGAGTCCCTGGAACATTGGGTACTTCATTGCGTTCCATCTTAAAGTCCTTGTTTCCTCTTAGTGTGTAAAAAAACTTACACTTCAACTTCTGGTAGAGGAGGACATGTCTCCCTCGCAGAAGGTGTCCCCTGAGTGGTGGGATTGTCTTCAAGAGGGGAAATCCATAACCAATCAAGGGCTAATTCCTCTTCATCATTCTCCTCTTCAGGTGGCATGGGTTGGCAGGCTTTTCCGATCCTAGGCCTCAGTGTAGGGGACTGATAAGTTTCTTGACAGGTGGATGGGGGTACTCGGACAGCCTCGGATATAGGCAGCATATGATTTCGGTGCCAAGTTCTCAGGGGCCCAGTCTTACCCTCAGGCCAAATCTGGTACACAGGGACTTCAGATAATCATTCACAGACAATGTAAGGTTGAGAGCACCATCGATCAGCCAGTTTATGCTTCCCAGGCACCCCTAGGTTTCAATGTTCTCTGGTGGTGGATGCTTCCTTGGCTTTTTCATAGGCCATCTTCAGACTCTTCCGGAGCCTGTCGACATACCCCTAGTAGGAGGCCTGAGAGGTATGATCTAATGATGTTCCAAAAGCCAAATCAACTGGTAAACAAGCTTCTCTTCCAAACATTAGTCTGTAGAGGGAGTACCCAGTAGAATCATTTGCGGTGCTATTATAAGAATGAACTACTGCAGCTATATGGTTTCCACAATGCTGTTTTTATTCAGAGGGTAGTGTTCCCAACATATTCAGCAGGATACGGTTGAAACGTTCAGGTTGCAGATCCTCTTGAGGGTGGTAAGGAGTAGTCCTGGATTTCTTTATATTTAAAAGTTCACATAATCTTCTGATTAGTTTGCTCTCAAAGTCCCGATCTTGGTCTAAATTTAGGCGTTGAGGCAGCCCATAATGGATGAAAAACTTCTCCACTATGGTTTTTGTGACAGTACTGGCTTGATGTTCCTGAGTGGGGAAAGCTTGGGCATAGCAAGTGAAATGATCTGTCACAACCAGGACATTACTCCGTCCACTCAAGTCACATTCCAGACACAAGAAATCAATGCACACCAACTCCCTGACTCGAGATTGCCCATTGGGGCAGCTCTGCCTGATAAAGTCTTTCTCTGAATGCATCTAATGCAAGATCGGCAGTAGCTTTCCACCTCAGCTCTCGTGGATGGCCAATAGAATCGATCCCTGACTAACTTGAAAGTTCTGTACGGGCCTAAGTGACCATGATCATCATGAAGGGCAGTTAATACTTTTAGTCGGTGCTTTTCAGGGAGGAACAGTTGACTAATGCCCTCTGGCTCTACAGATGCGCCTCTCCGGTATATGATTCCATCCTCCAATCTTATTCATTCCCATTCTCTATGGACCACTTTGGCTCCCTCAATGGAACTATTCAACAGCATCTGAGGGTCCCGAACGGATAGTGACTTCCTCATAAGATTTCCCAACAGTCTTCCAGTTGATCCCGCCTCATATCTTCTCTTGTCAACTGGGGCAATTCTTGGCTGTGCACTTGTGTCAAATCACAGTAATATTTGGGCACACCAGCAGGAATGAGTCCCACAGCTTCAGCTCCTATTGCCCCACTGTGCTTATTCTCAACTCCTTGACATACACCTAATAGTCCTTCCAGGGGCAAATGATCCCAACTCTTCTGACCAACATTTGTGGTATGAGGTCTTCAGGAAAGGGCATCGGCGTCCTGATTTCCCACTCCTGGCCAGTATTTCAGACTAAACCAAAATTCAGACAGAGCAGCCAACCACCGATGTCCAGTGGCGTCCAGTTTGGCAGTGGTCAGTAGGTAAGTTAAAGGGTTGTTATCCGTTTTTACCACAAAGGTGATCACGTAGCTATTTTTATCATATATTTATGCACTGACAGAGACTTTTTGACAATTCACTGTGAGTGCAGCTTTATGGATACCTGGCTACTTGATCATATAGGTGTGTATGTCCATTCATGTTAATTGGGCGTCACCCTCCCTCTGGGAGGTGCCTCATGAGTGCACACTCTTGTATGTGTGGAGCTGAAGGAGATAACACTGCTGAGCTCTGAGGAAGAAGGTATGCCTTCAAAACGCATCAGCTGGCAGTGGCCCTTAAAATCTTCTCCATTACCATCTGAAGTCTGTTGTCGTGAGACCGATGGTCATCATCTGAAGGCTATTTGTATTGCGGTTTCCCTTCACATGTTTGTGGGTAGTTTTTAATTTACTTTTTTAATAAAATATATCCAAGGATAATGCACAAGGTTTGTGCGCCCTCCTTTTTCTATTTTTCCTTTATCTACCACAGCCCACTTGAGGGCCAAGAACTCCAGTTTGTGTACAGGATAGTTCTTCTCATGAGGAGTGAGGCTGCAGCTCACATAAGCTACCAGGCTGAGTCTTCCCTCCGACTCTTGGTACAGCACTCCTCCAAGGCCATCTCTGCTGGCATCCACGTGCAACTCATAAGGCTTGGATGGGTCTGCGTAGGCCAGCACTAGGACCTCCACAAGATTCCCCTTCAGGCGTTCAAAAGTTTTATTACATTTCACTATCCATTGTTCCTGAATGGATTCACATGGCCTCCTGGGGCCTCCCTTTTGGGCTTTCTCCATTTCCCCCTCCATCTGTCTCTGTAAAAGTTCATTCAACAGCCGAGCAATCTGTGAGAGGTTCTTCACGAATCTCCTATAATAGGAACAGAATCCCAAAAATGACCTCAATTCAGTGACGGTGCTCGGGCCTCCAACTTCTGAGGATCAGTAGCTATCCCCTCGGCTGAGACTAATATGCCCAAGATACGTAACCAAGGTCAGTTGGAATTTGCATTTTTCTAATGACAGCTTCATTCCCTTTGTGTGTAACCATTGGAAAACTTTCTCCAACCGAGCTTCATGCTCCTCCAACATCCTACCAAACACGATGATATCATCAAGGTACACCAGTACTTCTACCAAATTCATATCCCCCACGGTGTTCTCCATCAGTCTCTGAAAAGTGGCTGGCCCCAGCTAATCCTTGTGGCATTCGGTCAAATTCTAAAAATCCTAGAGGGCTGATGAAGGCCGTCTTTTTTCTTGGTCATCCAGATGCATGGGTATCAGGTAGTATCTACTCTTCAGATCCAGCACACTGAACCACTTGGCCCCTGATAGGCATTGTAGGGCCTCTTCTATGCGGGGGGGTTGTGTACTGGTCTGGGATAGTCCTCCTGTTCAAGGTTCAGTAATCAATACACATTCGGAAGGACCCATTCTTCTTTCTCACTACCACAATCGGGGAAGCATAAGGACTCCTAGATTCCTTGATGACACCTGACTTCTTTAGTTCAGCCAGCTGCTCTCTAAGATCCTCCAGGTCACAAAAAAGGAATTTGCCTGGCCTTTTGCAAAAAGGTTTTTCTTCAGTTAGCCGTATTTGATGTTGGGCACTCCGGGCACAGCCTATATCAAAGTCATTTTTGGAGAACATCTTTTCTCATCGGGCTAATTGGGCTTTAATCTTCTCCTCCCATCCTGAGGGTAGATTTTGGCAGTGGACAGTGGTCTCTCTTACATTTCCCTTCTGGACCAGATCACTCCCTGTCACTGGGGTGGGAGCACTCACTTTCCCAATCACCATCCGAGGCTAATCGGGAGACCGGTGATGTTCCTCACATTGACAGGGATTTTCCCCCCGCTTCTCAATAATGCCCTAGGTGGTATGACCTCTGGTACAAATTCTATTCCAACATCCTCCTCTGCTGAATCAGCTTCCACCATCAGATAAGGACCCGGCTGGTCCCACGATAGCTTAACAGTGGCTTTCAAGCAGGCCCCCTCACCTGGCTGCAAGACCTTTTCATGGGCATCCAGTCGCCACAGTCTTCCTACTCCTTCCACGGGGGTCTTCTTCTCCTGCAACACTCACTGAAAAGCCTGTCGCAGCTGAGGGTGGGTTTTCCCCACTGGAGCGCCCTCCAAGACCAGGGGAGTGAGCAGTCTCCTCACAAGATTGATGTTGGTGCCTATCAACAAAGAATTTCAGCCTGCTCCAGAAGGTCGGGGGCAGACAACAGCCAACGTGTCAAAAGTTTCGGGTTTCCCAATCAGGGAAGTATCAAAGGTTATCTTGATGGGTATGTATCCATCGTATAGGCTTTTCTGGGTCCCCATGCCCCAGATCTCTAACTCCTCAAGCTTAAACAAAGGTATATGCTTCAAATACTTGCGATAGAAATCTCGGTATAGCTACGTAACTTGGGCTCCCTTAACCAGCAGGGCTTGGATATAGATGCCCTCTACTTGTATCGAGACTATAGGGGAGGGCCCCACTAAGTTCTTTGGCAGGTTTCCAGCGGGTGACTATATAGTTTGTGCCGTAATCAGTCTCTTTGAAAGTGGCGGAGTTGGTCTAACTATTCACTTAGTAGGGTGTGCATTGATTTCCTGCCTCAGACTCTCCTTCCTTGAGGGTTTAATTTCTGTTGTTTTCCTTGGCAAGGAAAGGGGAGGGGCAACAGAGGGCTTGTGTCTCTTTTTCTTCTTAGGTCTTTCCTTCGATGAAGAAGGGGGGAAGCAGCAGAGTACTTGCATCCCTTTTTCTTTAAAATGCTTTAAAATGCATGGTTTTCCCTTTTATGAATAAGAAAATAATGATGTTATGCTGTTGGGCTGGTATAATAATGCTATGGGGCTGGTATGAAATTATTTCCAGGGCTGGTTTTTATTCCCAGCCCAGGCCTGGGGCTATAGTATGCAGTTTGCACTCATGACTGCTCACTCACCAGGCAGTTCCCACAACGAGAATGGCAGAAACCAAATTAATAATTTATTGGGGGGAGAGGGACCGGTAACACCGGCTTTAGTGTGGCCTCTATCCAGTTCTGGCTCCGGCTTCCGGGTCAGTTTTAAAACCCTCCCCTCTGCATCTGCTGTGCTGTGGTCTGCCACCCGTGGGACAGCACAACAACAGGCCACAGCAGCAGCAGCAAACACTTCACAGTCAGCTCAAGTGAGCCTTCAGCCCAGACTCAGACAGCATCTGGCCCATCTGACAGCATTGGGACCGGCCGCAGCCCAGCCAGCCAGCAACCAGAAAGTGAGCCTAACCCCCCCCATGATGCCGGGCTGGACTTACTTTAAAATGTGGGAGGTGTTATCAAATTTACCTTCAGACTGAAGCCCCTGGTCTTTTTCCCACCTAGTAACACCCCTGATTCCTGGTCACCAGCAAGAAGAGGAATGGCTGTGGAAGGTGAGGGCAGAGAGAGAGAGCACTAGCCATTTCCAGGGCTGTATGCAGCCACAGAGAGAGCTGGAGGAAAGACCCTCCCATTACCCAGGGAAACCAGAGGAAGGGGAAGCTGAGCTTTTGTGTATTCTGGAAAGGACAGAGCTTGCTGGGAGCAACTATGACGTGTCGAGATTGTAGTCCCCAGGGACATTGAGCCTGTATTACAGATTGGCTCTGGGACTATATATAAAGTGTTACCAGAACTAATGTATTGCACCCACATGTAAATCTGCAGGTGATGCAATGACCGCTTTTTCTATAACTGCTTGACTGTTTATCACAGTGTTTTACATTTTGGTATATATATAATATAAACTCTGGCCTTAGACCTGACCTATTTACATAGTTAGGCTCAACATACCTGTTATAACCTGACCATACAATCCTTGTACTATCATCTACTAGATCTACCAAAACTATTAAAAATGAGGACCCACTTAAAGAATTGTTATCCATTCATTCAGGTCCTTGCACTACCTACTTGTTGGTAGAACTAAAGAAGATTGTACAACCAGACTACAACGTGTTGGGTAAGCTTAAAGCATTTGTTACCCCAACACTTCATATTCCTGATATGTGCCTGCTGTACTGTGTATTTGTATGAAAAAGTATCGTATTCTCTTTGTATTTCTTCCTTTGTGTGAAATCCCTGATGTTCCTGCAGGTCCCTCTGCTTTCCTATTTAAAACTGACCACACTAAGCAGGAGAGCACACCGTGTTCAGTGCTCTAGCTATGCTGGGAACTCAGTGTATTCTCCTCCAATGATCAGACTTGTCCTGATACGCCCCTGCTGCACAGCCATTCACCTGCAAGCTCAGTGTGCTCCTGCTTCTCCTCCCCCCAGCTCTTATGCAGCTGAGACACTTTTAACACTGGGCATTTCTCTGATAGTTCTGTCCCAGGATACTCTGTTACAGTCAGTCAATGCAGACAAATTGATTGATGTCTGAACGTGTCGACATTGTAGGTATGAGGTGGTCATTTCATGTCTATGGGACACACTCATGTCTATGGGACACACTCGCAACACACTTCCTCTGAAACATTGATAGCCAAATGCTGAATTTCTCATATCTATTTACATGACCGTATAGTGCATAGCAGCAGTATTCCCATCACTATACTCCTACCTCCCAGTGATTTGGATATTCATTTTATTAAAGCAATATTTGCATTCTTGCTGCATGCTGTCAGTGAGGAGTGCCTCTGTGCAGGAGGAGGTAAAGTATGTAGGAAGTAGAACATGGCTTAAAGTAGAACTAAAGGCAAAACTTTTTTTTTTCATTTTGGATAGAGCAAGGGAGGGTTATAACAGATTTTTCTTCACCTTCTGTGTCCCATTGCGGAGATTTCCCTTTACTTCCTGTCTCATAAAAAGGAAGTGAGAGGAAATCCCTGCAAATTAAGGAAACTCCTTGTGGACCCTCCGGCCACCAAAGCTAGTGTCACCATTGAAAGATTTCCCCTCTATCACTTTTCTGGGGACAACCCAAAATTTCGGATTTCACTTTCAATAATGGTAAATAGGAACAATAGAGAGGGTGAATCTCCCTAACTGGGACACAGACAGGAATGACAGACTGACAAGTGTTCTAATCCCTCTCCACTCTATCCAAAAATTTGCCTTTAGTTATACTTTAATTAGGGTTAAGGCTTAATCTGATTACGTTACATTAGTGTTATGTTTAATGGCTCTGTGTTTTAGAGGGTACATGTTAGAGAGGATTTTAAGTAATAAGGGCACACATTAGGGGAGGATATATGGTAGGGTCGGGGTACTAAAGCAATAATCAGGCCATATACACATCTAATAAACTCTAACAGATTCCTCTATCCACACTAAGAAACATTGATGGACAGATCTTCTGCTGGGCCACTGCCTGCCGGAAAACTTAAACAACAGTCTCATCTGACTGGATACATTCGCTGTTCGGACAACAATTTTCCTCCCAGCTCCTTTGATTTTTCATTCGAAGTAAATTTAAGCTAGTTTGTCATGAATCTGAGCAGTAAATAACCAGCTTTAAAGAACAAGTTAAGTTGAAGGTTAAGTGTTTGGTTTTAGGAGGGGAAGACGTTAAAGGATTGTTTTTAGGGCTTCTATGTTTTGTTTTGTTTTTGTGGGCAAAATGTAGATTCCTCATCCCTCATTTTCTCTTGGCAATTAGACACCTGTGCTGAAAACTAACTAGACACTCTGTCCTGTGGACTCCCAGCAAGGAATGGATATTAGCGTTGGGTGAGGTGTCTTGGTGAGAGATCAATGGTAAGCAAGATCCTGGAGAAATTTATATCAGCAGTGAGTAAATCATTCAGGGAGAGAATAATATCATTTGCAGGTGAGGCATCCGGCCATGGAGCGATAGATGGGTTGGGGTACAGGTACAGTGGTGTGAGTTGAGGCGGATAGGAATAAAGCTTGGTGGTGATAGTGAAAAACAAAACAAAAGAAATTCCCGGTTCAACTTACCTATCACCTTGCTAACCAACCGAATTGTCCTGTCTAACGGTATGTGTTTGAAACAGGGGTTTAGTTTGCACACATTTGCAAATACATGCATAAGCTACATACACCCCAATATCTGTAGTCCTAACTCTAAATTTTGAGAGCCTCCACAGTGGAAGCACATGCATTATAATGGATAGGCAGAGGGCAGGTGAGCTTGGAGGGAGCCCACTCCTTATTAAAGGCACAGGGGTGCACTGCACACCCAGCATATAACACCATGGCAGCAAAGGAGTCCAGTACGTCCCCTCACCCATAGGGATGAGCCGAACACCCCCCGGTTCGGTTCGCACCAGAACCCGCGAACGGACCGAAAGTTCGCACGAACGTTAGAACCCCATTGACGTCTATGGGACTCGAACGTTCGAAATCAAAAGTGCTCATTTTAAAGGCTAATTTGCATGGTATTGTCCTAAAAAGGGTTTGGGGACCCGGGTCCTACCCCAGGGGACATGTATCAATGCAAAAAAAACGTTTAAAAACGGCCGTTTTTTCGGGAGCAGTGATTTTAATGATGCTTAAAGTAAAAAAAAAAAAAGTGAAATATTCCTTTAAATATCGTACCTGGGGGGTGTCTATAGTATGCCTGTAAAGTGACGCGTGTTTCCCATGTTTAGAACAGTCCCTGCACCAAATGTCATTTTTAAAGGAAAAAATCTCATTTAAAACTGCTTGCGGGTTTAATGTCATGTCGGGTCATGGCAATATGGATGAAAATCAGTGAGACAAACGGCATGGGTACCCCCCAGTCCATTACCAGGCCCTTTGGGTCTTGTATGGATATTAAGGGGAACCCCGCACCCAAATTAAAATAAGGAAAGGTGTGGGGCCACCAGGCCCTATATACTCTGAACAGCAGTATACAGGCGGTGCAAACAAGACAGGGACTGTAGGTTTGTTGTTAAGTAGAATCTGTTTGTAATTTTGAACATTTTTAACGTGTTTAGCTCCAGCCAAAAAATCTTTTCTAAGCTTTTTGGAAAACATAGGGAAGGGTTATCACCCCTGTGACATTTGTTTTGCTGTCTTTCCTCCTCTTCAGAAGATTTCACCTCACTTTTTTGTCCCAATGAAAAATGTTTTTTGAAAATTTGGGTTTTTTTGTGGAACAAGGATTGGAAAGCATCAGTGGAAAGGAGAAATTGTTTTCCCATATTAACTCTTACAGGAGAGAATTTCCCTTCCTAGGGGTAGATTTCATCTCACTTCCTGTTGTCTCCTTCCGTTTGCAAGTAGGAGTCGTTTGTAAGTTAGATGTTTGAAAGTAGGGTCCTGCCCTATATACTCAGCAGAAATTTGGGCCTTAGGTGTTGCTGTGGCCACAACACTGTAAGCCCTCACAGGGCCCTGCTGTGAAATATTAGATCAAGAATTGTAATTACATGCCCCTGTTGAACAGGAGCTGAAAAATTAGGCCTTAGGCACTAGTGCTGGTGCCACAACACTGCAACCCCTCACAGACACTCTAGTTGGAACGCAGGAACGAGCCCTGCTGCAAATTATTGCTTCAAAAATTGTAATTACACGCCCCTGTTAGACAGGGGCAGAAAAATTGGGCCTTAGGCACTGGTGCTGGAACCAATCATACCTTGGGGCTGCGGACCAAAAAATTGTCTGAACGCATCGGTCAGACGGCCACCTTCTCCACCGCTCCTTCTTTGACTGACCGAAGCCTCAGCAACACGTTGTCCAGAAACAGGAGTTTGTAACCTCCCAGTCTCTGGGAACGCGTTGCACAGACCTTTCTGCAAGGCCTCCCGAAGATGTTTCATCCTCTGCTCCCTCTGCGATGGCAAGATAAGGTCCGCAACCTTACCCTTGTAACGTGGATCAAGGAGGGTTGCCAGCCAGTATTGGTCCTTCTCCTTGATACCACGAATACGAGGATCCTTACGCAGGCTTTGCAGGATCAGGGAGGCCATGCAGCGTAGGTTTGCTGAGGCATTCGGTCCGGAGTCCTCTGGGTCACTAAGAACGACATGGTCCGCAGCCACCTCCTCCCAGCCACGTACAAGTCCATGTGTTTCTTGGGACTGATCCCTTAAAGACTGCTGCTGATGCTGAGTGCCAGGCTCCACCTCCATACTGACACAATCTTCCTCCTCCTCCTCTTCCTCCTCGTCCTCTTCCTGTGTGATCGGCGGGCACGCAGGAACACTGTCTGGATAAAGGGGGCCTTGAGAGCTAAGGAAGTCCTCCTCTTCCTGCCTCTGTTCTGCCTCAAGTGCCCTGTCCATTATTCCACGCAGCGTGTGCTCCAACAGGTGGACAAGGGGGACAGTGTCACTGATGCATGCACTGTCACTGCTCACCATCCTCGTGGCCTCCTCGAATGGTGACAGGACAGTGCATGCATCCCTGATCATGGCCCACTGGCGTGGGGAAAAAAAAACAAGCTCCCCTGACCCTGTCCTGGTGCCATAGTCGCACAGGTACTCATTGATGGCCCTCTGCTGCGTGTGCAGCCGCTGCAGCATGGCCAACGTTGAGTTCCACCTGGTGGGCATGTCACAGATTAGGCGGTTCTTGGGCAGGTTAAACTCCTTTTGGAGGTCCGTCAGCCGAGCACTGGCATTATATGACCGGCGGAAATGCACACAGACTTTCCTGGCCTGCCTCAGGACATCCTGTAAGCCCGGGTACCTGCCCAAGAACCGCTGCACCACCAAGTTAAGGACGTGAGCCAAACAGGGCACATGGGTCATTTGTCCCTGTCGGAGGGCAGAGAGGAGGTTGGTGCCATTGTCGCAAACCACCATTCCTGCCTTAAGTTGGCGTGGCGTCAACCACCTCTGAACCTGCCCCTGCAGAGCTGACAGAACCTCTGCCCCAGTGTGGCTCCTGTCCCCCAAGCACACCAGCTCAAGCACCGCATGGCATCTTTTGGCCTGCGTACTTGCGTAGCCCCTTGAACGCCTACGGAGCACCGCTGGTTCCGAGGAAGAGGCCATGGAGGAAGAAGAAGAGGAGGGGGTGGAGGAGAGAGGTGTGTCACAATCAGCATTTTGGAGGCGTGGTGGCGGAACAACCTCCAACACTACTGCACCTTGTCCTGCATCCTTCCCAGCTGCCAGCAGAGTCACCCAATGCGCCGTGAAACTTAGGTAACGTCCCTGTCCATGCCTGCTGGACCATGAGTCAGCGGTAATATGCACCTTACCGCTGACCGCCCTGTCCAGCGAGGCATGGACATTGCCTTCCACATGCCGGTAGAGAGCCGGAATCGCCTTCCGTGAGAAAAAGTGGCGTTTGGGTACCTGCCACTGAGGAACCGCACATTCCACAAACTCACGGAAGGGGGCAGAGTCTACCAACTGAAAAGGCAGCAGTTGAAGTGCTAGCAATTTTGCCAAGCTAGCATTCAACCGCTGGGCATGTGGATGGCTGGGAGCAAACTTCTTTCGGCGGTGCAGCAGCTGGGGCAGGGAAATTTGCCTGGTACAATCTGACGTCGGTGTACCAAAAGCAGATTGCCCACAAGTACTTGGCTGTGACACACCTAATTCTACACCTTCATTCCTCTCACTGCAGGTCTCAGAGAGGACTGAAGGTCTAGTGGGGTTGGAAATCTCAGCTGATGAGGAGCAAGGAGAGATCCTCTTTGTTCTTTGGTGTGGGTCTTTTAGATACGCTTGCCAACGAACTGCATGGCAGGTCAACATATGTCTGGTCAAGCATGTGGTACCCAAGCGGGAGATGTTTTGGCCACGCGAGATACGCTTGAGACATATGTTGCAAATAGCAGCGGTGCGATCTGATGCACTCGTCTCAAAAAAGGCCCACACCAAAGAACTTTTTGAATAACGCGCAGAGACTGCAGCGCCCTGCACATGTGGAGCTTTGGGGTGTGATGCAGTCAATGTGCTGCCCTTAGGCTGGCCCCTGGAGGGCATCCTGCCTCTTTGGTGATGTGCTGCCGCCTCCTCCTCCTCCTCCTCCTCCTCCTCCTCTCTCCTATCAGGCACCCACGTTGAGTCAGTGACCTCATCATCCCCTCTCTCCTCATCACTGGAGCAAACCTGGCAGTATGCTGCAGCAGGGGGAGCATGACTGCCAGATTGCTGTCCTTCTTGGGCACCCCCTCTGTCCGCGCTCATGTTACTGCCTTCATCGAGCTCAGTATCGTCATCAGAGCCTTCCAAACGCTGGGCATCCTCCTGGAGCATGTACCCAACACTGTGGTCAAACAGTTCGAGGGAATCCTCATGAGGACATGGTGGAGCTAGGGAAGGAGTCACTGATGACATTGAGCTGAGGGAAGAGGCCGCTGCTTTGCCAGACAAAGCACCCTGGGCATGGGTGAGAGAGGATGAGGAGGATGAGGACGGCTTGGTCATCCACTCGACCAAGTCTTCCGCATGTTGCGGCTCAACACGGCCAGCTGCCGAAAAAAAGGCCAAGCGTGTCCCATGGCCACGTGCTGATGAGGATGCACCGTCTCCACGACCAGCACTAGACACAGAGCCTGCTTGCCCTCTCTTATTGGCTTGTGACTGTCTGCCTCTCCTTCTTGGCCTTCCAGACATACTAATGGCCTGTAGCTGCACTAAGCTGGGATAGAACACCTGTAATTTTCTTCAAGTAGCTTTATATACTGTAACCAGACAAGCCTGCCTGTCAGTAGGAAGATAACAGGAACGGATCTAGCTGAACACTGTGAGCAGGACGCACTGTACTAAATGTAAATAGTCTAGCTGCCTGACCGTGGTACTAATAGGATCAAATAGAACACCTGTAATTTTCTTCAGGTAGCTTTATATACTGTAACCAGACAAGCCTGCCTGTCAGTAGGAAGATAACAGGAACGGATCTAGCTGTACACTGTGAGCAGAACGCACTGTACTAAATGTAAATAGTCTAGCTGCCTGACCGTGGTACTAATAGGATCAAATAGAACACCTGTAATTTTCTTCAGGTAGCTTTATATACTGTAACCAGACAAGCCTGCCTGTCAGTAGGAAGATAACAGGAACGGATCTAGCTGAACACTGTGAGCAGGATGCACTGTACTAAATGTAAATAGTCTAGCTGCCTGACCGTGGTACTAATAGGATCAAATAGAACACCTGTAATTTTCTTCAGGTAGCTTTATATACTGTAACCAGACAAGCCTGCCTGTCAGTAGGAAGATAACAGGAACGGATCTAGCTGTACACTGTGAGCAGGACGCACTGTACTAAATGTAAATAGTCTAGCTGCCTGACCGTGGTACTAATAGGATCAAATAGAACACCTGTAATTTTCTTCAGGTAGCTTTATATACTGTAACCAGACAAGCCTGCCTGTCAGTAGGAAGATAACAGGAACGGATCTAGCTGAACACTGTGAGCAGGACGCACTGTACTAAATGTAAATAGTCTAGCTGCCTGACCGTGGTACTAATAGGATCAAATAGAACACCTGTAATTTTCTTCAGGTAGCTTTATATACTGTAACCAGACAAGCCTGCCTGTCAGTAGGAATTTAACAGGAACGGATCTAGCTGAACACTGTGAGCAGGACGCACTGCACTAAATGTAAATAGTCTAGAAGATAACAGGAACGGATCTAGCTGAACACTGTGAGCAGGACGCACTGCACTAAATGTAAATAGTCTAGAAGATAACAGGAACGGATCTAGCTGAACACTGTGAGCAGGACGCACTGCACTAAATGTAAATAGCAGGAACGGATCTAGCTGAACACTGTGAGCAGGACGCACTGCACTAAATGTAAATAGTCTAGAAGATAACAGGAACGGATCTAGCTGAACACTGTGAGCAGGACGCACTGCACTAAATGTAAATAGCAGGAACGGCTCTAGCTGAACACTGTGCGCAGGACGCACTGCACTAAATGTAAATAGCAGGAACGGATCTAGCTGAACACTGTGAGCAGGACGCACTGCACTAAATGTAAATAGCAGGAACGGCTCTAGCTGAACACTGTGCGCAGGACGCACTGCACTAAATGTAAATAGCAGAAACGGATCTAGCTGAACACTGTGAGCAGGACGCACTGCACTAAATGTAAATAGCAGGAACGGATCTAGCTGAACACTGTGAGCAGGACGCACTGCACTAAATGTAAATAGCAGGAACGGATCTAGCTGAACACTGTGAGCAGGACGCACTGCACTAAATGTAAATAGCAGGAACGGATCTAGCTGAACACTGTGAGCAGGACGCACTGCACTAAATGTAAATAGCAGGAACGGATCTAGCTGAACACTGTGAGCAGGACGCACTGCACTAAATGTAAATAGCAGGAACGGATCTAGCTGAACACTGTGAGCAGGACGCACTGCACTAAATGTAAATAGCAGGAACGGATCTAGCTGAACACTGTGAGCAGGACGCACTGCACTAAATGTAAATAGTCTAGAAGATAACAGGAACGGATCTAGCTGAACACTGTGAGCAGGACGCACTGCACTAAATGTAAATAGCAGGAACGGATCTAGCTGAACACTGTGAGCAGGACGCACTGCATTAAATGTAAATAGTCTAGATAGAAGATAACAGGAACGGATCTAGCTAAACTGAATACAGTGTATATATATATATGCAACACCTGGGATGCATATATATACACAATACACTGTAAGTGCAGCTAACTGACTGACTGTTCTGCCTAATCTATCTAACTCAAATCAAATGACACTGTCTCTCTCTCTCTCTATCTCTCAGCACACCGGAACACACACTACACAGGGCCGCCGTGCAGGCGGCCTTATATAGTGTGGGGTGTGTACTAAATCCCCTGAGCCATAATTGGCCAAAGCCACCCTGGCTTTGGCCAATTACAGCTCTCTCTACTGACGGCGCTGTGATTGGCCAAGCATGCGGGTCATAGTGCATGCTTGGCCAATCATCAGCCAGCAATGCACTGCGATGCCGCAGTGAATTATGGGCCGTGACGCGCCACACGAATTTAGCGCGAACGGCCCATAACGTTCGCAATTCGGCGAACGATCGAACAGCCGATGTTCGAGTCGAACATGGGTTCGACTCGAACACGAAGCTCATCCCTACTCACCAATATTCCAGCAGTTGAAACAAAAGGACACTGCCTCACCTGTAACTGGCCTTTGCAGCAACACATGCAAAACAAAACCAAAGAAATTCCCAGCTCAACTTACCAACCAGCTAACTATTCGAAATGTCCTGTCTAACAGTATGCGTTAAAAACAGGGGTTTCGTTTGTGCACATTTGCAAACACATGAGTAGACTTCAGACTTCTTTGGTTTTGTTTTGCATCAGTGCCCTTCGATGTGCTCCTTGCTGCAAAGGTCAGTTATAGGTGAGGGCAGTGGCCATTTGTTTGTATTGGTGGTGATAGTGGGAAGAGGCATGGGGTCAGGTGCAATGGTGATAGCCGAGGGGGGGGGGGGGGGGCGGTATAGGGGTCATGTGTGGTGACAGAAGCAGGGTCGGGGGAGGATGGGTGTTCAGGTGCTGTGGCGAAAAGAAAGGGCTAGAGGGGATGTGTAAGCATGGTGGTGAGAGAAAAGGGTCTGTGATGGGGGGGACAATTGTGAAGATGCAGTGGTGAGATGGGGGGTTGTATACAGATGCAATGTTTAAAACGGGTCCGAGTTGGGGCAGGTAAGGCTGACATAGGTGTCAGCAGCTGGTATGCTGGTGAAAGCAGTGGGGGGGCGTACAAGCGTAGTAGTAAGATCGTGTAGATGATATGCAGGCATAGTATCATGAGTATGAGAAGGATGGAGGTGAAGTGCTTTGATATAAGAGGGGGTAGGAGTCATGCAGGTGCAGTGGTGAGGTGGAAAGTTGGGGTCAGGCATGCCTGTGATGATGGTGGGTAAGCAGGTGTAGTGATAACTGTGGGGCAGGGACTTGCAGACAGAGTGGTGAGTGGGGGGGGGGGGGGGCATGGTGGTGAGGAGCAGAATGGGAGCAATGTGCAGGTATGGTGCTGAGAGCAAAGGAGATGTTCAGATGTTGTAATGAGAGCCTAAAAGGCGATTGTTAAAATTAAACCAACAAACTATGTTGCACTGCCATACCATAAATCATATATATCATAAATAATTCATATTAATACATAACATGATAGATATCATAAAAATTGATTAAGTGCATCCCAAATAACATACTTTTATATTTTTAGGACAAATTACTCACTCTTACCTCTCAGAACTTTCTAAAAGCTTGTCTAAAGCTACAGCCTCTTGGGCAGGAAAAATAACTCTCTCCAAAATGTTTATTTTGCCCCATGTGCTGTACTTTTTTCCCTATACTAACATCTTACCTTAAGACTTTGCAAAAAGTAGTGAACACCTTCATATGCAAAAACAAAAAAGCAAAAGTGAGTAAAGAGTCTTTCTTTACACTCATTTCCCATGCGGAATTAGGGGCTCCTGACTTTGCTTAATCTATAAAGGCTCAATATTAGACCAAACAAAATTCTGGTTGTCGCCCTCATCAGTCAAATCGAGCAGCAAGCCTTATCCTCTGATCTCCAGGTGTTGCTAGGGGCCTCTACGCTAACTCATAAAGCCCCCTTTAAATTAAAGATCCTTCCTGGACATAGCCAATGCCACTCTCCAGACATGGGTTTCTACCGTAAAGCTTTTCGGCTGTGACCACAAATTGATAGACTCAAACAATCTACTTTCATCAATATCCTTCCTAATCTCAGACTTAGAAATATCCTTGTGGAGAAGCCAGGGACTCAACTTGTTAGCCTAACTATTTGATCAGCAACAAATGCGCTCCTTCCGAGACCTAACCAGAACCTTTGGTATCCCTCATAAAGACTTCTATAAATACTTACAAATCCCACACCTCTTGTCTCCCTTGAAAAGAGGGGAAGATCTTCTATTAAAATCAATCTTCACGTTATTCACCTCTGAAAAACCTTCTAAACATTGGATCTCCCTGAAATAAACAGTTATATGCTCTAAGATGCTACCGACAAGCTCCCAAGCATGATTTTATGGGAACAGCAATGACAATAAGCTCTTTATCAACCTAAAACACATCCTGCTGTGTCTCTCACTGAGAAACAGTACAAAAAGCAATACATAGGTGGTACCTTACACCGCAAGTATTAGCCCGCTGATATCCTGGTACCCAATCCCCATTATGCTGGAGGAAATGCGGGTACATGAAATCCATCAGCCATATATGGCGGTACTCGCCCTCTTCTGGAAAGATGTATTTGCCCTCATCTCATCTGTCACTGGGGTGAATCATCCTCCAACACCAGAAACAGCTCTTTTCGGCATCAATCTGAACAAATGGCCACACAAAGCCCAAGTCTTCCTTACCCATGTCCTAATTGCTGCCAGGAGATCCCTGGCAAATGCATGGAAATCAGATTGTGCTCCATCTCTCATTACAGTCATAGACTTTTTGAATACGCATCCTACCTTTGAGAAAATGTTGCCCAAATTCAGGGCAAAACCACATTTAAGGACAACTGGATGTAATGGACCAAAGATGACAGAAATACGGTTGGGCATTAACAATGTTGCTCATGCTCTCTCTAGTTTTTGCTCCCAGTTAGAGACATATTTGGGGACAGCCCTTCTCACTGATACAGCTTTAAATTTGCGTTATATGGTACCAGTATTATACAAAGCCATTATATGAGCAAATTCCCACCTACGCTTATACCATCCTTCCCCACTCTTTTACCCTCTTCTTATTCCTTATCTCCTGGCTCCATGCACTTCAATCACCATTACCCTTTCCATCCCCGTTTTCTTTCTTTTTATGATTGATTTCTAGGTTGACTACTCTAATGCCTTCCTTTGCTGGATCTAATCTCCTATTAGTGAACGATGGCATTATGTGTACTGAGCTCTGTCTATTTTATTTTAGTTTGTACAAGAAATTTTTATAATAAAGATCAATAATGGAAAAAAATCATAAAGAGCAAGATCATAAAGTTCGTAAGGGTGTTGATTAAAGAAAAAGTCAGCATTTCATTAAATCTAACACAAAAAGTCAAAACAAATAAATAAAGTGCTGTAATAGAAGTCAAGATAAAGTGCAAATAAAGACTAAGGAACTGGGGGGGGCGTGTCCGGATGTAGTGGGAACAAGACGTGTTCCAGAGGAGCTCCGCCGGTCCTGACTAAATCCGCAGCAATCCTGCCTTAAAAATCCTTTATTCTTCCATATACTGCTCCCTAAGTGTTGCCAGGCACCATCTGCAGCAGGGACGGGGGTTATTGTGGAGGCCGGCCGACTGACGGAGCTGTATAGGCCCTAGGCTGGCTCCACATTCCGGAGGCAATCCGCCATCTTGAGGCCTAAGGAGCCTTCGCGATCCCCAGCCTCAGGTGCCGCAATCGGCAGCAGGAGGGCCGCAGCACGCCACACATCAGCGCCATCCAGCTGAGGGACGAGGTGGTACCCGGAGGAGACAAGCGGGGACATCGACCGCACTACAGCGGCCTTCGGCTGGCTCCACACTCTGGAGGTAATCCGCCATCTTGAGGCCTACGGAGCCTCCGTGATCCCCGGCCTCGGGTGCCACAATCAGCGGGAGGAGGGCCGCCGCACGCCACACATCAGTGCCATCAGGCTGAGAGACAAAGCGGGACCCGAAGGAGACAAGAGGGGACACCGAACACACTATAGCGGCCCTCGGATGGCTCCACAATCCGGCCGCCGGCCGCCATCTTGCGGCCTTCAGCAAAAGTAATAATCCCTGAACTCAGGTGCCGTGGTCCACGGGAGGGGAGTCGTCACCCAGCCTGTGACTTATAAAGTGACTAAGAGGGGGCAACATCCAAAGACCATCGTAGGTATCGCAGAGACCGTTTTTGTGCAGCCGAGGCCTACATCCAGCTTGCGGCCTAAAGGACAGACTACAGCATTTACAATAAGGTACTGGTCTTTGGGGGTGTCGTATAGCTGCAGATTTAAACGTCCGAGCCCTTGCTGAGTGCTGCCCAACACTTTAGTTTATCCCATCCAGCAGTGGAGGGCATCTGGGCATGAGAAGAGGCAGGTCTGGTTCTGCGAAGACAGGTGGGCATACCCCTAAAGCTTCCTCACAGCGGAGGTCACAGGCCCCAGTGGGCCTGATCAGCTACACGCACATGGCGTCTCAGACCATACCCACAGATCCGGGTTCGGAGTAAGATCGCTTCCAAGCTCTAATGCTGGCTATTTCTGGCTGTCAGAACACCTTAACGGCCAAAATTGACACCCTGCAAATGGAATTCGGGCTCATGCGCAGGGATATGGACAAGATGCGGGATAGCATGAATGAAGCGGCGTATCGGTGACTCGGAGGATGCCGTTTGAGACAATCGGGCCTCTATCCATACCCTACAAGCCAAGGTAAAGATCCTCGAATCGCGGGCTGAGGACAGTGAGAACTGTAGTTGTAGAAACAATCTGCGGCTGGTGGGCCTCCCGGAGGGCTCTGAGGGTCGGGATCCTACGGCTTTCACGGAGACCCTGCTCCGCACCCTACTTCCACAAGCCCCATTCTCCCAGCATTTTGTGGTGGAACGAGCGCACAGGATGCCTCCTGTGCGAGGCCCACCTGGTGCCCCACCGCGTACCTTCATCTTCCGGTTGTTGAATTTCCGTGACAGAGACTTGGCCCTCAGGGAGGCCCGGAAGATCCCGGAGCTTCGCTTTGAAAACACCAAGATCATGATGTTTCTGGACTACTCCGTCAACACCCAGCGGCTCCGCAGAACCTTCGACCACGTCAAGGCACAGCTCCGCCTGAAAGGGCTAAAGTATAACATGTTGTTCCCAGCTCGCCTTAGAGTGATCGATGGAGAATCCTCTCGATACTTCACTTCGCCGGAGGAGGCTTCCCGATGGTTGGATACCCTACCCCAAGATCGAAGGGGACAGGAGTAGTATGTACAGAAATGCTTGTGTAAGTGCCAGCGATGTATCCTAGTGCCTTAGAAGTAAGTTTCCCGGACACGAATGCCTGTCACCTTCAACATTTACCAAGATGAACGTTTTTGTTCCTACTGTTGCTCACACAGCTTTAATGCCACCCCCCCCCCCTTGTTATCGGTTCTGGTTCACTAGAATGTGCCTGTTGGGGATGGAGGGGCTGGGGTGGTGGATGGCTCCCTTGTTGGTTTTCCCTCTTCTTTTACCACTGGGCTCTACATGGCGGCTTCACCCTCTACCCCCCTTCAAGTAAGTTGTCGCTATGGCAGAACAGACACACTATACTTTTAGACTGAAGGAAATGGTGACCGATGGAGGAGAGCATTACTCCCCAGGGCCTCATTAAAAGATATGGGGGTTTTATGTCACAGATCTGACCAAAGTATGTGCCCCTAGCTGTAGCTAGGTGTTTTTCTTTTCAATTTTTCTTACCACGTTTACTCTTCTAGTTTACAGTTTGCATGGATCCCTATTAACGTTTCTTTTATCCTCAGGATACGGACAGATGTCTCTGGACTTAATGGGTTTTGTTTGGGGTTTAGGCACGCCGAGTTCCACAGCGGTTGTGCGGGGTGGGAGGGGCTTGGGTTTTTGTTTTTTCTTGTTTTTCAGTGTTACTTTTTACTACATAAGACAGATGATATGTATGTTATACAAGGGTGCTGTGGATTTGGGCCCTGCCACCGCTCTGCCTAGATCCGTGGCGGACCCATATGTACAGTGTATTGATGATGATGCCGGCCTCTCAGGGTCCAACTGACTGTAACTTAATCCTTGCATATTTATATCCTCCCATGCTATGGCCCCCTTGAGAATTCTTTCCTGGAATGTCCGGGGCCTTGGCGATAAAATAAAGCGCTCCCTAGTGTTGGATTATATTAAGAGATATAACCCCCATATCTGCATATTGCAAGAAACGCATCTAGTGGGGAGTAAGATAATGAGTAAGAGTAAGATAATGCCCCTGGGTGGGGTGGCATTTTCATGCCACCCACTCTGGATACTCCCGTGGAGTTAGTATTTTGACTCATAAGTCCCTCCAATTCGAGTTGCTGGATGTTAAGCTGGACCCTGGGGGTAGGTACGTACTAATTCATGCACTTATTGACACGGTTGAGATGGTGGTGGTGGGCATTTACTTACCTCCCCCGGCTGACATTTCCCTTCTACATAATCTTATCCCCCTCCTAGCTCAATACCCCACAGATAATGTCCTTCTGGCAGGGGATTTCAATATAGCGCCGGATCCGTCCTGGGATAGACTCACCCCTGACCCAGCCACGGACTCTTCCTTATCCAGATGGGCGGGTATTTTTGGTTTTGAGGATGTGTGGAGATGGAAGCACCCTAATGAACGCTCATACACATGCTGCTCCCTTTCACACAATACGCTATCTCCCATTGATCTCATCTATGCCAGTGGCAGTCTTCTGCCTATGCTTAGAGAGATCAAGATCCTCCCCAGAGGAATATCGGACCATTCACCGATGTTCTGTGTTATACAGGCGGTGACACCCCCTACTGACAGAATCTGGCGTCTGTCTAGATTTTGGATAAATCACCCGACTATAGAGTTTGAGATGGCCACCTTGATTAAACAATACTGGTTGATAAATGCTGACTCTACTTCACCGGGTAACGACTGGGACGCATTTAAGGCCTATATCAGAGGATGTTATATGTCTTCCATAGCTACGGAACGTAAAAATAACCAGATTATACTTGAGGAGGCGGAGGCCAAGGCTCAGACTCTTGAATCTGACTTTGCCCTTACGGCTAACCCCATCACAGGACAAGATATGAAAGAAGCGTACAGGGAGGTTTTGCTTCTTAGGGTGGCCAAAGTTAATAAAAGACAGTTGGTTCAATCACAAAAAATCTTTGAACAGGGGGAGAAGACGGGGAGAATGTTAGCCTGGCTTGCTAAAGAACAATCCACGACCCCCACTATAGAGAGAATCGAGGCGACAGACGGAATAGTAAAGACAGACCCATCAGATATAAACACATGCTTTATGGAATTCTACTCCAATCTGTACTCATCAAGAGCAGGATACTCTGAGGAAGAGCTATCTGGGTTCTTAGATGAAGTGGAATTTCCTACTCTTACCCCGGAGGCAAGGCAGTCCCTGGATAGCCCGATCACATTAGAAGAGGTCCAAATAGCCTTGGGTTCTCTACAACCAGGTAAGACTCCTGGGGCGGATGGATTCCCTCCTGAGTTTTATCAGCAATATACTCTTTTGATCAATATTTTGATCACTAACCATACCTGCTATCACCTTTAACCTGGAACCTCCACACGCTTAGGTGGAGGTAGTCCTGGCCAAAGAGGCAAAAAAAACTCCATTGTGGAGAAAATAATAGCTGAGCAACTTTTTCATTACAAAATGACTTTTCATTGTGAAAAACAAATGATTGATAAGACATATTTACAGAGTACTGGCTGTACACTCCTGTGGCCAGAATGGCCTTCTAGCTGAATTGTGGACATGCTGACTTATCAGCATATGTAAACACAGACAATTCTACATATAATGGAAGACATACAAAAGACAAATATGACTTCAACATGGCTAAATATGACTTCAACTACTTTTCAAATATATATATCCCTTACAATTAAAGTAATTGAATCAAAAAGTACCCTAGACTGTGATCACAAGAGGGAAACAAATCAAACACAGAGATTTCTTTAATTTAGTCATTTTTGCAGTGTCTGGTGTGGATCCAGGTGACTTTTCCTTCAAGTTTTGCAAAAACTGTACATGAAATAGATGCAGTATTGAGTCTCCAAACTTTTCCTTATATATATAAATGTCTCTTAACAATCCAAAAGTCACCTGGCTTTAGTTTTAGATCCTTCCAAACTTTTAGGATCTGGAATTGGGGAGAAAACACATAAATGAGTTTGTCAAAAAACCTTAAAAGATCAGCAACATTCTCTGTGAGATCCGAATGGAGGACTTCAGCTGCTGAGACAAAATATTAGCAAGTGAGTAACACACTCCCAAACCAAATCCCATAGGGAGAGAGTCCACCACCCCCCCTAGGGGCTTCATAAAATATAAGAAAACATTCAGGCAAAAGTTTTCTAGTTTCTTACTCTACTTTGTCCGCTACATTGTAGACAGTAGGGGGTGTAAAAATAAAACCGCAAAACTTCTAGTAAGGACTCTCCTATAAAAAATGATTTCCTCTGTTACTCTCTGTACTTTCTGGCACTCTGTACTTACAAACTACTTCTGATAACACTTTTTACTGTGGCCTTTGCAGTAGCATTTGCCACTGGACATCCAAAAAACATGTCCATACAGACAAAATGCATATTTGTAAGATCCTGACTTGGGCATCTGGATATATCTTTTTTGTAATCTCTGGGAGGGATGTTCAGCTTTTGGTAACACCTTTGGTAACAGGTAAAACAAGAAGTGGTATGTTATAAAAACAACTGTGGAGAACCCTGGCTCTATCCCACGCTCATTTACTAAGGCAGCCATAACTGCTTGTGACTGATGACACGGTCCATGTGTCAAGCTGAAGGGAAAAGAGTGGTTGGCAGACATAAATGATCACTTTTTCCAAAGTCCTGTTTCATAAGAAGTTGCCCCCTGTGGACCACTTGTTCTTCTCGTTCTGGGGTCCTTAAAGTTGAATTATTAATCCCAGCTATACTGGGCCAGAACTAGGGTGGAATCTGTGAGTTGCACAGACCCATCAAGTGTCCGGGGCTGTAAATGCAGCATCCTTAGAGTCACCTGGTCTGCTTCCATGTGTGAAAGTTAATATGGCTACCTCAGCAAGAAGCTGGAAGGCTGAAAACAGCCAATCAAATTAACTTGGCATGCTTGGTTGGTTTACCTGCCGAAGTAAAAACAAACTTCTGGCCCTTCAAATGGAACCAAAAGCTCTCTATATCTCGACTATCTATATAAATATACACTCTTTTTATAGCTCACAGGCTTTGCTAAAACATGGAGCTCTGCTTCTTGAGCTGGGCAAAAAGGATCCAATGACTTTGAATACAGAGTATCTTTCTGGGTGATAAACTGCATACTCAAATCTACAAAAAATGTAATATCTGGGTCTTCAGGGAGTGTGTCCTGCACTGGGCTCACAGCAGCTGATTCCTACACCATCAATTTAACACATGTGGTTTTTCCTTTCTTTTGAATAAATGTCCACATTTTTCATTGTTAGATTTGTACATAAATAAACTCATATTTTAAACCTTTCATTAGACAAACATTTAGTTATCTGTATATTTGCTGCGCAGAATGTCGGACCATTGACCAAAACAATATCTAACTTTGTCTAATAGCACCTTTGCATAAAAGCTACAGCTCTGATATATCAGGATGAACCCTTCATTACTGGGTCCAGCTTGCATGAATATATTACAATGGCTTGTTTTCTATCATGCTATTTGTGTAAGAACTTCCAGTTTCATGTTTCAAAAGACAACTTCTTCCTGGCAATATTATAATAAATGATAACAATACCCTGCGGTCATGGAGAGATGCCCATAAATCCAAAATATTCTTCTGCTTATACCACTGTACTTTACAAGAAAAAGGGGCACATCATTTCACAATCCACACATTCTGCTTTGGATTTCAAAAATAAAAATAAATAAAAACAAAAGGATCAATAATCTGTATGATGGACCAGAAAGCATCAAAAACTATAACACAACTGGTTGCAGGTGGCATCTATCCTAACAGGGTGTGTGGACTTGATGTGATGGGACTGTTATATTTAAATTTTATTTATTATTACTCTTACATCATGGACCGCACATCAAGTTATTATCAAAAACCTTACAATATCATTTTTGTAGAAGAACTTCTTATGTATCCCATCCATCTTGGCTTTGTTAAATATTATGGCAGCTTTATTCCAAATAACAACCTCATCTTAATCTTTTTTTTCTCTCAATAAGGGCTTATTGAATAAATGTAAAATTACAAAATTGTTATCTTAATCTAAACTAATCCCATTTTTACAAATTTCCCCAATAACCTGGATTTCATTTCCAACCAAAGGTTGTCTAAACCAGTTTCAATATATCTATATAATTGTTAAACTCATATTAGAAATTAATACTCATTATTACTTAATTTTACTTAATTTCCCTTTTTTAAATGCACTGTTTCCACTATCAAAGGATATTCAATTTGTGTAATACACGGTTAAATGTAACCTTCATTTTACCGTGTTTGGAAAACAGATTCAAAATAATTGTGATCACATTGTTTACCATTAGATTCGTTAACCCGGCACATTTTGTTATAAATGTTTTGTCTAAAAAACAGAAATTGGCATGGTGTCTTTCCAGCTTATCACTAACCTCTCATCCCAGCCACATTTCTTTCAGGAGAGCACAAAGGAGGGGGTCACATCTGCGTACATGGCACACACAAGCAATAGAACTAAAGGTCCCAGCATTCGCACATACATTTTTCCCATTTGTACACAACATGTGCATATCATTCTCTCACTTTCTTTTAACTCTTTAATATTTCCCTGCCTAAATTCTGCTTTCCTTATTTTGTTTAAATAACTTTTATATCTAGCTTCTATGATTCTATGATTCTATGATCAGATGGGGAGCCACAGTGCTCATCCCATCTTCCCTCTCTGACAACATATAAAGTATTCTGTTTTAACTCTCATTTCTCTGTTTCTGACTTTTACTAGTAGTGCCTGACCCCAAATTCATCCCACAACTTAACATGAAAATGTCCCTTTCTGTCTAGTGTTAATGTCACCCTTGATCCATCCTGCTCACATAGATAACTTGTTTCTCTAGCTGTTTACTCTGCATTATTCTTAGTCCCTGTGGACCTTGGTAACCCAATTACCTATTGTGGATCTCTGTCCACTTTAACCATTAATATAGGGGCTCAGTATAGGCGGAACCACACCTTCGGTTCATATATAGCGCTTCTCTTGCGCTGGGCATTTTTGAGGGTCTCTTACCCTTCATTCCCTTACTTAATTCAATGCCCATAATGACTGGCCAGTCTTCTCTCTTCTCTACTTGTGCCTATACCCTCTTGCCTCTAAACTACTTTATCTAGCAGATGTACTACATATACCTGTGAACAGTACTATTCTTCCCTTTCTTATTTATAACACTCCGATGGACAGTAGACAGTGACAACATAACATATAACCACCAATCAATACAGTTCGATTAAGGGGAGTAAAATAGGTACCCTTTGTCCCGAAAATGCCTTACCGATCAAGGAAGTCTGATAACTCAAATGTAAGCAAAAGGCTTACCTCAGCCGGCTGATTATCAGAAGATTCTAGGTTCGACTCCTGGCTGGCTCGCCATGCATGACTCGGTTAAATTGATGATAGGCAACTCCTATCCTCATATTGATTAGTGGTTCCAAATTAATAATAACTACTGCAGTAGGGAACAGACACAAAAGATACGCTCAGCATCTTTCCGAATTACTGTTCTGCTTTATTATGACGCAATTGAAGGTTTTTATGCACATGATTACGTAGGTATCACATTAATATTACAATTGTACATATTATTAGTGCCGTGCACAGTGAGGGCAGTGTGCAATACATACAAAATACAATACAATTATATACAGAACGTACAAATTTCCATTACAATACTGAGGAAATGGCTCCAAGAATACACAACATGTTTGTTAAGACGCTAAAAGAGGGAGTCCTCCCCCTTCTATGGCACCAGCAATAATAGTCGTGGTACCCAAACCAGGGAAGGATCCCCAATTATGTTCGTCCTATAGGCCCATTTCCCTCTTGAATTCTGATGCAAAAATTTTAACCAAAATTCTCGCCAGACGTCTCAATGAGGTAATACTGTCATTAGTGCAGGAAGATCAATCAGGGTTCATGCCGGGCAAGGGCACAAACATCAACCTGCGGAGACTGTATGCGGTCTTGTCCTCGGGGGTTGGAGACGTTGACCAAGCAGTAGTGGCCTTCCTGGATGCGGAAAAAGCTTTCGATTCCGTGGAATGGAAATATCTATGGGAGGTCCTCTGCAGATTTAGATTTGGTCCCCTCTTCATCTCCTGGGTTGAGGCGGTGTACAGATCCCCGACGGCCAGGGTACGCACTGGAACGGTCCTCTCTCCGTCTTTTCCCCTTCGTAGGGGAACAAGACAGGGCTGCCCATTATCCCCGGGGCTCTTTGCGCTGGCGATAGAGCCCATGGCTATCCTTATTAGGTCCACCTCACAAATACAGGGTATAACTATAGGCCCACTACAGGAAAAGGTGTCATTGTATGCGGATGATACCTTGTTATATCTTAAAGATGACGGACAATCATTGACACAAGCGCTTCAGGTTATAGATAGATGCGGGCGATATTCAGGAATATGTATTAACTGGGGAAAATCAATATTGTCCCCACTGCACTCTGGGGTTGCTCCCTTGCATTTGGACGCACAGCTTCGCCGGGTATCACAGTTCAGATACCTTGGCGTAGAGATACATAGAGACCTTCGCCAATTCATTGGCCTGAATTTGGCCCTGGTGATGTCTCGGGTGACCCACCAATTTTCCTCATGGAAGTCTCTTCCCCTTAGTCCAGTGGGCCGCGAAAATTTAATTAAGATGTCCATCCTGCCTAGATTCACCTATTTATTCAGACAAACTCCTGTACCCATACCTATTTCCTTTTTTAACAAACTGGACAGTTTGGTCATCTCCTTTGTATGGAATGGAAAGGCCCCTAGAATCGCAAAAACAACCTTACAACTACCGGTTACATTGGGAGGCCTGGCACGCCCATGTTTCTTAAAATATTATTAGGCGGCAGTCCTGGAGACGTTAAAGTGGTGGTTGGCGAAGGAGCCCTCTAACCCGGCATCTGCTGTGGAGGCTGCGTTGCTTGGTTCCTACTCGGAGCTACGAAATCTCATACATAGAGGGCCCCGCTCCAATCCAAAGATGTCTGTGCCCATGAAAACGACCATTAAGGTGTGGGATACGGTGAACACGAAACTAGGGAAACAAAATAGGTGGTCCCCTGTGACACCACTTTGGGGTAACCCACAGTTGAGTCATTTTCAGTCGATACCAGATCCCATCATATGGGCTAGATACAGAATAGTTGCCCTTAGTGATATCGTATCGCAGGGACAACTAATAACGTTCGATGATCTGAAGAGTAGAAAAGGCCTCCCAAACCAGATGTTTTTTAGATATCTCCAGATAAGACATGCTTTTCGCTCCCAGATTCCCAACCCAGTAATCTTGCAGATGTCAAATCTGGAAACTGAACTTCGTGCACCTGAAGGCACTAGACTGCTCTCGACTATTTATAATAAACTTGCTCTGTTGAACACGTCTAGAGTCTCACAATTAATGACAACCTGGCAGCGTGACATCCCTGACCTGACTGATGATGACTGGGAGGAGGCGGTGCAGCAATACCTAACTCTGACCATCTCCTCTAGGGATAGATTTACCCAATTAAAATTTCTACACCGGGCTTATTACTCCCCATCGCGCCTTGCAAAAATGTATACAAATAGAACAGCCACCTGTCCCAGGTGTGGCTCAGACGATGCAGATTTTTATCATACTGTGTGGACATGTCCAAGGATAGTGGTTTTTTGGAAGACAGTCCTGGATGATATTAACTCGGTGGGCAAAATCAGGGTCCCCTACAGTCCTATCCCCCTCCTGTTGGGCATATGTGACTCTCTTGAGGCCCCAAAAAGGAAAAAATTATTTGTTTTTTACACAGTGATGTATGCCAGAAAGGCGATTCTCCTCAACTGGAACCAGCCTCAACCACCCACTAAACAACTATGGCTCTCTCTCATCAATGCAGCCCTGCCCCTATACAAACTAACATATATGGGAAGAAACTGTCCAAAGAAACTTGATAGAATCTGGGTGGGTTGGGTGGAGGCCAAACACCTGACCATTCCATAGATAAACTAAGTACCCTACCTTACACTCTTGGCTATCCACTCATCCCTGCTTCATGTAAATTTGCCCCGGACATGGCCTGCCCGATACACAGTTAATATATAACTAGGATTGGAGGATCCCTGACGCCACCCCCGCCCCCCCCCCCCCCCCCGGGACTCCCCTCTCCTCAAGGGGTCTTTTATGGCGACTCTGATTTGAAGTTTTAAAAGTCTACTTTCGCCATTGATTGTGCTGTTGAATTGTATTATCTTCACTGTACTTATTGACTTGACATGGTATGGATGATCATTGTACAATATCTGTCTTGAGCTAATGTAACTTGCTTTTTATTCTGTTTGTTTGGAATAAATAAATAAACTTTATGTTAAAAAGACCAAGGAACTGAACCAAGTAAGTCTTGTAAGCTCTTCACCACCACCTTATAACTAAAGGTCGCTTACCAGACCATCAGACCTCGAATTAAAAGAGGTCCAGCTGCACTTTTAGGGAGAAATTCCTAGATGGATGGATGGATGATCACCTCCTATTCCACTAGGGCAGTGATGGCGAACCTTGGCACCCCAGATGTTTTGGAACTACATTTCCCATGATGTTCAATTACACTGCAGAGTACATGAGCATCATGGGAAATGTAGTTCCAAAACATCTGGCATGCCAAGGTTGACCATTACTGCGCTAGGGGCTCTGTGTGGAAATGGATAGATTGAACTCCAACTGAAAGGATGGATGAATGTGAGGTATGCTTTTGCTAGCTCTGCCACTGAATGCCGCTTACATCGATCCACAGTAGCTCATGCCATCATTTTGTTACATCAGGATAACACATGTAAAATGAAGAAGATCAAGAAGAAGATCATAGGCATCTACTAACATAAAATGACCTAAAACATCATAACATGTAAGTTGCATCTAACACCCCGACGGGCGTGATAACGTCACCGCTGTAGCTCCACCTAATGCGTTTCATCCAAAATGGACGTCATTACTGGGGCAATGGAGAATAGTGGTGATTGTTAAAATGTAGCGGTGACAGTGGTTGGCAGATGTGGTGGTAAAAGTAGGGGCACTGATAAGGCAAGTAAGGCAGCTGGGAAGAATTGAATATTAACAGTGGATAAGATGTTCAGGGATGGATGGATAAATGTCATTGGTAGGCAGGATGTTCAGGCAGGCAGGAATAGATAGGTTTGGGGGTACTGTGATAAGAAAGGTATTAGGCATGCATGATGGTGAGAGTGGGGAGGAGGGATCTGCAGGCATGGTAGTGATAGTGTGGGTGAGGATAGAGGTGATGAGTAGTGGCAAGATTGGAAGGGACGGGCCCTGCAGGGAGACACAATGGTAAGGGCTAGAGGGAGAGGATGGGGATTATGTGTGGTGATTGAGGTGGGGGGGGGGGTCATGCAGGCACAGTGGTATGAGTGCTGGAGGTAGACCAGAAACTATGATGAGAACAAGGGGCATTATGGTATGGTAATGAGTGCAGAGGGAAGGATGTGGAAAGGGCAAGGGGTTGGGCCTGCATGGATGATGTTGAGAGCAGGTGGTAGGTGTTAGGACAGGTAAGGCATCTGGCGAGAGACAAATATCAGCATAGGGAGAGATGGTCAGTGAGAGATGTACAGTATGTCATAGGGGGAGCAAGGATAATTTCAGATGAAAATGGGGAGCAGCTGAGTCTATGGGTCCCACTGATAGAAGTCTGTATGACCCAGAGCTACCCAATATTCTGCATAGGCAGTTCAGTTCAGTAGACTGCCGAGTCCACCTGGCCCAGCCCATTGCCCAGTCCACCTGAAGCTACAGTATTTCACAAAAGTGAGTACACCCCTCATATTTTGGAAATATTTTATTCTATCTTTTCATGTGACAACACTGAAGAAATGACACTTTGCTAAAATGTAAAGTAGTGAGCGTACAGCTTGTACAACAGTGTAAATTTGCTGTCCCCTCAAAATAACTCACGGCCATTAATGTCTAAACCGCTGGCAACAAAAGTGAGTACACCCACCCATAAGTGAAAATTTCTAAATTGGGCCCAATTAGCCATTTTCCCTCCCCAGTGTCATGTGACTCGTTAGTGTTACAAAGTTTTGGGTGTGAATGGGGAGCAGGTGTGTTAAATTTGGTGTTATCGCTCTCACGCTCTCATACCGCTCACTGGAAGTTCAACATAGCACCTCATGGCAAAGAACTCTCTGAGGATCTGAAAAAAAAAATTGTTGGTCTACATAAAGATGGCCTAGGCCAGTGATGGCGCACCTTGGCACCCCAGATGCTTTGGAACTGTATTTCCCGTGATGCTCATGCACTCTGCGGTGTATTTGAGCATCATGGGAAAAGTAGTTCCAAAACATCTGGGGTGCCAAGGTTCGCCATCACTGGCCTAGGCTATAAGAAGATTGCCAAGACCTTGAAACTGAGCTGCAGCACGGTGGCCAAGACCATACAGCAGTTTAAGAGGACAGGTTCCACTCAGAACAGGCCTCACCATGGTCGACCAAAGAAGATGAGTGCACATGCTCAGCGTCATGTCCAGAGGTTGTCTTTGGGAAATAGACATATAACTGCTGCCGACATTGCAGACCATATGCCGCACACTGCATCAAATTGCCTGCATAGCTCTCATCCCAGAAGGAAGCCTCTTCTAAAGATGATGCACAAGAAAGCCTGCAAACAGTTTGCTGAAGAGAAGCAGAATAAGGACATGTAATACTGGAACCATGTCTTGTGGTCTGATGAGACCAAGATAAACTTATTTGGTTCAGATGATGTCAAACCCATGTGGCAGCAACTGGGTGAGGAGTACAAAGACAAGTGTGTCTTGCCTACAGTCAAGCATGGTGGTGGGAGTGTCATGGTTTTGGGCTGCATGAGTGCTTCCGGCACTGGGGAACTATAGTTCATTGAGGGAACCATGAATGCCAACATGTACTGTGACATACTGAAGCCGAGCATGATGCCCTCCCTTTGGAGACTTGGCCGCAGGGCTGTATTCCAACACGATAAAGACCCCAAGCACACCTCCAAGACGATCACTGACTTGCTAAAGAAGCTGAGTGTAAACATGATGGACTGACCAAGCATGTCTCCAGACCTAAAACCTATTGAGCATCTGTGGGGCATCCTCAAATGGAAGGTGGAGGAGCGCAAGGTCTCTAACATCCACCAGCTCCGTAATGTCGTCATAGAGGAGTGGAAGAGGACTCCAGTGGCAACCTGTGAAGCTCTGGTGAACTCCATGCCCAAGAGTTAAGGCAGTGCTGGAAAATAATGGTGGCCACACAAAATATTGACACTTTGTGCCCAATTTGGACATTTTCACTTAGGGGTGTACTCACTTTTGTTGCCAGCGGTTTAATTAATTTAAACATAAATGGCTGTGCATTAAATTATTTTTGAGGGGACAACAAATTTACACCGTTATACAAGCTGTGCACTCACTACTTTACATTGTAACAAAGTGTAATTTCTTCAGTGTTGTTACATGAAAAGATATAATAAAATATTTACAAAAATGTGAGGAGTCTACCCACTTTTGTGAGATACTGTATGTGATGAGGGAGGTGGAGTAGAGATGTGGGGGTGGGATAAACAGTGCAGGACAGTGCCGAAAGGGTGGCAAGGTATGTGTGGACTGGGATTTGGAGAGTAAAGGTAACTCAAAGTGGACGGGAGTGTAGGGACAGCTGAAGGTCACACATAGAAGTTAAAAACAGAATCACAGCGGCAAAGCAGAAGTGGGACTTATGCGGCATACACACGATCGGAAATGTTCGATGTGAGCTAGTTGTCGGAAAGTCCGACCGTGTGCATGCTGCATCGAACATTTGCTGTCGGAATTTCCGCACACAAATGTTTGAGAGCAGGTTCTCAAATTTTCCGACAACAAAACTTTGTTGTCGGAAAGTCTGATCGTGTGTACACAAGTCCGCGCACCAAAGTCCACGCATGCTCAGAATCAAGTACAAGACAGAAGTGCTCGGTCTTGTAAAACTAGCATTCGTAATGGCGATAGCACATTTGTCATGCTGCAAATTTGGAAATCTTTCAATGCATTCTCTTCTTCTTTATAATGCTAGATTAATGAACTTTGCTGCTGATATTCACACAGAGTTCTGACACATGGATTTTTTAGTATTTCTCGTGATCTCATGAATAATCTTTGGGGTTTTTTTGTTTTTTTATCAAGATCTCCAGAAAAATTTTTTTTTTTTTTTATAGTGATCTCCTTTTTTTAAATTCTTATTTCTCCAGATCTCCAGAATAATCTTTTTTTTTTTTTTTTTTTTTTATAGTGATCTCGATAATATTTTTTTTTCATTTTGTGTGTCAAGTTACCACAACACCATTATTATCTTGTATTTTTTTTACCTCAAATAGGTTGGTTGGTGTTGGTGTCCCTTGTTAATTTGACATTGTATTTTTGAAATGTACCTGCCTACTCACAAACTGTCCTTTTTGAAGTAAAACACATAGCCAAGTATTTGTCAAAACAAAAATTGAAAATTTATTAGGGGTCCTAAAAAAATAAAGAGGAAGGCAACGCCGGAGAAACAGTTGGAATACGTGAAGCCTTTGTACCCCAGGGCAGACATCAATTATTTGACAGGCTAAATTGGTAACCTGTGGAGTCCATTTAATAGGGAGCACAATACGGTCCAGGACTCCGAGAGATCGGGAGCAGCAGCAGATGACATATATGTCCTGAGGCTGTGGTCTTACAACAGCCTGCATCTTTTGCCAGACCACACCAAACCCAGGCCATCACTCTCAACACTTCCTTCCATACTTCCTTCCAGGCTGCTGTGGTGCGTTGGGTGGCTGTGGTGGTGGTGGTGCTGCTGGAGGTGGTGGTGGTGATGCTGGAGGTGGTGGTATGGTCCAACTCACACACGTGGCTTTTATTTGTGAGTTGGCCCCTCATCCCCTTGTTTAGGCCCTCAAGTACAACCTCCTCACAGATGAAATTTTGGCTCTCCTCCATTCCTTCCAGTTTACTGGCCGTCACACAGCCAAAGGATTCGGGGCCACCAAGGGTTGTTGTGAGGACCGTAGTAGCCTGCTAAATCAAAGTACTCGCTGACTCTTCCAGGTTCCTCGCCTACCTTGTCCTCTTTGTTGGAAGGTGGAGGGGAGGAACCTGGGATTCGGTCAGATAGCTCCATGGCCACCTCCTGGCTGAGACTTTACACGGCCTCCTCCTGGCTGAGACTTTCCTGTGTATGAAAATGGGACATAGTTTTAGTTTTGTGTTCATCAATCACACACAATTTTGAGCTCATGACTGTTGCAAATAGAATGTTAACAAATAGAAAAGACTATCCTTCTGACCCCAGCATTTTTCATTCTTGTCCCAATCATTTTTGGCTACTACTGTCTATTGATATGTAAACCACTTTGTTAAATCAGAAATTAGTGATCAATAATATCTAGTTAACCTCATTCAATTTTTGACAAGAAATATGTTCAACAATGCTATACTTGGCTCAAGCTGGGCTCCTCCACATCTTCTTCCTGGGTGGATGGCCCAGGTTTGACTTCTGAAGCCTCATCTGATGTGGAAGGAAGTGTGGAAGGAAGTGTAGATAGCGATGGCCTGGGTTCCGTCTGGTTTGACAAAAAACGCAGTCTTTTGTAGTACCACAGCCTGGGTACATAAACATCATCTGCTGCTGCTCCTGATCTCATGGAATCGTGGACCTTTTTGCGCTCCCTATTATATGTGCTCCTCGGGCCATCAATTTTGGCCTTCAAATAGGTAATGTCTTCCATGGAATACACAGGCTTCACCAATTCCAACAGTTGCTCCAGCGCTGCCTTCCTCTTTAGCTTGTTGGAGTATTCTCTGTTTTTGACTTGCCAGAGACATGGCAGCTCCCTGTACTTGTCTATAAAGTTTGGCAGGAAGTCTGGGTCAGTAAATTTATCAATTTTCACAACAGACACAACACAAGACAAACCCTAATGTCAGGCTAAACTCTCCTAATCTTGTCCCAATATAGGCCTTAATCTATAAGCAGTAGCATAGGCCACTAACCACTGATGCCCCAAGTTAAAATTGTACGTTCGTTTGCACGATCAGCGCTTACGCTACTCCATCCTACGCTCACAGATCGTACGTACGACACACGCGTGTTATGCTTTATATACATTGCGCATGCATGAAACTCCGCCCCTGACCTTCTTTCTAGTGTATTCACCGTCCCTTCTCTTTCGGCGCAGTGGGAGAGCACATGGCGGAGACAGAGCAGGTGCATGCAGAGATCAGCAACAAGGAGGACGAAGAAAGCCTGGAGCAAGAAACGTCAAGATCCAGGAGGAGATATAAGGCCTCAAATATGTCATTTGTAGAGATGGTGGAGATGGTGGACATCTTGAAGATGGCCGAATATGATGGGATGTGAGAAAGGCCAAGATCATGACTAAAGTTGCGAGAAGTCTGCACAGGAAATTTTGGGGTACGACGATCCAAGGAGCAATTGAGGAAATGCTGGTCAGACCTGAAATTGAGGGAGCATGATCGGTACAGAAGAATCAGGAAAGTGCTTCTAAAAAGTAATTATTTGTCATGTGTTCCTATTATTATTACTTTAGTGCTGCTTCATGTGCTTTTCTTTACTGTTGTACAGTTTAAAATGGCAAGTATGAGGCTCATGGGCACAGTAATCGTTCGTATTAAACATAGTTCGTTCGACCACTAATACAACATTTTTGGCAGATGCAGGTTAACATTTGTTCATGCCTATTTCTATGAAAAGAAGTTTAGTACATTGTTGTCTAGATGTATTTGTAATATAATGAAATGCAAACTTAACTCAGTGTAAGGAGAGAACACTCAGCAGCTGTGTACACATCTGGATGCAGGAGCAGTAGTGTAGGACACTAGAACATCCTTTTTATGGTGTCCCACGCAGGAGCTCCAGTGGATACTAGGGGTCTCTCATGTGTGATACTTTAACAAAAAAGGGTAAGTATTCCAGCTTTGGAAAGGGAAAAAATCATGTCTTCAGCTTGGAACTCTGCCAAAACAGACAATTGGACAACACTTCCAAGCAATGTTTCATATTACTATTTCTTGCCTCAAATATCTGTGTGCTAAGTATACCTTTTTTGTATTCACATAGGGGATAAAAGAATTGGGACATCTGAGGACACCAGGAACCCCACAACTCCTGAAGAAGGGGAAATCCCCACACACCTTGAAGATGTGGATTCTGAGGTACATGAAGCGGGCGAAATAGTGAACGCAACAGGTCAGTGTCTGAGACCACAGCTTCAGGTAATAGATGTATGCCTGCATATTTATAATACATGGTGTATATTTTTTTTTTTAGGTGATGTGGATGTTGTGGAAGAAGAAACTCACTTCAACAGTGCAAGTGCACAGATCCTGATTAGCGAAATAATGGTGTGCAATCGTGAATTAGAGAAGGTCAAGGAAAGCATCAATGATGTTGAAAAAAGACTCACCAACCTCACTGATGTTTTAGCCAAAATATAACCAAAAAAAAGTCAATGTTGTTATTTTTTACGTTTTTATCAAAATTTTGTATCAAAATAAAGTAATTTGAAAGCCAAATTTTGAAGATGCTCACAGTGTGTCAATATGTGCTATCAGCCATCATGGGATATCAGTGTAGGCGTTTTTTGGGTGCAACCCCTTCCTCTCATCTACTTTATTTGCGCGGAAGGGGTTGCACCCACAAAACGCGTACATTGATATCCCATGATGGCAGATAGCACATGTTGACACACTGTGTGTCTTTTCCCTACATCTATCAAAATAGATGTAGGGAAAAGACACACATTTTAGGCATTGGATCATGATGTAAATCCACATTTTTGAGTACCAATTTGTATGCATCTTCAAAATTTGGCTTTTACAGGGATGACATCACCCCTTCTGATGAAGGCAAAATCAACACAGTTTTGACATACTTAAATATTGCCTTCACTTTATATAGTTCCTGAGTTGTGTATGTTATGGTTTTAAACATGCCTGTTTAGCCACAAAAAGGCTATATACCGTCACACATAAATGTTATACACCAAAGATGTTGGCTTGTTAAAAAAAACCTTTTATAATGCACATGTGAACGTGCTTACAGTAAAATGTTTTATATTTAACAATGTGTGGCTTCTTCTTTCAATGCTCAATACCAGTTTTTGGAGTAAGTTGGTGTAGTTACAGGGACAATCGGGGATATTTACTAAAGGCAAATCCACTTTGCACTGCAAGTGCACTTTTTAAGTGCACTTCTAGTGCACTTGTAGTGAAAAGTGGATTTGCATTTAGTAAATAACCCCCACAGTGCTCTAAAATTTGCCCCAATCAGGCTATTTTAGGGACTGTAAGCAATTAATTGATGGAGTTGAAAAGGATGACTATTTTTAGCATTAATGCATTACATACATTAACAACAAAAACAAGATGTGTTTGTAGCAGGCCCATAGCACAACATAATAGTTAGCTGAAGAAGAGATTGTCACCTCCATGTATCAAATAAGTTACATTTGCACTATTGAAGAAAATGGCCAAAAATAAAAGGCCATTGCAGAACCTAGGAGACAGCTAAAAGAAACACAAGCAGTAAATCAAATGAAATATGAGTTCAGTTTTTAACAAACAATTTATTTAAAACAGGTTAGACATTCTCTGGCATATCAATGGCCCCCCTACCCACGAAGTACTCTAGATATCTTTGCCGTACTTCACGGAGCTTTGGGGGGGGCAAGCCAGGATGTCCAGCTTTAAGAGCCATCAGAGTTGTATCCGGTAAGCCGGCCTCAGTCGCAACTGAGGCCACATAGTTGGCCGCATTTTTGCGTAAATAGTTGTGTAAAATGCAGCATGAAAGAATTATGTGAATTAGTTTATATCCCGCAATATTAATAGCAGTGAGGAATAGGTGGAACCAGCCGGCCATTATGCCAAAGGCATTTTCCACAACTCTTCTGGCCCTGGTCAGCTGGTAATTAAAAACCCTCTGGTCCGGGTTGAGGGTCCTCATCAGGAATGGCCGCATAAGATGGTCCCCCAGCGCAAATGCTTTATCCACGACGAAGACAAATGGGAGTCCCGCCACATTGTCTTCTGGAGGTGGCAAGCCTAAGCTGCCATTCTGGAGCTGTCTGTAAAACTCTGTCTGGGAGATGACTCCACCATCTGACATCCGGCAATTTTTCCCCATGTCCACATACAAAAACTTGTAAGTTGCCGACACCACCACCAACAACACTATAATACTATACCCCTTATAATTATAATAGTATGACCCCGAGTTGGGGGGTGGGACGATGTGGGCGTGTTTCCAATCTATTGAACCATCACAGTTGGGGAAGTCCCACTGCTGGGCAAACTGGGAAGCCACAGTCTGCCATTCCTGTGGGTTTGAAGGAAACCGTGGAATCAAACAAGAAAAAAAAAATAGTACTTTTGCACATAACATTGCAAGCAGATTAGACACAAACATTCTTGGCCAACATAAGTATAACATTTATTTTAATGAATATTTAAAGACAAAAGTATAAGGTCCACTTAACAGATCCCCCCCCCCCCCCCCCCGATGACCCAGTGTAAAAATTTTAGGGTGGGGGGAGATGTTTTGGACAGGTAACTGTCTCCACTTCATTGAGAGCTGAATACATAAATAAT
Source organism: Aquarana catesbeiana (assembly GCF_042186555.1). Lineage (NCBI taxonomy): Eukaryota > Metazoa > Chordata > Amphibia > Anura > Ranidae > Aquarana > Aquarana catesbeiana. Next base: position 262,446,888 of record NC_133330.1, read on the forward strand.
GTGTATTACTTTGGCCAGCCCCTCCTTACTTATACTATTGGCAGCCCACTGGACAGGTAAGAAGTGTCATAATACAAAAATAGGAATGCATTTTACATTCTGCAAGTACCTATCAAGATAATAGGAGAACAAAACTTTAAACAGTACCGTTTGAAAGTATTCAGGCAGGCCCTTGCACTACATGCTTTGGTGAATTCATCCATAAATATGAACACAAAAGAGGTAGGTATAGTGTGTATGGGTTTGGCAAATCAGCAGATAGAGGATTGGTATCGGCTGACTTAGCAGTTGGGGGGAGGGAAGGTTCCAAATGAGTTTTGGCCCCCTAAAAAAAAGCCTCTTGCACTCTGCCTGAATTTAAGGAAAACAATAACATTTGTACACATTTTAGGGGGTGTTTAGGGAAAGGACCACAATGGAGCTGACAAAATACATTGTTAAGTGACTAGGTGTGTATGGGCCCAGGAGAGCATGCTGGGGAGGTTAGTGAAGGCAAATATGCATGAAGGACAAAAAAGGAGCATTAAAAGCTTACAGCATGCATGAGGACAAAGAGGACATTCACAGCATATTACAATCATGGTAATTAGGGAATGATGAAATAAATACAATACATTAGCAAACATTAAATACATAGAATGTGATGTTAAAGGATAAAACTTACCTTAATATAGTCCTTCTGCAGGACCTGAATTATGGCAGAACAGGTCTCTGGAATAATGATTCCCAGAGCCTGAGGGGAGATTCCAGTCGTAAACTTGATATCCTGGAGACTTCCCCCCTGTCGCCAAGTACCGCAACATGTCGACAAGCCTCTGCCCTGGAGTGATGGCTTGCCGCGTGCAGGTGTCCTGCTTGGTAATATAAGAGGACAGCAAAGCCAACAGACAGTGAAAAACGGGGTCCGTCACCTGGAGATAATTCCTGAAATCATCAAGATTGTTCTCCTGGATCTCCCGCAACAAAGGCATGTGTGAGAATTGGTCAGGCTGGAGCAACCAATTCTTCGTCCATGAACTTCTCCTCGCCCTGTTCATGGCCTGGGCTGGAGTCAAAGCAAGAACTCCAACACTAAGCCCAAGCACAGCACGAACTCTACGATGAGAACGTACCCACAACATGGCTTGAAAATGGTCGGCTGGTCAGAATGAACTGACAGAACGCACTGAAAATCAGAAAGGACCTTAGAAGGACGAGCTAAAAATCAGAAACGAGCGGACAAGAACACACTGAAAAACAGAAGTGAACTATTAAATACAACACACTGAAAGACAGGAACAAACTGACAACACGCACTGAAGAACAGATACGAACCCACAAGCACAAACTGAAAAGCAGAAATGAACTGAAAAGCACGAGGGTGAAAAGCACGAATCGTCTCTCACCAAACTTCTACTAATATGAGATAAACACAAGATTAGCAGAAGGAGCCCAAAAGGTGGCGCACTGGCTATTGAACTTCCTTTTTATAGTCCCATCGTACGTGTTGTACGTCACCACGTTCTTGACGTTCGGAATTTTGGTCAACATTTGTGTGACCATGTGTATCTAAGACAAGTTTGAGCCAACATCTTTCGGAAAAAGATCCACGGTTTTGTTGTTGGAAATTCCGATCGTATGTATGCGGCATTAGTTTTTATATTATTAAGGATAATATAACTTAATAATATTGACATCTGGCACATTTTTATCAGTTTAAAAGTTGATGTAAGGACAGTTAAAAATTACATTAAAAAGTAAAATAAATATGGGTGTGGCTAATGTCTCTTTCAGATTATCCTAACTGCAGTGGCGAGCGGAATCACACAAATATGTCTGAGTTGGAATCATGCTTTTGGGTCTTTGTAGCCAATACACTATAATACCAAAAGTATTGGGACACCTGCCTTTACACGCACATGAACTTTAATGGCATCCCAGTCTTAGTCCATAGGGATCAATATTGAGTCCCCCCCCCCTTGCAGCAACAACAGCTTCAACTCTTCTGGGAATGTTTAGGAGTGTGTCTATGAGAATGTTTGACCATTCTCCAAGAAGCGCATTTGTAAGGTCAGGCACTGATGTTGGACGAGAAGGCCTGGCTCATAGTCTCCACTCTAATTCATCTCAAAGGTGTTCTTTGGGGTTGAGGTCAGGACTCTCTACAGGCCAGACAAGTTCCTCCACCACCAACTCCCTTTTTGTGCAACAGGACAGCTTCTGTTGGATTAGAAGGGGCCATCCCTAAACTGTTCTCACAAAGTTGGAAGCATTAAATTGTCCAAAAATGTTCTTGCTGGCGCCTTAAGAGTCCCCTTCACTGGAACTAAGAGGCCAAGCCCAACCCATGAAAAACAACCCCACACCATATTTCCCCCTCCACCAAATGATTTGGACCAGTGCACAAAGCAAGGGCCAATAAGACATGGATCAGCTTGGGGTAGAGGAACTTGACTGGCCTGCACAGAGTCCTGACCTCACCGCGTAGAACACCTTTGGGATGAATTAGAGCGCAGATTAAAAGCCAGGCCTTCTCGTCCAACATCAGTGACTGACCTCACAAATGCGCTTCTGGAAGAATGGTCAAACATTCCCATAGACACACTCCTAATCCTTGTGGACAGCCTTCCCAGAAGAGTTGAAGCTTTTATAGCTGTAAAGGGTAGGCCAACTCAATATTGAACCCTTTGGACTAAGACTGGGATGCCATTAAAGTTCATGTGTGTGTGTGTAAAGGCAGGCATCCCAATATTTTTGGTAATATAGTGTATGTAATGTTGAATATAATTTTTTCTGAAAAACATCTGAAACAATGTGAAGACACTTGTAACTGCCAGTCTTCTGTGACTAAATTATGTGTAAAGTTCTCTTTCAATGCTTTGAAATGAATGTTTATGTGGACTGATAGGCAACAAACATGTCACTCTTGACGCCATATATACTGCATGAAAGTTTGTAATACATTTCAAACTGAGGCATGCAGAACCTCTCAAAAGAAATGTGTCCATATAAAAATGATGAAGGTGAAATTATTCAGACAGAGGAGGTAAGGGGACCACAGGGGCATAAAGTGGGAATGAGGCAACGAGACAGAGAGCGAAATAGACACAAACGCGGAAGGAGGGATACAGTGAGCCGAGCGTTGTAGGTAAAAATAAAACATGAGAAAACCCAGGTGGATTTTGGGCAAGCTGTTCTCATCAACTCTGCTACTCCCTCCTGTCACAGCAACTGTCAGACAGGCCCTGCTCGTAATGAAAGGAAAAATATTTTATTCAGATTTATTAATTTGAAAATGAAGCACGCCTGTCGGCAGAGGGACAGCTCCTCTCAATCTGTCATCGTTGAACCACGCGGTGCTGACACGGGGAATCATTCGTCTTGTCTACGCTGACAGGCGGATCTCTCCCTTAGCTCTTCCTGGGGGATCGCCCTGGGATTAAAAAAAAAAAATACGGATAAAACACATTCCGACGCAGAACAGCCTCTTTATTAATGCAAATTACACGGGGAGGGGAAACAGGGTAGCGGCAGAAAAAAATAAATAAATAAGGGAGTGACAATATAAATAAATAATTGCGCCCGCACGCCGCAGAGGTGTTCATGTCCCGGCGTCAGTCCTTTCTCATTTATATCTAGAGATGTTTTGGAGGCTTTAATAAAAGGAGAGAGCTTAATGTGACACTAATGGACAGTTTCTTATTTACAATGATGTTGCTAGCAGCTCTGCATATGAATGAAACGTGTCTGTGCCGCTACTGATGTCACAGCGCTGTGCTTTCTGCTGATGTGTCAAGGGACATCTGGAAATAAAAATGGAAAAGGAAAGCTTGTAAAAGTATTGTTACATGGAACCTAATAAATATAAATGTGGATTTCAAATGAAAGCTTCTTACAGGTCTGTTCTACCATAAACCATATACGTATACGTATTACTTTGTAATAATAACAGTGTCATTACATGTTCTCTCCCGCCTTCAGTGGCGTTCTGGGTAATTTATTATTACAAGCTATACCATATGTCAGTAACATCATACTAGCTCATTCAACCTAGCTTATGCCAGTCCAAATAAGGAATCTGAGTGATCAATGTGTAATGACATCATTGCACTTGGCAAAATTACATCATCAGAGTAACAGTAATTAGTTTGAGCATTAACATTGAGCAGTAAAATAAAATCTAGTACACCCACATTCCATACTTCAATGCAGTTTCAGCAAGCTCTCTCCAACATCTATGCTCAGTCTTCTTCCAACATCTTCAGCCATCATGATTGGCCAGCCCTGGAGGATGTAACTCCAAAAAAATGGGGCCACCCGGTGATGTCGCTGGGTGACTCCGCTCCTTAGCCATTTAAAAAATGTCAGGTGGAGGAACAGGAAGATGGCAGGAACCTTCAACGAGACCGGAGGTTGTTTTTTTTTTTTTGGGGGGGGTTTTAATAAAGTAATTGTCAAAAACTTGTGTTTTGTTTTTACACACATGTTTTCATTTTTTTGGTAAATAGGTAGGGGTACTATGCACCCCATACTCATTGACATGGGGGGACCAGAATCTAGGCCCCCTGCCCGCAGACCCCCACAACCGCCGCTCAGGGATGTGGGGAAGAGGCCCTTGTCCCCATCAACCTGAGTCACTATGCATGTGCACGGTGCAGTTAATTTATCCCAGCACAATGGCACTGTATAAAAGTGTACAGTTGTTTCTGTGGGGGGGGGCTGAGGATGGTATGTGCAGGGCTTTTTTTCAGCGGGAACGCGGGGAAACACAGTCTGGCACCTCCAGCACTGACTGTATTTAATGGTAAGGGGTGCTGGGGTGTGTTGCAGGGTCTATTGATGCTGGCTGCTGAGAGATCTATTCTACCTGGAGGGGATCTATTTTTGCAGGGGGGTCTATTCTTACTGGTGGGGGATCTATTGTTGCTGGGGGTGGGTCTTATATCGCTGAGTTGTCAGTTATGGCTGGGAGCTATCTACTGTTGAGGGAGGGGATTATTGTTGCTGGCTGCTGGAGAGTCTATTGATGCTGGCTTTGAGGAGATCTGTTGTTGCTGCCAGGGGATTTTGTTTGGGGTGGCCCATTGTTAATGGGGGGATCTATTGTTGCTAGAGGGGGCTTTATTGTTACTGGCTACATGGGATCTATTTTACTGCTTTTCTTGTTATCATTAACAAATTCCATACAAATTACTTATCACCACAAAATTATACTTGGTTCTGTATTCTCTAAAAGGGCAGTAATGGGAGGTAGGTAGAGGGTGCTCGGAGGTAGGTAGAGGTGGACAAAAGGGGTGACTCCAAAAGGGTTAGTTCCTGCACCTATTCTCTGAGAAAAAAGTCCTGAGTATGTGAGATGATCCTTACCTTGCAACCATTACATCCCAACACTGTAGCACAGGGGTAGGCAACCTCAGCACTCCAGCTGTGGTGAAACTACAAATCCCATCATGCCTCTGCCTCTAGGAGTCATGGCTGTGATTGTCTGGGTCTTGCAATGTCTCATGGGACTTGTAGTTTCACCACTGCTGGAGGGCCGAGGTTGCCTACCCCTGCAGAACCTGGGTAGACAGGGCATCTCGAGTCTTTGCTAAGTGGGGTTTTTTAGATTTAACATCCTGATGTTCCTAGGGCTATAGTGTTTAGATCTAAGGGGGTCTTGTGGAAAGAAGAGGAACTGCCCTATATGACCTATATAACATTCCTATTTCCCAGGTTAAATAACACTAACTTAGCCTTGAAGGAAGTTGGTCCACACCTGAAGTAGTTTTCAATGTTTTATTTGAACTTGAGGTAAGACAGGAGGACAAAGGAGGTAGACTACCCAAAACTCACACAGTGATCCTACAACTCATTGGCTATAAGTCACTGGTTGGATCACAGCATCCAGAAGCATTACACAGAATTTCTTCTGGTGCACACTGGCCACAAAAAAATATTAAAACAAATACGCCAAAAAATCTAACAGATTCCCCCATCAACTCTAAACAGCACAGATGGGAGAATCTTTGGCTGCTGGATATTGTATTCTGACAGCTAGAACCTGTCAGTATACCCAAACAGTGGCTGTATCTCATTGGATGCAGCCACTGTTCAGCTGACAGTTTCCCTCTTGGCTCCTTCAATTATAGTCAATTGAGCAATTGACTTTTGTCAAGCCAGGTGGTGCCAACAGACAAGACACAGCAAGGCAGAAGTTTGCAGGGTGGAAGGTAAGCATTTATTGCAGAGACATAGAAGGTCTCTTCTGCTATTACAGATGTTCTTTCACTTTAAATCTAAATGTGTCACTAGGACCAACCTATTATTTTTGTAACCATCCTCGTTAGTACTGTTTTATCTGTATAGGCTCTTTATATTGGCAATCATTGCCTTTAATCTGTGCTGCTTTATGTCTGTTTTATTATGTATTTTTACCCCTGGACACTGTTATGTTCCAGTTTCTTACTATTGACTCTTTTTGAGTCTGTAATGCAGCCTCTTTTCTTCTCTACTTTTGATCTGTATAAACAATAAAGATATGTTTGCCTCTAAACATGTCACTAGTATTAGACTGGGCATACAAATCAGAAAGCAGTCAGTTGTGTATAACTGAGTCATCTTTCCTCAGCCACCCAATGTACTAACACAGTGCTGGATTAGCAGATAGGCAGATTAGGCATTAGCCTATAGGCTCCATGCAGTTTAAGGGTCCTATGACAATGGATCAAATTAAAATGGAGGTAAACCCTCTCCTATACCCAGTGAAGTGAACAGTCTCAGATGATACACCTGGATGAAACAAATCTCCCTAAACAAGTTTTACATGCATATCTGCTGTCCTCAGCTTTCTATATTCTTTAGAAAGTGAACATCGTGTTAGAATTTTTATTTCCTCTTTCAGCAGTGGGAGGGGAGTCTGGGCATACACTGTGTGACAGCAGGAGAAAAGGCACACACCCCCCTTCCACATAGACAGAGGAAGAAAGAAACATGCAGAGCTGTGCTGTGAATAGATCAGCTCTCTGCAAATCTATTTATAGCAACCCTCCTTGACACAAATTTCAGGCTGCTTTTATCTCCCATGTCGGAGAACTTGTCAGAAGTTATCATGCTGATAACAGAGGAACAGAGCGGCAGAAAGACACAGGACTTAGGACTTTGGGGAGAGTAAACACTACAGATATATATGCCTATGTCAAATTTCATGAATCAGGTTTACATCAACTTTAATATTAATTTGAAAACAGAATGAAGCTTTCTTAAATTGTTTACAAAAGATAGAAAAAATGAATCCACTCAGAGAAGTGAAAACTTTACATTAAAGACTCTATAGAGAAAGTACTATATTAATGTAATGTACACAATAACATCTTAGAAGCTCATCTTCTTTCAGCTGTCAGTCTATAAAAAATGTTGGTGCAACCTATGTAGGTTTAATGTACAGTAGTCATGGTCATCTCCATTTGCACAATACATGCAATGTTGTCCCACTAGAGCACACACACAAGAAATTTCCAAAAACCTGCCAGGAGGCTCCAAAGTTTCAAATGCCTAGGGGCTTCCATATTGGATGTTCACTTTTTAAAAAAGAATATTTTTTTAATCATGAATACTCTTTAATTTATATATATATATATATCTATATATAGATATATATATATACCGTATTTATCGGCGTATAACACGCACTTTTTTCCCCTTAAAATCAGGGGAAAATCGCGGATGCGTGTTATACGCCGATACCCGGCGATCCCCCCGCTGACTGTGAGCGGAGGAGCGATCGCCGCCGACATTCATACATAGCCGAGTGTACTCGGCTAGGTTCGGCTAGCTCTGCTTACAGTCACGCCCAGTCCCGCCCTAAGATGGACATAACACAGGGACTGGGCGTGACTGTGTGCAGAGCTAGCCGAACCTAGCCAAGTACACTTGGCTATGTATGAATGTCGGCGGCGCTCGGCTCCGCCCACAGGGCTCTGGGAGGAGCCGAAAGCAGCCGAGAGCCGCCGAGAGTCTCGGCGGCGCCATATTTAAAAACAGCAGTGTAACTGGGCAAGGCTGCAGATGACACAAGGCTGCAAATGACACAAGGCTGCAGATGGACACTGATAAGGCTGCATTGATGGCAATTTAAATGTTTTTTTTTCCTTAAAAAAATTTTTTCCTTAAAATTCCCTACTTGAGGTGCGTGTTATACGCCGGCGCGTGTTATACGCCGATAAATACGGTATATATATATATACATATATAAATATTTTTTTTGGAAGCCTGTAAAGCATTGCACCAGCGGTCAGCACCATTGATCATTGAAGCGATCGGGGGGGGGCAGAGTCCCACACAGCCATGCTGATTTCAAAAACTGACAGCTAGTACAGAGGACTCTTCCCCGTACTGCTGTCACAGGGAGGGGGGGATCGGGCAGCAGCTGCAGCATTAGGAACATGTTACATGTTCCACCCCAAAAACGGGTGGAACATGTAACATGTTCCCAAAGGTGAACTTGTCTTTTAATCCGGCACTGTACTAACATTCAATTGTTCTTCCCAAGCATAATTTATAGATTCTTAGCAAGTGGTAATTGAACCTTAAAAACAAGTCCTCAGTGACCTCCTTAGCTGCAAGCACTATGGAGCAATTCATCCTTAAAATTCACAGCAGAAATACTAACATCTTTAAGTCATTTTTTAAATAAACCCAAGTTAGAAATGTTGCCCTTTGGTGCTGGCCCTCTCACAATGCTTACCTAAGCTCTTGCCCACAAACAGCTTACGGCAATGATCATGGTTATGATTTGGGTTCAAGCACATTTCATTTCAACATGCTAACGCCTCAAACAAATCCATGATTGAACATATTCATGACCCATCATTTTAATGATAACTGAACGATTTCCTAGACCTCTTCCTCATGCCTCTGTACACAACAACATAATCAGCAGTACCTCTCCTCCCCCTAGATATTCATTTATACTCAAAAAGTAACACTTTAATTATGCTGCATGCTAGTAAAATATTCCTGTTGCTTTTTAGCAGCTGAACTAGAACAAAGCTGGGAGATTGAATCAGCTGGGTGGTTTTGTTCGGAAACCTGTGCTGGTAAAAACACGAGCGTAACAAGGTCTCCATGGACTGAGGAATTAATATTTAATGCAGCTTGTCAGCAAGATCTTATACTTTTCAAAAAATTCTTGTTAACACAGGAGTCCTTTACCCTCCTCTATTTGACGTATTGCTTTCTATACGCTGCTGTTTGCACTGTATTTATTTGCATTACAATAGGAAAGCCACAGATATGGAGCCTGAAAATCAGATGTCTTTCTCACACCTTGCAGAATGTGTTATGAGCTATTTATACCTTACCATGAAGGGAATTGAACAGCCTTCGGTGCGTAGAGTTATCTGCACTTTCTACTCCTGAAGTGCGAGATGTCTACACACATATATCTAACTATATTGTGATATCTACACACTCCCACTTCTGGCTGCGTATTGATACCTACAGCCCAGACTGCTGCTTGGCTGCCATTCTTATTGTACCTGTACATACCTGCTTGTTATGGCTTCTTGAGGCAGGCACTCTTAAAATTTTATTTTATTTCTGAATAGAAGAAAAATGCTATATTAAAATATCCACATGCTGAATTTTGAAAGGAGAACGCCACTAAAGCTAGTCACAGAAATGTAATTCCCATGGTTGATTTCAGCCATTTTGGGTGAAAATTGTATGTTTGCAGGCACTAGTGGACTGTGACAGCCAGTAGATATTTGTAGGAAAGATCCATCAGAATCTTGTTTTAATGCTATTGTTGCCTTAATGTAATCTGGGTCCAGGGGTATCTGGCCTTGGACATTTCTTTAATTTCCATTCACATATGGATATACACCTAGGAAATTGATATTTATATGACTTTTGACTTTACGTGGTCAGATTGTACCTGCATGTCCAACTTCCCACAATTGTCATTGGCATGCTTAGTTAAAAAAAAAATTGTAAATAATGTATATACTGTATATCCAACCTTTGACGGACCATATATTGGCCAATCTTTGTTAGCAATGTAACCATTCCATTCATCATTAGCAACCATATATAAGAGTAAATACAGAAAGAGAGATGTCTAGTGTCTACTAGGATAGAAAGTGATAAAACTTTGCAACGCTAGTCACAGAAATTGTCAAGCACGCTTAAAAACCTAACCTCTGAAATCAATTAAAATTAAATTCCAACCACAGTTGTTTAAAAACATTTAAATGTATTTTTACCTCTAACCATCAGAAGTACTTGAATCTGTCTTAATAATCAACCCCCTGTCATCCCTTACACAACAGCACTCATAAGAGGGAAGTGTAGCAGAGTGAGCAGAGTTAATGATTATTACTTATTATGGCTCGTTTACACTTGCAGTTAATAAGTGTTTAGTGAGCATTAAAAACACTCCCCCAAACGCAATATGCAAGTTTTTCTTTATTAAAACCACACCACAAACCCCTACAATGGCTAGTTGCTAAGGAGCGAGCCAGGAGGCCAGCCGCCGTGTCCTTAACAACTGATGAGTCAACAGCAGTCAGCGAGCTTAATAACTGACAGCTGAATGTAAAAATAAGCATTGCCGGCAATAAAAAAAATCTGCTAAAAAACAGCGTTCCCACCCCCTCCCCCCAATTCATACCAGGCCCTTGGGGTCTGGAATGAATTTTGAGGGGAACCCTGCGCCAAAATTAAAAAATCAAATGTTGTGGGGTTCCCCCAAAATCCATACCAGCCCCCTATCCAAGCATGCAGCCCAACAGGTCAGGAAAAGGGAGGGGACAAGCGTGCCCCCCCCTCCTTTTGAACCATAGCAGGCCACATGCCCTCAACATGGGACACCATACCAGGCCACATGCCCTCAACATGTTGATGGGGACAAGGGCCTCTTCCTCACAACCTTGGCCAGTGTTTGTGGGGGTCTGTGGGCAGGAGGCTTATCAGGATCTGGAAGCCCCCATTGTGAATGAGTGTCAAAAATAAATAACAGCACACACACAGTTTTTGACAAGTCCTTTATTAAAAATAAAAAAAACAATGTCCCCTGATGTAGAGCCATCATCAATCATGATGCCCGCCACACCTCCGGCCCTAAAAAAAAAAAAAAAACGCTCACACCGAAGGCTCCCGCTCGTCTTTTTGCTTTGCCACCTGACATTTCTTAAATAGGTAAGGGGCAGGACCAACCTGCGAAGTAACTGTGTGGTCCTGCCCCTTGTGATGTCATTGACCCATGCATGCTGGCTGGACCTGCCCTTACCTATTTAAGAAATGTCAGATGGTGAAGCAAGCAGACGAATGGGAGCCTTCAGCGTGAGCAGAGCTCTTTTTTTTTTGGGTTGGTGGTGCAGCGGTGGTTGATTCTACATCAGGGTACATTGTTTTGTTTTATTTCAATAAAAGACTTGTCAAAAACTGCATTTTTATTCCTTTTTTGACACTTTTTTGGTGAATAGGTAGTGGTACGATACCCCATACTAATACACATGGGGGGTGGGATCTGGGGGCTCCAGATTCCGATAAGCCCAAGCCCGCAGACCCCCACAACCACTGTCCAGGGTTGTGGGAAAGAGGCCCTTGTCCCTAACAACATGGGGACAAGGTGCCATGTTGAGGGCATGTGGCCTGGTATGGTTCGGGGGGGGGGGGGGCGCTCGTCGTCCCTTCCCTTTCCTGGCCTGCTGACACATCAGTTGTTAAGGACACGGCAGGCAGCTTCCCGGCCGGCTCCTTAACAACCAGCTAAAACTCTGATTGTACTGTACCGTATTATTGCAACTATGCTGCAAATGCGCCGCAATCGTATGCCAGTGCAGTTGCGGCACATTACCGTAGACTTGAATGGAACTGACTCGACATGAGGCTTCAAATTTAAAGCGAAGCGACACAATGCTAACACTTTCATGTTTTTATGAAGAGAGCAGCACTGTGTGCTGTCCATTGTAATATTTGCATAGGTGTTTGGGGGGGCATTTTTAACGTCCCTCAGTTGCCTGCTTTTAATGTCAGTGTGCCAGCCTTAGTGTGTTGTGCATTTTTTCATTGATCAGTAGGCCGGTGTGGGGAATAGACACTATGGTATTAGTGACTGCAAGGCCCTTTCACACGTCAAGTCCGCAGGCCATCCATTGACTCCTATGGGGAGACGGATGTCAGAGGAGATGTGTCCGCTGACACCCATCTGCCATCCGATCTGCTAAAATCAGACATATGGCGATACGTTCGCGATACATCTTAGCGGATTGGAGGAGATCTGATGAAATTGGACATGCTGTCCGTTTTTGTCCGATCTCTCCTAAGGAATCAGCGGCTCTCTGACAAGCCCCTTCCCGCTCAGTGAGCAGAGACAGACCTGTCATCCACCGGCTTAGCGCAGATCTCCTGCTGAGCTGGTGGACTCCGCTGAGCGGATCCACCTTGTGTAAATGAGGCCTAAAGCTCAGGTATCTGTTGAGGTCTGATAACTACAGGTGCTGTGAGTTTCTCCTTGAGAAGTCATTGTTCAAAGATGCTCTTCGTGCATAGCTCTTTCTTGGGTTTCTACAGGATTTCAGCACCAGATGTGAAAGCAATGGATTATCAGGGGACCCAGTGAAACTAAGCAGAAGACTGGAATTATTGAGATGGGTAGCCAAAGTTGTTGCTGGGGGTAACAAGAGCTAAGCATCTAAGCCAAAAAAGTTCCACAGGGACACAGTCATTAGCAAAGCCAAGGTCAGGGCATACGACATTTTTGTGAGGTCGGGTCATGCGGATGGTCAAATCTAGTGTGTCCAGGAGGTCAGGGATAACAGGCGAAACAGGTAACAAGGACTATAACTAGCCAGGAATCATAATTGATTCTGATTCGGAAACTTTTGGGAACTAACTGATTGGGAAAGAGAAGTACATAAACTGGAACTAGGAGCATTTTAGGACCAGGATGAGTAAAGAGATAAGGTACAAGATATCGGGATCACACCCTAGCTGAACGCTATAGTGGGCAACTGAAGCATGGAAAGTGTAAGCTTTTAAAGGAGTATAGAGCAATCCGAAGGCACGCTCTTAGCTGTACCCAAGTGGGCAGATGAATAAAACATTGGAACATTGGAACACATTGGAAACAATATATTATTATTATTATCATTATTACTATTATACAAGATTTGTATAGTGCCAACAGTTTGAGGAATCAGAGGCCCCTGCTCGTTAGAGTGATGGTGAAAGAACACAGGGATGAGATCTGCAGTGCAGTGAGCCAGACAAGGCTACAGGAAAAATAATAAACACAAAAGAAGAAATAGGCAAATAGTGGGGACACAGGGAAGACAGAAAAAATATCAGCAAATGCAACAGACTAATAGAGAGTGGAGCACAGGTAGGTTCCAGACAGTGACACTGTCAGACATCTCAAGTCGTCTCCGGCGACTCGACTCGCAGCATACTCCCGCATTTGACGGTGAGCTCACGGACACCCACGAGTGCGGTACAATCTTCTAGCTGAGCCTATACTGCCACTAAGCCTGGAGTAATCACAAACAGTGGGCGTCTCCCGCTGTGTCATGCAGCTGCAGTCTTAACTGTTCAGCGGCCGTCCACTGTCACAAAGCCCCGTCTCCTCATCCATGATAGACCAAACACTGATTTAATTTTCCAACATTATATCAGTGTTCAGTTGACCGTCTATCATGGATGAGGAGGCGGGGCTTTGTTACAGTGGACGGCCGCTGAACAGTTAAGACTGCAGCTGCATGACACAGCGGGAGACACCCACTGTGCGTAATCAAGGTACTGGTGAGGCCGCAGATGGGCACTGATGAGGCTACATTGTTGCCACAGTGAGGCTGCAGATGGACACAGTGAGGCTGCAGATGGGCACTGATGAGGATACAGATGGGCACATTGAGGCTGAATTGCTGGCACAGTGAGGCTGCAGACGAGCACAGTGAGGCTGCAGATGGGCACTGATGAGGATACAGATGGGCACTGATGAGGATACAGATGGGCACAGTGAGGCTGCATTGTTGGCACAGTGAGGCTGCATTGTTGACACTAATGAGGCTGCAGATGGGCACAGTGAGGCTGCATTGATGACTCAGTGAGGCTGCATTGATGGGCACAGTGAGGCTGCATTGATGGGCACAGTGAGGCAGCAGATTGGCATAGTGAGGCTGCAGATTGGCACGGTAAGGCTGTAGATGGGCACAGTGAGGCTGCATTGTTGGCACTAATGAGGCTGCAGATGGGCACAGTGAGGCTGCATTGATGGCTCAGTGAGGCTGCATTGATGGGCACAGTGAGGCTGCATTGATGGGCACTGACGAAGCTGCAGATGGGCAAAGTGAGGGTGCAGATTGGCACAGTGAGGGTACAGATTGGCACAGTGAGGCTGCATTGTTGGCACTGATGATGCTACAAATGGGCACAGCGAGGGTGCATTGTTGGTGAGTGTGACACAACATTATCTTTTAAAGTATTATTTTATTATGGCATTATACTATTAATTATCTTTAAAGTACTATTTTATTATATCATTTTATTATGAATGGGGGGGGGGGAGTTGTCGGCACGGAGCGTGACCTCCCTGAAATGAGCTTGCCACCTCCCTGAAATGAGTTTTTGCAGGTTGGGATGTCTGCACTGTTGCTGAAATAAATGTTTAAAATAAAATGTTGCCTGCAAATAATACATTTATGGCTCAATCCTCCCGCTGCCTATGCTGCCAGTATCTGCCGTAGTTGAGAAAAACAACTGACTGCAGAAACTTTAGAATTCAAAAACTTCCAAAAGTTGGATACCTGGTCTTCCACTGCGTTCTGTGATTCGATCTACCAGATCCTACATCACTATGGTGTCCTGCAGTGATTTGGAAGCCTGCAGGAGAAACCACAAAGTGCTGCACAAGACCAGGAAATCAACACTCCTTGAAGTGTAGGATTACATTTCACTGCTACTGAGATTGGCAGCACATGCAGGGGGGAAATCAGGTAGTAAATGTCTTCTTTGCAGGTAACATTTTTTCTATTATACATTTATTTTAGCAATGGATTTACTTTAACTCTATAAAAGTGGCATCACCATCCTAGCTGTGATGTCTGGCAGAGAGATATGAATCACAAAGTGGCAGCGTAGAGTTACAAATCCTTTGACATATAAGATAGTTTACACATTTAAACTGTGTATTTAGCTGTTAGGAGCTTTCAGGAATGCTCCTTTTTTAACCCACAGAAATAAGGCTAGCAGCAGCTTTTGAGCATTTTTTTCTGCATCTAGAAGCAAATAGTGTTATCCTATGTGTCCATGCACACTATTTTAGTCTCAAGGCATTTTGTAAGCTTCGGTGTTTAGGAGCAGAAGAAAACCTTTTTAGGAGCGATTTGCCAGCAGAAAAAAAACGGTTATACCCTGTACACACGACCGGTTTTGCCATCGGAATAAACTCTGAAGGTTTTTCCAACGGAATTCCGACAGAATTCCACTCAAGCTGTCTTGCATGCACAAGGTCACAATAAATTCCGACCGTCAAAAACACGTTGACATACAACACGTACGACGGGACAACACGTACCACGTCTCGTACTTGCTTCAGAGCATGCGTCATTTTTGGTACGTCGGAACAGCATACAGACAAGCGGTTTTCCCAATAGGAATTTGTTCCGTCTGAAAAATATAGAACATGTTCTCTAAGTCCGTCTGAATTTTTGACGTAAAAAGTCCGATGGGGCATACACACGGTTGGAATATACGATGATAAGCTCCCATCTGACTTTTTCTGTCGGAAATTCCGACCGCGTGTATGGGGCATAAAGCTCGATTGACACTGGTGCAATGCGAGAACCCTGCAAATCCAGTGTGGATTCCCACATCGCACCTGAATCACACAGTGGTTCACAAATCCCCCAAATCGGTTTGCAGATCGCGGTGCGAACTGTGAAATAGTGCAGGAATTGGATCGCATAGGTGTGAACACCCATTTGATCTGATTACAGTGGGGACCAAGAAAAGGGTCCTTCACCATTTTGGTGCGAATGCGATGCAATTTCAGCCATACAATTTGTATGGCTGAAATCGCATTGCACAGACATTGCATGTGATGTTCACAGCAATGCGGTGAAAATCACATGCAATGTCTGGCATCGCACTAGTGTGAACCAGGCCGGAGCGCTCATAAACTTTTCTAACAGCTGCTAAACGCCGGTACCCAGCGTTTTCTTTTTTTCTTAGCGGGTGGCCACCGGCGTCCTTTACAACCAGTGAATAGCCGGCAAGCCGGGCACCGCATTCTTTACAATGGATGACTCATCAGCTGTCGGCAGGGTTCCCCACTGACAACTGAATGTAAACAAAAGAATGCCAGCAATTAAACTCGAGAAAAAAACAGCATGGGACCCCCATTTTACTAGGCCCTTCGGGTCTGGTATAGATTTTAAGGGGAACCCCACGCCAAATTCTTTTTCACAGCGTGGTGTCTCCACCCAAATCCATACCAGACCTAGGGGTCTGGTATGCATTTTGAGGGGAACCCTCCCCAATTTCTTTTAAAAAATGGCATACCAAAATCCATACCAGACCCTTATCTGTGCATGCAGCCCAGGAAAGGGGAAGACGAGTTAGTGCCCCCCCTCCTGAACCATACCAGGCCATATGCCCTCAACATGGCTGGTTGATGACGTCACAAGGGGCGGGGTTACCCAGTGATGCCACCGGGTAACCCCGTCCCTTAGTTTTTTTAGCGGGAGCTACGAAGCGGAGCTTTTTTTTTTCAGGTTGGTGCTTATCGTGATTGACATTGGCTCTACACTGGGGGACTTGTCATAAAGTTTTGCCACTTTTATGGTGAATGAGTAGGGCTACTATATACCAATTACTCATTCACATGTGGGGGGGCCAGAATCTGGGGTCCCCCTTGTTAAAGGTGGCTTCCAAATTCTTCTAGGCACCCTGCCCGCAGGCCCCCACAATCACCGGCCAGGGTTGTGGGGAAGAGGCCCTTGTCCCCATCAACATGAGAACAAGGTGCTTTTGGCAGGGAGGCCCCTTGCCCTAAAGCACCCCATCATGTTAGGGGCATGTGGCCTGAAATGGTTCAGGAGGGGGGGTGTTCACTCGTCCCCCCTTTTTCCTGGCCTGCCGGGCTGCATGCTCAGATAAGGGTCTGGTATGGATTTTGGGGGGACCCCACACCGATATTTTTATTTTGAAGTGGGGTTCCCCTCAAAATCCATACCAAAATTAAGGGTCTAGTATGGATGGGGGGGGGGGGGGCATGCCATTTTTGTTCAATTTTTGGAGCGGGGTGCCCCTAAATCCATACCAGACCCAAAGTGGGGAGGACCCCAACGCAGTTTTTTTTTTTTTTAATGCTGGCGCTCTTTTGTTTACATCCAGTTGTCAGCAGTGAATCAGTTGACAGCTGATGAGTGATCGCTTGTTAAGGATGCGGGCCACAACCCACTATTTATTGCTAAACACCCTCACAAAATCGGAAAAATGCTGGCAAAAAATGCTAATATTGAGCGTTTCTTATCCGGTGTTTTTCTGTCATGTTTTTAAGCTTCTAGTATGCATGGAGCCTTAATGTAAAAAATGCTCAAGTAAAGGTAACATGTTGGGGTATATTTGGAATTTGATCGGCTGTCAAAATCAATGAGAAATCTTGCCATTTATCAGCAGCCTTAGCAAGAGGAAAATTTGTTTTTCTGTATCCTCATCTCCATCTGCCTGCTTACAGTGTAGCCTATCAGGTATATCACCGTGCCAAGCTTCTTTGCAAATATAGGAAATTTCAGAGGCGGGATGAGAAAACCTAAATTTATGTTAATTCTTTGGAATGACGAGAAAAGAAACTAATTTGTATATTTGCTGTTTGCTCTTAATATTATGACATGGAACAGAGAGTTGCCAGCAGACCCAAATTTCCTAGGGCTGTTATGGGTTTTGTGACAAAAGGGGCAGACTGTAAATGTGATTTTCTGGTTGCGGTTTAGGTTTTTCATAGTGCAATTTAAATGGATCAAGGGTATGATTTGTTTTGTTCCAACATTGCATTCAATGTTGTTGGCAAATTTGCACTCAGATACCTAACATGGGGGAAGGAAAAGCAGGCCACGTTGTGTATATGTGTAAGAGGCTCTATTTTAGACGATATTTCATCCAAAATTTTAAGCTGGCCAGATGTTTTACAGTGTGATACAGCAACATTGCAATCTCCCTTAGATTTGCCAGAATTACATGGCCTACCTAGACAACCCTTTCAGTTTGAATCTAATCAAGTAGGCCAATGCATTATACATTTTTAGTAAATCTAAAGGAGAGTGTATAAGTCATGTGTAGTCAGCTTTACACTCATATAGAGAACATGTTTGGGCTTATTTGTGTAGGATAAAGTAGGGTAACATACAATGACTATAGATGCAGTTAAATTGCACTTATCAATGAGTCTAGCAGCATTTACCATTTTGCTCAATTGTATTCAGTAAAGTAAATTGGAATATGATTGATTGCATCATGTATAAAGCCCTTACATCAAAACCCTTTCATGGCTGAGCCTATTTCTGACATTTGGTGTTAAGCAAGTTAAAATCCATATTTTTTGCTAGAAAATTACTTAGAGCCCCCAAACATTATGTATATTTTTTTTAGCAGAGAATCTAGAGAATAAAATGGCGATTGTTGCAATATTTTATGTCACACGGTATTTGTGCAGCGGTGTTTTAAACACAACTTTTTGGGAAAAGGGACACTTTCATGAATTTTAAAAAAACAAAACACTAAAGTTAGCCCAATTTGTTTGTATAATGTGAAAGATGATGTTACGCTGAGTAAATAGATACCAAACATGTCACGCACTCGTGGAATGGCGACAAACTATAGTACCTAAAAATCTCCATAGGCGATGCTTTAATTTTTTTTTTACAGTTACCAGGTTAGAGTTACAGAGGAGGTCTAGTACTAGAACTATTGCTCTCGCTCTGACGATCGCGACGATACCTCATATGTGTGATTTGAACACTGTTTACATATGCGGGCGCGACTTCCGTATGCGTTTTCTTTGCTGCGCGAGCTCGTGGGGACGGAGGCGATTTAAAATGTTTTTTTTTCTTATTTATTTTAAATAAGATAAAGGTACTCTTTATGGAGGGATCGGGGGTCTAAAAGATCCCTCCTTTGCACTTCAAAGTATTCAGATCCCCGTTTTCGGCGATTCTGAATACTGTATATTTTTTTAAAAACGGCGCCATTGGCAGCCAAGTAAACAGGAAGTGACGTTGTTACGTCGCTTCCGTGTTTACAATCAGGAGACTGGAACAAAGCCTTTTCCAGCTTTGTGCCAGTCTGCCCCTAGCTGCCGGAAGTGGCGGATCGTGGATCGGATCTCCCGGTGGGTCGGAAGGCCCGATTAGAGCGTTTGGATGCGGCGGGAGGGGGGGACGTCCGCTCCCGCTCCTCCGGGATAACAATCGAGCGGCTTTTAGCCGCATCGGTTGTTACCCCTGGAAAGCCGATCGCCCGCTCTAAAAAAACGGTAGCTGTGGGCATCATCCCGGTATAACCCCCGAAAGCCGAGGCCGCACATCTGCGTACGCTCGGCGGGAAGGGGTTAAAATTGCTAGTAGGATCGTAGGGATTTGCATGTTCTGCCTGCCAAAAAAACTCTAAATTCCAAGTATTTGTTTTATTTGTGCACTGCTTGCAGTGCATGCACAGTGTAGTGTACAGCTTTGGTTCACTCTCGACATCTGTAAGATGCAGAAAGTGGAGAAAATTGTCAGGATAATGTAACCCAAACTAACCAGTGTAGTGACAGCAACTGAGAAAAACCTATTCCGTGCACACTTGCACATTATGGCAAGAGCTCCAGAGGCCTCAGTTTAGTTCCACTTTAAACACTTTGTGCACCATCCATGCATAACTTCACTGAACAAATATGATAATGTACTTTGGATCCTTATTTTAGTTTTATTTTTCTTGTGTAGAACCCCTTTACCCCTGAGTGACTTAGTTGGACCCCCAGGCGGCTTGGTGGGTCAGCATTTTAAACCCCAGGGAAGAAACCTTGAGTCTTTGTGGGATGGAAATAATTAGATGCCAGTCATTTTGGAACATTTGCTATTTATTATTAAAGCGGTATTAATCCCAAAATCAAAAGTGCAATATATTGCAGCTTACCAATTATTGGATTTGGTGGCTGCATTTGTTTTTTTTTTATAGACTTTTTCCCTTTTGTTTTCACCTGGTGATCTGACCAGTAACACACCTCTTGTATTACAGTGCCTACACTCTAGATGAAGGAGCACAGGGGGCACCTTTGGAGAGCAGCATTGTCAGTCTGGGAGAGAGCAATGTTAAATGTACTAGCAGATTTAGATACACTAACAAATTGAAGCTAATCTCCAGTTCACACTGCAATTACACAAGAAGTTACAGTTTTTTCTTCTTTTGGGATAAAGGTTTTGCAATGTCCACAGCTTGTACCCAGCTCTCCTGGACACAATTCAGCAGAGTACTTCTTACCCAGATGTTCCAACAAGGTAGAACAACCTCTTCTAGGCCTCAGAACCAGGCCTCTCATCTTATAAAGGGGTTTCACGGACAGCAGCAATGGGAGGCACCAATTTCCAAGACTGCAATTTTCTCCTGGTAACAACCCAGAAGGCAAGGACAAAAGACCCTCTGCAAGATCACCCCAAATATTTATATCCTTCCCCAGCATGCACCACTGGCAATTAAACCTTCTAGTTCCTTGCCAGAGTAAAATTAAATTTCACAACTCAGTAATATTGTTTCAGCTCAGGTCGACTACAGACTGGTTGCAATACTGAATTTTGAAGTAGGGCCACTCAAGCTTAAACAAGTGTAGGATTCTAAAAATACAAACATACATACTCAAATCCATGTGCCCTGCCAGCTCAAAGCGCTAGAACTGAGCAGTCACACGACAGCTGATTGTTCAGTTCTCAATCCACTATGAGCAGAGAGCGGTGACTTCCTTTGATGAATTCGCATGGGCGTGACGTAACGAATAGAGCGTGAGCGTAGACATAGCGGAAGTGACAGCGGTGGTATTACGAATTAGGCCCTCGTGGATTACATGTACAGTCATTTATTTTAAAAGTGAGTAAAAAGCTGTTTTTAACCTAATAAACCCTTTACAAACGATAAAAAACTATGGAAAGTCTCTTCTTTTATACACACATCTAATTACGGAAGACATTGAGAGGGAACCCCTACAACTACCGTAAAGGAGAGCCATTAACCATAGAGATCCATGAGTCGGGGAGATCTCTAGATGACCCCTAGAGGCGAGCAGAGACATATGGATCACCAGATTAAAACAACTATTACCCCGCCTAGTGGGGTTTTGGTCAAGGGTATTTGATCTTCTGTCCACTCTCTTCAATGCGTCTCCCAGCAAAGATGTCATATTGGCCTTACTTCACTGCCCAATCACAGACCTCATCTCCTATCAGCAGAAATTGGGCACCTATTTATTTATCACCATCAAGCATGCAATAGCTAGGGCCTCTAGTTTGCGGAGGTGAAGAGGATCTTAACGACTCTCATGATTAATGAGAAGATGACTAGTATCCTCCACGACTCCCATGCTAAATTTCTCAAAGTGTGGGGCCCGTGGTAGTCTTGCGCTCTTTCAACTTTGCACAGGACCAGCCTGGGTCTCTTTAACTGACCTCCTCTGCCCCTGCCTGGAGGAACCTTCTCCTCCCCTATTCTGCGCTTATTTTTCCTCTTCCTATTCTGTAATCTCTCAACTCCTTCTTCGCCATCTGGCCCTTTCCCCCTCTCCCCCCCCCCCCCCCCCCCTTTTTCTTTTTTTTTCCCCTTCCTTTTTGTTCTTATGAGTTTGGTTTGAGTTTCATTTTTTGCAAATTTTGTGGACTGCTCCACACCCCAGCCCCTGAGCACACACCCTGTGTTGACCCTCGGATTTGGCCGGAGGGTTATTGTTGTTCGCAGTTCATTCCACAAAACATGTTCTAAATGTGTATTTTCATGCTGCATTATGTTATGCTTACTGCTCATATCCCCTGCGCAGGATTATTGCAGCTATATCTTTTTCTTATATTTCAATAAATAATATTGCACCAGAAACAACTATTACATGCTGTTTCCTTACAGCAGTAAGGTGAGAGGCTAGAGACCACAGAGGTGTTACAATACTGGAAAGACAAGACACCATTTAGCATTCAAATACCTTGAATGGTGAAGGGATACACAATTACCCAAAAGATCACAGTAGATTGCACTGATTGCTTTCCATGGACTTATTTTCACTATTTAATTTTTATTTCAGGTTGATTGCACAGCAGTCACAGAATATTGGTGGATGAATTTTAAGTTGCGCATGTTTATTTGCACCTGTTTTTGATTATTTACTGCATCTGTATAATGTATATCAGTAACATCAAGTAATACTGGTTATGTGATTGCATGAACTATCTATTTAAAAAAAAAATATTTATTTGTGAATTTGCACACTTTGGGATTTATATACCGGTAGTTTATTGTGTGATTTGCACTAGTTAGATTATTCAATACACTGATACACAACAACAATATTAAATAGCACTTTGGCATGTGATCATGTGTGAGCTTTATTTATTTATTTGCTTATTTGCACATTACCTCATCATTGTTTACACTTTCTATACCAGCAACACTGAATTACATATTTTATATAATATGTAAAATCACTGTTAACAGCGCAGCACCAATATTTCATTGAATTAACCACCACATTAGTTACGGATAAGCTAATCGGTGCCTGTAACCAGTTAACCATCCTATGACACTACATCCTATTTAAAGTGATAGCGCAGGAGTACTTACTATACACCAATTTGTAAAACTGCAATTTTCTCCTGCAACATCCCAGAAGGCAAGGACAAAAGCCCTTCTGCAAGGTCACCACAAATATTTATATCCTTTCCCAGCATGCACCACAGGCAATAAACCTCCTAGTTACTTGCCAGAGTAAAATAATTTTTCACAACTCAGTAATATTGTTTCAGCTCAGGCTGACTACAGACTAGCTGCAACACTAAATTTTAAAGAAGGGCTACTCAAGTATAGCGGTACCCCAGTAAGGGTTGCTGAGTATTGTGGTCCATCTCTCGCCTTGCCCAGCCAGGCACACAGTTCTCAATCACCCTCAAGCAAAAAAAACAAGCAGCTGAGAGCAGACGATCGCTGACTTTTCCAGTGGTTGCCTGTAGCAACAATAAAGGGACAATTTAGGGACTTGAGATGCAGATCCTCCTTAAGCAGACTCCAATTTGGAAACAGCAATCATCTTAGGAGATTCTGGTAACCACCATTTTAAGTTGGCAGCCAATTTGAGAAGGGTTTTTATATTATATTGATTCTACCTTATATCCATTTGTTTAAATATGGATATAAGGTAGAATCATATAAATATGGATTATTGATTATTATTTAATAATTAGATAACTATTTAGATAACTATTTCCCTCGAGGCAATAACCAATTCGTAGATTTTTCATTAGCTTCATTTTTGTATAATAATTTTTGTAATTTTTCTTTACGTTGACGTTATATAGCGGACATCTTTTTTATTTCATGTTGTTTATCACTTACTCATCTGCAGTAGAGTAATGATTGCATTCATGACATTCAGATGTTTTTTCTTATCGTCATACATATATATATACAGAGTTATTGACTCTACGGGGAAGTTTAATCATTTTTGTTTCATTTAAAAATACAGCACTACCATTAGAGGGTGTTTCAATTTGTTTCCTTTATTTTATGTAAAATGTATTTCTGTCAACCAATATGTATTATTATTTTGTATAAATACATGCCTGGTGAATAAATCTCCTTGTCAGGAACCATGAATCAGACTGAGACAAAAGTGCATTAAAAATCACACTTTTTAATAAAATGGTAAAATGGTACAAACAGAGCAAACGTAGTCAAAACATAGCCAGGGTTCGGTAACTAGAGCGGGTAGTCGGAACAAGCCAGTGAAACAGAAATCCAGAGATCAGCGTAGCAGAGGGAGTAAACAGGATCAGGAACCGGAAGGGAAGTCAGCCTGGCAAAAGTCTTTAAAGCGGGGTTCCACCCAAATTTTGAACAATATCTGTATGTATTCTCTTCCTTGCCTAGATGCTGACATGCCGTTTAAAAAAATTTAAATCGCCGTAATTACCTTTTATTTTTCTATTCTTCTTTGCACTTCCTGGTTCTCCTCCCGTGGGAGGCGTGTTTCTAGCCTCTCCCAGACTCCTGGGAGCTAGTCTCAGGCTTCCCAGGATGCCACTGAGCATGTGCGGGAACGAGCGGTGAATGCTGGGAGCACAGCATTCACCGCATCCAGGAAATAAATGCTTGTGGGCTTCAAATGCCCACAATGAAGATGGAAACCGCCTGCAGTGAATAATATAAGTTATTCTTTCCGACAAAATCTGACACAGGCAGACATATTACACACAATATGTGAGTACGTAATGCTGAGAAGAAAAGTTTGTGAAAGAACTAAAAAAAAAACAAAAAACGATAGATAGGTGGACCCCCCGCTTTAACAGGAAAACACAGCAGAGAGTATCCGGATATGCTGACCAGGCGAAGGCACAGGACATCTGATCCAATCAGTTTAAATAGCCAGCAGGGCTAGCTGACGAGCAGGAAATGAAGACCAGGTGAGGCACTGTGGAAGGAAGAGTACTGGCAATTAACCGACAGTTGAGCACAGACCTCTGAGAAGGAGTACTGACACTCCTATTTTTAGCCTGTGTTCATATTGGTTGATCCTGTATCTTAAAAATGTTATTGTTTAAAAATGACTCATTCATAATTATTGTGCGGGGAATTATTCTCAAAAGCACAACAAAACCACAAAGAATTAAGGCAGTTCTGAAGGCAAAAAGGGGCCCAACCCGGTACTAGCCAGGTATACCTAATAAAGTGGCCGGTGAGTGTATATATTAGCTATAAATATCTGGGCACATACTCTTCAACTATAGCCATGACTATTCCAATACTCAAGCTATGTGATTTTGTTACAGAGATGAAAAATAACCACTTTCCCAGTCCTTGGTAAGGTGGTTAATAGATCAGTAGAGGATTGCTGAACGAGCGTCATTAAGATACAGCATTTATTGAATACACATTAAAACGAACGTTTCTCAGTTACTTAGTAGCTCTGTTCACAATGGATCTTTGTAGCTTGGACATGCTGAGTCGACTAGGGCTCTTAACACAGCTGCACTCAGGATAGATTGGTTTCTGTTCCAGAGAAGTTCTTCTGGCACCATTACCTGGATCTAAATAAAATGTATCATTTCTTGTTTTCTCCATCCATATTAAGGTCTATTCACTCAAACCTCCCAGGCAAAATCTTAGAGCAATCTTCAGATCCTTTCAGTGATGGATGATTGGGCAGCCACATAATTTGACAGAAAGAAATAAGCTAACTGGGCCATCTGACACTGTCTCCTATTCTTATATTTAATTTAAACTTTAAAGTGGACCTGCCATCATCAATTTACATATTCTGATTCAATAGTACATAAAAATCGTTGGTGTAGGCTAACCATTTCCAGCAGTGCTTACATTTTTCCTTTTTGCTTTCGTACTTTTTTTTTTTGTTTACATCTCAAATGTGAAAGAAAATTAAACCATATTTACTGGATGTTCTGTTTAAAACGGAACCAAATGCTAAAAAGGAAATGATCTATATTTTAAACCAGATATTAAACAAATTTAAACCTACGCCTGAAGGTCACAAATGTACTTCATTACACTGATTGTTGTGTAATCCGAGGCCCCAGCTAAATGAAGATAAAACAAAAGGGGAAATACGTTTGTCCTCTGCGCTGTTGAAAAATCTGCAGTTTTCCCAAAGTTAGGTATCCCCTACACTAAAGTATGTCTTTAACAACCCCCTAAAAACTTAAAGTGTTAATGTAAAAATGTATATTTATTTTGCATACCTTAAAGTGGTTGTAAACTGCAGACATGAATATGAACAGAGCATATCCCTCTTTAGTGTGTACTAAGTATCACAATTAAGAGAACTAAGTGTCTGCTGCCTCATTCTTCAGCTATCAGCATGAATCACTTCTGACAAGTTTTCCTGACACCAAGAGAACAAAGGTGACAGGGGAGGGATCTTCAGCTGATTGGCAACCCCAGCTTATTGTGTGAAGGGGGGTGTGTCCCTTCCCTCCAATCAGCTCTCAGAGCTCCCCACTTGCCAACCATCTAACTGGGAATGTACGTCATGATTTTGACATTAAATAGCCTTGTTATGGCAGCTGCTAGCTGCCATAACCCCGGTATAATTTTTTCCCTTAGTCGGCCGGCTTTCAGATAAAAGTGATCACATCGGTGATTCGCCACAAGATCACTTTTATAGGCGGCAGGAGATGTGTCCCTTCCTGACGCTTCCCGGTCATTCCCGAGCTTACCGGAGCAGTCGGTAAGCTTGGAACCGATCTGATGTGGCTGATGGCTGGGCAGGAAGTCAAGTGAAGACAAGATAGCCCCTACTCGACTCTGTGCCCTTGAAGGACCAGAGCAACCTCCAAGGTCATTTCCTGTTCTCGAGCTTAAAGTGGTTGTTAAGCCACATTATTTACTTTATTCCATCCTGTCTGTTGAATAATCCTATGTGCCCCTGGGTCTGTGTTTTATTAAAATAAGCCGCTCTTTACCATATCTCAGAACGGCAATCGCCGATCATGTGACCTCTCCTCTCCCCATCTGACAGCTGCAGCGGGCAGGGTAGGGGAATCCCTGCTGACGTCAGTCGGGAGGGGAGGAGAAGAGAGGTGGCGGGTCACGTGAGTGGCGATCAGCGCTCTGAGATATATTAAAGAACAGCTTATTTAAATAAAACACAGTGGCACATAGGATTATTTAACAGACAGGATGGTAGAAAACATTAAATTAAACTTCAACAGCAGGAGGGGAGGGAGCGGGCACTGATACAGGAGCAGACAGGCAAGGAGGGAGGGGTGAGGAGGATAGAGGCCCACAGGAGTGCTGCGGATGATGGAGGCACGTAAATTGACCATGTTGTCATGGCTCAGCAGCCATGATACACTGTGGTCAGTTTACAAAGGGGAGGATATAACCAGACAGGATAAACCAAGTTTTTTTAGGTGATAGAAGGGGCCAAATTACACAGTAGAAGCACTGTGCTGTATAACATGCTTTAAGGCAGGGGTAGGCAACCTTAGCCCTCCAGCTATGGTGAAACTACAAATCCCATCATGCCTCTGCCTCTAGGAGTCATGCCTGTGAGTGTTAGCGTCTTGCAATGTCTCATGGAACTTGTAGTTTCAAAACAGCTGGAGGGCCAAGGTTGCCTACCCCTGCTTTAAGGGAACAGGAGCCATAATTTTTTTTTTTTAGGTTAACAAACGCTTTAAAGACATGATTTTTTTTTTTTTTTTTTTTTTTTTTTTTTTAAGTCACAGTGGCAAAAAAAAAAAAATTCTTTTGCTCTTCCCCAAATAGTCTTTTTGACCTCAGCTCTCTTAATAAAGAGGACCTGTCGTGCTTATTTCTATTACAAGGGATGTTTATATTCCTTGTAATAGGAATAAAAGTGATAAAAATAAATAAATAAAGGAACAGTGTAAAAATAAAAAATAAATAAGAAAAAAAAATGTAAAGCACCCCACCTCTCCATGCTCGTACGCAGAAGCGAACGCATAAGTAATGTAAACAGTATTCAAACCACACATGTGAGGTATAGCCGCGATTATCTGAGCGGGAGCAATAATTCTACAACAGGACCTCTTCTGTAACTCTAAACAGATAACCTGTAAAATGTTTTAAACCGTCGCCGTCATCGATTTTTAAGTATCGCAGTTTGTCGCCATTCCATGAGTGTGCGCAGTTTTAAAGCATGACATGTTAGGTATCTATTTACTCAATGTAACATCATCTTTCACATTATACAAAAAAAAATGGGCTAACTTTACTGTTTTGTTTTTTATTTAATTAATTACAGTTTAAAAAAAAAATTGCTGTGTAAATACAGTGCGACATAACATATTGCAATGACCGCCACTTTATTCTCTAGGGTCACTGCTAAAGATTTTTACTTTTAACCAACAAATGTCAGGAAAAAGGCTTGGTCTTTAACCACTTCACTACCCGCGTATTGTCAAATGACGTCCACAGATGGGATCTCCCATCCTGGGTGGACGTCATATGACGGCCTGGGCTTCCCGGCCGTCTAAGGGGGGGCGCGCGCGCTCCCGCCGCGTTGCTCGGGACCTGGTGCGTGTGCCCGGCGTGCACCCGTGATTGCCCATTAACCGGGCCGGACCGTGGATCTGTGTGTGTAAACACACAGATCCACGTCCTGTCAGTTGAGAGGAGACCGATCTGTGTTCCCAGTACAGAGGAACACTGATCGGTCTCCTCCCCTTGTACGTCCCCGCCCCCTACAGTTAGAATCATTCCCTAGGAAACATATTTAACCCCTTGTGTCCCCCTAGTGGTTAACCCCTTCACTGCCTGTCACATTTATACAGTAATCAATGCAATTTTATAGCACGGATCGCTGTATAAATGTGAATGGTCCCAAAAATGTGTCAAAAGTGTCCGATGTGTCCGCCATAATGTCGCAGTCACGAAAAAAAAATCGCGATCGCCGCTATTACTAGTAAAAAAAAAAAAAATTTTTTTTTTAAAAAAATGCCATAAATCTATCCCGTATTTTGTAGACGCTATAACTTTTGCGCAAACCAATCAATATACGCTTATTGCGATTTTTTTTTTTTTTTTTTTTTTTTTTTTACCAAAAATATGTAGAAGAATACGTATCGGCCGAAACTGAGGAAAACATTTTTTTTTTTTTTAAATTGGGATATTTATTATAGCAAAATGTAAAAAATATTGTGTTTTTTTCAAAATTGTCCCTCTTCTTTTGTTTATAGTGCAAAAAATAAAACCGCAGAGGTGATCAAATACCACCAAAAGAAAGCTCTATTTGTGGGGAAAAAAGGACGTCAATTTTGTTTGGGTACAACGTCACACGACCGCGCAATTGTCGTTTAAATTGCGACAGCGCTGTAAACTAAAAATTGGTCTGGGAAGGAAGGGGGTGAAAATGCCCTGTATTGAACCGGTTAAGTGGTAATGAGTGTTACTAAATCCAGGATCCTGCATTCACTATATCTGGCCTCCTACAGTACACAGAATATGGAAATGCAATTATTTTAGATAATATAAACTGCTAAGTACACAAAAACACACGGTCGGGTTTGTTGCCTTAAAACAGCTAACTTGCATGTTTGTTGTCAAAAAGTCTGATCAAGTGTATGGGCCTTAAAAGTGTAATTTCAGCTCTCCTCCCCAGATAAACAGGTACAATTAATGAAGGAGGATTTGTTTCATCTCTGTGTATCACCTGAGGCCAATCACTTTTTCTTTCTAGCATCTCTTTGAGGGAACATATGTTATCAAAAAACTGTACCCCATTAATTTCCACCTATAGAGTGAATCTGTTACCTTGCAGAGGCTCCCTGCAGTTCAGGCCAATACTGACAGGCATGAGCACCATTGAAGTAGTCAGCAGAAGCTAACTGCCAACAGGCATGCATGCGCAAAGGTGCTGACCACAAGCAACCATGGGACATGTAGTCCTAATGAAGTAGACCCCCTGACCGGTGCATGCATGCTGACGGGAAATTCAGTGAAATGCTGCAAGGAGAAATAGAGCTATATGAATATAAAAGTGAGAGTTATTTGGGAAAAAGTATTATTGAGATGTATTCTGACATTTAGAGGTAATTTAGGGCCTCTTATATACTTATGTGATTTGGTATCTCCCTCTCTCCTCTCCTCCAGTTTGGTGCTAGTTAGTTCAGTTCTAGATAGACCTCTGTTTCTTTCATCTTTCCTCAATCATTGTTAGCTCTTTACAGAGACAAAGCTTACGAAAGCCATTATCTTCTTGCACGTCATAGAACTGGGAAAACATTTAATGTACTGCTCTTATCTTAAGTAAACTTGAGTTATATTCAAATTCTGTGTCTAATTCAAGAGTTAAAATGGAGCGCCACCCAAAAGGGGAAGTTCCACTTGTTTGCACCCCCCCCCCCCCTCCACTACCACATTTGGCACTTTCTTTGGGGGGGGGGAGCAGGTACCTAGTTTTGACAAGTTTGCCCCCCCCTCCTTCCCCCTCAGTCTTCTGGGACACATCACAGGTCCCAGAACACTACGAGACCATACACAGGGCTCAGGTTGTGAAGCTTCAATGCCTTACCAGAGATGCCGGTGCCTGCACGCAAAGCCGATTAAAGAATCAGTTCGGGTGAGGACATCGCTGGATCCCTGGACAGGTAAGTGTCCTTATATTAAAAGTCAGCAGCTACAGTATTTGTTTTTTTTGGGGGGAGCCTGAAGCTTCTCTTTAAGGTGGTATCAAGTCAGCAAATTACCATACTGTCCAGACAGACTGGATCTATAGGGGTATGGCAATGCATAAAGTGACATTTGCAACAGAAAAGTAGGAACTGGCAATAATACGTAGTAATGTGCTGCTAAAGTGAAAAATTATATTTTTTAGGTTTGTTTTCCTAATGGTGACAACAGTGGCTCATGCCTGTGCAAAGTGTGCAGGAACAGATACTAGTAATCTCTGGTGGAATATCGTGTGACAGGGTGACAACACAGAGGCATAATTGGATAGGGATAGGGTTTTGTCACCTTATACCAAGAACAGCCTAAAAAAGGAACTACCAGTATTTTTTTATACAAACGCTGATTAAAAATATGAAGTATTACTTTTAAAATCACATTAATATGATACAGCTTATATTACCTTTTATTGATTGGGTTTACATAGAATTGTAATGCTTTAACATGGAACAAGCATTTTAAAATCAGTTATGGGAGGTCTGACTGTTCAAGAGATAAACTTAACTGTTCAAGAGATTTAAACTTAAAGTAGAACTATAGGCAAAACTTGTGTAAGGGATGGTTATAACCCCGTAAAGTTTATTGTTGCCCTCTTTGTCCCATTAGGGAGATTTGCATTCACTTCCTGTCTTATATCCAAAACAGGAAGTGAGAGGAAATCCTTGCAAATTAGGGGAATCTCTTGGGGACCCCCGGGTCACTAGAATTAGTGTCCCCATTGGAGGGTTCCCCTCCATTACCTTTCTGGGGGCAACTCAAAATGTGGGATTTTCTCTTACTTTCACTTTCAATGATAATGGTAAAAAGGATAACTAGAGAGGGTGAATCTCCCTAACAGTAACACAGACAGCAATAAAAACTGACAGGGATTCTAATCCCTCTCCACTCTATCTAATACTAAAATAAAAAGTTTTACCTGTAGTTATACTTTAAAATGTTACTAAACCCAGGACCCTGCATTCACTATATCTGGTCTCCCACAGTACGCAGAACATGGAAATGCAATAGTTTTAGTAAATATAAACTGCTAAATACCTTCTCTCATGAGCAGTTAGAGCAGTCGTGTGACTTCTATCGGTGTCAGTTTAACCACTTGCTGACCACGCTATAGCCAAATAATGGCTACAGCGCGGCCGGCTACTTCTGGGGTCTATTGGCGTCCTCCGTGCACCTGCTTTTTGCACATCCCCTGTGGAGTGCACCTGGAAGTGTCCGTGATGGCTGGGTCTGCAGGACCTAACGCATCACGGATCGGGCTAAAGGGCCAATCACAGCGGCCCTTTACCATGTGATTACTCCATCCAATGATGGAGCGATCACTTTGTCAACAAACTGGCATCATGTCTGGTTCAGCGCTCTCCTCCCTTATGGGGAGAGAAGGGAGACACGGTACAGCAGCGTGAGGCGGCTACATTTAGTGTACCTTACAGTGCCATCAGAGTGCCCATCAGTGCCATTAGAGTGCCCATCATTGCCACCAGAGTTCCACCAGAGTGCCCCTCTGTGTCATCAGAGTGTCCATCAGTGCCACATTTTTGCCATCAGAGTGCCCATCAGTGCCACATTTTTTCCATCAGAATGCTCATCAGTGCCATCAGAGTGCCCATCAGTGCCATCAGAGTGCTCCTCAGTGCCCCTACAGTGCCACTACAGTGCCCTATTAGTGCTCACAAGTGCCCAATAAGTGCACATCAGTGCCCATCAGTGATGGATCCTCATCAGTGCCTGTAGGTGCTGTAAAATGTGTAAAAAATGCGTAAAAAAATGTGTTTTCATTTTCTTTCCAAGTTTTCCAAAAACTTGTGGAAAAAAATGTTCAAAAGACTCATTATGCCTCATAGAATATACATTGGGGTGTTTGCTTTCCAAAATGGGGACATTTTGTGGGTGTTTCAATTGTCTTGGTTCTCCAGGGCCTTCAAAAGTGTAATAGGTAGTCAAGAAATTTGATGTGTAATTTATGCTCCTAGAACGCCTGAGGGTGCTACTTGTATGTTGGGCCTCTGTATGTGGCCAGGCAGTGAAAAACTCTCACACATGTGGTATCACCATACTCAGGAGTGGCAGAATGTGTTTTGGGGTGTAATAGCAAAGGTGCATATGCTGTATATGTGAGAAAAATAACCTGTTAATATGACAATTTTGTGAAAAAAATCAATGTTTTGCAAAAAATTGTGGGAAACAATGACAACTTGAAAAAACTCACCATGCCTCTTACTAAATACCTTGGAATGTCTACTTTCCAAAAAGGGGTCATTTGGGGGTATTTGTACTTTCCTTACTTGTTAGTGTCTCAAGAAATGAGATCAAGGTCATCGATCAATTTTCCTAATGATTGACACCATAGTTTGTAGACTCTATAACCTTCACAAAGACCAAATAATATATACTGATTTTGGTTATTTTTACCAAAGATATATAGCAGTATAGCTTTTGACCAAAATGTATGTAGAAAAATTACTAATTTGCAAAATTTTATAACAAAAGCGAAGAAAAATGCATTTTTTTACAAAATGTTCTGGCTTTTTTTATTTATAGCCCAAAAGATAAAAAACCCAGTGGTGATTAAATACCACCAACAGAAAGCTTGATTGGTGTGAAAAAAGGACAAAAATTTCATATGGGTACAATGTTGCATGACTGAGTAATTGTCATTCAAAGTGTGAGAGCTGAAAGCTGAAAATTGGCCTGGTTAGGAAGGGGGTATAACTGCCCAGTGGGCAAGTGGTTAAAGTTTGTCGGAGGAGTAGTTTTCATTCTAGTCTGACTGTCCTATGAGGCTGCAGGACCCCTGGCCCTCTGTCTGGACAGTGCTGATTGGCCCTCTGCTGAATACATGCACTCTTCTCAGAATTAAAAAAAATTCTAGCAATACACACCAAACTGAACATTTGCAGCTTGTCCCCAAGGGTCTGTTCTATCAGGAGATGGTTTGGGGATTGTGGAAGAATGGAAGGATCAGACAAGATCAAATAGCCTTTTTAGTGCAGAGGATTAACCCATTAGGTTCCACAGTGAGTATAACAAGCATGCTTTACTGCATAAACACACTGTTGTGGATTTAATAACACTTTAAGCAAAGATAAAATGCAATTACTTTTTTTTTTTTTTTTAAAGTTGAACTTTACCACAGAAGGGAGGAACGGTATGAAGAGGCTGAAAATCTTATAGAACATGTTGATTAAGATAGCACAAGTAGTCCTTGGAACTAAACTTTTTCAGCAAGCCTGCTTGAAGAGAGAATCGCAGTATTGAGGATCACATTGATGTGTCTTTTAACACACTGATTTCACCTAACATTTGGATTAAAGTGGGATCTTTGTGCAATTTTAACTCATTTTATTTTTTGCATCATATTGTGCATGGTTTATGGTTAGTGGGTGATGATCTGTTTGTACCAGGTTCTGCAGTGAAATTAATGAATGAATTTGATATTTTATCCACTCATACTGGATGAAGAGAAAATTGCAAAACGTGATACATAACCCCTATCTGTTCCTGACATAAGGCAAGGTCAAAATGCAGGTTTTTAGAAAGGAGACAGCAAGGAACACCATGAAAAATGCAGACTTGACAAGAGGAAGACAAATGGAAGAAAAAAGTGTATAATGTATTTAGGGAAAGCATACAGTATCTCACAAACGTGAGTACACCCCTCACATTTTTGTAAATATTTTATTATATCTTTTCATGTGACAACACTGAAGAAATGACACTTTGCTACAATGTAAAGTAGTGAGTGTACAGCTTGTATAACAGTGTAGTTGTGCTGTCCCTTCAAAATAACTCAACACACAGCCATTAATGTCTAAACCACTGGCAACAAAAGTGAGTACACCCCTAAGTGAAAATGTCCAAATTGGGCCCAATGAGGCATTTTCCCTCCCCGGTGTCATTCGACTCGTTAGTGTTACAAGGTTTCAGGTGTGAATGGGGAGCAGGTGTGTTAAATGTGGTGTTATTGCTCTCACTCTCTCATACTGCTCACTGGAAGTTCAACATGGCATCTCATGGCAAAAAACTCTCTGAGGATCTGAAAAAAAGAATTGTTGCTCTACATAAAGATGGCCTACGCTATAAGAAGATTGCCAAGACCCTGAAACTGAGCTGCAGCATGGTAGCCAAGACCATACAGAGGTTTAACAGGACAGGTTCCACTCAGAACAGGCCTCGCCATGATCGACCAAAAAAGTTGAGTGCATGTGCTCAGCGTCATATCCAGAGGTTGTCTTTGGGAAATAGATATATGAGTGCTGCCAGCATTGCTGCAGAGGTTGAGGGGGTGGGGGGGTCAGCCTGTCAGTGCTCAGACCATACGCCGCACACTGCATCAAATTGGTCTGCATAGCTGTCTTCCCAGAAGGAATCCTCTTCTAAAGATGATGCACAAGAAAGCCCACAAACAGTTTGCTGAAGACAAGCAGACTAAGGACATGGATTACTGGAACCATGTCCTGTGGTCTGATTTATTTATTTATTTATTTCAGGTACTTATATAGCGCCGTCAATTTACGCAGCACTTTACATATACATTGTACATTCACATCAGTCCCTACCCTCAAGGAGCTTACAATCTAAGGTCGATGAGACCAACATAAACTTATTTAGTTCAGATGGTGTCAAGCATGTGTGGCTGCAACCAGATGAAGAGTACAAAGACAAGTGTGTCTTGCCTACAGTCAAGCATGGTGGTGGGAGTGTCATGGTCTGGGACTGGGGCTGCATGAGTGCTGCCGGCACTGGGGGGGCTACAGTTCATTGAGGGAACCATGAATGCCAACATGTACTGTGACATACTGAAGCAGAGCATGATCCCCTCCCTTCGGAGACTTGGCCACAGGGCAGTATTCCAACATGATAACGACCCCAAACACGCCTCCAAGATGACCACTGCCTTGCTAAAGAAGCTGAGGGTAAAGATGATGGACTGGCAAAGCATGTCTCCAGACCTAAACCCTATTGAGCATCTGTGGGGCATCCTCAAACGAAAGGTGGAAGAGCGCAAGGTCACTGTTATACAAGCTGTACACTCACTAC
Source organism: Aquarana catesbeiana (assembly GCF_042186555.1). Taxonomy (NCBI): domain Eukaryota; kingdom Metazoa; phylum Chordata; class Amphibia; order Anura; family Ranidae; genus Aquarana; species Aquarana catesbeiana. The sequence goes on from NC_133330.1 coordinate 262,482,321, forward strand.
TTTACATGTTAGCAAAGTGTCATTTCTTCAGTGTTGTCACATGAAAAGATATAATAAAATATTTACAAAAATGTGAGGGGTGTACTCATTTTTGTGAGATACTGCATATCTGACATTGCATAAAATGTCATAAAGCCCCCCCCCCCCAAAAAAAATCCTTCCTAATATTTTTACGATGTTGCTGTGCCCTTTGTTTCTTTATTAAAACTCACTCCATCAGTCTCCTCACGCATCACTAACTTACTAACCGACATATCTGTATGGATGTCACACCACTTCCTCAAACTCAACTTGTCCAAAACCGAGCTTATAATATTTCCTTCCCCCGACTTCTCTGTCAAGAGTAATGGCAAAACCATCCACCCGTCCCCACATGTCAGGGTACTAGGTGTTATCCTGGATTCTGAACTCTCCTTTCAGCCCCACATCCAATCACTTTCCAAAGCTTGACGCCTCAACCTCCGCAACATCTCTAAACTACGTCCCTTTCTAACCAATGAAACCACAAAGCTCCTGATTCACTCCCTGGTTATCTCTCGCCTTGACTACTGCAACTCACTCCTCATTGGCTTACCTTTAAACAGACTATCCCCCCTTCAGTCCATCATGAATGCTGCTGCCAGACTCATCCACCTTACAAACCGCTCAGTGTCTGCTACCCCTCTCTGCCAATCCCTCCATTGGCTACCACTCGCCCAACTAATTAAATTCAAAATACTAACAATAAGTTACAAAGCCATCCACAACTCTGCCCCCAGCTACATCACTAACCTAGTCTCAAAATACCAACCTAATCGCCATCTCCGTTCCTCCCAAGACCTCCTGCTCTCTAGCTCCCTCATCACCTCCTCCCATATCCGCCTCCAGGACTTCTCCCGAGCCTCGCCCATCCTCTGGAATTCCCTACCCCAATCTGTCAGACTGTCTCCAACTTTATCCACTTTTAGGCGATCCCTGAAAACTTTCCTCTTCAGAGAAGCCTATCCTGCCTCCATCTAACAACTGCACTATTTTCTCCATTAGCTCATCCCCCACAGCTATTATCCTTTTGTATCACTTGACCCTCCCTCCTAGATTGTAAGCTCTAACGAGCAGGGCCCTCTGATTCCTCCTGTATTGAATTGTATTGTACTTGTACTGTCTGCCCTAATGTTGTAAAGCGCTGCGTAAACTGTCGGCGCTATATAAATCCTGTATAATAATAATAATAATAATAAAACTTTTCTAATAGACAAATCCTGCCAGGCACTCATTCTTCTCAGTTCACAGTGACAATGATCTGTAGACTCATGGAGCCTCTGTAATGTTGTCACCACAGTGTACATGCTCTGCTTCCTTTACTAAATAAGCCGTGCCTACTCACGGATTACTAATCCTCCCAGCTGCTTACAACATCACAGCCCAAGTCGGGGCTAATGTTTAATGGGAGGTGAGATGTAACGCTGCCCATAGATGGGCCAGTAAGCTGATCGATAAAAGATGAATGGATTCCCCCATCCATGCAAGCGAGGTGAATGGAGGGATTCTCCCCGTTGGGCTATTGGGTTCTGACTGCAGAAATTCCTTTACTGCCAGAATACACCAATCACCAATTGGCTGCAGCCGTTGATCTAATTGTAGTTGTATTGTAGCTTACCCAGTAGAGACCGTTAGTTTGCCTCAGGTTATTTTCCCAAATAGGTGCAACAGCAGCCATGCACACAGCAGCTTTCATTCTTCTGACTCGATGAACAGTCAAAGGGTTGCCTTTTTTAAATGTATTGCTGAATAACTTGAGTAGGGCGTAGGGAGTTGTGGGATACTCCAGGAACAAAGAACAGCAATCAGAGGACGCTCTCCACTTTATCACTACTGCTCAGAACAGTCCTTCTAGCAATAGCCCAGGAATAATGATAAGCACTGGGGCACCATTAGAAATTTTCAAGGCCAGGCAAGCACTAATATGGAAAGTGAAAAAGTTATAAATATATGCAGTGCTAATATATTGTCTTAGAATAAACCAAGACTGAATATTTGTGCAAGGTGTACACTGTATGTGAACACCTTGGATGGTGAAAAAACCTGTGATGGGATACATGTGATTACATACAAATTAAATGTACACATTATACAAGGATAATTGGTGAAAACAAATCTTAAAGGGACATGGCACTCAATGTAATACTTAGAGTGACATATCTCTAATATACAGTGGGGACGAAAAGTATTCAGACCCCCTTAAATGTTTCACTCTTTGTTATGTTGCAGCCATTTGCTAAAATCATTTAAGTTCATTTTTTTTCTTCATTAATGTACACACAGCACCCCATATTGACAGAAAAACACAGAATTGTTGACATTTTTGCAGATTTATTAAAAAAAGAAAAACTGAAATATCACATGGTCCTAAGTATTCAGACCCTTTGCTGTAACACTCATATTTAACTCAGGTGCTGTCCATTTCTTCTGATCATCCTTGAGATGGTTCTACACCTTCATTTGAGTCCAGCTGTGTTTGATTATACTGATCGGACTTGATTAGGAAAGCCACATACCTGTCTATATAAGACCTTACAGCTCACAGTGCATGTCAGAGCAAATGAGAATCATGAGGTCAAAAGAACTGCCTGAAGAGCTCAGAGACAGAATTGTGGCAAGGCACAGATCTGGCCAAGGTTACAAAAAAATTTCTGCTGCACTTAATTTTCCTGAGAGCACAGTGGCCTCCATAATCCTTAAATGAAGACGTTTGGGATGACCAGAACCCTTCCTAGAGCTGGCTGTCTGGCCAAACTGAGCTATCGGGGGAGAAGAGCCTTGGTGAGAGAGGTAAAGAAGAACCCAAAGATCACTGTGGCTGAGCTCCAGAGATGCAGTGGGGAGACGGGAGAAAGTTGTAGAAAGTCAACCATCACTGCAGCCCTCCACCAGTCGGGGCTTTATGGAAGAGTGGCCCGACAGAAGCCTCTCCTCAGTGCAAGACACATGAAAGCCCGCATGGAGTTTCCTAAAAAAACCCTGAAGGACTCCAAGATGGTGTGAAATAAGATTTTCTGGTCTGATGAGACCAAGATAGAACTTTTTGGCATTAATTCTAAGCGGTATGTGTGGAGAAAACCAGGCACTGCTCATCACCTGTCCAATACAGTCCCAACAGTGAAGCATGGTGGTGGCAGCATCATGCTGTGGGGGTGTTTTTCAGCTGCAGGGACAGGACGACTGGTTGCAATCGAGGGAAAGATAAATGCGTCCAAGTACAGGGATATCCTGGACGAAAACCTTCTCCAGAGTGCTCAGGACCTCAGACTGGGCCGAAGGTTTACCTTCAAACAAGACAATGACCCTAAGCACATAGCTAAAATAATGAAGGAATGGCTTCACAACAAGTCCATGACTGTTCTTGAATGGCCCAGCCAGAGCCCTGACTTAAACCCAATTGAGCATCTCTGGAGAGACCTAAAAATTGCTGTCCACCAACGTTTACCATCCAACCTGACAGAACTGGAGAGGATCTGCAAGGAGGAATGGCAGAGGATCCCCAAATCCAGGTGTGAAAAACTTGTTGCATCTTTCCCAAAAAGACTCATGGCTGTATTAGATCAAAAGGGTGCTTCTACTAAATACCGAGCAAAGGGTCTGAATACTTAGGACCATGTGATATTTCAGTTTTTCTTTTTTAATAAATCTGCAAAAATGTCAACAATTCTGTGTTTTTCTGGCAATATGGGGTGCTGGAATTACACTATGTGGCCCTTTTCCTTCTTTCCTTATAATCACATCACATCACATGGGAGAGATCATCCATCTGGCTCTCCGTCTCAATCCTTTTGGAGGAATATGCTTTTGGTGTGTCATTGTGAGGGACCACTGGAGTTTATACCCCTAACTGGAGGTCGTGTGTGTTGAGGACGGATCCCCTGGTGTGTCACACCACAAGTCTGATTGATTCATTAGGCATATGCCTGTTTGAGTTCTATCTTTCCGGTAAGCCTTTTACTTATTGGGGGTGGATCGTCTATCGGCAACTTTTCTGCATAATCTTGTATTTGAAGTCACAATGATGTTTTCCCCATCCATTTATGGACTCTGAATTACTTTTGGATTTTTTCTTCATTGTCATTATGTTCATTTGTTTCATTTTATTCACTTGACTGTGTATATATTAGAGATATGTCACTCTAAATATTACATTGAGTGCCATGTCCCTTTAAGATTTATTTTCACCAATTACCCTTGTATATTGTGTACATTTAATTTGTATGTAATAAAATTTATCCCATCACAGGTTTTTTTCACCATCCAAGGGGTTCACATACAGTGTAAACCTTGCACAAATATTCAGTATTGGTTTATTCTAAGACAGTATATTAACGCTGCATATATTTATAACTTTTTCACTTTGCAATTGATCCTTTGCTCTGCCGGCTGCTATCTAACAACTTAAAGAGAACGCGCGGTATCGTTGTTTTTAAGCACTAAAATGGATACACAAGTGGTAGCAGCTGCAACAGTCCTCAGGATCCTACTCTCAGGTTTGTACTCACAATGTCCCTGAATAATTGGATGCCTCCTTCCAATATCAGCCAGTGAACTCTCCAGACGGGATCCTCAGTGGAATCCCTTTCTTTGCTTCGGAGATTCTTATTAAAACAGGCTCCCCAGCTCTGTCATAGTTGGGACCCCGATGAACACATGTAGAATTTTAGTTGGGGCAGCGTTGAAGGGAATCAGCCCTTAAGGCTGGGAACTTCTGCTTCTGAATAAGAACAGGACTGCCTCAGGCTCCAAACTATTTATGCATTCTCTATACACCTTCTGGGCACCCTCCACTATAGATTGGCTGTGACAACATAACTATTCAAACAGCAGATTTGCCTCCGAATCCACTATAATTTGGAATCCTCCAGAAGACAGGGGGGATGCATTAAACTTGCACCCTGCAGAGCCCATAATAGCCCAAAGCAATCATAAACTATTCTACTTTACAGTGAAGTCAAAAAGAACTAAATTTACCTAGCTTTCCTAGCAACCTATCTAGGAGGGTGCTATACAATGAAAGTTTTCCAAAATTCCTATTCGTCAGAAGTCAAATAGAAGTCTCTGATGGACCAGCTGAATTTTAATCCATCTATGGCTAGCTTTAGTCAAGCATCTGATTTGCCCTCCAAACTATGCTGCCTGTGGGGCGGAGCAGATGCTTGACTGAAAACTCCACTCTGCATGGCCTTGGGGGGAGGGGGGTCTGAAAAAGCTGAAGCGACGTCACCAGGACATGTGATCCACTGTGGCTTAGTCCCCTCAGGCCAGGCCAAGGTAGAAATAAAAGTCACGTGACCTAGAAAAGACAGGCTATGTTTTTAAAAGGTGCAGGCTTCTAGAAAAGTTAATTTTCCTGGTATTACTACACAGTAAGTCTCTGACGTTGAATACATTGGAAAAAGTAAGCAATTGCAACCTATACAAATTACCAATGGTAATTGGAGCTCCAGACACAATCATTGATTTAAATATATTCCTCAATATACACCACCACCAAGTGCTTTTGCAACCCAGTTATCAGCTTGTAAAAGTAGCAGTGACATCATCACTGTGCTGCCCATAGTCTGTGCAGACAGTACCACTGTGGTAATGACCTGGCAGCTCCTACATGGAGGTAGGTTCCTACTTTAAGTTCTGGGTTTGTGTATTTATTTTGCCATGTGTTACTTTGACTTTAAGGTTTTTGCTGACGCTGAGGGGTCAGATAAATTGTGACATAGTTTCCCCTGCAAGTATGTTACTTACCTTCGTAAAGGGCATAAGGGCACGGGAGCCAACCTCATAAGAGGAAGCCAGCGTGGAAAGCGGACAGCTGAGGACCTGTTTTGACATGTAGCCCACCACTTCTCCAATGGGGCCCATTCTTTAGGGCAACCATGTGTAATGAACTTGTTGCTATGGACTACTGCATCTTAAGGTATGGGCTGTACCAATCACTTAAGCACTATTATTCTAGCACTACTGGGGAAAGTACAGCTTAATGCAGCACAGCCAAATTAGCATAACTAAGATAGCACAGTCAATTTAAGTGAACGTGTATGAAGAATATGATTCAAATTAAGATATGTGATGTGTGTATGTTAACTTTTCTTCAATGAGGAACAGGCAGATTAATCAAAAAATATATAAAGTATTTATTACAAAAATTCACGTAAAATTAATCAAAAATAGAAAATACCTCCATCTATCTCATTAAAATTAGACAACGTTGCCTACAGACTCAGATGGCCACCACACTCAGACATGCACCCCTCATTCATATCATTATGCACTATATCAAATCACTGATAATTGCTGTGTTGGTATAGATAATAATAATGTCAAGGCGATTTGCTTATTTTAAATAGATATCAAACACAGAGTGAAAATCCCATCCATGAGTCTATTTGACCAAAATGGTATGTAATGATGGGAGCAATTGGCTCCAATAACATTGATTAGAAGATCATAGACAATTCATGGATAAATGACAAAGGGAAAGAGAGAGTCACTGGAAATGCAATTTGGAAAAATGGACAAGAGATGATTATTAGGAATTCCTTCACTAAGCTTATATATCTGGTGGCTATTCAGGCTATAATCAACCTATGCAGGCGGGTTGGTAAATCTATATGGGGCAGGTGAGTCTATGTGTGTATAACCTCCTCCCAGCTGGGAGGTGAAAAACAGTGCAGCTCACCGCTCTCCCAATAACCACCTCAGCCAAGGCACTGGTGAAAAGCCGGTATTCCGCTTGCCAATAGCTCAGGAGAAAGCTTCTGTCTGTCACTCCGCATCACTGAAATCTAGACAGTAACAGTGAAAGTCCTTTCTGGTTAGTGAGAGCCTGCAAGCAGCCCAGAAATTCAGCGGCTCTTTCGAATGTCCCGGGAATAGCCGAGGGGGGTTCGTCAGCTGGGGAGTCCTCGCTACAGGGAGCCTGATGGCGTCATGCTGGCGCGTTTCACTCATGACCCGAGTTTCTTCAGAGCATGCGTAGATGCCTGGTAAGTATCCTTAAATAGCCCATGCGCAGTGCAACAATTGACGTCTGCGCTGGGACAAACAGGCATCCACCTACAGAATTAGCAGCCATTCATGCGGAATAACAAGAACAACAATACTATAGCTGGCCAGTCAAGGAGTGCAGAGGGACCCAATCACCACACAACGGAAAGCTCTTAAACTAAATCAAAACACGGACACAAACCCGGAGGCAAACATTTAAAAAATGATAATAAAAAATAAATAAAAAATGAATAAAGAATAATAATAAAAAATGAAAAATAGAAATAAGAATAGTGACAAAAAACAAACACCGAAAAAAACTGTGAAAAAACAAACAAATGTATTAAAGGGATAAATAAATAAGAAATAACCAGAAAAGAAAAAAATTAAATAAATAAAAATAAATCAAAAACTGTGGTGATGGATATCAATTGGATGGACAAAAGTTGGCGAGGGTGAGGGCAACATGCCAATTAAAAACCTCTAAACCAAGTTACAGTAGGTCTCACAGAAAAAGTACCATGCAGGATAACCATGAACATATAATGAAGCTGTAAAAAGTACCTCCATGCAACTTGAAGAGAATTATTATAGACAAAGGAGTACAGTAAGGCTCAGAGTGTAAGAAACACAGAAAGATTGCATTCCCATCATTACATACCATTTTGGTCGAATAGACTGTTTGAGATCTATTTAATATAAGCGAATCGTCTTGATAGTATTATTATCTATACCAACACAGCAATTATCAGTGATTTGATAAAGCGTATAATGATATAAATGGGGGGGTGCATGTCTGATTGTGGTGGCAATCTGAGTCTGTAGGCAACGTTGTCTAATTTTAATGAGATTGGTGGAGGTATTTTCTATTTCCTATTTTTGATCAGGGTTAAGTGAATTTTTGTAATAAATACTTTATATATTTTTTGATTAATCTGCATGTTCCTCATTGAAGAATTGCTTTGGGGAATCCTTTTTGTTTCCCTCCCTTCTTTTGTATGCTCTGCTAATTCAGAGGAACACATCCCAGACTTCTTTTGAAGATATATTCTGTGGTGAGGGCATGTGAGCCGTTATAAGGAATTATTAATAATATCTTTTTTCTCTCGCCCCTGATTATTAACTACTAGAGGTGGAGCCATAGTGCCATTTTTATCTTTTTCCCTTTTTTTTGTTGTATGTTAACTTTGCAAGTTTCAAGTAAAATGACTTTTGTTATTTGATTAAGTTGTCTGTGCCTCTTACTGGGAAGAAGTATTCTAAGTGGGTGTACAAGATGTAACTATGGTGTATGGAAAGAACATAATATTGGGAGTGAATCCACGTTAACCTTCCAGGTTAAGCAGAGACAATTACATGTGTAACCAAGTTAGCTCTTGAGGTTAAGAGTGTGTAAGTGTTCATCATGCTCAACATTTTTGGTTGTGGAGGAAGAGGTAAACAAAAGGGATATCGGCCAGCCGTCAGTGGAGGCAAGTGACAGTGGCGGGTGACAGGAACCCTGGTACTTTATGTTTCCTTCTAAGTAGCTTGGTCTCCATCTTGGAGCCTGCTACGGTACAGGGTTCACTTAGTGACCTAGCATGGAGTCATGATATGCAAGACCTTGAGCAACAGAAGTTCGGTGGCTTCCCTGTGTGCAAAAGAGGAAATAATTACTGAGATAATAATAACTGAGAGTGTGATTACAGTATCAAGTGAACATGTGGAAGCGCTGGTGGAGTTAAGGACATGCTTAGCATTACTTGCTCAGAATGCTACTGAGTCCATTGTCAGGGCCGGTAGGAACAGACATAGCTATTGGTTTTGGTAGGTGTGTGGGGCTATGGTGTCAACTGGCTTCTGGCTTGAAGTGTGTTAATGCCTACACTGAACAGTGAATCAGAGTTCTTCTTAAATGGCTTGTAGGCTGTGTTTAAGGCCCCCTAAGGGCGATATATTTGAACCTACCATCCGGCTGCCTGCAGAAAACTACAGGAGGGGGCTGATACTAGAACAGCCACACTGCACAAAAGAAGGGGGCAACAGTGACAAGTCTTTTTTTTTTTACAGGAAGAGCCTGCACAAAGAAAAAAGTTTCACACTGGATTACTGCACAGGTTTGAAAGAAATACACAAATCACATCAAGATTCAAGTGAGACTATACATGCCTTTTGTCTTTAGACAATATTTGCTTATCCCTAAGTTAAGCTTTAAATTAGATGTTTTACAACTTTTTTTTTTTTTGGATAGAGTGGTGAGGGGCTATAACCTTTCAGGCCAGGTTTATGTTGATGTCTCTTTTCCCTGTTGGGGTGAATTTGACTCACATCCTGTCTCAAGTGTCATCAGTTCCTGAACCAAGAAATTAATGGAGATTACCCCTTGGGGTACAGACAGCAATATAAACCTAGCAAACATTCAAACCCATTTAGACTACTTTAAATCTCCCCCCAGCTGCCTGTTTATTGTGTTTCACTTCTCCATGATCCGCTGACAGCAACTAATATGTTTACCACATTGGTGGAAAGTGATTGAGCACCTGCACAGTATGGTGTCAGTTTAAGAAACAGGAAAAGACGAGATCTTGATGATTGCAGCTGATCTCTCAGATGTTCCAGTTTATGAAGCTTAGATGAACATGTTCATCACTTCTCATCACAGGACTCACCCTTCTGTCATTGAGATGACTGGTTTATGAAGGTGAGATCCGAAGATCTCACTGGCCATCTCTGTAAAATATCTCCGTCCTAGATTCTCCAGCCCACAGCTGGAGAATCTGGATGAGAAGCTGCTGTGATGTGTGGAAGAAGGCTTCTGTCTTCCTAATATCAGCATCAGTGTGCTTAAAGATTGATATAAATAACTATATATGTTTATGTGTGTATCTACAGTGGGTATAAAAAGTCTACACACCCCTGTTAAAATGTCAGGTTTCTGTTATGTAAAAAAAGAGACAAAGATAAATAATTTCAGATATTTTTCCTTCTTTAGGCTCGGTTCACACCTAAACCGGCCGCGGATCGCGCAGCAACGCTGTCTGTCTCTGTTTTCCATTTCAGGGACAAATCAGGGCAGAATGTTTGCCTGAATTCGGCCCTGAAACGGAGGCAAAGACGCACAGCGTTTCTGTGCAGTGTGCTCCGCAACTGGCCCGGAAACATGTGAACCGGCTCCATAGAGAGCCGGTCATATTCCCCCGCTATGCAAATTGGATGTGGAGAAACCGTCATCCAATTCGCATAGGTGTGAACCAAGCCTTAATGTGACCTATAAACTGTACAACTCAGTTGAACAACAAACTGAAATCTTTTAGGTGGAGGGAAGCAAAAATAAAAAACTAAAATAATATGGTTGCATAAGTGTGCACACCCTTAAACTAATACTTTGTTGAAGCATCTTTTGATTTTATTACAGCACTCAGTCTTTTTGGGTATGAGTCCATCAGCATAGCACATCTTGGCTTGGCAATATTTGCCCACTCTTCTTTGCAAAAACATTCCAAATCTGTCAGATTGTAAGGGCATCTCCTGTGCACAGCTCTCTACAGATCACCCCACAGATTTTCAATCGGATTCAAGTCTGGGCTCTGGCTGGGCCATTCCAAAACTTGAATCTTCTTATGGTGAAGCCATTCCTTTGTAGATTTGGATGTATGCTTTGGGTCATTGTCATGCTGAAAGATGACGTTCCTCTTCATGTTCAGCTTTCTAGCAGAAGCCTTAGGGTTTTGTGCCAATATTGACTGGTATTTGGAACTGTTCATAATTCCCTCTACCTTGACTAAGGCCCCTCTTCCAGCTGAAAAAAACAGTCCCAAAGCATGATGCCGACACCACCATGCTTCACTGTGGGTAATTTTGTTCTTTTGGTGATGCGCAGTGTTGTTTTTATGCCAAACATATCTTTTGGAATTATGGCCAAAAAGTTCAACCTTGGTTTCATCAGACCATAACATATTTTCCCACATGCTTTTGGGAAACTTCAGATGTGTTTTTGCAAAATTTAGCCGGGATTGGATGTCTTTCTTTGTACGAAAAGGCTTCCATCTTGCCACTCTACCCCATAGCCCAGACATATGAAGAATATGGGAGATTGTTGTCACGTGCCACACAGCCAGTAATTGCCAGATATTCCCGCAGCCCCTTTAATGTTGCTGTAGACCTCTTGGCAGCCTCCCTGACCAGTTTTCTTCTTGTCTTTTTATCAATTTTGGAGGAACGTCCAGTTCTTGGTAATGTCACTGTTGTGCCATATTTTCTCCACTTGATGATGACTGTCTTCACGGTGTTCCATGGTATATCTGATGCCTTGGAAATTCTTTTGTACCCTTCTCCTGACTGATACCTTTTAACAATGAGGTCCCTCTGATGCTTTGGAAGCTCTCTGCGATCATGGCTTTTGCTGTAGGATGCGACTAAGAAAATGTCAGGAAAGACCTACTAGAACAGCTGAACTTTATTTGGGGTTAATCAGAGGCCTTTTAAATGATGGCTGGTGTGCACACTTATGCAACCACATTATTTTAGCTTTATATTTTCACCCCCTTCCCCTTAAAAGATTTCAGTTTGTTTTTCAATTGAGTTGTGCAGTTTATAGGTCACTTTAAAGGTATTAAAAGTTCTGAAATGATTAATTTTTGGCTAATTTTTTTACATCACAGAAACCTGACATTTTAACAGGGGTGTGTTGACTTTTTATATCCATTGTATGTGTTCTATATACAGTGCGTATGTATGTGTGTATGTGTATATATGTATATATATATATATATATATATATATATATATATATATATATATATATATATATATATATATATATATATATATATATATAGTATACACACACAATATAGTTATAATGTATTTTAGGACCCATTCATAGCTGAGCAATGGAGAATTGTTAGCAGAATTGTGCAATTCTTGCCGCAATTCCAAATTGCGCTAAAATTGTGTCAAAATGCGCTTTTGGATGCCATTCATTATTAATGGCACCCCAAATGCAGTTACCAAACATGCATTTTGCTGCACATTTTGTCATTTGACAAATGCGCTACCAATGTGCCAGGATGCGCATTGAAAAACGTGCAACGTTGCATGCCTATAAATGTAAAATTTTGGTTTTTGGGCCTTTTTTACGCATTTCGGTTTTTTAACACACTTTTTGCTGCTTTTTTTTAAACACACATTTTGGCGTGTTTTTTTAAAACACATTTTAGAACATTTTTATGTGCATTTCGGTGCTTTTGTAACATGTATTTTGACGCATTTTTTACCTGCATTTTTTGTGTGCATTCTGGAAACACATGCAAAATGCGTGTTATGCTTGTGGTGCCACTAATTGTTAATGGCACCCCAAAAGTGGATAGCAAATGTGCTGTTTGACAAAATACGCATAAAAATCAAGTTTAAATGCATGTTAAAAAAGTGACAAAATACATGCTAAAGGAAGCGCCAAATTGTGCGTTACACACCACACCAAAGTGCATGTTAAAATAACCTATGCCAAAATGTACATTAAGCCCAGGTTCACACTGAGCTGCAGGAATGAAGCCGTGCAAGTTCAGCTGAACTCCCACATGTCAGTTCTGATTTTGGCCGTAAATCGCAGCCTAAAATCACAAAAAGGTAGAATAGAAACTACTTTTTGAAATTGGTGCAGCGCCGCAGATGCAGCGTCGCACCGATTAGGATGGTGTCATTGATGGCACTTGCCGCCGATTTGTCAAATTGCATGTCAAAACGCTCCAGTTGTGAACCAGGGCTAAAGCGCCAAAATGTGTGTTTAGAAAAGTGCCAAAATGCATAATAAAAGAACCCACAGCCAGATGCGCGTTAAAAAAATACAGCATGGTAAGCCAGATGCGCGTTAAAAAAATACAGCATGGTAAAAATGGCAAAATAAAAATATGGCGTGTAAATAATGCCAAAATGCGCAGTAAAAAAGGGGACAAAATACACATTTAACCACTTCAGGACCGCCGCACGCCGATATACGTCAGCTGTTTGAAGAGGAATATCTTTGTTATGGCAGCAGCTAGCTGCCATAACCCTGGTATCTTCTTCAGCGGGCGGTCCGGTTTCCTATAATAGTGCTCTCTGCAGCGGATTCGTCGCAAGATCACTTTTATCGGCGGTGGGAGAGGAGGCCCCCCCTCTCGCCGCTCTCCAGTGCCCTCCGCCGCTTACTGAAGCCATCGGCAGCGGCGGAGGTGATCGGGTCCTCTTCCATGTGTGGTATGGAGACGAGTGAGGGGAAGATGGCCCCCACCCGTCTCCATACCATTGCAGGGCGGAAGCGACGTCAAAACGTCATTTCCGCCCATATTTCTTAAAGGGCCTTTTTTCTTTTTTTCAAATGACAGATTTTTTATTTTATTTTTTTTACCGCATTTTAGTGTAAATATGAGATCTGAGGTCTTTTTGACCCCAGATCTCATATTTAAGAGGTCCTGTCATGCTATTTTTCTATTACAAGTGATGTTTACATTCCTTGTAACAGGAATAAAAGTGACACAATTTTTTAAAAAAGAACAGTGTAAAAATAAAAAATAAAAAAGGGTAAAATAAATAATAATTCCCGCCGAGCTCGCGTGCAGAAGTGAACGCATACGTGAGTAGCGCCCACATATGAAAACGCTGTTCAAACCACACATGTGAGGTATCGCCGTGATCAGTAGAGCAAGAGCAATAATTCTAGCCCTAGACCTCCTCTCTAACTCAAAACATGCAACCTGTATGACATCATGACATCAAAACATGCAACCTGCAAATATCACCTATGGAGTTTTATAAGGGTAAAAGTTTGTCGACATTCCACGAGTGGTCACAATTTTGAAGCGTGACATGTTGGGTATCAATTTTCTTGGCGTAACATTATCTTTCACAATATAAAACAAACTGGGCTAACTTTACTGTTGTCTTATTTTTTAATTAAAAAAAGTGTTTTTTTTTTTTTTTAAAGTGTGCTTGTAAGACTGATAATAATAGATATGGTGTGAAAGAAAGTATTGCAATGACCACCATTTTGTTCTCTAGGGTGTTAGAAAAAAAATGTATATTGTTTGGGGGTTCTAAGTAATTTTCCAGCAAAAAAAAACTGTTTTTAACTTGTAAAAAACAAATCTCAGAAAGAGGCTCAGTCCTTAGTCCTCATGCACACGGACGTTTTTACAGCTGCTTTTTTGAGCTTTTTTTGCAGCTTAAAAAGGCCTGTCTATGTTAGTCTATGGCTTCATGCCCACCTAGGCGTTTTTGAGCTGCAAGTGGCATAGGCGTTTTTAAGCTGTAAAAAAAACCCAGGACCAGTGGGTTCTGAGAGACGTTTTTCAGCTGTAAAAACGCTCTAACGCTGAAAAATGCTCAAAAACGTCATTCACCAACGTTTTTCAACGTTTTTGATCCATTGAAAAAAAAAATTTAAAAAAAAAAACGCTAAAAATCGCTAACGCGGAAAAACGCTCAAAAACGCTAAAAAACGCTATTGCAAAAACACTGAAAAAAGTAAAAAAAAAATCACTGCAAAGATACTGGCGTTTTCATAACGTTATTTTAACAGCCTGTGTGCATGAGGGCTTAAGTGGTTAAAGAATGTGTAATTACACAGTCTTTTTAACTTTGGTTTCACTTTTAAACTCAGCTGCTCTGTAATCACACAGGTATCTCATAAGATCACAGGAAGTCCTCCTCCTTCTACACAGATCTCAGGTGCTCCTAGACTAAAAACTTCTCTCTTCTCTTGCTGAGGACAAATATGTTCTCCGCTTCATAAACAGGGTTCCAGAGGAGATGATTTTTCTCTGCAAACTGCTGATAACTGAAATTAGATAAATTATCTCTGTTTAATAAACATACAATATATCACAAAATGCTTTCAAAAGGTTGTTCTTTCTCTGAAAGTGTAGCAGGGTTTAAAGGTAATGTGTCAGATATTTTACTCATTCGGAACTGGCTACAAAGACATAGCTTAAGTGATCCCTGGTATTTACTATATACTTTACCATGGTGGACATGGTAATACTGGCCATTATTGGACAACAGTGAATGTAGGAACATACAGAAGTTTCTCATATACATTAAAATCACATCAGCCTATGAGTTATTTCACCAGAAACAGATGAAAATTGATCAGAGGTTGGTGAGCCTCCATCCTTTAGAGAAACTATGTAAAGGGGAAAAAAAAACAATTCTAAAATAAATCTTGGGTTTCTGCCATGTGAGGGCCATGTTTATATAACTGTGAGGTCAAATCTAGTCATTTATCAACATCTCTCAGTCTATAGCTAAATGTACTGTTACCCCCACCTAAAGCTAAACTCTAGGCTGGTATATAAGATGCAAATTGCAGTTTTGTCATCTATAATACATCAATAATTCAAAACTATACTTATATCCACTCCAGCGCTGTGGTGTCCCTGAGTTCCCTCACCAGTCACTGACACCTTTGATCAGTGGTCTTTGGGGTTCTGATCTTTTCCTGTTTTGATTGTCTGTGCTGATATAACATCACTCCCTTGAAGGTTCATTCACCGCAGCAGATACCCAAATTGTACACTGAGCTGAAGGTGTGCAGCTCAGTGTACCGTGTGGAAGAGCAGGTAAGAATATTTATGCAGAAGAGACATTATGTCCCTTCTGCATTAAAAACTTGCCAGTTGGCTTTTTTTTTTTTCAAATTAAAGTTCCACTTAAGCCCATCCCTGAACAAAATTTAAAGCGGAGTGTGAAAGGAAGAAGTATTACAAGGAGCCAATGAATGTGTGTGCTGACAAGAATAGCAGAAGATAACTGGTGTGATTGGAAGTTACTAGGGTGCCAACACCCCAGAAATACTCTATCCACCCAATTGTATCATGGGTGTATGGGACTTTTCGGGCACCAAATGTAATGCAAAAACAGCAATATATATAAAAGCAGTTTATTACATTTTTATTACAGAATATAAAACCAATCCTCAAAACATACACTGTAGGCTTGGACCATAGGGGAATGGAACCCCACATACAACTCTCGTAAGTTGAAGCGTAACAGTCTTGTTGTAAAATTCTGACAAGTTTCAAGTATCAATCATCATTAGGGGCATGAATACACCCGGAAATTCATAGTGTAGCGGTTGGAAGTCTACAGATGAAAGTTAAAAACAATAAGCCTGGTAGTATTGTGCTGTGATCCCACGGATCCCATAGTCTACACCTTCCCTGGTGTTGGAGTGTTGCCGGCAGCCATGCTCTTGGATGGACCTACTTTGGGCTGTGGTTAAGATATCTTAGCTGCCCGCTGGATCTCTGCATTTAAAATTGTCCCTTCTCCCTTTTGGGATGCTATCACCATGGAATCGCAACACCACACTACAAAAACAGAACATATTTATAAAAGCAATTTGTTACAAAACAAAAAAACAATTCATAAAACATACACTGTAGGCTTGGGCCATAGGATAAATAGAACCCCATACACAACTCTCATAAGTTGAAGTTGTTGTAGAAGCTTCCCAACATGTTTCTAGAATGCCTGGAACTCGTAGTGAGGTTAGCAGTTGCAAGCCTACAGATGTGAATTCAAAACAATAAGCCTGGTAAGTGTGGTGTTGCAATCCCATGGTGATAGAGTCCCAAAAGGGAGAAGGGACAATTGTACATGCAGAGATCCAGGGGGCAGTGATCCAGAGCAATAAATTAGATCTCAGTCACACTGTAGGCCTGAGTTGCAGTCACAGTACATTATTAAATGCACATTAGGACTTCATGCACACTGTACATTTAGCCCTGATGCATGAGGCTCCAGGGTTTGGGTGCAGGTGGCAGGTATGGTTGCATCCAGCTCCACTGTCAAAAGCCTGTACATGTCTATGAGAGACTGACAGCGGCTGGATGGGGCTGGACAGTAGTCGTACTTATATTTAGGGCATTATGAGCCCAGAGACAAATGCTCAGAACACAAGGAGTCTGCATTTTGGACATTCAACCATGTGCATACTTCCCTAAATATAAGTATCACTTGGTGCACCATCCAGTTGAAGCAGCTGTTAGGTTCCAATGGACTTTTACAGGCTGCCGGCAGCAGGGCTGGATGGGGCGCCTGTACCTTCCACCCACACCTAAACACCTGAGCCTCATCTACCAGGACTAAATGCACATTGCATTAAGGCAGCCCATTTATAATGAATAAGCACACAACCCAGCATCTGCGTTGTGGTATTCTTCAGTGGGGGTGTGTTGACCACTACTGTGTACCACACATTACCACAATGTATACTGTCCTCATAAAAAAAAAATCTATCTTTTGGTCTCGATCTACTTTAATTTGTAAATTATTCCTTGAGAAAAAATGTACTATTAATTATTGTATTGTAAATAGCTCTGAGTAGGTATTGCATTCCACCTAATTTTTAATTAATAGCAGACTCCAATACTTAATCCTTGGTTGTGTCAATGCAAATTGTTCTGTGACTTGATACATAAAGCATGCAATTCACAGACAGACCCTTTTACTCTAGCCTTAAGAACCGGCACCATAATTCTCTTCTCTTGTTTCCTCTCTACGCATCCTGCGTGTCAGTTCCCAGAAGCCCTCAGGGTTTGCCCTGTGACCCTGAAATATAAATCCTGTATCTTGTTTATTTTTACTTTAAGCAATGGGGAGGTTTTTTTTACCCTTTCCCCACAGGATAGTTATTCTTAACAGGGTCAATGACTTCTACCCAACTAAATTGCTATATAAAAACTGAATTTTATTGCGCACAACTTTTGTAAGCTCCACTGGGGGCATTTTTGGCTATCGATCTGCACCTGGAATGGTGGCTGTATTTTCTTTCAGAGATAGAACCGAAATAGGCTGTACATAGAATGAACAACACTGTAAACAATGTAATACAATAAAAATACAGATCTGTAAAAATAATTGCATTGTATACAGATGATATTTATTGGTGTTTAAGATGTAAAAAAATGGAAGGTTATGGTGGCAAATTAGACAACTAGATAACTAATAATAACCCTGTAAACAGAGAAAAATTACTCCTGCTACAAAAAAAAAAAAAAGATCTCTTCATCAATCCAAGTACACAGAAATGTTATTATCCACGAAAGTGTGGAACAGACTGATTTGGCTGCATGTATATTTGGCCATAGAGTTGCCACCTCATCCCTTTAAACCAGAACACCTTTGAATTACACAGGTTCTGAGGCTAATTAAATGCAGATAAGGCACCAAGTGAGTTTAATTACCACCTTAATCAGCCACAGAACCTGTGTAATTAACCACTTGACCACTGGGCACTTAAACCCCCTTAATAACCAGACCAATTTTCAGCTTTCGGTGCTCTCACATTTTGAATGACAATTACTCAGTCATGCAACACTGTGCCAAAATGCAATTTTTGTCATTTTTTTTCACACAAATAGAGCTTTCTTTTGGTGGTATTTAATCACCGCTGGGTTCTTTATTTTTTGCGCTATAAAAGAAAAAAGATCGAAAATTCTGTAAAAAAAATTTCTTCGTTTCTGTTATAAAAAATTTCTTCGTTTCTGTTATAAAATTTTGCAAATTAGTAATTTTTTTTTCATATATTTTGGCCAAAATTTATACCGCTACATATCCTTGGTAAAAATAACCCAAATCGGTGTATATTATTTGGTCTTTGTGAAGGTTATAGAGTCCAAAATCTATGGTGCCAATATCTGAAAATTGATCACACCTGAAGTATTGACGGCCTATCTCATTTCTTGAGACCCTAACATGCCATAAAAGTACATATACCCCCCAAATGACCCCTTTTTGGAAAGAAGACATTCCAAGATCTTTAGAAAGATGCATGATGAGTTTTTTGAAGTTGTCATTTCTTCCCACAATTCTTTGCAAAATCAAGATTTTTTTTGTTCACAAAATTGTCATATTAGCAGGTTATTTCTCACACACAGCATATGCATAGCACAAATTACACCCTAAAACACATTCTGTTATTACTCCTGAGTATGGCGATACCACATGTGTGAGACTTTTACACAGCGTGTCCACATACAGAGGCCCAACATGCACGGAGCACCTTCAGGCGTTCTGGAGCACCCAGGCCAAGTCTGACATTTCTCTCCTACATGTAAAAATCATCATTTATTTGCTAGAAAATTACATAGAACCCCAAAACATTATATATGTTTTTTTAGCAAAGACTCTAGAGAATACAATGGCAGTCGTTGCAACTTTTTATCTTGCACGGTATTTGCGCAGCAATTTTTCGAACGTGCTTTTTTTGGGAAAAAAACAGTTTTGTGCTTTAAAAAAAAAAACAAAACAGTAAAGTTAGCCCAATGTTTTTGCATAATGTGAAAGATGAAGTTATGCCGAGTAAATAGATACCTAACATGTCACCCTTCAAAATTGCACACGCTCGTGGAATGGCGCCAAACTTCGCTACTTAAAAATCCCCATAGGCGACGCTTTAAAATTTTTTACTGGTTACATGTTTTGAGTTACAGAGGAGGTCTAGGGCCAAAATGATTTTTCTCGCTCTACCGATCGCAGCAATACCTCACATGTGTAGTTTGAAAACCATTTTCATATGTGGGCGGGACTTACATATGCGTTCGCTTCTGCATGCGAGCACACGGGGACACGGGAAAAAAACATTTTACATTTTTTTTATTGTTCATTTTACTTTATTTATTTTGGTTTGATGCTTTTTTCAAAAAAATACATTTTTTGATCAATTTTATTCCTATTACAAGGAATGTAAACATCCCTTGTAATAGGAATATGGCATGACAGGTCCTCTTTACAGTGAGATATGGGGTCAATAAGATCCCACATCTCACCTCTAGGCTGGGAAGCCTGAAATTTAAAAAAAAAAAGAAAAATGACCCTGGCTTTGATCGTAGCGGTGAGTCGGTAGAAGCACCTGAGGGCGGCGGGAGGGGGGGGGCATCCCCTCTGGCCTCCCGTAAGAACGATCAAGCAGTGGAACAGCCGCTATGATTGTTTTTATGGTGTAGGGAATCGCCGGTTGAAAAAGCTGATATCTGAATGATGCCTGTAGCTTCACAAAGTCAAGGACGTCGTATGATGGGCGGCGGGCGGGAAGTGGTTAAAACGCATTTTTTTTTAACACAAAGTTGTCCATTTATACAATGTTTCTAACACATAGCATGTACATACCAAAAATGACACCCCAAAATAGATTCTCCTACTCCTCCTGAGTACGGCGATACCACATGTGTGAGACTTCCACAGCCTGGCCACATACAGAGGCCGAGTATGGCAGAGTATGGCCGAGCATGGCTGCGCATGGCTGCGCATGGCTGGGTATGGCAAAGTATGGCTGGGTATAACCGAGTATTGCAGAGTATGGCTGGGTATTGCAGAGTATGGCTGGGTATGGCAGAGTATTGCGGGGTATTGCGGGGTATTGCAGGGTATTGCGGGGTATAGCAGAGTATTGCAGGGTATTGCGAGGTATTGCAGAGTATTGCGGGTATTGCAGGGTATTGCAGAGTATTGTGGGGTATTGCAGAGTATTGTGGGGTATTGCAGGGTATTGCAGAGCATTGCAGAGTATTGCAGGGTATTGCAGAGTATTGTGGGGTATTGCAGAGTATTGCAGGGTATTGCAGAGCATTGCAGAGTAGTGCTGGCTATTGCAGAGTATTGTGGGGTATTGCAGAGTAGTGCAGGGTATTGCTGAGCATGGGGGGATGGCTGAGCATGGATGGATGGATCCATGGATGTGACTGTATTTGTCACTGAGCAGCACTGTGGGCACTACACATCCAGCCCACAGCTTTGCCGCCATCCGATCCCTCCCCCTGTGTACCGATTGGTACAGAGAGGGGAGAGAGTCATGACATGACGCCGGTTTGTTTACATGTGATTGCTCCGTCATTTGACAGAGCGATCACATGGTAAACGGCTGCGATCAGCCGGGATCCGGGATCCGTGAGGACCCGGCACATCACGGATGTTCTCGGGTGCGCGCAGGATTCCGGGAGGACGTCACTGTACACCCTCCCAGAGTTATCCAACTGCCCTGCAGCCGTCTTTTGGCTATGGGCCCGGTTGATAACTGGTTAATATGTGTTCGGGTTTAAAGGGATGAGGTGGCAACCATATTTGGCCATATATGACAAAGTATCATGAACCTCCCTTCTTGTCATAAGACCAAGTTTCCCCATCCACCTCTGGCCTCTCAGTTGTTTCCTGAGGCTATGGGAATTCAATTCATCTAAGTATTGTAGAGATGCAGAATCTGCAGAAATAACATAAAAACCTACTTCCAAATGCTACTTTTAGCCTCATTTAGCCTATAACAACTTTTAAATAGTCTGCACAGCAAAATTATGCATGGCACAACGTACAGTATCTCAGTTTGTGAATACATAAAATACTACATGGTCTATGGTTTATGGTCTGTGCATTTAGGCCACTTTCACACTTTACAGGCGCCATAGCCCTAAAAATAGCACCTGCAAAGCTCCTGTAAAGAGCCTCTCCTGTCACTCCAGTGTAAAAGCCCTTTCACACTGGAGCGGTACACTTAGGGAATGTTAAAAAAAGTCCTGCAAGCAGCATCTTTGCAGCGCTTTAGGAGCGGTGTATACACACATAAAGTGCCCCTGCCCATTGAAATGGCAGCAATGCCTTGTATCAGTTTGGTTGCTCTTCTTTGCACTTCCTCCAGTTCCCCAATATCTTTTTGTGAACAGGTGCCCAAAACTGAACTGCATATTCCAGATTAGGTCTTACTAATGATTTGTAAAGGGGTAAAATGAGGTTTCTCTCTGCAGTCTATACCTCTCTTAATACAAGAAACCTCATTTGCTACACAGTTGCCCATTTAAACTGTGCATGGAGATCAGTTTGGGTTTGTCCTACTCTCTTTCGCAATCTGTATTTCGTTTTGAATTTCTGTGGCCTTGATTTCCTTTTTACATATTCTGTTATATTCCTTCTATGATGATAGTGTTCCTTCATGTTTATATGTTTTAAAAGCTCTTTTCTTATTATTTATAGCATTTTCTGGCATATTTTAATGAAACTTGTAGTAATCACTACTCCCTGGGAACTCACCAGCAGGACAATGACTATACCCTCTGCACTATGGGAGTCCAGGAAACGTAAGTACAATATCAAGTTCCTCATTCTACAGGTTATTTATTACATTTTTATGCAGTGTCCAGTAAGGGGGAGGAGAGACATTTAAAAAGTAGAACTTTCATTGAGCGTAAGATGCTCTTTAAGTCATCGGGCCCTAGTCCTGCACTTGCTTGGTGCAAATGGTAAATTTTATTTTACTGAACAGCAGGAGATCATGTTGCAAAGACTATTCACAGCATACCAGTAAATGCTTCAAACAAAAAAAAAATTGAAGGTCTGCTTTTAAAATTTGTTTCCCTTCCCCCTTGCTAAACAAGGAGTAAAGTGTAAAAAAATCACCAATAGGGAAAACATTTTGGCTGTTATTCTTACCTTTGTACTTCAGGGGGTAATGCCATTCTCTTTCTAGCAAGATCTTGGGGATGTAGAGTACTCTAAATCTTGCTGTCTAGACACTCTCAGCACTGTTCTGCAGCATCTTCTCAGAGTAATCACTATTCCCTGGGAGCTCATCAGCAGGAGGATAACTACAGCCCCCTGCACTACTGAGCCCAGGGAGAGGTAGGTACAGTATAAACCTTTGTCCCCTTACAGGTGATTTTTTTTTACACTTTTATGCAGTATTCTAGCAAGGAGGAGGAGGGGCACATTTAAAGGAGAAGTATAACCTGAGCTTTTTAGGCTGGGTTTCTCCTATGGGTCACAAGAGTGCAATTTGTTTTGCCCTCTTTGACGCATTTTCAGCGGAGAGCGGTCTGAAGTCCACTCTCCGCTGATGTCACTGCCATCAATCGAGGCAGCGCGTCATTTGGACTTCCGAAGTCTGGATCTGCCAGCTGCCTTGACTGATGGCAGTCTGAGCGAGCCGCTGAGACAGCTGCCTCTCCCCGCCCCTCCACATCTCAGTGCTCCAATGAGCGTGGAGGAGCAGAGAGGAGAGATGCTGGCTGACAGTCAGCAGCTCTCCTCTCGGGGATCTGTGAGAACTGAGCCATCGGCAGTGTTCGGCGGCTCGGTTCTCAGTGCAGAGACAGCGGGGTCTGATGCTGCATCCACCTAGGTAAGTATGAATCTTAAAAATAAAAAACCCATACTTCTCTTTTAAAAAGTGAAAGCTGCATGGAGCACAAGGTCAACTTTAATTCATCAGACCCCTAGTTCCACACTTGCTGACCGTAAATGCTAAATATGAAATATTCATGTGCAGTATTTCATACGTAACTTATTAAAAGCAATAAAAAAGGTTTTACATATATTTTTTTTAGTTCTGGACAAAGTAAAAATATATATAAAAAATACAAATAATACTATACATTCCCTTTAGGTATACCAACACCAATACCTAGGCACTTACAGAAAGCTCACAGGCACTTACAGTAAGTAAGGAAAGTGCTGTTAGACTGACAGCACCGTACAATATAATAACGCCTGATTGGTTCACAGAGTTACACCTTTCTCGCCAGGCTGAGCCCTCTTTCTTAGGGAAATACAGGAAGCTAATAGAAAGACAGATTCTAATGATCATTTATATATAACTGGAATGAAACTTTAAGTGCAAAAAGAGTGGGTAAGCAATTTATTGAAAGCCGTCTGCACCTCGTGTTAATCAATATATTTATTGACCTGTGGGTCAATCAGGTTTCTTAGGAAAACACCAGGCCCCTTTCACAAAGAGAAAATGCAGAGCTTTAATTGTAAAAATTGGAATCTTATTAAAGAGCAGCTCCGGGCAACAAGTAAAATAATTTAGTGAACTCTTGCTATCCAGGAAACATTACTGTGCTTATTAGATTGCACTCCGTAATTTGTGTTTTATATAGATTTCCTATGATCCCTGCCAGAGAGAGCAGGGTTATTACAGTGCCTCTGGGTGCGGCGTGCAGCCTTTAACCAGTCGTTCTTTGTCTTGTAACCTTCCTCAGAAGAAACTCCAACTCATCACAAGCAATTGTACAGGGCAGTACAAGAGGTGGGATGTTGGATGGTGGGTGTAACTGAATGATTATAGGCATGGATACCTAAAGTAGAATGCTCCCTTAAATTGATTCTAAACTACAAAAAATGTTTGCCCTAATGCAGTCTCTGCATTAAGGAAAACCCCCATCCCACTAATCTACCCATCCCCATCCCCAAACACTTACCTGTCCAAATCACAGGTCCAGCACTGTCTTGGCTGCAGCACCTTTTCTCTCACTTCTTGGTCTCACAGGAGACACTGAGAGCCACGGGAGCATAAGGAGTGGGGCCATGGATTTTGAAGGGGAATGGAGAGCGCCAGTGGGGGACTGAAAAAGAGGAGGCAAAAGACCGATCTGTGCAAAATCCTTGCACAGAGCAGTTAATTATAACATCTTTTTTATTTTAAGAAAAACTAACCTTTAACTACTTCACCCACCGCATAGTAAAATGACGGTGGGCAGGATCCCCTCTCGTTCTGGGGCGACGTCATATGAGGGCGCCCCAGTGTCACCGCTCTTGCATGCTTGTGGGGGCGCGCAGTGCGTCGATCGTGGACGCGCTGTGTTCCTAGGACAGGGTGTGACCCCGATCTGGGTAAAGAGACAATGATGTGGCTCTTTAACCATGTGATCGGCTGTGTCCAATCACAGTCAATCACATGTAAACACGGAAGTGCCGTTTTTCAGCTCTCCTCACCTCCCACTGACAGAGTGTGAGGCGAGGAGAGTTGATCAACGGTATCTCCTCACAGCAAAGACTGTACAGGTAATCAGGGTACTGATCGTCAATGCAGCCCCAGCAGTGCCCATCAGTGACACCAAACAATGCCCATCAGTGATGCCAATCAGTGCTTCCTTTTAGTGGCCATAAGTGCCTGCTCATCAGTGCTGCCCATCATTGATGCCCATCAGTGCCACCTATCCATGCCACCTATCTGTGCCGCCTATCAGTTCCCAACAGTGCCGCCTATCAGTGCTAATCAGTGCTGCATATCAGTGCCACCTATCAGTGCCCATCAGTGCAGCATATTAGTGCCCATAAGTGCCGCCTCATCAGCGCACATCAGTGAAGGAGAAAAATTACTTACTTACAAAATGTACTGACAGAAACTAAGAAAAACTTTTTTTTTTTTCAAAATGTTCTGACTTTTTTTGTTTTTTTTAGTAAAAAAAACAAAAAAACAGTGGTGATTAAATACCACCAAAAGAAAGCTCTATTTGTGTGAAAAAAAATGATAAACATTTCATTTGGGTACAGTGTTGCATGGCCACGCAATTGTCCTTCAAAATGTGGCAGCACTGAAAGCTGAAAATTGGCCTGGGCAGGAAGGGAGTGAAAGTGCCCTGTATTGAAGTGGTTAATATTACTTTAACATTAACAAGCTAGCCTCCAGGACTTCTCCAGAGCCTCTCCCATCCTCTGGGAACCCCCTACCCAAATCTGTTAAGCTATCTCCTCCTCTGTCCACCTCTATGCGATTCTCTTGAGGAATACCTATCCCAACTCTAGCAGCTGAAATGTTACTTTCTCCATCAACTAATTCCTCACACAGTTAATACCTTCTCTGTCACGTGTCCCTTTCTTTTAGATTGTAAGCTCTCACGAGCAGGGCCCTCCTAATCATCTTGTCATAAATTGAATTATAACGGTACAGTCTCCTTTTGTATTGTAAAGCATTGAGAACACTGATGGTGCTATATTCAGTAAATCCTGTATAATAATAATAATAGAGTCCTGAGTTTGCATTATAGTGACTGGCACATAGAGATTTTTGCATTTATCAACATTTTCTACATGTGCTGTGTTTGGCACATCTTTCAACATAATTTGTTTGAGTTAATAACATTTTTGGAAAGGGCTGAGAATTCCTTCTGCCCAAAAATGTCAAGGGGTCTGTTGCATAAATGGAATGCTAGCTATTAATGTATACATAGTGGAGTAGACAAAGTAATATTAAAATCTAACAAGATATTAATATCTAAGACCATTTAAAGAATAAGAAGGACCCCTTGTCTATGCAACAGCTTCCCAGGTAGCAAACAATTGTGCTTCAAGTTTGAAAATGACTTGATCTATTGCCAGACTTGCCAGGCTTCACATGTTTGTGGCACAATTGCAGCAAGTATTGCATGACTTCAGATCAACTTTCTTTGCAAACATTCTGCAAGTCTGCTGCAAGTTCTGATTCAGTAATGTTGTGCAATAATCATCCCACCACAGGGGTCACTGTGGCTGAATTTTAATGCTGCAGACTTGCAGAGCTCTTTCTGTAGACTCACCACTGCAACTTTGCTCTTTCTAGAGATTTGCCACACAAATTCGCTACAAATTTCAAAGATATCAACTAGAACTTGTGCTTCAAGTGCTCTGCAAGTGTACAACTTGCCAGTGAAAATGTGCAGCAAGTTAACAGACTTATGCCGCGTACACACTATCGGGAATTTGGTCGGAAAAAGATATGATGGCTTTTCCGACAGGATTCCGCTCAAGCTTGCCTTGCATACACACGGTCACACAAAAGTTCACTGAACTTTCGACCGTGAAGAACGCGGTGACGTACAACACTACAACGAGCTGAGAAAATTAAGTTTAAAAACCACTTAACGACCGGCCACTGTATATATACATCATTACTTTAAAGATGGATATCTCGGTAACGGCAGCAGCTGCTGCCACAACCAAGGTATCTATCTTTAGGGCCGGCGGTTCTGTACACGATAATGGTGGTCTCTGCGGCGCGAGATCACCGTTATCGGCGGCGGGAGAGGTGCCACCCCCTCTCCCGCCACTCTCCCGCGCCCTCCGCCGCTTACCGGAGCCGTCGGTAGCTGTGGAGGCGATCGGGTCCTTTCTGTGCCTGGGCATAAAGATGAGTGAGGCCAAGATGGCGCCCACCCGTCTCTATACCATAGGACGGTCGGAGCGACATCATTACGTCGGCTCCGCCCACTTCTCTTAAAGGCACAATTTTTTTGTGTCATTTTTTTAAATTACTTTTTTTTTTTTTTTTTTTTTTTTTGCATTTTAGTCTAAATATGAGATCTGAGGACTTTTTGACCCCAGATCTCATATTTAAGAGGACCTGTCATGCTTTTTTCTATTACAAGGGATGTTTACATTCCTTGTAATAGGAATAAAAGTGATCCAAATTTTTTTTTTTAAAAAACAGTGAAAAAATAAATAAAATAAAGTAAAATAAATAATAAATAAATAAAAAAAAAATTTTTAAAGCGCCCTGTCCCGATGAGCTCGTGCGTAGAAGCGAACGCATACGTGAGTAGCGCCCGCATATGAAAACGGTGGTCAAACCACACATGTGAGGTATTGCCGCGACCAGTAGAGCAAGAGCAATAATTCTAGCCCTAGACCTCCTCTGTAACGCAAAACATGCAACCTGTAGAATTTTTTAAATGTCGCCTATGGAGATTTTTAAGGGTAAAAGTTTAACGCTATTCCACGAGCGGGCGCAATTTTGAAGCGTGACATGTTGGGTATCAATTTACTTGGCGTAACATTATCTTTCACAATATAAAAAAAAATTGGGCTAACTTTACTGTTGTCTTATTTTTTTATTCAAAAAAGTGAATTTTTTCCAAAAAAAGTGCGCTTATAAGACCGCTGCGCAAATACGGTGCAAAAAAAAGTATTGCAATGACCGCCATTTTATTCTCTAGGGTGTTAGAAAAAAATATACAATGTTTGGGGGTTCTAAGTAATTTTCTAGCAAAAAAAACTGTTTTAAACTTGTAAACACCTAAAATCCAAAACAAGGCTGGTCCTTAAGTGGTTAATGCTTCCGAGCATGCGTTGAATTGTTTCCGAGCATGCGTAGGAATTTTGCGCCTTGGAATTGCTACAAACGATCACATTTTTGGATAGGAACTTTTTCCAAACAAAAAATTGAGAACATGCTCTCAATCTTTTGCTGGCTGGAATTCGGCCAGCAAAAGTCCGATGGAGCATACACACGATCGCATTTTCCGACCAAAAGCTCTCGTCGGTCTTTTGCTGGCCGAATTTCCGATCGTGTGAACGCGGCATTATAATTCAACACCGCCACACATTTGTGGCAAGTTATCCTTGCTATGGGGTTCAGTTCTTACTATACAAGTCCTGAGTTGTGTGTAGAGAAATAAAACAAGTGAAAATCTATTTCACACTATGTGCTTTATAACATCCTGTACTGGTTCAGAGATGTTCAGGTTCACAAAACCATTCTTGAATTTGCTTAGTAGTGTTTATGGGCACATTATTAGCCTGGAATATGGGAACATCTCCAGACTACAGTGTTTGAACAATTTATGTACACATAAAGAGTGGGAGATAGAAGGAGAAAGGATGTGTAGGCTGGGGTGGGGGCATTTGCTTTTTATTTCTGTTTTTGTTTTTTTTATCAGTTAGTTATATGTTAAGATGTTTTTAAGAAGATTATAAAGAAGATGAATAAGAATGTTAAGATGAAATGTATATATATATATATAGAGAGAGAGAGAGAGAGAGAGATTTTCCTGCGAAAGGTTTAGCATTTGGTTCAATCAGTCTTGCTATTAGGGTACCCCTGACATGGAGCATAGCATTCCCTGAGCAATGTCTGTTGACTACAGTACACTGCAGGTTATTTTGGAACCAATCCCAGCCTGTGACTAGTCAATGAAGGAGCAGCACCACAACAGGGGTCATTACTCTGCTCACTTCTTAAAACGGTGGCAAGGTCCGCTTTGTTGTTTTTACCTACAGGTAAGCCTATCTTTCCTGTGGGTAAAATGAATATCTCCTAAATGTGCTGCTCCTTTGGCAGCCAGTGAGATCACCGGAGCATGCACTCTATAGGAACGGCTATGTCATGCTAATATGCTATGCATACTAGCACATTATCCCATTGCCTTGCAGGGGATTTTTAATTGCCACGGTTTACTACCTCTTTAACTGCTTCCAGACCGCCCCACATACATTTACTGCAGCAGGGCGGCCCGGGTGCGCAAAATCACGTACCTGTACGTGATTTCGTGCACACGGTTTTGGGGCGCGTGCAAATCAGCGGGTCCGGCGGCTGCAACCCGCCAGTCATTCACAGGAGAGATGGATCAACTGTCTGCCTGTGTAAACAAGGCAAATTCTCTTCTGTCAGGAAGAGAAAGAGAGTTCTTGTGATTCAGCTAATCGCGGATCTCTCTTTTCCTTCAGACGGCTTTCACACCAAGCTGTCCATAGCGTCGGCGGTAAAACGCCCCTATTTTTAGCGGCGTTTTACCGTCGGATTTGCGGCACATTTCGGCCACTAGCGGGGCGCTTTTACCCCCGCTAGCAGCCGATAAAGGGTTAAAACCGCCCTCAATGCACCGCATTTGCCGCGTTTTGCTGGCGGTATCCCAGCGCTGCCCCATTGATTTCAATGGGGAGCAGCGGTGGAGGAGCGGTAAACACACCACTCCTTCACTGCTCCAAAGAAGCTGCTGGCAGGACTTTCCCTGACGTCCTGCCAGCACACTGCTCCAGTGTGAAAGCCCTCGGGCTTTCACACTGGAGACAATGGAGCAGCTGTTTGAGGGCCAAATGCAGGCGCTATTTTTAACGCTATAGCGCCTGCAAAACACCCTCGGTGTGAAAGGGGTCTCAGTGTGACACTGGCCCACACAGTTATGTCCTGTACACATGATAGGATTTTCTGACAACAAAATTCATGGGATTTTTTCCGATGGATGTTGGCTCAAACTTGTCTTGCATACACACGGTCACACAAAGTTGGTCGGAAATTCCGAACATCAAGAACGCGGTAACGTACAACACGTATGACGAGCTAAGAAAAATGAAATTCAATAGCCAGTGCTGCTATTCTGCTTGATTCCGAGCATGCGCGGCACTTTGTGCGTCGGAATTGTGTACACACGATCGGAATTACCAACAAAGGATTTTGTTGTTGGAAAATTTGAGAATCAGCTCCCAAATTTTGTGTGATGGAAATTCCTATGGAAAATGTGTGATGGAGCCTACACACGGTTGGAATTTCCGACAACAAGGTCCTATCGTGTGTACAGGGCATTAGTAAGCACCTCCCTAGGGAACATTTAACCCTTTGATCACCCTGGTGTTAACCCCTTCCCTGCCAGTGTCATTTATACAGTAATCAGTGCATTTTTATAGCACTGATCACTGTATTGGTGTCACTGGTTCCCAAAAAGTGTCACTCAGTGTCAGATTTGTCTGCAGCAATGTTGCTGTCCCGCTAAAAATCACAGATCGCTGCCAGCAAAGAAAAAAAAATTAATAATAAAAGTCCCTAAATCTATCCCGTAGTTTGTAGATGCCATAACTTTTGCGCAAACCAATCAATATACGCTTATTGGGATTTGTTTTACCAAAAATATGTAGAAGAATACATATTGGCCTAAATTGATAAAGAAATTAGGTTTTTCAAAATTGTCAGTTATAGCACCAAAAAATAAATCAAATACCACCAAATGAAAGCTCTTTTGGTTTGTGGGAAAAAAAGGACATCAATTTTATTTGGGGACAGCTTCGCACGACCGCGCAATTGTCAGCGATGCAGTGCCGTATTGCAAGAAATGGCCTGGTCAGGAACTGGGTAAAACTTTCCAGAGCTGAAGTGGTTAAAAGGGATTCAAGCAGTAGATAGATAGATAGATAGATAGATAGATAGATAGATAGATAGATAGATAGATAGATAGATAGATAGATAGATAGATTGATTTGCATTCAGGCTTAATGCTGGTTCAAATGGCCTGAATATTGGCCGGTATAACAGATAACAACTTTCAGCCAGTGTGTAAAGCAGCCTGTCTGACAGAAGCCGGCCAAACGCCCGGCATCTAATGAACGGGCATACTGGAAAACCAGCAGTTGACCGGAATCCAATCAGCGCTCATAGCGGGGGAGATCACTGTACTAACATTGCTTGTGTCCATTTTTTTTTATTGTTTATAGTGTGTACCCCACATTAGGAGAAGGGATGAGCTATGGTCATATACTCTGGCCCCTTTGTGTATGTGCAGCTGCAGGGCGGGGAATGGTCTGGGCCAAAGCTTATGCTAGGGAGCAGCAAGAGACCAGATTACCAGTAACCATTCTTACTTAGTAGCCGAGTGCATAGCCTAAATGCCAGGATTAGTGAACATGCTATGCAGGTACCTTAAAGCTGGCCATACACCAGCAGAACTTAATTAAAAAATGTTTGTTTTTTGGAATGCTCCTTTGATTTTCTAATGGTTACTGAGGTCAAATTAACGTTCATTTTCAACTGTAATGATGATAAAGTTCTAAGGAGATGGGTGGAATTTTTTTCTCAAACAATGTTCTATTTGTGAATGGGGTTTTTGTTCAGGAAAAATAATACATATCATAATGCGTGTGTTCTAGGCACAAAAGAAACCTGTTTAATGCATCTGGGGTTATTCAAATAGCAGGTATGGACAAAAGTTTTTGGGTTTTCAGACTGAATTGGTTGGTTCAATTATGGCAAGAAAGAATAGTTTGAAAATGATTTTTCAGAATTTCTGTATGAACGCTCCTATGAAATTCTACTGGTGTATTGCTAGCTTTAGTCCCTACCTAGTAGAATGTTCTTACTGGAGTCTATCAGCTCCTTAAGAAAATGCAACTTGTTTTTAAGGCTGTTGGTCTTTTTACAAAGTTAGGTTTCAAAATGTGTTTCACTTCCATTATCGCACAATAAAAGGCTACAGCAGCTGAATACGCATAACTATTGTGTTATTAGACAATTCTAGTGTAAAATATTTATTGCCATGTTAATGTTGGATGCTGAATTTTTTTACACATATCACCCCAGGGGGAGGCACATTTTAGATATCTGTGCATTAAATTCCTCAGAGCCTGAGTTCATGTCAGGTTTAGTGATGCATCTAAAGTGTGCTAGGAAGATATGCCGTTGACAGAATGATTCCCAGAATGCCCTGGGCACCTGACACAGCAGAATCCTCTCCCCAGTTAATCAGCATTGCTTCAGCTGGTTCTGTGGCTAGATGTGAAAAGAGCAAAGGAGATCCAGCAAAACAGGGTCTTCTTACACCTCTGTCTGCTTATTTCTGTTCTTAGATTCAATGCAGTTTTTGCAGCATGTAAGGGTAGTAGCAAATTGTTATTGACCATTCTAGCGTGTGGTAGACAACCAATAATGAAGATAAATACATTCATTTGTTCGCTTCCATTGTAGCTTATTTATTAATGCAGTGCCTATCTCTCAACTTTTTATTGGAAAGAGAGGAATATTTTTGTTTCTAAGCTTTTAGGCTTGGTTCACACCTATGTAGGTTGCTGTTTGCAGTTTGCATATTCCAGGTGCATTTTGTATTTTTCAATACACATTTTTGATCCATTGAAGTCTATGGAACTAAAAACCAGAAAAAAATCCCTGTCCCTTTCTATAGAATGCACAGATGTGAACTACATCCATAGGAAACCATGTTAAATGGACTGTAGTATAAGGTGACCAGATTTTTAAAATGAAATCCGGGGACATATTTTTTTTTTTTTACTAGTAATGGTGGCAATCAGCGACTCTCTGCCCGTCGCTGTCCGCCTCACAGCCTGTCAAGTCCTACTCTCCGGGCCCCGGCTACTACTGTGTGGGGAGCGGAGGAAGATCACGCCGCCAGGGAAGGCAAGGAGGTAGGCAGGCGGCTGGCCAGGACTTGAGCCAAGGCAGAAGAACATGCGAGCGGAGCTGAATGGGCATGCACCTGAAACTGAAGAAATATTACTTCTGCTCCGACCAGCACATGATCATCAGAAAGGGGCACAGATAATGGAAAAAAATACACCCCCCTAAGCTAGTAGGAGTGGCAGAACGGAGGTGTGTAATTCAGAATTTTTTTTTTTTTAAATTCTGCACTGACAGTCTTTGAAATTGCCCCAGCCCTGTTCAAATCCAATCCGGGGACGAAACCGGGGACAGACTTAGTCCGGGGACAGTGTCCTCAATCCGGGGACTGTCCCCAGAAACTGGGGATGTCTGGTCACCCTACTGTAGTATGTTTGTGCAAAACTGAAAACGCACTTAAAAATGCATATGTGAGAACCAGGCCTAAGGCAGGTAACACACCCTTACTATTCCTCTATTTATTCCACATACACACCACCCTTCATTTGGGTGGACAACAAAAGACAAGCCATCAATACTTTGTCTATGTGTAATAATGATTTACTGTTTAGATTAACATACATTTAAAGAAAATATAAACCCTTTGGTTGTTAAATACTTTTCATATACTCCTAAAAGAGGACAGATGTGTAGTAAAGAGGATCTTTTAATACAAAGATGATACCAAGCTCTTAGAGTGCTTTCACACCGAAAGCGCCAGTGGTTAGCGCTAAATCGCCGCTCGTTTTAACGGTGCTTTAGAGCTGTTTAAGCGGTGCTTAAAAACTCCCGTTTTGCGGCGCTTTGATAGCGCTGCCCATTCATTCCAATGGGCAGGGCGTCTTGGGAGCACTAAATACAGCGCTCTGAATCCGCACCAAAGATACTGCTTGCAGGACTTTTTGGAACATTATGCAAGCGCACCTCCCGAGTGTGAAAAGTCACACTGGAATGAATGGGAGGCGGTTTTCAGGCGCTTAGCAGAGGTTATTTCCAGCGCTAAAGCGCCTGAAAACTGCCTCAGTGTGAAAAGGGTTTTAGTTGGAAGACAGGAAAGCATATATAATAAGTATACTTAGAGACAAAATGATGCTGTAATAGATTTGAGTGCATATGGGCACATTTGTTTTGAGGTAGAGATACTAGGCCCTACATCCAATGCCATTTAAAGTGTATAAAAAATGCATTATATTGCAGCTTACCAGTCCTTAGATCTGGTAGCTAAATTAGTTTTACTTTATGTCCTGTTATTTTCACCTTGTCAAAACACACTTCCTGTCCTAGGGTGGCAACTAGAAATGACCTTGGGTGTGTTCAGATGCTCCTCCAAATCCACATGGCTGAGACCACCAGAGAGCTGCCACCTATCTGCGGCCAAGGCCCGACAGCCACATGCAAACACACCCATTGTATACATGCTGGAATGCCCCTGCAGTAGATGATTGGTCCATTACAGGTGCCCGCTTTCCGGTGAGCTTGGTTGCATTGGTCCAGAACAGCATCTGAACACGCCCAAGCTCATTCCTAGGGCAACACTCAAAAAACACCCAACCCTTTCGGAAGTGCCAAATTTCTGGTCCCCTGCTGTGCTCTTCGGTTCTACCTGCCTACCTACATTATTCAAAGACATAGGAGTTTATTTACTAAAACTGGAGAGTGCAAAATCTGGTGCAGCTCTGCATAGAAACTTCCAGTTTTTTTTTTGTCAAAGCTTAATTGAACAAGCTGAAGTTAGAAGCTGATTGGCTACCATGCACAACTACATCAGATTTTGCACTTTACAGTTTTAGTAAACCAACCCTACAGTGACATAGAGGTTGGTGGATTGAGCAACGGCCGCAGCAGGGGACATCTATTCCTGCTAGTCCTTATGCTTTCCTATTAGAAACTGACCACACTAAGCAGGAGAACACATCGTGGTCAGTTCTCTAGCTATGCTGAAAACTCAGTCTGATCCAATGATCAGACTTGTCCTGACACGCCTCCCCTGCACAGCCATTTACTGGAGAATTCAGTGTTGTTGCTTCTTCTCCCCCAGCTCCTTTGAAACTGAGAACACAGGGAATGTGATTACTTATAAAAAAGGGGGAAATAATAATGTTTTTTATATTTATATACAAATGTTTTCCCTTTCATTTCAGTTTGAAACTGAATGGGCTGTTTTACAAGGTGATCGCTTACAATCACTTTACACTTTATGAAAAGCATCGTTTTCTATTTTTACAAACTCTCAGATGCAAATTCGAAAAGATTTAAAAGGATATGCATATACAAGAGTTTTTATCATGTTTTTATTTTCATTCAGCACCGTGATTGTCACATACACAATACAGGTCCAGATCTGTAGAAATGCAGCATAGGCCAGGGCCTAGAAAGGCAGGGTTTCAAGGAGGATGAGGCTACTACTCAAAAAAAAACATTTCTTGCATCTTTTTTTGGGTGAGGCTATAGGAAGAATATACCTGGAAAATTAACCACGTGCAGCATACATATATTATCTAAAGTGTGCAACACACTGCAAAAAGAACAAAGGCCAGTCTGCCTAGTCCCACTCTTCACCTTTAGGCAATGTACTGAGTACACAGGAGGACTGATCATGGGGGAATGTTAATATGGTGGGTTGGTGGCCTTTAGTGAAGGTACCTCACCATTCAAACATTGATCAGCGTGGCACCCACAATCTGTGACTTATGCTGAGCATTATATACCTACCTGTTCTCTGTTCATGCCAGATTCTGGCAGAGGGAAGTCTTCCAGCATTAATTTTCTTTGCCTAAAAGTGTAATGTACCTGGTGGAGATTGAACTAAGGAGGGGGCTTCTCTTGTACCTCTTGTCCAACATCCCTTGTAGTGGTCACAGGAGATATGAGGACATAGAATGGCATGAGGGCTGAGACAGCCTGTTGGATTTAAGACACAGGCAACCATTGACCACCAGGTAAGGTCCAGAGGCAGAAAGACGGCAGCATCTGATAAGTATACCCGAATGAAGCCAGGATAAAGGCTGAAGGTCTTTAACAGCTGGGCAGCAATGTTCCAATTCAGAAGGCAGGGACAGCATCAGGATACAGGCCAAGGTCTGCAACAGCTGGACAGTATAGTACAGGAACATAAGGCACAGGCAGTGTCAAGATACAGGCCAAGGTCAGTTAACAACCAGGGAGTGAGGTAAATAATCAGCAGGCAGAATGCAGAGTCCAGAACGCAGGCTGGGGTTATGGGTAGACAAGAATCTAGAGACAGAACAAATGTGGTAGTTCAAGTCACAGGTAATCCAGAACTACACTGGATTCATTACAGAAAGGTTCCCCGTGCTCCCCAGGCTGGGTAGACTGACATTGTCCTTTATAGCTAGAGCACTTCCTCAGCTTCTAATGCCAGAAAGGAGAAAAGAACACCAAATAAGCTAACAGTGTATGTGAATAAGGGATTGGACCTTGTACTGGTGTCTATAAAATACAAATCAAGGTCCAACAATGGATGTCCTTACTACTGGCCACTGATAAGTTTGAGTGGAATTCTACATTTTGTTAAAACCTTTACTTTTAAAATATAAAACAAAGTTACTTTCTGCAGAGTAAATTATATCGAGAGCAATGTACATTTAAATGAAGATAAAGTCAAGGCAGTTAATAGCATGAGGGAAGGAAAGACAAGAGCTAAAGCTAATTTAAGTGCCATCAGCATAGAGAGGGTAATGCAAGTCAAAAGGTCTTATTATATTATCAGGATATGAAGTATAAAAGGAGATGTGTGCCAAGGGCCGAGGCTTATGGGATGCCATGACAGAGCCATAGCTCCACCTCTGGTGAATTTTGCCGCTTCGAAGCAGCTACATTCACCCACAAACACAGCATCAGCTGCCACTCGGCTTCTTCCTCACGTTAATCTCTCTCTTTCCACTTCATCTCTCTGTGACTTTCTCAATTATGTTTCTGGTAACAGGCTGGTGAGAATGTAGCAGCAGCTTCATTAGGCCCTGCTGCCTGTAGCAATGTGTGTGTGCTGCACATATTGATCCCCTGCCACAGAATTGAGCAGCACAGCGATCTTCGCTCACTGTGCCCAGAATTGGCACAACTTACAAGTGGAAACATTTTGGCTTAAGCACAATTTGCAATTCTAACCCTTTCACTGCTTTATTATGTGTGTAACAGAATTCATGCCAGAATAGACAGATGTAATAGTAGAATCCTATTTACATATTGTTGCTGGGATCCCCTGGTTGCAGCGAAGTATTAGGTAGCTTAGATGCATATAGGGCTAGACTAAATATTTAATGTGGTGGTTAACTGAATGCTTTAATTAGATTATTTCTTCATATTTTTAAATCACTTTTTCTGCACTTCCAGGCTTCAAACATGTAGGTATATAAAAAAAAAGAACACTAAGCATTAATGATAGAGCCTGAAAGAGTAAGATGAGACAAAAGGCTCAATACAAGTGAGAAATTGGCCTGGTTTACACCATTTTGGAATACACAAAAATGAATTTGTCATAAAAATACATTGAATCCAACTAGGCTGTTCACATCAGTGTGCTGCAATGTGGAAAATGAGGCATGTTCTGATTTTATGTATATTTCCATGTGCTGTAATTTCCAATAGGATAAAAGAAAATACATGAAAATGCCGCACATACAATTCACATTTAAAATGGATGAATACATGTGAACCTGGCCTTAGGGAAGTGATTGCTTTGCATTGCTATGCATTGCTTTACACAAAGTGGTGTATTTATTAAAAAAAAAAGGACACAGTATATAGGCAAATGACAAGTCCCTGCCACGGCCTCAGTTACATGGACCACAAAGATCTAATATGCAGATGATTGTCTTAACCATACAAGTGCTTTTTTAACATCAATTTTTCCTCTATTTTCTTGTTTTTTTAACATAACAAATACAGTAATATTGGAATTAGATGAAAAGTGTAGCGCAGCATAACACTTTTAGTTGTAATCTAGTACATTTTACACTGAGGATGCACACACCGAACCACAAAAAGGGACAACTGGGGCCCTACAAATAAAGTACAGCTGGGAGCCAGGTGGTTGCGTTACCCATTCCTTCAATTGATTGGCTCTTGTGACTCACCTGGCCAGGTGAAAAGACTATGCACTGCTTCTGAACCTCATCCTAATGGCCCATACACACGATCCCAATATCGTACGACCGATTTCGCTTAATAGTCGCAAGTAGAAATTGAATAGCTAAATAAAGTCACGAAAATTCTCGTACGACAGAAAAAAAAATCGGAAGTGATGTCATGTGTTGTATTGTATTTGTATTGAATTTTTGGACGACAACTATACTGACTAACTGAAAATCGTACGATCTCGAATCGTACGAGGAAAATTTTCGTGCATGCCTGATCGAATAAAATCGGATGAACGGTTGTGATCGTCTGTCGAAAGATCCTTCCTCGGACGACCGTTTTCGTACGATATTCGGATCGTGTGTACAGGCCATTAGTGAATTATCTTCTTTAGAAACAGGGATCTGCTAAATATTGAGAATGTTGCCTTTGCCCCTAAGCAAACCATATCCCAGTTCTCTTTGATAACTGTTGTTTTGGTGCATATTTGATTACAAAGGATTACTGTCACACAACATATTTCAAATACATGGGTAAATAAGTACCAATATTATTCCCTAGACCACCAAGCTACACTAGTGCAAGTGATGATCTTCTTTTCCAGATATAGCAGTTTACCAATAGAGAAGGGACAGAGTAGATAAACAGAGCAAAGATAGCCAGCAAAGTAAATGTTCCAGGGACACCATGGGGTTGATTTACTAAGGACAAATCGACCGGGACTGAAAAGGAAGTTATGCCCAGAGCTTAGTGAATGGGGTGAAGCTCTGCCAGCTTCATCATCCAATTGTGTGCAAGCAAAAGTGCTGTTTTTATTTATCTTGCAATCTCCCAGTGTTCACTTTGGGGCAAATCCCCTTGCAAAGTGTAACTTCCCTTGCAAAGTGAACAGCTTTTTAGCCTTCAGTAAATCGACCCCTAGTAATTGCAAAATTCTATCTTCTGTCACCATGGTCTGAACATGTGAACATGTGTATGTGAGTATATATATATATATATATATATATATATATAGTGTATATAGGGTCTATTTATTATTTATTTGTATGTGTAGCACCTTGGAGTTTGGACAGGGTTGCTCCTCAAAAATTTACTCGCCAGGAATAATTATCCTGGTTGATTGTTAGAGTTCTATTGATTTCCCCCTAAGTTTGGCCTTGTTGCACTTTTCTCTTTTACCACTAGGTGGCCGGGCACTTGGTGGTACTAGATATGAGAAGGGCAACTCAAGGTCAGGTTATGGATATGTGGGGTATCTTAACCAAGGAGCAGGGGTTTTCTAGGATCCTTTGGCCTGCTGGGAGAGCCTATATATTCGGGTGGGTTCGGGTGATCTGTGTTCTGCGCCACCTGGACAGCTGTCTGGGTGGACGTGTGTTGTATTGCCCGGGCTGCTAGGCCAGAGACTGGGCCTTTCCCAGGCACATCTGGCTGCTAGGCTGTCTGAGGGCCTATCCAGAAGCAAGAGAGCAGTGCAGGGTTGGGACTGCTGCTTGCAGTCCAACCAAAAGTAACAGTTCTGTTGGCCAGAGAACCTGTCGTGGTTGGAGGTAGAGGGGAAGCTGTCGCCAGTAAGGGGCTATCCGCCTAATTGCAAGGGACCACGGTGAGTAACTGAAGCAAGTACCGGAGCTGTATTCTCACCGAACGGGGAAGTTGAAGAATCAGGAAACTTCAGTGTGAATCAAGCCAGTGATCCTACCAGCAGAGGTGACGCTTGCAGAGCAGCCTTGTGTGTCAAGCCAGGGACCGAGCAGGCCAGTGGGGGTGAAGATTGAGAGGTATTTAGAGTGCCAAGTTAGAGACCCAGCAGAGAGGCGGGGGTGACGCTTGAGGAAGATACCACTGTGAAGATTGAAGAAGCTCAACGGATTCAGTGACAGTGAATCAGCGGGTCTAGTGAGAGACCGGGAGCGCTGTGTGCTGAAGAACTACAAGGAGTGATTGTACTGAAAGTGAAGGAACTGTTAAACTTTGTGTTAGGAACTGTTAAAGACTGTTGCCATAGGAGACGGCATTCCTACACATGCAGATGTGGTGTCTTGCTGGATGCCTTTCCCTGCATGGCTGTCCTCATATTGAAGTCTCATAGTCTGCCAATTAATCTTGCAACTACCTAAGGGTGTCCTGGCCCTAACCCTCTCTCCCCCCAAAATGTATTTATTAAGAGAAATACACTTTCTTTTGCATTCAAGAAGTGTCTGGCGCCCAATGACTTTAACTACTCTGCACCCACCATGCCTCACAACCCACTACATATAGAAGGATGTCAGCTATCCCTGGCCCTGGAGGTTCT
This sequence comes from Aquarana catesbeiana, assembly GCF_042186555.1. Classification (NCBI taxonomy): domain Eukaryota; kingdom Metazoa; phylum Chordata; class Amphibia; order Anura; family Ranidae; genus Aquarana; species Aquarana catesbeiana. The sequence continues at coordinate 262,522,358 of NC_133330.1, forward strand.
AATTAGATCAAAGGAGGCCTGGGACCTTGCTATTTAAATATATGTATATTTAACTGGGACTGAGGACAGTATACACTTGACTCTATATATACTTTCCAATACTAGAAACATTGGGGTTGCTTTAAGAGGAAATAAGTTGTTCACTTTGTAGGGGAAATTGTACATTGCAAGATAATTTTTCCCAGAGCTTTGTGAATGCAGTACAAATTCACTTTGCCCAAAAATACCCAATCTCTAGCAATTGCTTGCACGTGTTTGGATGATGGTAGCCAGCAGAGCTTCACCTCTCACCTTCACGGTAAGTAGGAACGGAATATATACAGTACTTCCTATAGAAAAAAAAATTACATTTTGTCCATGTACATATAATGATAAGGACTGCTACATCTGGATCGACAAACTTCAATCCACTGAGTGAATAATAACACCAGACTGTGTGACCCAATATTGCTTACAATGTGCAGTAGTTGGTGGAATCTCTTGTGTAATAACATATGCGGGAATCATATAACTTGCTGAAAAAACCTTTATGAGAAGGGAAAGTGCCCTAATACAAGGTATTATACGGTAACTTGTATTTAGTATTAATTAGTTCTAGGATAGGTATTGTAATGGATAAAACATTTTTGATGGATTGTAAGTAATAATTCAAATTTTTCTAAACACTGAATGTCCAGTTATGAATGCTAAAAATATATAATGATCCAGTTAAAGACCTTCACCTGAAATTGTATTACCAAGGACAGGTAGTTCATTAAATTTGAACATGCATATTAAAACTCTGCATATAATTACATTTTTCTGTGAATTATCTCAAAGTGATGAAAATAATGCTTGGCATTGTTGTTGGTATGAGGTATGAGGTTGAGGTATGCAGACAGAGTTAAAGAGGAAGTAATCCTTCCTGTATACTTTGTACCTAATAGGTAAGCCTACAATAAGGCTTACCTATAGGTACTGTAAATATCTCCTAAACATACACCGTTTAGACATATTTACTGTATACTGCGCCGATGATGTAATCTGCGAATGCGCTCTGAAGGAACGGCTGCCTGTGTCATTTCTTCAGAAGCGTGTGCCATGACTGGCGGCTCCCACACATGTGCGCGGGAGTGACATCACGAGGCTCCGGCCAGTGCTAGTATGTGATGTATTCTAGCACATTATGCCTTTACTTTGCAGGGAAGAAAAAAAATGAGTTTATTTCCTCTTTAAAGTGAATGTAAACCCTCACATATACCCAGTGAAGTGAACAGCCGCAGATGATACACAGAGATGAAACAAATCTCCCTACATAAGTTTTACATGTATATCTGCTGTCTTCAGCTTTATATGCTGTTTAGAAAGTTCAGATCATGTTAGGAGACTTTCTCTTCCTGGTTAGCGCTGCAGTGAAGCCTGGGCATACAGCCAAGACAGCTGATTAGAAAAAAGGCACACACCCCCTCTCCTCATAGGTAGAGACTTTCAGCTCTGTTTGTTGAATCTTCAGGGCTCTGCTAATTTATTTATAGCATCCTCCCCAACACAAAACTCTGGCTGCTTTTATCATATGTATCAGAGAACTTGTCAGAAGTTATCAGGTTGATAGCAGAAGAACAGAGCAGAAGACAGCTACAGGACATGGTGCTTTGAAGAGAGATAACAAAACACTGCAGATATATGTGCCCAGCTCAAATTTCATGAATCGGGATTACATCCACTTTAAGGTAACCACACATGAGGACTCCTGTATGTATCAGTTAGAATGACCAGACACAAGGATAATTATTATTATTATTATACAGGATTTATATAGCGCCAACAGTTTGCACAGCACTTTACAACATGGGGCAGACATAACACTTACAACACAAATCGATACAGGAGGGATCAGAGGGCCCTGCTCGTTAGAGCTTACAATCTAGAATAATCATTTTTTCAGCTGACTTTGGGGTGATAGTTATGTAGAGTGGAAAATACAACTTGTACTTACCTCTTTATCAGCAGAAGAAAAGAAAGGAACATGCTCCCAAATTTCTAGCTCCTGTGTTCAGTGTCTAGTAGTCATTGCTCATCTGCTAAGCCTAGTTTACAATTGTGATAAAAACAGGTGGATGAGCCATGGTTTTACTGCTCCTGACTGTCCCCTTAAAGTGGAGTTGCACCCCCCAAAAAAAAATCATTAATGTGCATGAAAAAAAAAAACATTTGGAGAAAAAAAAATTTTTTTACTCACCTCTTTAACCACTTAAGGACCAGCCTCGTTTTGGATTTTAGGTGTTTACATGTTTAAAACAGGTTTTGTTGCTAGAAAATTACTTAGAACTCCCAAGCATTATATATTGTTTTTTTTCTAACACCCTAGAGAATAAAATGGCAGTCAATGCAATACTTTTTTTTGCACCATATTTGCGCAGCAGTCTTATAAGCACACTTTTTTTGGAAAAATTTCACTTTTTTTAATTTAAAAATAAGACAACAATAAAGTTAGCCCAATTTTTTTTTATATTGTGAAATATAATGTTATGCCAAGTAAATTGATACCCAACATGTCACGCTTCAAAATTGCAGCCACTCGTGGAATGGCGTCAAACTTTTACCCTCAAAAAATCTCCATAGGCGACGTTTAAAAAATTCTACAGGTTGCATGTTTTGCGTTATAGAGGAGGTCTAGGGCTAGAATTATTGCTCTCGCTCTACCGGTCACGGCGATACCTCACATGTGTGGTTTGACCACCATTTTCATATGTGGATGCTACTCGCGTATGCGTTCACTTCTGTGCGCGAGCTCGTCGGGACGGGGGGGGTTTAAAAATTTTTTTTTTTATTTTAATTGTTTATTTTACGTGATTTTATTTATTTTTACACAGTTTAAAAAAAAAAAATAAGTGTCACTTTTATTCCTATTACAAGGAATGTAAACATCCGTTGTAATAGAAAAAAGCATTACAGGACCTCTTAAATATGAGATCTGGGGTCAAAAAGACCTCAGATCTCATATTTACACTAAAATACAATAAAAAAAAAAAGTCATTTAAAAAAATGACATTAAAAAAAAATGTGCCTTTAAGACGTATGGGTGGAAGTGACGTTTTGACGTCGCTTTCGCCCAGCAGTGTCATGGAGAAGAGTGGGTGCCATCTTAGCCTCACTCGTCTCCAGGCACAGCACGGAGAAGGACGCAATCGCCTCTGCCGCTACCGACGGCTCCGGTAAGCGGCAGAGGGCACCGGATTGCGGCGGGAGGGGGGGCCCCTCTCCCGCCACTGATAAAAGTGATCTCGCGAATCCGCCGCAGAGACCACTTTTATCTTAAAGCCGACCGCCGCACGAAAATGGGGATACCGGGGTTATGGCAGCTAGCTGGTGCCATAACAACGATATCCACCCCCAAAGTTTGGACGTACACTGGCGTGCATCGGTCGGCAAGTGGTTAATGCCTGTTGCTAGGGGGTCCCTCGTAATCTGCCTCCTTCGGCGCCTGGGCTCCTGACGTCACTTCCCTCGGCGCAGGAAAGGAGATCAGCTCTCCCCCCTCCCTCTAGGCAATCATCTGGGACACGTGACAGATCCCAGATAATTGCGCGGCCAGTCGCGGCGCGCGCATGTGCAGTGGGTGCCCGGCTGTGAAGCCACAACCGGGCGCCCACAGTTACAATGCCGGTGCCACCGAGCGTAGGGGGAGAGGAGCGAGGCTTTGTTCCCCTGCATCACTGGACCCTGGGACATGTAAGTGTCCAATTATTAAAAATCAGCGGCAGCAGTATTTGTAGCTGCTGACTTTTAATTTTTTTTTTTTAAGCGGAACTCCGCTTTAACTAAGTACAAATGCTCTGGCAACAATGCTTTTCTTTGTGCTTGTGCAAAAATTATACCTCCCGTTGCCTTCAGTGGGCAGTACTTCCACCAAACAAGACCCATTCAAGTGATTAGGGCTGTGCCTCAACTGCCCTGCAACCACGCACAATGCATGTGGTTGCGGCACAGTGGTGTGGGCCTTACAGGATTAAAACAGCCACCTGTCAAAAGTCCTCTAAACTGCAATCCACCTTGGATCACCATTCAGTGTGCAACACATGTGTAAAAGAGCCCCTTCTGCTTCCTATCCATAAAACAGTAGACTGTTGGATAATTTTCTCAGGGTCTCCTGCCCAACAATATCAATCATCCTTGTATAAAAATGTATTGTTTAATCTTATAAATAAGTATGTAATGTACCTGAAACTTGTATGTACTTGGTGTCAATTTGACCTGTTTTTGTTCCTATATATCTCTGAAAAAAAAGAATAATGAAAAAAAGTGTATATATATATATATATAAATTGTCTGTGGTTCAATAAGAAACAATATAGCTGGACTAGCAAAATACTATAATGCATTATTTCTTAGGACTCTGTAACAAATTGTAAATTATCTTATCTTGTTACTTCAAAGCACAGTGGTAGCCAACACTTCATTTTCATCTGCTTCCACCTCGCAGTGCATAGCTTGGTGGAGTTTTGGGTAATTGGCCTGGGGAATGCTGCAGTAGTACTGCTGTAGCAGCAGGGGACTGGGGTTCCCCCTTTCAAGACGTCTTTCACTACCACAGCACAGTGATCTTTGTGGAAAGGGAGGATGGCAGTTCAGATTAGCTGATCTTCTTTTTTAGAAGATTATATGAACAAATATCTGTTTGAGTGACACTGGAGGGAGCTTGCAGAAACAGACTTTTCTCCATGTAAGATAGGTATTTCTGGGAAATTTTGTATATAGCCCTACAGAACAGACAGACAGTGCACAGTCCACATGGCCTTTGCTGCTTAACTGCAGACAGGAACAGGAAACTTTATTATACAGAGAAAAGACATAGAGTTTAATCACAGATACAGCTACAGTATCTCACAAAAGTGAGTACACCCCTCACATTTTTGTAAATATTTTATTATATCTTTTCACAACACTGAAGAAATTACACTTTGCTACAATGTAAAGTAGTGAGTGTACAGCTTGTATCACAGTGTAAATTTGCTGTCCCATCAAAATAACTCAACACACAGCCATTAATGTCTAAACTGCTGGCAACAAAAGTGAGTAGACCCCTAAGTGAAAATGTCCAAATTGGGCCCAATTAGCCATTTTCCAACCCGGTGTCATGTGATTCGTTAGTGTTACAAGGTCTCAGGTGTGAATGGGGAGCAGGTGTATTAAATTTGGTGTTATCGCTCTTAATCTCTCTCATACTGGTCACTGGAAGTTCAAAATGGCACCTCATGACAAAGAACTCTCTGAGGATTTGAAAAAAAGAATTGTTGCTCTACATAAAGATGGCCTAGGCTATAAGAAGATTGCCAAGACCCTGAAACTGAGCTACAGCACAGTGGCCAAGACCATACAGCGGTTTAACAGGACAGGTTCTACTCAGAACAGGCTTCACCATGGTCGACCAAAGAAGTTGAGTGCATGTGCTCAGCGTCATAACCAGAGGTTGTCTTTGAGAAATAGACAATTGAGTGCTGCCAGCATTGCTGCAGAGGTTGAAGGGGTGGGGGATCAGCCTGTCAGTGCTCAGACCATATCTTGCACACTGCATCAAATTGGTCTGCATGGCTGTCGTCCCAGAAGGAAGCCTCTTCTAAAGATTATGCACAAGAAAGCCCACAAACAGTTTGCTGAAGATAAGCAATTTAAGCTGAAGACAAGCAGACTAACATGGATTACTGGAAACATGTCCTGTGGTCTGATGAGGAGTACAAAGACAAGTTTACAGTCAAGCATGGTGGTGGGAGTGTCATGGTCTGGGGCTGAATGAGTGCTGCCGGCACTGGGGATCTACAGTTCATTGAGGGAACCATGAATGCCAACATGTACTGTGACATACTGAAGCAGAGCATGATGCCCTCCCTTTGGAGACTGGGCCGGAGGGCAGTATTCCAACATGATAATGACCCCAAACACACCTCCAAGACAACCACTTCCTTGCTAAAGAAGCTGAGGGTAAAGGTGATGGACTGGCAAAGTATGTCTCCAAACCTAAACCCTATTGAACATCTGTGGGGCATCCTCAAACAGAAGGTGGAGGAGCGCAAGGTCTCTAACATCCACCAGCTCCATGATGTAATCACGGAGGAGTGGAAGAGGACTCCAGTAGCAACCTGTGAAGCTCTGGTGAACTCCATGCCCAAGAGGGTTAAAGCAGGGCTGGAAAATAATGGTGGCCACACAAAATATTGACACTTTGGGCCCAATTTGGACATTTTCACTTAGGGGTGTACTCACTTTGGTGCCAGCGGTTTAGACATTATTGGCTGTGTGTTGAGTTATTTTGAGGGGATAGCAAATTTACTGTTATACAAGCTGTACACTCACTACTTTACATTGTAGCTAAGTGTAATTTCTTCAGTGTTGTCACATGAAAAGATATAATAAAATAGTTACAAAAATGTGAGGGGTATACTCACTTTTGTGAGATACTGTGCATACTTATAAACACTGCCATCTACTGGTTAAAGAATATATATATATATATATATATATATATATATATATATATATATATAATACTGATGTACAGTAGCATACCTCTCAACTTCTGAACTTGAGAATGAGAGATATTTCAGTCAGATAATGACCTGCGGTGCACTATGTGTGCTGCAGCAAAAAGTGGGTGTGACCAGACAAGATAGTGGGAGGGGCTTAAGGGCAGTGGTTAAACTAAACCTGGGCTTCCTTATACTTATAAAATATGATTTGATTGCTGTGCCACAAGCTGGAGTCTCCAGTGTGAACCAACCTTTAGGGAGAGAGATTGGAGAGGGGGAAGGATCACTAAGGCCTATGAAAAAAAGGAAGGAGGGATCACTATGGAACATGGAAGGCAGGAAGGAAGGATCACTAACGCATATGAAAGGCAGGAAGGATCACTATGGCACATGGAAGGCAGGAAGGATCACTAAGGCACATGGAAGGCAGGAAGGATCACTAACGCATATGAAAGGCAGGAAGGATCACTATGGTACATAGAAGGCAGGAAGGATCACTATGGCACTTGGAAGACATGAAGGATTTCTATAGCGCATGGAAAGCAGGAAGAATCACTATGGCACATGGAGGGCAGAAAGGGTTATTATGGAACATGGAAGGCAGTAAGGAAGGAAGGAAGGATACCTATGGTACATGGAAGGCAGGAAGGATCACTAAGGCACATGAAAGGCAGGAAAGATCATTAACGCATATGAAAGGCAGGAAGGATCACTATGTTACATGGAAGGCAGGAAGGATCACTATGGCACTTGGAAGACATGAAGGATTTCTATGGCGCATGGAAGGCAGGAAGAATCACTATGGCACATGGAGGGCAGAAAGGGTTATTATGGCACATGGAAGGCAGGAAGGAAGGATCACTAGGGTACATGAAAGACAGGAATGATCACTAAGGCATATGGAAGGCAGGAAGGATCACTATGGTACATGGAAGGTAGGAAGGATCACTAAGGCACATGAAAGGCAGGAAGGATCACTAACGCATATGAAAGGCAGGAAGGATCACTATGGTACATGGAAGGCAGGAAGGATCACTAAGGCACATGGAAGGCAGGAAGGATCACTATGGTACATGGAAGGCAGGAAGGATCACTATGGCACTTGGAAGACATGAAGGATTTCTATGGCGCATGGAAAGCAGGAAGAATCACTATGGCACATGGAGGGCAGAAAGGGTTATTATGGAACATGGAAGGCAGGAAGGAAGGAAGGATCACTATGGTACATGGAAGGCAGGAAGGATCACTAAGGCACATGAAAGGCAGGAAAGATCACTAACGCATATGAAAGGCAGGAAGGATCACTATGTTACATGGAAGGCAGGAAGGATCACTATGGCACTTGGAAGACATGAAGGATTTCTATGGCGCATGGAAGGCAGGAAGAATCACTATGGGACATGGAGGGCAGAAAGGGTTATTATGGCACATGGAAGGCAGGAAGGAAGGATCACTAGGGTACATGAAAGACAGGAATGATCACTAAGGCATATGGAAGGCAGGAAGGATCACTATGGTACATGAAAGGCAGGAAGGATCACTAACGCATATGAAAGGCAGGAAGGATCACTATGGTACATGGAAGGCAGGAAGGATCACTAAGGCACATGGAAGGCAGGAAGGATCACTATGGCACATGGAAAGCAGGAAGGATCACTTAGGCACATGGAAGGCAGGAAGGATCAGTATGGTGCATGAAAAGCAAGAAGGATCACTAAGGCACATGGGAGGCAGGGAGGATGACTATGGTACATGGAAGGAAGGAAGGATCACTAAGGCATATGGAAGGCAGGAAGAATCACTAAGGCATATGGAAGGCAGGAAGGATCACTATGGTACATGGAAGGTAGGAAGGATCACTAAGACACATGAAAGGCAGGAAGGATCACTAACGCATATGAAAGGCAGTAAGGATCACTATGGCACATGGAAGGCAGGAAGGATCACTAAGGCATATGGAAGGCAGGAAGAATCACTAAGGGGTGGGGGGGGGGGGGTTGTTTGGTTTAACTGGACTGCGGTTGCAGACCCACTTTTATTGCTTATTTTGTTCTTATGTTTTTTGTTCATGACAGTACTACATGCAGACTACCTGCACATTATTCCATGCCGCTTAATGTGTTGTTTTGGCCTGCCCGGGCCCAGACCCCCAGACAAGGCGCTGGTACCTCCCATAGATCCTGCTGTAATCTTGGGCTATGCTGATGACCTCCCTTAGGTTGCTCTCCTGGAACACAAGGGGTCTAAATTCTCTGGTGAAGCGCTCGCTGGTCCTTCAGTTTGTTAAAACATACCGGCCCCATTTGTGTGTGTTCCAGGAGACACATTTGGTGGGGAAGAAGACCTTTAGTCTTAAAAAACCGTGGGTGGGGTACCATTATCACGCGACACACTCCACTTTTTCAAGAGGAGTAAGCATACTAATCCTTAAGACACTCCCTTTCAAGCTCCTTGACCTGGCTCTGGATCCGGGCGGTAGGTATGTGGTTTTACATGTCCTGCTTCATAATGTACCATGGGTTATTGTGGGCCTATATCTGCCACCCCCGGCCTCCCTCCAAATATTAAATCAGATAACTGCAAAAAAAGCGGAATTCTCTATTGAAAACGTAGTAATCATGGGAGATTTTAACTTGGTACCGGATGCAGGTCTAGATAGACTGACCCCCACTGGTGCGACCTCGCAAGGGCTCACGGAATGGGCGGCCACTTATGGTATGTTTGATCTGTGGAGATGGAAGCATCCTCGGGAAAGGGCATATACCTACCACTCTGCGTCGCACAGGACCTTCTCGCGAATAGATTTGATTTACGCGGGGGGGTTCTGTCCTGCCTAGAGTTCGTGAAATTACAATTCTCCCCCAAGGAATCTCGGATCACGCCCCACTTCTCCTCGATCTAGATGCCTCGACCGTATCATCAGACAAACTCTGGCGGCTGTCTAGGTATTGGATCTCGGACATGGATGTGGAGTCGAAATATAGAGAGGAGCTGGAAACTTACTGGGTGGAGAATGAAGGGTCTGCTTCGGCGGCCTCTGTCTGGGATGCCTTTAAGGCGTATACCAGGGGACAGTTCCAGACCATTATCTCAGGGGTTCGTAGAGACAGGAGAAAGGAACTTACACGACTTGAGGCTGAGGCGGGGAGGCAGGAGGCTCTTTACGTTAGTTCCCCTGACCCTTAGGTATACGGGAGATTGCAAGCGCTTTTAAGGGAGGCCCTAATGTTAAGAACTTCACTGACCCAAAAGAAACTGTTGCACCAAAAACAGAGAATATTCGAGCAGGGAGAGAGGACGGGTCGCCTGCTGGCGTGGCTCTCTAGGGAACAGTCCGGGGGGGATGTCGATAGGACAAATTCGGGATGCTGGGGGGTCTGTTCTTACCACCCCGGTAGACATTAACAAGGAATTTGCCTCTTATTATCAGAACTTATATCGATCTAGGGTGGATTACGACCCTGCGGAACTAACGTCTTATCTAGACAATATTGATATACCGACCCTTACCCCTACATATGCTAATAAATTAGATGCCCCCATTAGTATTGAAGAAATTCTAAAAGCGTTAAAGATGATGCAGACGGGCAAAACACCAGGCCCAGATGGCATCCCAGTCGAAATTTTATAAAATGTATGCAGAACAGCTGGCCCCCAAAATCCAATCTTTATTGGCGACGTCCATGGCTGAAGGCTCTATTCCTGATTCAATGTATGAGGCGGTGATTGTGGTCATCCCCAAGACAGGAAAGGACCCGACTCTATGCTCGTCCTATCGCCCCATTTCTCTACTCAATGTAGATACTAAGATTCTGTCAAAAATTCTGGCCAATAGAATAAATATGGTGATCACGGCCCTAATACATCCGGATCAGACAGGCTTTATGCCTGGCAGGGGAACAGACATCAACATTCGACGATTACATACGCATATAGCACTGGCCTCGTCAGGGGGCTCGGGGGTGGTAGCCTCACTCGATGCGGAAAAAGCGTTTGATTCGGTCGAGTGGGGCTACCTATGGGCAGTCCTCTCTAGGTTTGGGTTTGGGCCTAGATTTTTGACTTGGCTTAGACTGCTATACGCCAACCCTACAGCTCGTATCCGCACCAATGGCACTCTGTCGGACAGATTTTCCCTGGAGAGGGGCACGAGGCAGGGGTGCCCGCTCTCCCCGACTCTGTTTGCTATGGCACTCGAGCCGCTTGCCATTTTACTTAGAGCAGATGAAGCGGTCAGGGGGATACAGGTGGGCGCGATTACGGAAAAAATTTCTTTATGCGCGGATGACTCGCTCTTGTATCTGGCAGATGCCTCGGACTCCCTACAAGCAGCATTAGCCCTTTTTGATACATTCGGTCATTTTTCGGGTATCTGTATCAATTGGAACAAATCGGTGCTTTTTCCCCTCTGCAGATCTGTACCTCTTACGGACACAGGCGAGTTCATGTACTTGGGAGTCAGGGTAGGGGGTGAGTTAAAGGGGTACCTAGACAGAAATGTTTATCCACTATTGCCTCAACTGCAACAAAAGTGTTCCACCTGGAGGTCCCTCCCCTTGTCCCCGGTAGGTAGGGGGAATTTATTAAAAATGATCTACTTACCAAAATTTTTATATTACTTCAGGCACACTCCAGTTCTGATACCAAAATCCTTTTTTTGTAGGCTGGAGAGCGTGGTGATTTCTTTTATTTGGGCAGGGAAAGCCCCACGAGTAGCTAAAGCCATTTTATACCTTCCATTATCTGGAGGTGGACTAGCCTTGCCGAACTTCTTGATATATTATTGGGCGGCCGTCTTAGTGACGGTGAGGTGGTGGTTTTCGCAGCCTCGCCAAAACCCGGCTGTTACATTGGAGGCGGCAATTATGGGCTCTTATGCAGCGTTGTCCAATCTCCCGTATAGGGGAATAAAGGCTACCCCTGCTGTTACAGACCCCATGAAGACCACAATCCAAGTCTGGAGAGCCTCTAGGGCAGCTTTATTACAACCGTCCACTGTGTCCCCGCACACTCCATTGTGGGCCAATCCTATGCTCCCGCATCTCTTCAGTGTCCCAGACCCGGCGGTGTGGGCTAGACGAGGCATTACCAAATTAAAACAAGTAATGTCAAGGGGAGTAATACAGTCATTCAGAGAGCTGCAACAGGCTCATAACTTACCAAATTCCTTCCTCTTTAGATACTTGCAGCTGCAACATGCCCTCAGGGCCCAGTTTCCCGCTCAGGTGACGCTCAAACCGGATTCAATCGAGCGTCTCTTGATCTCTGGGTTGCTGGAGAAACCCCTTTCTTCTCTGTATTTGTATTTAACAGTTGCCCATGATGTTAAAACTGACAGAACCAGAATCAAATGGCAGACAGATATCCCCTCGCTGGGGGAGGAGGAATGGGAAGATTGCCTGACCACGTTTATCCTGTCCATGATTGCAGCTAAGGATAGATTTATACAACTAAAGTTTATTCACAGAGCTTACTACACGCCCCAACGCCTAGCAAAAATTTACCCTGAAAAGAGCTCCAATTGCACCAGATGCGAATTAGAAGTGGGAACCTTTTTTCATATGGTCTGGTCCTGTCCCAAGCTGCGCCCGTTTTGGAGTGTGGTGGCAGACAAGCTAGGAGTGGTATGCGGGGCTGAGATACCAATGGATCCTTCAATTCTAGTACTCAGTTATTTAGAGGAAATAGAGGGAGACCGATACATTAAACAGTGTTTAACATACTCTTTATTTTATGCAAGGAGAGAAATACTCCTTAATTGGAAGAAAAAAGAGGCGCCCACCAGTGATGCATGGGAAGCGGCGGTAAACAATGCACTGCCGCTATATCGTTTAACATATGAGAGCAGGAACTGTCCTCAAAAATTTGACAAAGTGTGGTCGAGTTGGGTGGACGCATGTGGTTGACCCCTGGCGATGGGGAAGGCCTCAGGTGTTCACACCCCCCCTCCCCTCTTGTCTGGGGGGGTGGTAGGGTAGCTTGAGTAATTACACATAGATGTAATATCTACTATTTCCTTAAAACATCCCATCAACGAACCACTACAGAAAGATGCCATATCTCATGAACTGCATAGGTTTTGCCCCCTATTATAATTTGGAATGGAATAGAATAATTTTTGTACATGTACTGTTGCAAGTTTGTAGTCTGCTGATTGATGTTGGATCCATATATAATGCTGACAATGTTTGTATTGTCTTAAGTGTTTAAATAAAATAAAAATTCACTGTTAAAGAAGATTAGATGAAGCAGCTAAACTGTACGACGCCACGATCATACATTTCTGGTCGAATGCTCCACCCACAAGCTATAGTAGAATTCGAATGTTGTTTGACTAGTAATAATTATAATTAATAATTATTATTACTAGTCAAACAACATTATAATTCTTCTATAGCCTAGGGCGAGGAATATGACCGTACATTTCCATTTGCGGCGATCGTATGTTTTTAGCTTCTTCGTCGAATCTTCATGTCTCTATAATGTCGAATCTTTTGTCTCTATGTCGAATAATTTTGGACTAATAGAGTTAGGTTAGGCACATTCGACCACAGGTTCGATAGACACAGATCGCTATTGTCATCGTTATGTCGAATCTTCTATCTATCTATATCAAAGTGTTGTCGCAACGATAAGCTAATATAATGGATACAAAAATATAATGGATACGAAAATTAAGCTTTTTTATTTTGGATCTTTTGGATTTCGGATTCTGCACGTTTGTTATCGTTTTGTTAAAACAAACACGAAAATCCCCGAATTTTGCACGAAAATGCATTCGGACGATAACGAATGCACATGTCTAGAAAGAACTAAAGATCAGAGTTTATAGAAGAGGCCCACAGAACCTTCAAGATTTGAAGACTGTGTTGAAGAATGGGCCAAAATCACACCTGAGCAATGCATGCAACTAGTTTCTCCATACAGGCATTTTGAAGCTGTCATTACCAACAAAGGATTTTCTACCAATTATTAAATACGTTTCAGCTAGTGTGTTCAATACTTTTATCCTGTGTCATTCCATTTTATTACATATAACTTCATTTCTGAACTTATTTGTTTTGTTGTCTTTGTATGTATGGATTGCATGGGTTGTTACCAACATGTGGTGAAAATTTCATGTCAATAGCAACTAAAAGTGGGTGAGATACAGTATATTAGGCAGCAAGTGAACATGTTGTCCCTGAAGTCGAAGGATGTGAGTGACTTTGACAAGGGCCAAACTGTAATGGCTAGAAGACTGTGTCAGAGCAACTCCAAAACTGCAGCTCTTGTGGGTTGTTTCCTCGGTCTGCAGTGGTCAGGACCTACCAAAATTGGTCCAAGGAAGGAAAACCAGTGAACCAGTGTCAGGGTCATGGGCGGCCAAGGTTCCTGGATGCACATGAGGAGTGAAGACTGGCCTGTGAAACTCAAATTGTTGAAAAATTCATGTTGGTTAAGATAGAAAAGTTTCGGAACACATACAGTAGTGTATCAAAGTTTGTTGTATATGGGGCTATGTAGCTGCAGACAGGTCAGGGTGCCCATATTGACCCGTGTCCACAGCCATATACTCCTAAAATGGCACAGGAGCAACAGAACTGGACCACGGAGCAATGGAAGAAGGTGGCCAGGTCTGAGGAATTCAAGAATAGTTTGAGTAACACAACAGCGAGTTTGAGATGGCCTCCAAACTCTGAAGATCCTTATCCAATTAAACATCTGTGGGATGTCCTGGAATAACAAGTCTGATGCACTAGACCATACTTCACAGCTTACATTACTTAAAGGATCTGCTATTGACAGCTTGGTGCCATTTACCACAACGTACCTTCAGAGGTCTAGTGGAGTCCATGGCTCGATGGGCTTTGGTGGGTGGTCATAATGTTATGGCAGCTGATCGGTGTATTTTTCGAATGCTATTGCTACATGCATAAAGGACTCTGAAGCCAGTACTAGCACTGTATGACTATAGTTAGACCTTTGTCCACTGTAATCATCGCAAGGTTCTTACTTATAAATGGGTATTGCATGTGAATGTACCAGAATACCTGAATGAAACGCAGTTGTGGGAAGACATTTTCCATGCCAAAAACCAAAGCATGCTGTCTGTGTGTCACACTACAGTACCTGATCAATAACCATTGTGAAAGCAATAGAGGTCAAAGGTCAGATAAAGAAATCAAACTGGTGTGGGTGTGTTTAATTACAGCACAACCACCATGCAAAAAAAAAAATATACACTGGTTATTGGCTCTTATAAAAATTGCCATACATGTCAGGAGCAGCTCAAACAACGATGGGGAACCCTAAAGCTGTAGCAGTGAATGTTCTTCAGGAAATAGGTCTCAGTTTGTGATCTGACAATTTACACCGTATTGGAAAGTTTACGTTTACGTTTCTATGTTTGCCCATAGAAATCATTGGCTGTTCACGGTCTGTGTCTGCGGTCGTATGCATGCACAAGTTTACACAAGTACTGGCGTTTACCCATGTACAAGCATTGAATGCTATGGCCGGCTGTACGCAGCATTTAGGAGATACACCCAACTGCTATGCTGTATGGCCCTAGTAATGATATGACCCCGCCCCCCCATCCTAGTAATGACATGACCTCGCCCCCTCCCCCATCCTAGTAATGACATGACCTCGCCCCCTCCCCCCCATCCTAGTAATGACATGACCTCGCCCCCTCCCTCCCATCCTAGTAATGACATGACCTCGCCCCCTCCCACCATCCTAGTAATGACATGACCTCGCCCCCTCCCTCCCATCCTAGTAATGACATGACCTCGCCCCCCCCCCCCATTCTAGTAATGACATGTCCCCAGTCAATGAGAGCAGAGGAAGGGTATGGACTGGGGAGAGGGCAAACAACTGGAAGCTGATTACTGGATTATAGAACTTGGCTGGGATACTGGGGGACAAAAGGTGGATTGGAGCTGGACTCCAACTCTGGTATTTTGTGGAGGAAATCAAATGTAATACGACAGCAGGGAACAGAGCTGTGGGCCCCCTGGAGCTAGGGGTGGGATCACAATTGCAACCCCTAAGACCCCTGATGCTACACCCATGGCCCTAGGTGCCCTTGTGCATGGGCCTTAAAGTGTATCTATGGCCAAAGTTTATTTTTTCGTTTATATTCACTGTAGTTTTTATTTCGTTTTGCATAGTGTGGGGAAAAATTACAGCTCCTGTCAGGTTTTACTGCAGTTATAGGCTATGTTGGCGGTGAGGAGGCGATATGCCAAAAATGCTGCCACACTACTGCAGGGCGGGTATAGCATGGACCCATTCTCTTGATTGGTTTGCATTGGAAGACAATACCACCTGTTGAATGTGACATGCTGTTTCAATTTTGCCTCACCTGCTTTTACCCCCTGACTGCCCATGTGAATAGCCCTAAAGTTGGCCATTTACAGAGTAAATTTCAGCCGCTTCCTGATGAATTAAGAAAACAATAAAGTGTAGTTCTATAACTGTGATAAAAATCTACATGAGGGGTGTAGAATCACAATGGTGAGAGTAATATCTAGAATTCGCAAGTGTGTGGACAACCTCTACATTTTTGTACTAAAAATGGAGAGTGAATGTTTTCAGAAATTCACGGATGGGTGAATGTCTTTAGACAGTGAAAGTGTATCTCATTGGAATAAACATCCAAAAAAGGAGAAAATAAAAATTAAACAATATATAAAAAAGGCTAAACCCAAGTGAATGGAAAGTCTGGGATATTACAACAACATATCCATGCAGACATATGGAGGCAAATCCGCATGTATAGCGTGGCTGTAAAAACAGAAATTATAAACACAGGAATATGATGGAATGGCTGATGGACATATACATAATAAAAAGTCTATATGAATTGACAGTTCTTGGAGGTACAAGATGTTCAAAACTTGTGTGCATGTCTTTCACCGCAAGGTATATGGTATGCCAGCATCCAGCGCCAAATCTTCTTACAAAACACTTCAACTGGGAGAAATGAAATGCCCTTACCAGAGATGTTGGACTCACTGGCCGTTGGCGGTGAGTCATATAGGCTTGTACTGTCTGAGCGGTAGAGTTAAAGTTGGTTCCAATCCCGGAGAGGTGCCGAATAGGCAGGAAGGATCTCACGGCTTTAACGCTCCTAGAAGGGATAAATGAGCCCGATGCTCTTGTTCTAGTTTTTCTTGATCAGGTTTCTTATCCGGATATGGGCTGGGGTCTTCCACCGGGTTCCACTCGCTCAGCGGCAACCCCCCCACATATAATACGGAAGAAACAAAGAAACAAGGGTTCCATATAGTGTAAATCCGGTAGTATAAGGAAAAATTTATTGATAAAAAATATTTCCAATAGGTAGTAAAACGGGTGGTAAAAATTTGGTTCAATTGAACAGAATTAGCGCAGTAAAAAGGTAGCTGGGGTAGCGTAAAGAACCCTTTCCTGATGAATTGACCAAAACTCCAGCTGTGGCTGGCCCTGAAGGAGCCCCGGGGAAAATTGGTGACTAGACAGGGGCTGCATCCATTTAGATGCATCTGCTTTTCAGGTATTCTGACAGCTGTGGGTGCCGACAGTCAGAATACAATAAGGAGAGATTCCACCACACATGTTGTTAAGCATAGATGGGGGAATTGATAGAATTCTTGGACTGGCCACACCTGGTTCGAATCTCAGCTGGTTCAGCAGGAGTTGGCCTAGATTCAAACCATTAATGGGCAGGCTGAATGTACCAAGTTGATTGATTGATCAACTTGGGTGTTACCAGCCTGCCGGATTCCCTTGCAATTATCGCTAGTTGCTGTTATAGCCGCTAGCAAAATTCACTGTCTTCTCCGGGCGGGGACGGCTTCCCCCGCCCACCCCCGCTGCCCTGTCGGGAGAAGACAGTTGCTGTCAGGAAGGTGCTGGCCAGGAAGCTCTGAGGCAAAGGCCCGTCTTGCCGGGAACAGGCGCATGAATATGCACACAAGTATTCGCACGCAGATGCGAACGCCTATGAGCATGTGTGAACTAGCACATTATGTGAAACTTACCTCAAAACAAAGCCTTCCAGTGATGCGATGTCATCGCTGGAGACAGCTTCCATCTTCACCCGTCTTGCTTCGGGGTCGCGGACTCCGGCTCTGTGATTGGCCGGAGCCGCGATGACGTTATGGCACAGGGTTTTGAAGAAACGTCACGGGCGGCCGTTCCTTTCGAGCGCATGCGCCAGTGATTTTACTGGCTGCATTTACAGTAAATATCTCCTAAAAGGTGCATGTTTAGGAGATATTTACACTACCTATGGGTAAGCCTTATAGGTAAAAGTTTAATTTCTCTTGAAGGCCCCTTTCACACTGGGGCAGTGCGGGCGCTGGCGGTAAAACAGGGCTATTTTTAGCGCCACTTTACCGCTGTTTTAGCGGCGCTATTCGGCCGCTAGCGGGGCGGTTTTAAAAAAGGGTTAAAACCCAAAGCGGCGCTTTGCCGGCGGTATAGCCGCGCTGCCCCACTGATTTCAATGGGCAGGAGCAGTTTAGGAACGGTGTATACACCGCTCCTTCACCACGCCAAAGATGCTGCTTGCAGGAGTTTTTTTAACGTCCTGCAAGCACACCGTTCCAGTGTGAAAGCCGAGACACATGAGAGGCGCTTTACAGGCGCTATGCAGGTGCTATTTTTAGCGCTGTATCGCCTGCAAAGCTCCCCAGTGTGAAAGGGGTCTAAGACATCTTTTATCTCTACATATCTGCCTGCTATCCTGTTGCCAATCTCTGCCTGCATCTTGACCTTGCCTGCTGTTTATGCTTCTACCTGATCGTCCGTTGCTGACTTGGCTTGTCTGACCCTGCATCCAGTTATCCATCTGTCCTGCTCTGCACTGTGCCTGGTGACACTGGTGCTCCATCTGCTGTGTGCTGTCAGTCTTACTGCATCTGCTACCAGCTGCTGCCTATCCAGCCTGGGGTCTGCTGTTCCTGCTGCCATCCGCTGCTTCAGCTATCCAGCCCAGCTCTGGTGACACACCTGCCATGCACCTCTACGACCAACAGAAGATCTTACAGGCACTTTTACCTCACCGCACACATGCGGCCACTGTCACAACATCAGTGGTCTTTCAGCCGGGACTTTACAAGAGGTTTCCCTCTACACGTCAGGCTCTGCCACGAGCTATGTGACAGTTGCTCAGCAGGAAGAATTCCCCAAGCAACACTGTCTGTATTGATGGGAGAATCGTGCAAATTTCTTTCCTGCAACCCGTGGTTGCAGGAAAGACATTTGCACTGTGTATGGCCAGCTTTACAGTATATTGCCAGCTTTATTTAAGTCAGGGTCAGACAAAATAAAAAAAAGAGTAGGAATATATACCTTTAACAAGCTTGCAAAGTCATAAAAAGGGCTGAATTTCCAAATGTTTTTATTTGTGACTGTTCCTCTTCAAACAGCATTGAGGATTTTTCCAGTGAAATTGCTATATAGAGTCTATCCTTTCACTCTGACTCAGCCAGTGTCTGCATTTCAAGAAGAGAGAAAGCAACAGTTTTTTTTTTTGCTGTGTGAAAAAAAAAGAACAATACATTTCTGAGTGTGAAAATTAAAGGGCAGTTTTACCATCCAGAGACAGAGAGGATCTGGAGCTGCAGTCAATTGCAATCTCCCTGCATAGATCGATACATGAACTGCTTCTCTAGCTGCTGAAATTACTTAGCGGGTTTCTCGGGGTACAAAGAAGAAAGGGAGGGGGAGCTACAAGGAAAAGATCAGAGATGACTTTTTCTAAGGACATGCTGCTCCGTCTACATTAAAACTATTTTACCTGTCTGGCTCTTACTGTGCAGTGTTAAATAATTTGTTGGAATGTACTGTACGTGTCTAGTATTTACTGAGCATTTCTGTTATATGCTATACAATACACAATAATACCTTATAGTTCAGATTGATTTGACATTGTAATAGATAACTTTGAGCACAGTGATGAGTGATTTACCATATTTACAGTCTGGTTCGGGATGAGATTTGAGTTCTTCGCCACAGTGCTTTTGAGGCAAACCCTGCCTGTTCGAGGTTCATGGCCTCAGTGAATTGTTGCAATAATTCTATAAAGGCCAAATTCTTTGTAACACTGCCTACCCTTTAAAATTTGGTAAGCTGGCTAAGAAAGGCCAGTAAGTGCCGGTTCACACTGATGCGAGTTCATAACGAATGTGATGCGTCAAAAACATTCTAAATTCGCATGTCATCCATAAAGTCATTGTTTTCAATGACGATCGTTCACATACATGCGTTGCAATTCCTCCATGAATGCGATGCGATAAAAAAAAGGGTCTTGTGCGAGTTTACAGAGCTGCGTTGCGAATTTAGTCTCCATAGACATCAATGTAAATCGTTCTGGAATCTCATTGTTGGTTCAGATATGTGCGAATTCCACCACACTACTCTCCACAAAAACCAGGAAGTACACAGGAAGTTAACACCTTTTTTTTTGTACATTATGATTCCATTGGCTAGAACATCAATTGCAGCTATGTCCAACTCCTGAAATTCGTGTTAAATCATGCCAAAATCGCGGTAAATTCACACCTCACACAGGACAAAAAAACGGAACAAATACACCGGCACTAAGGGGGCTTTTGGATAAGCCAGCTCCCTCATTATAAAAGGGTGAGGTCAGAGCAGCCATATTAAAGATGTGATTTAAGTTTAATAAGCAAAGCAAATGGAATGAGGCTGACAAACTGCATAGGGAGAAATTAGTGTAGCACCCTCTACATAAGTAGGTGCTAGAGGTGAGATTTTTTGTGAGAGAGCAGGTAAATTTAGGCTAGGACTGCTTGTTTTGGTCTGTGTGGGCTGGGAGTGGCTCAGAGTATGCTGGTGACTCACAGACAACATCACTCCACTCTCCCATTTCCATCTAGAGGATTCTAGAAGAAAGGCGGGGAAGAGAGATGGAGCTGTCTTGGGTGTCTCAGAGAGCCCTGACCAATCCCCAACTAGGATTGATAAGGTCAAAGAAGGGGAATATAGGGATTATGACGGTGCCAGGAAAACACGGTACATACCAAGATTTTTTTTTTTAAAATGAGTAATTTTTATTAGAACATATCATATATAAAAAATAAACACAAAAATTACAGAGTCAAGGTGTGCATAAATACTAAAAGCATATCTGTAGTGAATTTCACCGAGCTAGGCCTCATAGATGTTGCGGCCAATGCAAAGGATAGGTATTTTAGGTATCCGACATGTTTCGCCAGTATTGGCTTCTTCAGGGATAAGTTGTTAATACCTGAAACGCTACAGTAATTCTGTGAAAATGACATAACAATCAATGAGTATATCGAATAGGTGATACATTAAAGAAGATGTCATTTAATTATGTATATATATATATATATATATATGTTTGCGAGCTGACAGTATAGACTGACCTCCACCACCACCCAAAAGGCACCAAGAAAAGTTCCCCACACACCATCGGGCAGGCTAAAAGTCCTCATCCCAAAACAATCACCCCACCAGACATTCTATGGATGGAAATGAGATACCTGCAAGTCACCAGAGGGGGCCTCACACAACTCCAGCACTAAACCTCCAGCCAGGAGCACAATAGGTAGCTGTAGAGGGCAGTAAAAAGGACCTGGCCAATTATGTATCTAGAGAGGTATAAATTATTTACAGTAAGTTCATCTATCATAATATCGCCTTTTTCTAGAAAGGTCATACAAGTTTCAATAGTAGATAGAAAAAATTCGTTTATGTGGGACTAAAAAGTCTCCAATTAGTGTACTTACAGAATAGTGCTTTTTAAAATGAATGACAGGACACCGATAAATCCTTACGCTTAGAGAGAAACTCTAAACATCAACAGGAGCAAGATTTGCATGAACAGAAGAAGAGTTTATGTGCCACTTGTAAGACTGTCAGGGGGGAAAAAAGACATAATCATAGAAGGCACTTTGGTTGATCCATAAGTGAACTGCACCAGCACAAAACAAGGTAAGTACAGACTTACCATTGGATAGATATATAGCGAGATGCTGGACTAGGTAGAGCCAGCAGCCAGCGACAACACTAGATAAGAAAAAACCAGAAAGCAAAAGGTAGTGTAAACATGAAGTAAGTCTATTAAAGCCCCAAGCAACTGAGGGTGCATACTGGTACCTACCCAGTCAAGTGGTGGTTGATGCGTCGGTGTCCTGTAACATCCCTGGCGAGTGTGTTTGCCTGGGATGCCGGCGTTTTAATGCCCTCCACACACGTGCGGCGTCTGACGTCACCGCACGTGTGAGCGGACGAAAAAAGCCACGGCGCATGCGCCCACCGCAAAACCGTCCCGGCCTACAAGATCCAGAGGGCATTGCGGTGGTGTCCAAGGTGATGTGATTAGCATCACAGGCAGGACGCGATGTCAGCCGCCGCATAGGGCGGAATGATACCTGGAAATGAGTGGAAATTTCCAATGCGTCGTGACTGAGGCGGTCAGAGGGGATTCCCTAAGCCCTTGGGTGTCCATACAGCTAAATGTGCACCTAGTAGGAGGCTGGAAAGTATCGGATGAAGTGCACATACCCCACATCGGGAAGCAGGGACTCAGGGATAGAGGAACCAGAAGGGAGATTGAAAGGGAATAAGGGAAGAGAAAGAGAAAAGAAAGGAGAAAGTGGAGAAACAAAAAAAGAACGAAACAAGGGGAGGGAGGAAAGGGGAAGGAGGGAAAGGGAGAATAAAGAAGGGAAAAAGGAAACCCGAACATCCGAGGGAACGGGGACGTCCTCGAGGCACACAGAGGGAGGAGGTGAAAGTGGGCGAGGACAGTCCAGGGATATTTTTAAACCCCAAAGAAGTGCCTGCACACAAGGCAAGAAATTGGGACAGATAACAGGAGGAAAGTAGGAAGGGGTTAAATCCCTGGAGTGTGCTCACACAAGTCACCCTGACAGCTCGCAAAAAGCCGTACTCGAATGCTAATAATGAAAATTCATAAACTATAAATCAAACAATAAAGTCAAAATATAGTTTACAACAGTGTACAAGGGGTATCTTAACCTAAACATAAGTAAACCATGGTGTATCCCTAGATAAAAATTAGTATATTTTTTCAAAGAAGCGAAGGAGGGGAAGAAGGGGGGAGCTGTATCCCAATTCAACATAGCCGACTTATGCATAGGGAGGGCTATAGGGAGGAATATGAAAGAGACACACAAGCAAAATGAAATAATGCAATAAAACCTGAAATAGTTCATATCAAGAAGGATGTTTTTTATAAAAAGGGTTTGAAACTAATGTTTTCATTGAGCCCAGGATATCTGGTAGCGTCCAGAATATGTATCCACTTAGTTTCTAGTTGTAAAAGTTTCTGGTCAATATCTCCACCCCTTATATGTACAGGGATGTGTTCTAATGCTGTAAATCCTATAACATGGGGATTGGACTCATGGTACTGTGCTATATGTCGATTGATAGAGGTAGAAGTCTTCCCTTTTAATAAGGGCTTAATGTGGTCTCGAATCCTCACACAAAATTGGCGTTTGGTTTTACCTACATAAAAACTGCCACAAAAGCATGTGGCAAGATATACTACACCAATAGTTTGGCATGTAATTTTATGTTTAATTTTGTATGTTTGACCATTGGGAAGCGGTTTCTCGCATGTATCGTAAATGAACTCACATGTGTCGCAGTGGCCACACGGAAATGTGCCATATCCAGTTGAAAGACACTCAAGTTTGGATGTATGATGACTCGCCGTGACTTTATCCCTTAGGGATGGGGAGCAACGGTAAGTAATTTGAGGCTGAGACTGGATGTATTTTTTGATGGTATTGTCTGCTGTCAAGAGAGGCCAAAATTTACATAAGATATCTCTTATTTCCTTATGATGTTGAGAATATTGGGTTATGACCCGAACAGGCTGGGCGTCATCCCTATTTTTGGTGGAAAATATCAGTTTTTTACGATCCAATTTTTTAACTTTATTAAAGGCCTGCTTTAGCAGGTTATGGCTGTAACCTCTTCTTTTTAATCTTTCATAAAGCTCATGTGAGGCTTTAAAGAAGTCTCCTTCGTCCGTACAGTTTCGTCTAATACGCAAGTATTGACTGTAAGGAATGCTGTTAAGCAATGGTTTGGGATGGGCACTGTCAGCATGTAAAATGGTGTTCCCTGATGTTTCTTTACGAAACAGAGACGAAGAAAGGTTTCCTTCAGAGTCCAAACGTATTTCCAGATCAAGGAAAGTAATCCTTGTCTGGCTACACTCCATTGTGAACTTAAGATTATACGAGTTAACCGCCAAAGTGTCTATAAATCTTGAGAGATGTTCTCGAGTACCTGTCCAAAAGAAAATGATATCGTCTATATACCTGTGCCACGAAATAACGTGGCACAGGAAATCGACCAAACCAGGATTGGCAGGGGGCAGGCCTCCTTGTTATACCCAGGGTCAGCCCAGCTGGGAAGGAGTTGTCGGGTGGAAGAACTGAGGATGGAGTGCTAGGCTGTCGGGGCCTTTGAGGGCTCGCCCCATTCTGGGGAGGGGGGGTGACCTTGGGCCTGGGACTTGGGTGCTGGATGGATCCCTTCAAGAACGCATGAAGGATCTGAACAGGAGGCACAGAGAGTAGTCAGAGAGGACAGCAGGAGCTAGTACTGCCGGGCAAGTCTTCAGGAGGGAACCACCGGTTTGCAGCCAGGAGGGCTGGTGAGCGACATGTGCTATCAGGAGGACTGGAGAGGCATGCCAGAGAGGACTAGGAGGAAACAGTCAAAGCTGGGTGCGGAGCCAGTAATGATTGCAATGTCACAGGCAGTGGAGTCGGGCAGCTGCAGCCAGGAGGGCTGGCAGGGCCTGAAGAGGGCTGACTGGGAGCAGTAGTCCACCATAGGTCAGCTAGCCCACAAATACTTCATATTCTTTTTGCTACATTAAAGGGGCCCGCAATCCCTGCCTGCAAATGGCAATTTCTAGGGCCTGGAGGAGTCAGTGTTAGGCCTAAATATGTGCTAACTGTTCCTGGAAGTGAAGAGTTGTACAGAAGAGAGAGAGGGACAAACAGTCTGCAAACAAGTGTTGTGCTAGAGGAGACTGGAGCTGTAAAGTGTATATAGTTGTCCCGACTGATATAGTTGTCCCGACTGAATCAACCAAGTGCTCGTTCTACTGGGCATCCCATATATTCCCTTCCCTATCCATGTTCAAATCCCTTAATAAAAATACAAAAACAAGCATATGGACTGTTCATTGTCTCCAAGGTGATTGGGAAGTGAATGCTGGACTGGTCAGGGTGACAGATGGGCCACAACTTTTCACACAGCCCCTATGGAGGTACTGCTACATTAGTGTAAGGCTCGTCGGCCATCATAAGTCTGTTAAAGTAGATGTTAATCCTTACTGAATATCATGCGGTAGTAAAATGCTGTGTATCTTGGGAAATTGGAGGGTGAGGGGAGGGAAGGGTTTTTACCTTTTTTCATCCTTTGCTACATCTTTATGCTGCTAATATCATGCAGCTTCTTTTCAGCCTATTCCTGTCCACATGCACTACAGTGATAACAGGCTGCATGTGTTTTTCACAGGGCATATTTCCTGATTGTTGCTGGCAAAAATAGTTTTTTTTCACAGGTCTATTTTTTTAAATGCGTTGGGGGAGAAAGAGGTGGAGGGGGAAACGGGGGAGGAGGAGGAAGAGGCCAGTGAGGAGGATGGGTACAGGTGTCTGAGCTGTCACCATCAGATAAGACACATAACACCACCACCAACTCCAGTGGTGTGTCCCATCCTGCATCCTTGCCAGATGCCAGAAGATTGACATAGACACATTACATTCCACATGCATGTGGAGGTCAGGAATGGCCCTTTGGGTAAAAAAATGGCTGCTGGATACCTGCAACTCAGATGTAGCAAAAGCCATAAGCTGGAATCTGAGCGTCTGTAAAGTCAGCAGTTTTGCTAAGATGGGATTAAGATCTGTGGTGCAGTCATGTTTGTCCCCATTCATGTGGCTCCAAAATGACTGATATTTTACTAAGGCTAATATACTGCAGGCAAAGGCTGTGGACCACAGCCTTTGTCTGCAGATACATGAAAAAGGCTCACACTGCATCAGATACATTAACCACTTGCTGACTGCCCTATAGCAGTTTTACAGCTATGGGATGGCAACTTGGCAACATGTATAACATATATACTATACACATAATCCCTCACGTCTTCCTGCAGGGGGCGCATGCGTGTCATGGGCGTGCCTCTTCTGCTGTGATTTTTCACAGCAAAAGCCGATCTGTGGGTGCCAGGCACTCAATATCTGCCTACACCCACAGATTGCCGGGCAGATACTCAGAACAGAGCTCTGTCTATGTAAACAAGGCAGAGTTCCATCCTGACAGGGGAGAAGGTATGGATTCTGTTTTTCTGCAAAGCAGGGACTCAAATCAATCTCTCTCCCTAGTAAAAAGCAGCACACATAGTAATCACAAACACTGGCTAGGCACACAGTTAACTCCTTGATCACCCTAGATGTTTAATCCCTTCCCAGCCAGTGTCACTAGTACAGTGACCGTGCATATTTTTAGCACTGTATCACTGTCACCTGCAAAGTGTAAAAAGTGTCAGTGTCCGATTGGCCGCCGCAATATTGCAGTCCTATAAGTCACTGATCGCCGCCATTAATAGTATAAAAAAAATTAAAAATAAAAATTCCGGTATATATCCCAGAGCTTGTAGATGCTATAACGTTCGCGTAAACCAATAGCACTTATTGGAATTTTTTTTACCAAAAACATGTAGTAGAATACATATTGGTCTAAATATATGAATAAATTAGATTTTTTTTCTATTTTTTTATTGGATATGTTTTATAGCAGAAAGTAAAAAAAAATAGATTTTATTTTTCAAAATTATCGGTCTTTTTTGTTTATAGCGCAAAAAAATAAAAACCGCAGTGGTAATCAAATACAGCTAAAAGAAAGCTCTATTTGTGGGAAAAAAAATAAATTTTACTTGGGAACAGCGTTGCATGACCACGCAATTGTCAGTTAAAGTATCGCAAAAAGTGGCCTGGTCATGCTAGAGGGTAAAAATCTTCTGGAGGTCTAGTGATTAAAAAGGCGGCAGGTACATTAAAAAAGGCCCATATTGCAGAAATCTGTGGACCATCCCTAGGGATAGTAGTGGCCTGTAAGTGTGGGGCAGTACCAACGAATGGATTAGGATTGCTACTCCCTCCATTGCTCTGTAACCTACCCCTGCCCTTAAACAAGATCTTCCCTTGCTGCTGTTCCGCCTTTCCTTTGGAACTTTTCTCCCCTCCAATAGGTGACACCCAGCAATGGGAGAGAAGTCAACACCCCCTCTATAATAAGAAATGGGTGGTGAATTATGCACCTAATAGGTACAATACAGTACAGTACCATGAGGCATTTGACCTTGGCAAAAGCCTGGTTACAGCGTTAGTAAAGTCTCTTTTACAATATAAAATAATGTGCCCCCTGCAGGTTTAAGCCCTTATGACAGACTTACCTACAAACGGAGCCCCCCAGCAATGCGCTGTTGGGCTCTCCCCGGTCCCCGGTACTTCCATCTAGAGCTGCACGATTCCGGCTAAAATGAGAATCACGATTTTTTTGCTTAGAAGATAGATCACAATTCTCTCACGATTCTCGCGGCGTAACATCATCTTTCACATTAAAAAAAAAAAAAAAATTAGCTAACTTTTACGGTTTCGTTTTTTTTTTTTTCATTCATTCATTCATTGAAGTGTATTTTTTCCCCCAAAAATTGCATTTGAAAGACCGCTGGGCAAATACAGTGTGACATAAAATATTGCAGCAATTGGCATTTTATTCCCTAGGGTCTCTCCTAAAATATATATAATGTTTGGGGGTTCCAAGTAATTTTCTAGTAAAAAATATTATTTTTAACTTTAAGAAAGAAGTGTCAGTAAAAGATTTAGACTTTAAGTGGTTAAACTTCCTGCATTTACATGTTGTTGAAAACTTGGCAGACTGCCTGGATTATTTATTTACACAGAAGTTTTCTCCCTTTGATCTAAGAAGGAAGCTTAGTTAAAATGTATCAAGTTAAAGACTTGGCAGAAGGCCTGGATGCTTTCTTTTCACAGCTGAGTGAGCACACTCTCCACTTGTTTATATGAAAGAATCGTCAAACTTTGCAGGAGAGATCGTCAGAGGGGGGTGAATCGAGATCACGATTTTTTAACGATTAATTGTGCAGCTCTACTTCCATCCTCACCCGGCCTTCGTTCCGGGTTTTGCATCTCTGGCCGTCAATTGTCCAGGCCAATGTGACATCACTCCCACATGTGCATACAGGAGTAACATCGCTGCGACATGCAGAGTGGTCCCTAAATGTGGTCTGAGCTGCGCATGTGCAGCTCAGATCACATTACCCACTGACAGGAAGGGGGGTATAGTGGTGCTTGGAGAGAGACAATTGGTGGGGGATAAGGCTATAAGTGGAAGTAGTCCTAATAATATAGTCCAATGGCTGAGGGTGACTTATGCCGCGTACACACGAGCGGACTTTTCAGCATCAAAGGTCCGACGGTCTTTCCGACGGACTTTGGACGGAGTTACGACGGACTTTCGAATGACCGGACTTGCCCACACACGAACAGACTAAAGTTGTTCGAAAGTCCATTGGTTTGAACGTGATGATGTGCAAAGGGACTAGAATAAGGAAGTTCAATAGCCAGTAGCCAATGGCTGCCCTTGCATCCTTTTTTGTCCGTCGGACTAGCATAAAGACGAACTGATTTTTCGACCGGACTCGAGCCCGTCGGAAAGACTTGAAACACGTTCCAAATCTAAAGCCCGTCTGATTTTCGACAGAAAAAGTCCGCTGAAGGTCCGATGAAGCCCACACACGGTCGGATTGTCCGACGGATTCGTTCCGTCGGACCAGTCTGGTCCAAAAGTCCGGTTGTGTGTAAACGGCATTAGAGTTGAGTTCAAGCATAAAGGGTTAAGAACAAGTTCAAATGGGTTAAAAAAATTACAGATGAATAAAGTGCTCTAGAAGTGCAGCCAGCTGTGGGAGAGGAAGCAGCTCTGTAGGTATTGAATAGGAAAACACAGCGGCGCTCATCTGAGTGCAGTATTTTAGAACAGCTACATAATTTATTTATGTTAAAATAGCAACTCGCAGAGTTATGCCCCGTACACACGGTAGGATTTTCCGATGGAAAATGTCCGATCGGATCGTGTTGTCGGACATTCCGACCGTGTGTGGGCTCCATCAGACATTTTCCATCGGATTTTCCAACACACAAAGCTTGAGAGCAGGCTATAAAATTTTCCGACAACAAAATCCGATCGTGTCAATTCCAACCGTGTGTGGCCTGTTCCGACGCACAAAGTGCCACATATGCTCAGAAGAAATTCCGAGACGGAACAGCTCGGTCAGGTAAAATTAGCGTTCGCAATGGATACAGCACTTTCATCACGGTGCAATGTAAAAAATGGTTTAATACAGCGCACTCTCTTCTTCTTTATAATGTGAGAAGAATGAAGGAGTTTTGCTGCTCATATTCACACAGACTTCTCACAAACTTATTTCTTTATTATTTATTGTGATTCCCTCAATATATTTTGATTTGTCACATCTGACCAATTTTTTTTTTGGTTTGTTTTTAATTGTAAAAAATTTGTTTTCAAGGCTGTTTTTTGTTAAAAAATTTTTATGCTTTTTAATAAAAAAATTTTTGGTGTGTGTTTTGTGTGTCAAGTTACCACAACACCATTGATATCTTATATTATTGAATCTCAATGAGATTGTTTGGTGTTGGTGTCTCTTGTTAATTTCACGTTGTATATTTGAAATGTACCTGAATCCTCACCAACAAACTGTTTTTTTGGAAGGAAAACACACATAGGCGAGTATAATTGAACCAAAAATGCCTTTATTAAGGGCTCACAACCAAAAAAAGAGGGAGGAAACACTGGAGAAACAGCAGAAATTGGTGAAGCCTTTGACCCCCAGGGCACACATCAATTATTTTACTGCAAAATTGGTGGCCTGAGGAGTCCATATGTAAGGTAGTGCAGTCTGGTCCAGAAGTCCCAGAGATCATGAAAGCAGCAGATGACATCTGTGTCCCCAGGCTGTGGTCATACAAGAGACTGCATCTTTTGCCAGACCAGACTGAACCCAGGGCCATCACTCTCTGGTCTTCTTTCCACGCTTCCTTCCACGCTGTGGCTCAGGTGGTGGAGTTGTGGCAGGAGGAGGAGGAGGATGGTCCAACTCAATCACGTCGGTATTGGGTGTGATGTCGCCACTCACCCCCTTAGTTAGGACTTTATAAAGAAGTTTCTCACACATGAGGCGTTGACCCTCCTGCATGCACTTCAGTTTGGTGGCAGCCATGCAGGCAAAGGCCTCTTCAGGAGTGGGTAAGGCTCTGAGGGACGCAGAAGCCTCCTGAATGAGCCTGAGTGCTGAATCCTGCATGTGAGTCGCCTTCCTCGCTCTTTTGTATGGAAGGCGGAGGGGAGGAACCTGCGATTCGGTCAGGCTGCGACTGGTCCCAGGCTTCTCCTGCCTGACACTTAGCCCCGTCTCCTCCTGGATGCCACTAACCCCTGCCTCCTCCTGGCTGCAACTTAGCCCCGCCTCCTCCTGGCTGCCACATTCCACAGCCTCCTCCTGGCTGAGGTCTTCCTGTGTATGAAAAAGGCACATAGTTTAATTTTTTATTCATCAATCACAAAATTTTTATCTCATGACTGTTGCAAATTGAATGTTAACAAATATAACAGACTATCCTTCTGAGCCCAGCATTTTTCATTCTTGTCCCAATTATTTTTGGCCACTACTGTCTATTGATATGTAAAACACTTTATTAAATCAGCAATTAGTGATCAATAATGACATCTAGTAAAGATCATTTATTTATTGACCAGAAATCTGTAGAACAATGCGCATGCGTGTAACTACGCCCACTGCTGACGTTCTTTCTAGTCTATTCCCCGCCCCTTTTCGCTCGGCGCAGTGGGGGAAGAGCACATGGCGGAGACACAGCAGGTGCGTGCTAATTACAGCAACGAGGAGGAGGAGGAGACAAGCCCGGAGCCTGAAACGTCTGGATCCAGAAGGAGAAGATTTAAGGCATCAAATATGTCCTTTGGGGAGATGTTGGAGATGGTCAACATCCTGAAGAGGGCCGACTATGATGGAAAGTGTGGACCTTACCCCAACCCCAATGTCCGAAAGGCCAAGATCATGGCGAAAGTGGTCAAGAGCCTGCACCGAAATTTCGGGGTACGTAGATCGAAAGATCAGCTCAGGAAGAGGTGGTCGGACCTAAAATTAAGAGAACATCAGCAGTACAGAAAGATCCGGAGAGTGCTGCAAAAAAGTAAGTAGTTGTGCTGTGTTCCGATTCTTTTTGTGTTTATTACGTTCGTGCTGCTCAATGTGCTTTTCTTAACTGTTGTACAGTTTAAAATGGCAACTTTCATGTTCATTGGCACATTATTTGTTCGTATAAAACATTTTTCTTTCGGCCTATAAAACACCATTGTTTTGGCCATATGCATTTGACCACATTTTTTAGGGCCTACTTGTCTGAAAATAATTTGGTTGTGTAGATGGGTTTGTTACTAGAATGAAATGCAAACTAGATTCTGTGTAAGGAGAGGACACTCAGCAGATTTTTACACATCTGGACGCTGGAGCACTAGTGTGGGACACAAGAACACCCTTTTTATTAGGGGGTCCCACACAGGTGCTCCAGTGTATACTATAGGGGTGTCTCCATCTTTGAAGCTTGTACAAGACAGGTAAAGTATTGAAGCTTGACAAAGGACACTGAAAATTCTACATCTTGGAACTCTGCCAAAATAGACAGTTGTACCCCACTTCCAAGCAATGTTTCATATTTATAGTTCTTCCCTCAAATATCTGTGTGCTAAGTATACCATTTTTTGTTTTACATAGGGGAGAAAAGACTCGGTGGACACCCCTCATCCGAGGAGACCAGAGACCCCCCACCTCTGGAAGAAGGGGAAATCACACAAAGACAAGAAGAGGATGAGAAGACGTGGTGGAAATTGGCCCCACAACAGGTGAGTGTCTGCGACCACAGGATTAGGTAAGAGATGGATGCCGCCATATTTATAATACATGTTTTTTTTTGGTTTCTCTCTTTTTAGGTGATCGTGATGTTGTGGATCCAGGGCATTTCACCTCGGAAAGTGCACAGATCCTGATTGGGGAGATCATGGGGTGTAATGTTGCATTGGAAAACATCAAGAAAAACATCAATGATGTTATTCAAAAAAATAAGAACATCATTGATGTTTTGGGGAGAGTTTAAAACCCCTCCAAAGCCCTTTCTTTTATGGTGTGCTACAATTTTTAACTTTTTTGAAGAATTGTAGAAAAGCCAAATTTTGAAGATGCACACAGTGTGTCAACATGTGCTATCTGCCATCACGGGAGATCAATGGATGTGTTTTGGAAATGCAACCCCTTCCTCAATAATAAAGTAGCTGAGAGGAAGGGGTTGCTCCCCCAAAACACGTCCTTTGATCCCCCGTGATGGCAGCTAGCACATGCTGACATTTGTACATTTGTGTGCATCTTCAATATTTGGCTTTTCATGGGGTGACTTCACCCCATCTGAACGCAATATCAAACTCAGTTCCTAAATACTCATGTCTGATATTGCCTTCAAGTTCTACCTAATGTGAACTTTGTAAGTTTAAGATTTGTGTCTTTCTTGTTGGTTTGAAACATGCCTGTTTTATCTTAAATGGACATTTCTACTTTTTCTAATGCCACCCCAAAAATTGTTATACAACAAACATGTTGGTTTGTTTTAAAAACCTTTTCTAAATGCACATGTGATTGTGCTGGTATTAAAAAGATTGTTAATCAAGAATGTGTGGATTATTGTCTCAACGCTACAACACTTTTGTGGTGCTCCAATTGCTGCTTTCTGTGACAATGGGGGTTATTTCATAAGGGCAAATCCACTTTGCACTACAAGTGCAGTTTCAGTGCAGTTTCAAGTGCACTTGTAGTGCAAAGTGTCTTTGCCTTTAGTAAATAACACCCAACAGTGCTTTGTATAAGGTTACACAATCACGCCATTTTCAGGACTCACCACATGGCATATTGATAGCCCCCCTACCCGCAAAGAACTCAAGGTATCTTAGCCGGACATCACGGGCACTCAGGGAGGGAAAGCCAGGATGGCCACTTTCAAGCGCCATCAGGGTTGTTTCATTTATAATTCCGGCCTCAGGCCCAACTGAGCCAGCATAGTTGGCAGAATGTTGCCGTAAAAAGTTATGTAGAACACAGCACGCCAGGATAATGTGATTCAGTTTGTACTCCGCCATATGTATGGGTGTAAGAAATAGGCGGAACCGGCTGGCCATGATTCCAAATGTGTTCTCCACCACTCTTCTGGCTCTGGCCAGCCGGTAATTAAAAACCCTCTGGTCCGGGGTGAGGGTCCTCATCAGGAATGGCCGCATAAGATGGTCCCCCAGCGCAAAAGCTTCATCCACAATGAAGACGAATGGGAGTCCTTCCACACTGTCTTCTGGAGGTGGCAAGTCCAAGCTGCCATTCTGGAGACGCCTGTAAAACTCCGTCTGGGCGATGACTCCACCATCGGACATCCAGCCATTCTTTCCCACGTCCACATACAGGAACTCGTAATTAGCTGACACCACCGCCAACATCACAATACTATTGAACCCCTTATAATTATAATAGTACGACCCCGAGTTGGGTGGTGGGACGATGTGGACGTGCTTCCCATCAATTGCCCCTCCGCAGTTAGGAAAGTCCCACCACTGGGCAAAGTGGGAGGCCACAGTCTGCCATTCCTGTGGCGTGGAAGGATACTGTTGAGGAAAACAAAAAAAAATTAGTCTTTTTGCACATTAAAACATGGAAAGCAGATTAGACACAAACCTTCTTGGCCAACATCAAGATAACATTTATTAATGGGAATTTTTTAAGACCAAAGTATAAGGTACACCTATCATATCCCCCCCCCCTCTCCTGGGCCCTTTCTAACATTATGGGGGGGGGGTCTTGGACAGGTAACCCTTTCCACTTCATTGAGAGATGAATGCCTAAATAATGGGTGTTACTTTGGGCAGCCCCTCCTTAGTTACACTATTGGCAGCCCACTGGACAGGTAAGAAGTGTCATAATACAAAGATATAAATACACATTGTACACATTTGAGCACAATTGGAAATTCTGCTATTACCTATCAAGATAATAATAGTATACAAAAACTTTAAACAGTACCATTTGAAAGTATACAGGCAGGTCCTTGCACTACATGCTTTGGGGAATTCATCCATAAATCTGACCACAAAAGAGGTGGGTATAGCGTGTATGGGTTTGGCAAAGTCAGCAGATAGATGATTGCGGATAGATAGAGAATTGGTATCAGCTGACTTAGCAGTTGAGGGGAGGGAGGGTTCCAAATGATTTGCGGACCCCCCAAAAAAAGCCTCTGGCACTCTGCCTGAATTTAAAGCACAAATCATATTTAAAAACATTTTAGGGGGTGTTTGGGGTAAAGCACTACTATGGAGCTGACAAAATACATTGTTAAGTGACTACATGAGGTGAATATAGGTCCAGGAGAGCATGCTGGGGAGGTAAGTGAAGGCAAATATGTATGAAGGACAAAAAAAATAATGACCTAAAAATCCAGCATGCATGAGGACAAAGAGGACATTCACAGCATATTACAATCATGGTAATTAGGGAATGAGGAAAGAAATACAATATATTATCAAACATTAAATACAATAAAATGTGATGTTAAAGGATAAATCTTACCTTAATATACTCCTTCTGCAGGACCTGTATGATGGCAGAACAGGTCTCTGGAATAATGATCCCCAGAGCCTGGGGGGAGATGCCTGTCGAGAACTTCAAGTCCTGCAGGCTTCTCCCCCGTCGCCAAGTACCGCAGGGTGGCGACGAGCCTCTGCTCCGGAGTGATGGCTCGCCTCATGCAGGTATCCTGCCTGCTAATATAAGGGGTCAGCAAAGCCAACAAACGGTGAAATACGGGGTCCGTCATCCGGAGAAATTTCCTGAAATCATCAGGATTATTCTCACGGATCTCATGGAGCAAAGGCATATGACAGAACTGGTCACGCTGAAGCAACCAATTCTTGGTCCATGAACTCCTCCCCACCCTGTTCATGGACTGGACTTGTGTCAAGGTCAGGACCCCAACACCAAGCCCCCGCACAGCACGAACTCTACGAGGAGTATGTATACGCAACATGGCTAGAAAACGGTCAGCTGCTCAGAACGAAGTAACAGAACGCACTGAAGAACAGCAAGGCCTGTGAAGAGTGACCTGAAAAACAGTAACGAACGAACAAGGACACAATGACTAATCAAAGTCACGCGGAGCTTGCTTGCACGGACTGAAGAGCAGATGCAAACCCACAAGCACAAACTGAACAGCAGAAAACGATCTGAAAGCCACGAGTCTGAAAAAGCGTGAATCGTCTCTCACCAAACTTTTACTAACACGAGATTAGCAAAAGGATCCCAAAGGGTGCCGTGCTTGGTTCTGAACTGGCCTTTTCTAGTCTCGTCGTACGTGGTGTACGTCACCGCGTTCTTGGCGATCGGAAATTCCGACAACTTTGTGCGACCGTGTGTACACAAAACAATTTTGAGCCAACATTCGTCGGAAAAAATTCTAGAACTTTGTTGTCGGAATATCCGATCAATGTCCGACCGTGTGTACGGAGCATAAGA
The DNA here is from genome assembly GCF_042186555.1 of Aquarana catesbeiana. NCBI lineage: Eukaryota > Metazoa > Chordata > Amphibia > Anura > Ranidae > Aquarana > Aquarana catesbeiana. The sequence continues at coordinate 262,557,599 of NC_133330.1, forward strand.
GGTAAAAGTAGACTTGTCACAATGGTGGCCTCGTCGTGTGGTTCTGATCCAGATAGCTGGTGGTGTGGGGTTCTGCTGATGTCTCCCTAGCTCCAGGGATCCCCAAGGCTCCGAGTCAATCCGGCAGTCGTCTCCCCTTTGGCCCTTTTTTAAATATTGGTACCACATTGGCTTTTCTCCAATCAGCTGGTACCATCTCAGTCAGTAAACTGTCCATAAAAATTAGGAACAATGATCTAGCTATCACCTGACTAAGTTCCTTAAGAACCCTCGGGTGTAAGCCATCTGGTCCCGGATATAGAGAATACCCCTGAATCGTTGCCAGCCAATCGTGTGAGCTCTCAAACCAAGTTTCTGAAACTCCCACGGAATCAAAACCTCTTTGTACATTAGCAACTCTAGTTCTCCCATCTTATTAGCTAGACTACTAGCCAATTGCAGCAACCCCCCAAAGCTACTCATCATCAAAAAATAAATAAAAATGACTGGCCCTTTAAGTGTGTGCGGGATGCCGGACACACAGGTGTATGGGATGCATGATGTGCTGCAATCACTGAAAAAAAAAAAAAAAAAAAAATGGCCCTTTAATTGTGTGTAGGGAGTCGGACACACAGCTGCTGCAGGAAGCATGACGTGTTTGCAATCACGTGATTGCAAACAAGAAGCTCTATTGGCTCCCTTTAGAATGTCCTCGGGATGCTGAGCTCTGTGCCCTGAACACTCCCATGCTGTGGATAGTGATTGCCAGGTCCTGTGCCTTCACTTCCTGTTTCTCTGACTCATCTCGGCCAGTACGAAGGTGGAAGACAGGCGACTTGTGTGAGAGCTGTCAGTACGAGGAGGGAGAGAGGAGGGACATGTAATGTAAAGGGGGACTCTGATGGGGACATGTAATGTAAAGGGGGCTCTGATGGTGACATGTAATGTAAAGGGGGGCTCTGATGGTGACATGTAATGTAAAGGGGAGCTCTGATGGTGACATGTAATGTAAAGGGGGGCTCTGATGGTGATATGTAATGTAAAGGGGGGCTCTGATGGGAACATGTAATGTAAAGGAGGACTCTGATGGGGACATGTAATGTAAAGGGGGGCTCTGATGGTGATATGTAATGTAAAGGAGGACTCTGATGGGGACATGTAATGTAAAGGGGGCTCTGATGGGGACATGTAATGTAAAGGGGGGCTCTGATGGGGACATGTAATGTAAAGGAGGACTCTGATGGGGACATGTAATGTAAAGGGGGCTCTGATGGGGACATGTAATATAAAGGGGGGCTCTGATAGTCATATCTAATGTAAAGGGGGGCTCTGATGGGGATATGTAATGTAAAGGAGGACTCTGATGAGGACATGTATTGTAAAGGAGGACTCTGATGAGGACATGTAATGTATTAGGGGGCTCTGATGGGGACATGTAATGTAAAGGGGGGGCTTTGTTGGGGACATGTAATGTAAAAGGGGGCTCTGATGGGGACATGTAATGTAAAGGGGGCTCTGATGGGGACATGTAATGTAAAGGGTGGCTCTGATGGGGACATCTAATGTAAAGGGGGGCTCTGATGGTGACATGTAATGTAAATGTGGACTCTGATGGGGACATCTAATGTAAAGGTGGACTCTGATGGGGACATCTGATGTAAAGCGGGACTCTGATGGGGACATCTGATGTAAAGGAGGACTCTGATGGTGATATCTGATGTAAAGGGGAACTCTGATGGGGACATCTGATGTAAAGGAGGACTCTGACGGGGACATCTGATGTAAAGGAGGACTCTGATGGGGACACCTGATGTAAAGGAGGACTCTGATGGAGATATCTGATGTAAAGGAGGACTTGTAATGTAAAGGGGGGCTCTGATGGGGACATGTAATGTAAAGGGGGACTCCGATGGGGACATCTGATGTAAAGTAGGACTCTGATGGGGACATCTAATCTAAAGGGGGACTCTGGAGACACCTGATGTAAAGGAGGACTCTGATGTTGACACCTGATATAAAGGAGGACTCTGGTGGGGACATCTGATGTAAAGGGGGACTCTGATGGGGACATGTAATGTAAAGGGGGCTCTGATGGGGACATGTAATGTAAAGGGGGACTCTAATGGGGACATCTGATGTAAAGGAGGACTCTGATGGGGAAATCTGATGTAAAGGGGGACTCTGATGGGGACACCTGATGTAAAGGAGGACTCTGATGGGGACACCTGATATAAAGTAGGGCTCTGGTGGGGACATCTGATGTAAAAGGGGACTCTGATGGAGATATCTGATGTAAAGGAGGACTCTGATGGGGACATGTAATGTAAAGGGGGCTCTGATGGGGACATGTAATGTAAAGGGGGGCTCTGATGGGGACATGTAATGTAAAGGGGGACTCTGATGGGGACATCTGATGTAAAGGAGGACTCTGATGGGGACATCTGATGTAAAGGGGGACTCTTATGGGGACACCTGATGTAAAGGAGGACTCTAATGGGGACACACGATATAAAGGAGGACTCTGGTGGGGACATCTGATGTAAAGGGGGACTCTGATTGGGAGATGTAATGTAAAGGGGGGCTCTGATGGGGACATCTAATGTAAAGGGGTGCTCTGATGGGGACATGTAATGTAAAGGGGGCTCTGATGGTGACATATAATGTAAAGGGGGACTCTTATGGGGACATCTGATGTAAAGGAGGACTCTGATGGTGACATCTGATGTAAAAGGGAACTCTGATGGGGACATCTGATGTAAAGGAGGATTCTGATGGGGACATCTGATGTAAAGGGGGACTCTAATGGGGATGCCTGATGTAAAGGAGGACTCTGGGGGGGACATCTGAAGTAAAGGGGGACTCTGATGGAGATATCTGATGTAAAGGAGGACTCTCATGGGGACATCTGATGTAAGGGGGGACTTTGATGGGAACACCTGATGTAAAGGAGGACTCTCATGGGGACACCTGATGTAAAGGAGGACTCTGATGGGGACATCTGATGTAAAGGAGGACTCTGATGGGGACATGTAATGTAAAGGGGGACTCTAATGGGGACAGCTGATGTAAAGGAGGATTCTGATGGGGAAATCTGATGTAAAGGAGGACTCTGATGGGGACACCCGATGTAAAGAGGGACTCTGATGATGATAGCTGATTTATAGGGGGATGCTGATGGGGACACCTGTTGTAAAGGGGGACACCTGCTGTAAAGGGGACTTTGATTGGGACACCTGATGTATAGGGGGGGATTCTGATTGGGACACCTGATGTAAAAGGGGGCTCTGATGAGGGAACCTTATGTTAAGTGGTTTTATATAGTTACATAATAGGCGAGGCTGAAAAAAGACACAAGTCCATAATGTGTGTGATTTTATGTCGGTATTACATTTTATATCCCTGTATGTTGTGGTCATTCAGGTGTTTATCTAATAGTTTTGTGAAACTATCGATGCCCCCTGCTGAAACCACCGCCTGTGGAAGTTAATTCCACATCCTTGCCACTCTTACAGTAAAGAACCCTCTACGCATTTTACGGTTAAACCTCCTTTCTTTTAATCATAATGAGTGGCCACGTGTCTTATTAAACTCCCTCCCATGGAAAAATTGTATCCCTATTGTGGGGTCACCAGTCCGGTATTTGTAAATTAAAATCATATCCCCTCGCAAGAGTCTCTTCTCCAGAGAGAATAAGTTCAGTGCTCGTAACCTTTCTTTATAACTAATATCCTCCAGTCCCTTTATTAGCTTTGTTGCCCTTCTCTATACTCATTCCATTTCCAGTACATCCTTCCTGAGGACTGGTGCCCAGAACTGGACAGCATACTCCAGGTGCAGCCGGACCAGAGTCTTGTAGAGCGGGAGAATTATCGCTTTATCTCTTGAGTTAATCCCCTTTTTAATGCATGCCAATATTCTGTTTGCTTTGTTAGCAGCAGCTTGGCATTGCATACCATTGCTGAGCCGATCTTCTACTAGGACCCCCAGGTCCTTTCCCATCCTTGATTCCCCCAGAGGTTCTCCCCCAGTGAGTAGATTGCATTGATATTTTTGCCACCCAAATGCATTATTTTAAATTTTTCCACATTAAACCTCATTTGCCATGTAGTTGCCCACCCCATTAATTTGTTCAGATCTTCTTGCAAGGTTTCTGTCAGGTCACCTGAGACCAGGTGACAGATGCACCCCATAGGAGTCAGGAGTGCACCGCTAAGGTAGTGGACCCTAGGACTGACTGCTGCGGATTGAACCCTGGGAGGTTCAGGAAGCAGGTCTACTAGATCATTAACACAGATCCCAATGGGAGCTAGAGCATAGATTCCCCAGGGCGCAGAGTCTAAGAGCCAGCAGGTGTTCACCAGAGCCTCTAGTGGTGAGGATGGACTGCGCTGCAGTCTGGCTCCAGGTCGCGGCCCCCAAGGTCTCACAGCTCACGCTCATGGTAGACTACAGGAGATAGAGGAAGGGAGCAGCAGGCTGGAACGACAAGGATAGTAAGGGGATAAGCCAAGGTCGGGGCAACTAGCAGACAAGGACAAGTCAGGGACACGCCAAAAGGTCAGGGTCACGAGCAAACAGGAATAGTCCAGAACACGCCAAGGTCGGTAACAGAGACAAACGTAGAGCACACGGAAAGCAGGAAACAGGAAGCCAAACACATAATGGTTGATCAGCAAGGTTGGCTTGCAATGCACAGGTTAATATAGTGTTCCTAATTAGATGCTGAGGTGGAGCTATGCTGAGGGAAGGTTATATATGCAGTCAGGTGAGAGTGGCTGGCTTCTAAAGGAACACATGGTGAGAGGTAAGCTGACAGACACACATGACTGCATAACCATAACAGTTTCCACATCTTGCAATGAAGTTATTGCCCTGCTTATCTTAGTATCGTCCGCAAATACAGAGATTGAGATGTTTATCCCATCCTCCAGGTCATTTATGAACAAATTAAATAGGATTTGTCCCAGCACAGAACCTTGGGTGACCCTACTACCCACCCCTGACCATTCTGAGTATTCCCCATTTATCTCCACCCTCTGAACTCGCCCTTGTAGCCAGTTTTCAGTCCATGTACTCACCCTATGGTCCATGCCAACAGACTTTACTTTGTACAGTAAACTACAGTAAAAAGGCTAACTGGTCTGTAATTCCCAGGAATGTATTTTGACCCTTTTTTAAATATTGGAGCTACATTGGCTTTTCTCCAATCAGCTGGTACCCTTCTCTTCTTTTCTTTTCCTTGAAATGTGGATGTAATTGGCTTACTGTGACGGGCACAGTGAGGCTGCATATGATGGGCACAGTGAGGCTGCAAGTGATGGGCACAGTTTTATCTAGCAGTAATGATACATAATCACCTGATAAATGGCTATTTATAGTCCTGCATTACTAACAGTTTAATTTTTCAGTTTTTTTGCGCCCCCCCCAAAATTTTTGAGCACCAACATTGGGATACAAGCGTCATAGTTTTGCCTGTCACAAACAATTTCCTTGTTAGTTGTTATGAGCCTGCAATTTTAATTTGCCAGCTTACTTACCTTGGGTTTTGGTATTCTAGTCACCCTACCACTAATCCCCTCAATATTACCTGCTGAACCATGCTCAATGCTGGCTAGCTCTACATCTGGACCCTCCCTCCCAAGATCTAGTTTAAAAGCCCCATTAACTTTTTGGCCCTCTTCTCTCCCAGCAGAGCTGCACCCTCCCCATAAGGATGCAGTCCGTCCCTGCTAAAGAGCCGGTAACTGACTGAGAAGTCAGCCCAGATTTCTAGGAACCCGAACCATTGGGTAATGCTCAGGAGAGCAGGAGCTGCAGAGAAAGGCAGACTCCCTTGCACATAACTTGGGACACCCCTAAAAAATTGGTTTTGTAAACATTAGCTTGTCTCTACTCATGGATTATAAGAGGAGAAAATACAGTAAATAACTAGTAACTCACTGGAATTTAACCTGGATCACATTGATTTAAATTGAGAAAGGAGTATTGGGGAGTCATTGAGAAATATCCTCCATTTTAAAAATGCGTTCATCTCCACACAATCATATACTATAGGCAGAGCTAAACCAACAAACAAGCCTCTCTTATGTTGAGGGCAAGACTCAGCAGAAAGCAGTTTAAATATTTCCCGCATCTTTACAGAGACGATGCCATATAGCGGGTTACGGTGGCCTGTAAAATGTAATGACAGTGATATTTCTGCTCACAGATACTTGTTTGAGAGCAGCCGTAAATACACCCACCGGTCTGAACCGATGTCTCTTTTGTGGCTGATTACAGACTCAGTTATGGGTTCGCCAAGGGGAAAATAGTCCTTAGCAAAGAGAGATTATCATTTGAAAGGCTAGAAATGAACACATCAGGTCAGGAGCATCATCTGTGCTACACTAGAATTGTCTGAAGATGTATAGTCATCTACAGCCACAGTACAGGTATTGCATTTAGTGACTAGCTGACTTTTTCTGATGATGGTCACTTTTTTTATAAGTTGTATTTTTTGTATCCTCTTTAATATTATCTGCAAATTGTGCAATTGACTGATAGCAAATCAAAATGTTTGCTACACTGAATATATCATACATTCATTTTTTTTTTTATGTAAAACACTGTCAGTGCCTTATTGTTAAAATGGGTGAAGAAGCTTTATAAAATCTGGAATGAATACCTGTAGCCACCAATCAGGTGTGACCTTTCATTTTTAAAGGAATTTTCCATTAAAGATAAAAATACTGTTTGAAGTCCTCAGCGGAGTGAAAGTAAACCTGTCAAAAAAACTTGACAGTTAAAACCAAGCATGATACAAAAATACCTAATCAAAGGTTAGCTTCACTAAAAGCCATATGTCAATCAGTGGATGCCGAGATATAGGCATCTGAAGTTATATGTAAATCTTGACTTTTCTATAATAGTTGAGCTTGGCTATGCCTCCCTCACTTCCGAAGCCTACGTGTTGGTATTTTAATGTACTAGGCAGCCACACAGCACAATATAAAAGGAACAAACTAAACTTTTACAATAAATAAGCTTAAAGTGGTTCAAAAGCTTTAAGGTGTTTTTACCTTAATGCATTCTATGCATTAAAGTAAAAAAACGTTCTGAGCTGCAGGATCCCCCAGCCCCCTTATACTTACCTAAGCCCAATCCTGATCCAGCAATGTGCACAAGAGCATCGGCTCTCGCTGCTGTCTCCCTCCTCACTGGCCAGATTGATGGCAGCGGGAGCCATTGGCTCTCGCTGCTGTCAATCAAATGCTTTGATGGGGGGCAGCAGACAGGGCAGCTTGGGAGCAAGCTTGCTTGAGTGCCCCCATAGACAGCAGCTTTCTATGGGGGCACTCACGGAAGAGAAGGAGCCTAGAGCACCAGTGGAGGACCCCAGAAGAAGATCAGGGCTGCTCTGTGCAAACTATTACACAGAGTATAACACATTTATTATTTTAATTAAAACAAAATGAAGTGTTGGTACAGCGATTTACCCCAATGTGCTATTTTGTTCTGACAGGAGGACCATTCCCCTGCCAGAACACACTGATCAGAGCTCACAGCCATTGGCAGAAAGTGCTGATTAGATCCCAATTGACTGCTGTTTTTCCAGCATGTCTGTTCGACAGAAGGCGGTCTGAAGACCGTACGCACTTCTGTACACACGGGACAAAAGTCGGCCGAACCGACTGTTTTTGCCAGATTTTTGGCCCGTGTGTACCTAGCTTATATTTCCGAATCTACAAATTGTCTGGAGAAGCAGTTCTCATTGAAAATAGCCTCTTTACATGGATGTGCTCATTATATGCTCTATTTGAATTTCCAATATTGTGATAGATTTACCTTTGGGATATCTGTATAGGCAGTTAAACAATAGTAAACACATATAGTTAAAGTGTATGTAAACCCTAATAATGAACTTCCCTTATGTGCTTCCTTTTGTTATGTTAAATATACCATTAAGGGCCAATTCACACCAGCAAGCCCATGTTATGCTCCATATACTGCACTTGTGTCTTATATAGGGCTGGTACAACGCATTGTTACAACTCATCACATTGTTTATTTCAGTATTATTAAAAAAAACTAAATTCAATTTATGCACTGCGGTACGTTGACATGCAGTGACGTGCATGGCGCTGCGTAAAATTGCAGACACCAACGCACATTTATGGTGTGATCTACGTTGATCAATGCAAATCAACACAGCTCAATACAATTGGTTATACCTGTTCAATAAGTGCAATTAAATACCCGTTGATCCTGCCAGGAAATCCATTAACTTCCTGTAGTGAGCTGCCAATGCTGTAATGGACTCTCAAATATTGTTAACAACCATGTCAAGTACACCTCTAATGGAGGTTAAATGTTTATAAATGTAAAGTTATGCACTTGGGAAAAAGAATATGCATGCATCATACATACTGGGGGGAGTACAACTGGGGGATCCATAGTGGAGAAGGATCTGGGGGTTTTGGTAGATCATAAGCTTAATAATAGCATGCAATGCCAAGCTGTGGTTACCAAAGTGAGCAAAGTCCTTTCTTGTATTAGGAGAGGTATGAACTTCAGAGAGAGAGATATAATTTTGCCCCTGTACAAATCATTAGTAAGACCTCATCTGGAATATGCAGTTCAGTTTTGGGCACCAGTTCTCAAAAAGGATATCAGGGAACTGGAGAAAGTGCAGAGAAGGGCAACCAAACTGATAAGAGACGTGGAGAAGCTCAGCCATGAGCAAATATTAGAGGAACTGAATTTATTCTTTCTTGAGAAGAGTAGATTAAGGGGGAATATGATCAACATGTACAAATACATAAGTGATCCATATAGTGAACTCGGTGTTGAGCTAGTCACTTTAAGGTCATCACAGAGGACAAGGGGGCACTGTAAATGTAAAGTCCAAATATGAAAAGGCTTCTTCACAGTAATGCCCTGTACACACTGTCGGATTTTCCAATGGAAAATGTGTGATAGGACCTTGTTGTCGGAAATTCCGACCGTGTGTAGGCTCCATCACACATTTTCCATCGGATTTTCCGACACACAAAGTTTGAGAGCAGGATATAAAATTTTCCAACAACAAAATCCGTTGTTGGAAATTCCGATCGTGTGTACACAAATCCGACGGACAAAGTGCCACGCATGCTCAGAATAAATAAAGAGATGAAAGCTTTTAGCCACTGCCCCGTTTATAGTCCCGATGTACGTGTTTTACGTCACCGCGTTTAGAACGCTCGGATTTTCCGACAACTTTGTGTGACCGTGTGTATGCAAGACAAGTTTGAGCCAACATCCGTCGGAAAAAATCCTAGGATTTTGTTGTCGGAATGTCCGAACAAAGTCCGACCTTGTGTACGGGGCATAAGAGCTGTGAAAATGTGGAATAGACCCCCCCCCCCCCCCCAAACTGGTTCAGTCCAGCTCAGTAAATTGCTTTTAAAAAGGCCTGGATTATTTCCTAAATGTACATAGTATAACTGGGTACTAACATTTATAGGTAAAGTTGATCCAGGGAATATCCGATTACCTCTCAGGGGATCAGGAAGGAATTTTTCCCCTGCTGGAGCAAATTGATTCATGCTTTGCTGGGGTTTTTTTGCCTTCCTCTGGATCAACTGTAGAATTGTGTATATGGGACTGTATGATTTTTTTTTTTTCCCTTATTTGGTTGAACTAGATAGACTAACTATGTAACCTCTGAACTACAGAGCATCTCACTCCTATACTATGTGCTGTAGATGAGGTGATGGGGAGAAGTAACACGTTTTGTGTCCTTGGGTGACTCACAGCTCCTCCATAGATATAGTACAGCGAGTGAGCGCTGTCCCTCTAGGATAGAAAGCGTGTTACTGCCACGATCACTAGGATAATAAATTGAAAAAATCCAGAAATGTAAAAAATGAAAACGAATGCAGCCACCACAGCAAAGGACTGATAAGCTGCGTACTACATTTTGTCTTTGGTTTAGATATACTTTAAAAAAGAAGTATGACTAAAGCTTTTCTGGGCAAAGTTCTCTTCTGGCTCCCTGGAGTTCACTTATTTAGCTTCACAACACATGTCAATGAAATCCTCAGACCTGTGGAAGTGGGGTATACCTCCGATTGCCCTGATAGTGACAGATTCTCTTTAAAGAATGTGAGCATGCATGTCTCTGCAAGTCAGGTCAGAAATCAATTTGTAACGTACATCCATTCCACCCAACCAGGTTTCAGTTTATTAAAGTTAGACCCGTAAAAGAGTTCTAAATATTTGCTATGAATTACTACCTTAGTAAAAACTTTATATATATCTATGGCTGACTTATAAATAACTGACACTGCGGCACCATAAGACTTAATGCAGACCTGCACTTAAATGTTAACTGAAAGTAAATCTGTCGCGATTCAAACTGAGCATATTATGAAAAAATGCGGGTGGAGAGGTTACCAGTAGCAGGAAACCAGGAGCCTCCCTATTGTTCCTTTAATTAGATGGGTGGACTCATGACCAATAGGGAAGCCAGGAATGGGTGAAATCAAAATTGACTTTTACAGGAAATATATGGATACAGCTTCAGCTGTCTATACCTCTGGATGTACTGTTCATTTTGATGAGATACATACACCGAAGGTGGCCTTTGCTTATGCATCTTTCAGCATTTGCTTTATTTTAATTGCCCATGTTTATGATGGATTTACTATAAAGCTATATTAGCAGGCTTGCTGAGATGGCTATTAAAAAGTAATAGTGATGCTTGCTGACATACTTTTCTTGGAAAAAATGCTGCTCCAGGCTTGCTCTGGTGCTGGTGATATGCCCAATACCCTAAGCATTTGATTATGTGACTTCTTCTGAATGAGAGGATAAGTCAGACTGAGTTCGGATCCTCCTCTTCAATGATTGTCACATGACCCCAATACCCCTTAGGTACACCATCATAGGACTGAGTCAGAATCGGGAAAAGGTGAGTGTTTCGGCTAGGGATGTACCAATACCATATTTTACCACAGAGTATGAGTACCGATACTTTTTTTCAAGTACTCACTGATACCAATTACCGATAGATATCACCTAGGAAGAGTAGGTAGATGGGTGGTTTGGGAGGTGGGGGGATTATTAGGGAGTTGGGTGAGGCTGGGGTGAGGGCAGGGTGGGAGGGGGAAGTAGAGTTGTAAGTGAGGGCAGGGTAGTTGAGGTTGGGGTGAAATAGGAATTTTAAGGTGGGAGAGTTGGGATGGAAAAGGCTGTGATCGCTCGGGTGAAGAGGATGAGGATGGGAGGGTCATTGGGAGACATGGGGCAGAGGTGACAGCTGGTGGAGAGAAGGAGGAGGCAACAGGCAGAAGTGACAGCAGTGACGGCAGACATGGTACAGGAGACAGTCAGAAACTGCAGGCATAGCATGGGAGGCAGACACAGACTGCAGACATGGTACAGGAGACAGTCACAGACTGCAGACATGGTACAGGAGACAGTCACAGACTGCAGACATGGTACAGGAGACAGTCAGAGACCACAGACATAGTACGGTAGACAGTCACAGTCACTGCAGACATGGTACAAGTGCTGTGGATGGTGAAGTTGCAGTCAGTGTGCAAAGCTCTGGGGAAATCTGTCCTCCCTCCCTCTAGAATACACCTGTGCGATTCCTGCCCACTCCCCCCTCCTTAGTGTGCAGCCATCACTGGAGCTCTGCTCACTTACATTAGCAGTGTCCCAATCACTCCTCGGGTCCTCTCAGATTCCCGGCCATCCAGCTCAGCAGCCCTGCCCCGGTCCAGATAGAATATATTCTAATGCAGCGTACACACGATCGGACTTTTCGACCGGACTGGTCCGACGGATGCCGACGGACCAAATCCGGAGGACAATCCGATTGTGTATGGGCTTCCCTGGACCTTCAACTGACTTTTCCAGTCGCAAATCTGATGGACTTTAGATTTGAAACATGCTTCAAATCTTTACGTCGTAACTCCGCCGGACCTAGAAATCCGCTCGCCTGTATTCTAGTCCGACGGACAAAAACCGACGCTAGGGCAGCTATTGGCTACTGGCTATCAACTTCCTTATTTTAGTCCGGTGTACGTCATCACGTATGAATCCGTCTGACTTTTGTGTGATCGTTTGTAGGCAAGTCCATTCATTAGAAAGTCCGTCAGAAGTCCGCCAAAAGTCCGTTAAAAGTCTGTCGGACAGGCTGTCGGACTTTTGTTGCTGAAAAGTCCGACCGTGTGTACACGGCATAAGACTCCAGGCCCTTCCGTTGTCAGTGAGTAGTAGGTGGAGGCAGAGCAGCTCAAGAGGAGAAAGTTACATCTTGCTCCTATCAATGCCGGGGCCTCCATGCACCTGATTGGTTGCTAGGCAAGCCCAGCAACCAATCATTTTGACAGGTGGGACTTGGACAAACTGGAAGTTCTGCCACTGGTGCAGGCTTTTACCCCACGTTAATGATGGTGGGGTGTCACCTGGGTGCGGTACGCACCCCCTAGCAATGCCATCAGGAGGAGGAGACGGGGATAGCATTGCTAGGGGGGTGCATATCGCACCCAAGTGACACCCCGCCATCTTTAACTTGTGGTAAAAGTTGGGGTAAATGCTCCTCCTAGAGGAGACAGCCGGCCTGATGAGGAGGCGTTCTGCTCCCAAGCTGATGTCGCTTCTGGTATCAGCTTTGGGTATCGGAGCATTTTCGTGAGTACTGATTCTCACGAAAATGCCTAGTATCAGCACCAATATCGGTATCGGTATTGGTGCAAGCCTAGTTTTGCCACTTCTATTGCTCTTTATCCCCCTGAAGAAACTGTTAATGTACTCTGGAAGCTGTGCCCAGAAAAAAGCAGGGGAGAGGGAAAAGTACTAGTTACCAGTATTGCCTGTGATCTCACTGCAGCTGATCTTTTATCACATTGTCTTTCCATGCCTTGCTCTGCACTTTGTGGAGGCAGTCATATTGGTAGTGGCAGGACTTGACATTGAGCTTTACAAGAGAGATGGCTTGCATCCCTCACACAAGGACACTGAGCTTCTTGGTATGGAATTTAGAATTTTTTTGGACATGCATTTAAACTGAGAAATGAAGGCAGAGATGTAATTGTTGAGGAGCATTTCTGTCCCCAGCAGGGTGAAACAAATGTTAGTGTTTGTGTTGCTAATGACTGAGCTGATGGGGTGGTCACTTCAGTTGAAGTTTCTGGTGGTAAAAATAAAGCGGTTGATAGTAGTGTTTGACATGTAATGTTGTGCATTAATGCTCGTAGTTTAGGCAACAAGCTTCCTGGAGGCAACTAGATTATATATCAGGCAAGTTGGTAAGAATAAACGGAAGAAAACAACAATTTAAAGACGGAGTCCCGTGAAAATTTTTTTTTAAAAGTCAGCAGCTACAAACACTGCAGCTGCTGACTCTTAAAATAAGGACACTTACCTGTCACAGGGTCCAGCGATGTCGGCACCCGAGGCAAAACTGTCCCTCAGTCCTCGGATGCTGGCGCCGCCATCTTCGGTATTGGAATCAGAAAATGAAGCCTTGCGGCTTCACTTCCCGGTTCCCTACTGCGCATGCACGAGTCGCGCAGCACAATCTGAATGGTCCGTGCTGTCTCTGGGACCCGTGTGTGTCCCAGCAGACAGCGCAGCGGGACGGGAAGAGGCATAGACTCCCGTGGGAGTCTATGCCCAGAAGTGGGTGCAAATACCTGTCTTAGACAGGTATCTGCACCCCCCTCCCCCCTGAAAGGTGCCAAATGTGACACCGGTGGGGGGGAGGGTTTCAAAAAGCGAAGGTTCAATTTTTGTGTGAACCTCCGCTTTAATTCACTAGAGAGGTAAGTAGGATAGTAAAGGAAAAAAATCAGCATATAGAAGATTCAAGGAAACAGGAGTTGTAGCTGACAGAGAAGAGTATAAAAATAGACAAAAGGAGGCCAAACACATTATCAGTGCTACCAAAGCTCAAAAAGAGGAGGAAATTGCCTAATCTATTAACCACTTGCCGACCGCCTCACGCAGATATACTGAGGCAGAATGGCACGGGCAGGCAAAGTAACGTATGGGTACATTACTTGCCTTCCGCGGGCGGGGGGTCCGATCGGCCGGAGGCGGTTGGCTTCTGTCCCTGAGCGATCAGAGGTGAGGGGGAGGCCATCCATTTGTGGCCACCCCCTCGCGATTGCTCCCAGCCAATGACAATCTTCCTCTGCTGCTCTATAGTAAACAGTGGCAGAGGAAGTGATTTCATTTCTCCTCGGCTCGGTATTTTCCGTTCCGGCCCCGAGGAGAGAAGACATCTGAGTGAGTGCACCAACACAACACACACAGTAAAACACACCAGGCACACTTTACAGACCCCATCACCCCCCGATCACCCCCTGATCACCCCCTAATCACCCCCCCCCATCACAGTGACACCAAGCATTTTTTTTTTTTCTGATTACTGCATTGGTGTCAGTTTGTGACAGTTAGAAGTGGTAGGGCAGTTAGTGTTAGCCCCCTTTAGGTCTAGGATACCCCCCTAACCCCTCCAATAAAGTTTTAACCCCTTGATCACCCCCCGTCGCCAGTGTCACTAAGCGATCATTTTTCTGATCGCTGTATTAGTGTCACTGGTGATGCTAGTTAGGGAGGTAAATATATAGGTTCGCCGTCAGCGTTTTATAGCATCAGGGACCCCCCATATACTACCTAATAAAGGTTTTAACCCCTTGATTGCCCCCTAGTTAACCCTTTTACCAGTGATCACCGTATAACTGTTATGGGTGACGCTGGTTAGTTAGTTTATTTTTTATAGTGTCAGGGCACCCGCCGTTTATTACCTAATAAAGGTTTAGCCCCCTGATCGCCCGGCGGTGATATAACTTAGGTTTTAGGGTAGGATAGGGTCGGCGTCGCCCCAGGCAGCGTCAGGTTAGCGTCAGTACCGCTAACACCCACGCACGCAGCATACACCTCCCTTAGTGGTATAGTATCTGAACAGATCAATATCTGATCAGATTAGATCTGTACTAGTGTCTCCAGCAGTTTAGGGTTCCCAAAAACGCAGTGTTAGCGGGATCAGCCCAGATACCTGCTTGCACCTGTGTTTTGCCCCTCCGCCCGGCCCAGCCCACCCAAGTGCTGTATCAATCGATCACTGTCACTTACAAAACATTGAGCACATAACTGCAGCGTTCGCACAGTCAGGCCTGATCCCTGCGATCGCTAACAGTTTTTTTGGTAGCGTTTTGGTGAACTGGCAAGCACCAGCGGCCTAGTACACCCCAGTCATAGTCAAACCAGCACTGCAGTAACACTTGGTGACGTGGCGAGTCCCATAAGTGCAGTTCAAGCTGGTGAGGTGGCAAGCACAAGTAGTGTCCCGCTGCCACCAAGAAGACAAACACAGGCCTGTCGTGCCCATAATGCCCTTCCTGCTGCATTCGCCAATCCTAATTGGGAACCCACCACTTCTGCAGCACCCGTACTTCCCCCATTCACATCCCCAACCAAATGCAGTCGGCTGCATGAGAGGCATTTTCTTTATGTCCTCCCGAGTACCCCTACCCAAAGAACCCCCCCAAAAAAAGATGTTGTGTCTGCAGCAAGCGCGGATATAGGCGTGATACCCGCTATTATTGTCCCTCCTGTCCTGACAATCCTGGTCTTTGCATTGGTGAATGTTTTGAACGCTACCATACACTAGTTGAGTATTAGCGTAGGGTACAGCATTGCACAGACTAGGCACACTTTCACAGGGTCTCCCAAGATGCCATCGCATTTTGAGAGACCCGAACCTGGAACCGGTTACAGTTATAAAAGTTACAGTTACAAAAAAAGTGTAAAAAAACAAAAAATATATATATATATATATAAAATAAAAAAAAATAGTTGACGTTTTATTGTTCTCTCTCTCTCTATTCTCTCTCTATTGTTCTGCTCTTTTTTACTGTATTCTATTCTGCAATGTTTTATTGTTATTATGTTTTATCATGTTTGCTTTTCAGGTATGCAATTTTTTATACTTTACTGTTGTTTACTGTGTTTTATTGTTAACCATTTTTTTGTCTTCAGGTACACCATTCAGCTGCAGCGTGGATTTATTTATCTTGACAGCAACAGCCTTTGCTCCCACGATATATAAAGCCGTGACTTCAGCGGAGGTGATATATGCCGAAGCGTGGGGGCAGCAGTGGGTGGAGGAGCGATTTGCTCCTACCTTTTGCGGGAGGATGCCCCCATGCTTCGGCATATATAAATGGTGCATGTATGCCCATCATTAGAAGTAGGTGGCTGAAGGGAGGTATTCTAATGGTGGGCATACCCACCGATCAATCTCTTTTTTTCGTTCAGCCCACGGGCTGCATGAAAAAAAAGATTACAATATATGCCCAACAAGGACCAGCAACGTACTGGTGTGTTGCTGGACTTTGAGTGGTTATACCAGAATGATGCCGGCAGGTTTAGGTATCATCTTGGTATCGTTCTTTTCAGCCAGCGGTCGGCTTTCATGTAAAAGCAATCCTAGCGGCTAATTAGCCTCTAGACTGCTTTTACAAGCAGTGGGAGGGAATGCCCCCCCCCCCCCCACCGTCTTCCATGTTTTTCTCTGGCTCTCCTGTCCCAACAGGGAACCAGAGAATGCAGCCGGTGATTTAGCCAGCTGACCATAGAGCTGATCAGAGACCAGAGTGGCTCCAAACATCTCTATGGCCTAAGAAACCGGAAGCTACGAGCATTTCATGACTTAGATTTCGCCGGATGTAAACAGCGCCATTGGGAAATTGGGAAAGCATTTTATCACATCGATCTTGGTGTGGTCAGATGCTTTGAGGGCAGAGGAGAGAGGTAGGGTCTAATAGACCCCAATTTTTTCAAAAAAGAGTACCTGTCACTACCTATTGCTATCATAGGGGATATTTACATTCCCTGAGATAACAATAAAAATGATTTTAAAAAAATGAAAGGAACATTTTAAAAATAAGATAAAAAAGCAACAAAAATAATAAAGAAAAAAAAAAAAAAAAACAACCCTGTCCCCCCCCTGCTCTTGCGCAAAGGCAAACGCAAGCGTCGGTTTGGCTTCAAATGTACACAGCAATTGCACCATGCATGTGAGGTATCACCGCGAAGGTCAGATCGAGGGCAGTAATTTTAGCAGTAGACCTCCTCTGTAAATCTAAAGTGGTAACCTGTAAAGGCTTTTAAAGGCTTTTAAAAATGTATTTAGTTTGTCACCACTGCACGTTTGTGTGCAATTTTAAAGCATGTCATGTTTGGTATCCATGTACTCAGCCCAAGATCATCTTTTTTATTTCATCAAACATTTGGGAAATATAGTGTGTTTTATTGCATTAAAATTTTAAAAACTATGTTTTTTTCCCAAAAAATGTGTTTGAAAAATCGCTGCACAAATACTGTGTGAAAAAAAAATGAAACACCCACCATTTTAATCTGTAGGGCATTTGCTTTAAAAAAATATTTAATGTTTGGGGGTTCAAAGTAATTTTCTTGCAAAAAAAAAATAATTTTTTCATGTAAACAAAAAGTGTCAAAGGGCTTTGTCTTCAAGTGGTTAGAAGAGTGGGTGATGTGTGACATAAGCTTCTAAATGTTGTGCATAAAATGCCAGGACAGTTCAAACCCCCCCCAAATGACCCAATTTTGGAAAGTAGACACCCCAAGCCATTTGCTGAGAGGCATGTCGAGTCCATGGAATATTTTATATTGTGACACAAATTGCGGGAAAAAGAAAAAAAATGTTTTCTTTTTTTACACAAAGTTGTCACTAAATGATATATTGCTCAAACATGCAATGGGCATATGTGAAATTACACCCCAAAATACATTCTGTTGCTTCTCCTGAGTACGGGGATACCACATGTGTGAGACTTTTTGGGAGCCTAGCCGCATACGGGACCCAGAGAACCAAGCACCGCCTTCAGGCTTTCTAAGGGCGTAAATTTTTTATTTCACTCATCACTGCCTATCACAGTTTCGGAGGCCATGGAATTCCCAGGTGGCACAAACCCCCCCCCCAAATGACCCTATTTTGGAAAGTAGACACCCCAAGCTATTTGCTGAGAGGTATAGTGAGTATTTTGCAGACCTCACTATTTGTCACAAAGATTTGAAAATTGAAAAAAAAATAATAATTTTTTTTCTTGTCTTTCTTCATTTTCACAAACAAATGAGAGCTGCAAAATACTCACCATGCCTCTCAGAAAATAGCTTGGGGTGTCTACTTTCCAAAATGGGGTAATTGGGGGGGGGGGGTTGTGCTATCTTGGCATTTTATGGCCTTCGAAACTGTGATAGGTAGTGAGGAGTGATTTACGCCCTTAGAAATCCTGAAGGCGGTGATTGGTTTTCGTGGCCCTGTATGCAGCTAGGCTCCCAAAAAGTCCCACATGTGTGGTATCCCCGTACTCAGGAGAAGCAGCAGAATGTATTTTGGGTGTAATTCCACATATGCCCATGGCATGTTTGAGCAATATATCATTTAGTGACAACTTTGTGCAAAAAAAAAAAAATTGTCACTTTCCCGCAACTTGTGTCAAAATAATATATTCCATGGACTCAACATGCCTCTCAGCAAATAGCTTGGGGTGTCTACTTTACAAAATGGGGTCATTTGGGGGGGGGGGGGTTGTGCCATCTGGGCATTTTATGGCCTTCAAAACTGTGATAGGTAGTGAGGAGTGAAATAAAAAATTTACGCCCTTAGAAATCCTGAAGGCGGTGCTTGGTTTTCGGGGCCCCGTACGCGGCTAGGCTCCCAAAAAGTTCCACAAATGTGGTATCCCCATACTCAGGAGAAGCAGCTAAATGTATTTTGGGGTGCAATTCCACATATGCCCATGGCCTGTGTGAGCAATATATCATTTAGTGACAACTTTTTGTAAATTTTTATTTTTTTTTGTCATTATTCAATCATTTGGGACAAAAAAATAAATATTCAATGGGCTCAACATGCCTCTCAGCAATTTCCTTGGGGTGTCTACTTTCCAAAATGGGGTCATTTGGGGGGGTTTTGTACTGCTCTGCCATTTTAGCACCTCAAGAAATGACATAGGCAGTCATAAACTAAAAGCTGTGTAAATTCCAGAAAATGTACCCTAGTTTGTAGACGCTATAACTTTTGCGCAAACCAATAAATATACGCTTATTGACATTTTTTTACCAAAGGCATGTGGCCGAATACATTTTGGCCTAAATGTATGACTAAAATTGAGTTGGATTTTTTTTAAAACAAAAAGTAGAAAAACATTTTTTTTTTCAAAATTTTCGGTCTTTTTCCGTTTATAGCGCAAAAAATAAAAACCGCAGAGGTGATCAAATACCATCAAAAGAAAGCTCTATTTGTGGGAAGTAAAGGACACAAATTTGGTTTGTGTACAGCATTGCATGACAGCGCAATTAGCAGTTAAAGCAACGCAGTGCCGAATTGTAAAAAGTGCTCTGGTCAGGAAGGGGGTAAATCCTTCCGGGGCTGAAGTGGTTAAGAAAGGAGATAAAGTTTTTTTTAGGAACCTTAGTGATAAAAGGAAAAAATACAATGGGATTGCTCAAATAAAAACTGGGCACAACACATACGTTGAGGGAGACCAGGTTGTAGCAAACCATTTAAACAATTACTTCTGTTCAGTCTTCTCAGAAATAAATTTCACTAACAATACCAAGTTGGGGGATCATATTGGTTGTAGTAATGACGGTTCATTTATAGGATTTCAGGAGGTAGCAGAGGAACTGGCTCGGTTAAAGCTCAAAAAAACAACGGGTCCTGATGGTATTCATCACAGAGTTCTAATGCCACGTAAACACGACCGGACTCTCTGTCAGAATAGACTCCGACAGTTTTGAGGGAGTTCCGCTGAAACGGACTTGCCTACACACGATCACACCAAAGTCCGATCATTTAGAATGCGATGATGTACGACGGGAATAGAAAAAGGAAGTTCAATAGCCAATAGCTGCCCTTGCGTCGTTTTTGGTCCGTTGGAATAGCATATAGACGAGAGGTTTTCCCGATAGGAACTGATGCAGAAAGATTTGAAACATGTTCTATTTCTAGGTCCGTCAGAATTTTAGAAAGAAAAAGTCCGATGAAGCCCACACACGATTGGAATCATTCCGTCGGACTTTTTCTGCCGGAAAGTCCAGTCGTGTGTACGCGGCATAAGAAAACTTCAAGATATAGTTGTTGGACCAATAACAGACCTTTTTAATCAATCTCTTCTAACAGGAGAAGTTCCCCATGACTGGCAGACGGCTAATATTGTACCTATTCACAAGAAGGGCAGCAAGGTAGAAGCTGACAATTACAGGCCAGTGAGTTTAATATCAGTTGTAGTCAAGTTAATGGAATCACTCCTAAAAAGATGGATCATTGATCACTTACAAATACATAGCTTGCTGAACCCAAAGCAGAATGGCCTTACTGAAGGCAGATGGTGTCAGACTAATCTGACTGAATTTTTTGACTATATTACTAATGTTTTGGACCAGGGTGGTGCTGTGGACATAGCATATCTTGATTTCAGCAAGGCATTTAATACAGTTCCACATAAAGATCTAAAACAAAAGTTGTACAAGCTATGACTTAAAGTGGTTGTAAACCCACTTTGAAAAAAAAAACTAACACCTGAAAGACAAAGGCATAATGAGCTAGTATGCATAGCAAAGTAGCTCATTATGTAATATTCACCTGAGATCGAAGCCCTCGCTGCGGTGCCTGTACACAGCACTCCCGGGGGTATCGCAGCTCTGGCGCTGTGATTGGCTGTACTGTATGTAGGCATAGGACACGCCCCCTGCCACACCTCCTTAAAGGAAAATCAACAAAAAAAAATTAATTAAATCCACAAGGGCTTTTTTTTACCACTACTATTCCTTTATATTGGCTTTTAAAATTTACAAATGCAGCAATTTAGAATTTGGATGAAAAGTTTAGCTTTCGGAAACACTTTTTGAAAGATAAAAAGTGCATTTTATATACAACCATATTGATCAGACCAAAATGAGGGACAAATGAGGAGGAAAGAGGGAAAGAGGGACTTTGCTCCAAAACAGGGACAGTCCCTCGAAATCAGGGACAGTTGGGAGCTATGCTGAAAGGGTAGTTGATGCTTGCAATAAACTACCAGCAGAGGTAGTGAGACAGTCACGCCTAAATGGCTTCAAACATGCTTGGGGTGAAAACATAGATCTATACTATCCAGGCAAAAAAGTTAATGTAAAAACATAAAAAAAAACAACCAAAAAAACAAACAAATAAAAAATGGGCAGACTTGATGGACTACTTGGTCTTTTTCTGCCATGACTTTTCCATGTTTCTATGTTTCTATACTTGCTGAAACCACTCTTCATATGAACGTTTGCTTGTCTGACTATGGGTGTGTGGCTCCATTCTCTTGTTGTATGTACAGTATGGATCATTGAACCGGACAAGCTCAGCTTAGAGCATCGGCATCCAGTCGAAGGTTTGGAGTCAGGCAATAGCTGCACAGTGGCTTAAAGTGGAACTTTTTCATAGGATTAAACAAAGTGGATATGAAATCTGAAAAGGTGCCTACTGTATATGTACATTCATTATAGAGGTAGATCTGAGAGGACCTAATTTGATGTTGTTTCAACTGGCATATGTAGCCTGGCTTGACTCCTTCACAGGGGCGGATCCAGAGTCTAGTGCACGAAAATACGTTTTTTGGGGGGCAATTTATGGGGGAAATGGCTGGTGTTGGCGCTTCAATCATCACGGCACCATGGTTGTTATGGTGTCAGGATGATTGAAGCGCATTATTTCTATTATTACATTATATAAAATGAAATCGTTCAACTCACCATAATGCAGAATCAGTGAGAGCCTGAGTTGGTCACTTGCCACCGTCGCCTGCCACCAGTTGCGGATTGTCACTTGCCACGTCGCCTGTCACTAGATGCAGATTGTCACTTGCCATGTCACCTGCTACACGTTGCGGGTTGTCACTTGCCACGTCGCCTGCTACATGTTGCGGACTGTCACTTGCCACATCGCCTGCCACACATTGCGGATTGTCACTTGCCACGTCACCTGTCACCAGATGCAGATTGTCACTTGCCACGTCGCCTGTCACATGTTGCAGATTGTCACTTGCCTGCTACAATTGTCTCTTGCTGTGTCTCTCTTTTGTGGTCTCTTGCTGTGTCTCTCTTTTGTGGTCTCTTGCTGTGTCTCTCGTATTTGAAATATATAATGGGGTATGGCGCTACCTTTAGAATAAGTGGGATGGTATAATGGGAGGGAGGTTTTATTGTGTAGTCCCTTGCTTTCCTGGCATAGGCTAAACTAGAAGCAGTTTTTACCTCCAACTGTGCCCCTAGTGGTGGTACAAATTACCACCAACCCTATTATGTGCAAGAGAGTTATAATGTGCAAAAATACAATCTTCAGAGAGAAAATTAAACAGTTCCAAAATCATAAATCATGCATGTGACCACACTAGAAAAAAGGGGGGTTATATGCTAAACCCCTATTTAGTGATAGATCTTCACCAACAGGCCACCACTGATAGTAATGACTTATTAGCAAAAACATACAGTACACCTTAATGCAAATACACAAATTAATTAATAATATAAACAGTGATTATAGTCCTTAGTGTACTAGATCATTGACATTAAGCAAATCCCTATACCAAATAAACCTCCTGGGTGCACCTTTACTAAATTAGTGCAAGTGTGTGCAAAGCAGTTGATAATTAATGGTCATAGTCCGTATAGTAATAAAAGTCTTCAAAACCAGTGTTCAAAATTATTTCCAGAAAAACTGTGACTGGGGTGCTCTCAGATGATACTGGTGACTTTTTGTGCTACCCCTCAAGGGTCCCCACTCACCGAATCCCGCAACCCCAAAAGGGGCAAACAGCATAGGGTATCACGGCCACAAGCTCCTCTCCACCACGATCATATGAGGTATCCAAGTTGGTCTCTGCTCACCGTATGGTGTTTAAAGTATGTTCCCAATGGCTCCCTCATGGAAAAAGGAATAGAAGGCTCCCATAGTGTAGTAGGTAAAGTTTTATTTACAACTCTCCATATGATTACACCATAAGAATAATTAAAAATAACTAAAATAGACAAATAAACTAAAAACTAAAAACTAAAAAATTAAAATCCAGCACTGATAAGTCAAAGCACCATCCCAGGATGCATATGCCAAGTGGAACGTGCCTGAAATCAGGCTAGTGTTGATGCAACAGCGTGCGCTGGTAACGAGGTGTTTGCGCTCCACCTGCGTTCCAAGCAAAGTCCGTACCCGAAAGTGACGTAGCGTGCGTGGCGCCGTCGCTTTGCTGTGTCTCTCTTTTGTGGTTTCTTGCTGTGTCTCTCTAAGGTGGTCTCTTGCTGTGTCTCTCTAAGGTGGTCTCTTGCTGTGTCTCTCTAAGGTGGTCTCTTGCTGTGTCTCTCTAAGGTGGTCTCTTGCTGTGTCTCCCTAAGGTGGTCTCTTGCTGTGTGCCAGCAGCAGATTACCAGTCAGGTAGCAGAGAGATGATGTAATCTCTCTGCTGCCTGCACAGTGAGGGCGGAACTGCAGGGATCCAGGGCGGGTGCCGGGCAGTGAGAGATGATGTCATCTCTCTGCACCCCGCCAACCGGATCCATGATTGGCCAGCCGCCCGCTTACTCATGGAGCTGCCCAGCTGCTCGCCCGCTCTCTCATCCGCCCGCGGAGCCTCCCGACTGAGCCACCCAACAGCCTGGCCCGCAGACCCACTCGCTCTCTCACCCGCGGAGCCGCCTGACCACTCACTCACCCGCATTCTCGGGGGGGCAATTGCTCCATTGCCCCCCCCCCCCCCGGATCTGCCCCTGCTACTTCTCGTGGGAGTTTTGACTAGTTTTTAGTAATAAAATAAAATTTGGGTTTTTTGGCTGTATTTTACAATATTATCAAAGTTTATTTGAAACTATTTTCAATGTGATTTTTTTTTATCAATGTTATGACAGGGTAAACCAGTTATATTTTAGTGAATGAATAATTCTAAACCTTATACATGTGTGGCCAGGGGGTGGTAAAAACAGACGGCTGATCCAAGTTTTTACTACACGATACGAGAGGTCTTCATAAAGTTTCCATATTTTTTATATTTAACCACTTAAGGACCGCCTCACGCCGATGTACGTCGGCAAGGCGGCACGGGCAGGCAAAATCACGTACATATACGTGATTTGCCTCCCGCGGGTGGGGGGTCCGATCGGACCCCCCCCCCGGTGCCCGAGGCGGTCCTGTTTTGTCCCCCGGCGATCGGAGGTGAGGGGGAGGCCATCCGTTCGTGGCCCCCCCCCTCGCGATCGCTGCCGGCCAATCAGATCACTTCCTTTGCTGCTGTATGCTAAACAGCAGCAAAGGAAATGATGTCATCTCTCCTCGGCTCGGTATTTTCCGTTGCAGCGCCGAGGAGAGAAGACTTCACTGTGAGTGCACAACACTACACACACAGTAAAACATGCCAGGCACACAAAACACCCCGATCGCCCCCCGATCCCCCCCCCAATCACCCCCCCCTCCCTGTCACAAACTGACACCAGCAGTTTTTTTTTTTCTGATTACAGCATTGGTGTCAGTTTGTGACAGTTACAGTGTTGGGACAGTTAGGGTTAGCCCCCTTTAGGTCTAGGATACCCCCCTAACCCCCCCTAATAAAGTTTTAACCCCTTGATCACCCCCTGTCGCCAGTGTCACTAAGCGATCATTTTTCTGATCGCTGTATTAGTGTCGCTGGTGACGCTAGTTAGTGAGGTAAATATTTAGGTTCGCCGTCAGCATTTTATAGCGACAGGGACCCCCATATACTACCTAATAAATGTTTTAACCCCTTGATTGCCCCCTAGTTAACCCTTTCACCACTGATCACCGTATAACCGTTACGGGTGACGCTGGTTAGTTCGTTTATTTTTTATAGTGTCAGGGAACCCGCCGTTTATTACCGAATAAAGGTTTAGCCCCCCGATCGCCCGGCGGTGATATGCGTCGCCCCAGGCAGCGTCAGATTAGCGCCAGTACCGATAACACCCACGCACGCGGCATACGCCTCCCTTAGTGGTATAGTATCTGAACGGATCAATATCTGATCCGATCAGATCTATACTAGTGTCCCCAGCAGTTTAGGGTTCCCAAAAACGCAGTGTTAGCGGGATCAGCCCAGATACCTGCTAGCACCTGCGTTTTGTCCCTCCGCCCGGCCCAGCCCAAGTGCAGTATCGATCGATCACTGTCACTTACAAGGCACTAAACGCATAACTGCAGCGTTCGCAGAGTCAGGCCTGATCCCTGCGATCGCTAACAGTTTTTTTGGTAGCATTTTGGTGAACTAGCAAGCACCAGCCCCAGGCAGCGTCAGGTTAGCGCCAGTACCGCTAACACCCACACACGCGCCGTACACCTCCCTTAGTGGTATAGTATCTGATCAGATTATTACCTGATCCGATCAGATCTATACTAGCGTCCCCAGCAGTTTAGGGTTCCCAAAAACGCAGTGTTAGCGGGATCAGCCCAGATACCTGCTAGCACCTGCGTTTTGCCCCTCCGCCCGGCCCAGCCCAGCCCACCCAAGTGCAGTATCGATCGATCACTGTCACTTACAAAACACTAAACACATAACTGCAGCGTTCGCAGAGTCAGGCCTGATCCCTGCGATCGCTAACAGTTTTTTTGGAAGCTTTTTCTTGAACTGGCAAGCACCAGCGGCCTAGTACACCCCGGTCGTAGTCAAACCAGCACTGCAGTAACACTTGGTGACGTGGCGAGTCCCATAAGTGCAGTTCAAGCTGGTGAGGTGGCAAGCACAAGTAGTGTCCCGCTGCCACCAAAAAGACAAACACAGGCCCGTCGTGCCCATCATGCCCTTCCTGCTGCATTCGCCAATCCTACTAATTGGGAACCCACCACTTCTGCAGCACCCGTACTTCCCCCATTCACATCCCCAACCAAATGCAGTCGGCTGCATGAGAGGCATTTTTATGTCCTCCCGAGTACCCCTACCCAACGAACCCCCCCAAAAAAGATGTCGTGTCTGCAGCAAGCGCGGATATAGGCGTGACACCCGCTATTATTGTCCCTCCTGTCCTGACAATCCTGGTCTTTGCATTGGTGAATGTTTTGAACGCTACCATACACTAGTTGAGTATTAGCGTAGGGTACAGCACTGCACAGACTAGGCACACTTTTACAGGGTCTCCCAAGATGCCATCGCATTTTGAGAGACCCGAACCTGGAACCGGTTACAGTTATAAAAGTTAGTTACAAAAAAAGTGTAAAAAAAAAAAAATATATAAAATAAAAAAAAATTGTTGTCGTTTTATTGTTCTCTCTCTCTCTCTCTCTCTATTCTCTCTCTCTATTGTTCTGCTCTTTTTTACTGTATTCTATTCTGCAATGTTTTATTGTTATTATGTTTTATCATGTTTGTTTTTCAGGTATGCAATTTTTTATACTTTACCGTTTACTGTGCTTTATTGTTAACCATTTTTTTGTCTTCAGGTACGCCATTCACGACTTTGAGTGGTTATACCAGAATGATGCCTGCAGGTTTAGGTATCATCTTGGTATCATTCTTTTCAGCCAGCGGTCGGCTTTCATGTCAAAGCAATCCTAGTGGCTAATTAGCCTCTAGACTGCCTTTTACAAGCCGTGGGAGGGAATGCCCCCCCCCCCACCGTCTTCCGTGTTTTTCTCTGGCTCTCCTGTCTCAACAGGGAACCTGAGAATGCAGCCGGTGATTCAGCCAGCTGACCATAGAGCTGATCAGAGACCAGAGTGGCTCCAAACATCTCTATGGCCTAAGAAACCGGAAGCTACGAGCATTTTATGACTTAGATTTCGCCGGATGTAAATAGCGCCATTGGGAAATTGGGGAAGCATTTTATCACACCGATCTTGGTGTGGTCAGATGCTTTGAGGGCAGAGGAGAGATATAGGGTCTAATAGACCCCAATTTTTTCAAAAAAGAGTACCTGTCACTACCTATTGCTATCATAGGGGATATTTACATTCCCAGAGATAACAATAAAAATGATTTAAAAAAAAAAAAAAAATGAAAGGAACAGTTTAAAAATAAGATAAAAAAGCAAAAAAATAATAAAGAAAAAAAAAAAAAAAAAAAAAAAAAAGCACCCCTGTCGCCCCCTGCTCTTGCGCTAAGGCGAACGCAAGCGGCGGTCTGTCGTCAAACGTAAACAGCAATTGCACCATGCATGTGAGGTATCACTGCGAAGGTCAGATCGAGGGCAGTAATTTTAGCAGTAGACCTCCTCTGTAAATCTAAAGTGGTAACCTGTAAAGGCTTTTAAAGGCTTTTAAAAATGTATTTATTTTGTTGCCACTGCACGTTTGTGCGCAATTGTAAAGCATGTCATGTTTGGTATCCATGTACTCGGCCTAAGATCATCTTTTTTATTTCATCAAACATTTGGGCAATATAGTGTGTTTTAGTGCATTAAAATTTTAAAAAGTGTGTTTTTTCCCCAAAAAATGCGTTTGAAAAATCGCTGCGCAAATACTGTGTGAAAAAAAAAAATGAAACACCCACCATTTTAATCTGTAGGGCATTTGCTTTAAAAAAATATATAATGTTTGGGGGTTCAAAGTAATTTTCTTGCAAAAAAAAAAAAACTTTTTCATGTAATCAAAAAGTGTCAGAAAGGGCTTTGTCTTCAAGTGGTTAGAAGAGTGGGTGATGTGTGACATAAGCTTCTAAATGTTGTGCATAAAATGCCAGGACAGTTCAAAACCCCCCCAAATGACCCCATTTTGGAAAGTAGACACCCCAAGCTATTTGCTGAGAGGCATGTCGAGTCCATGGAATATTTTATATTGCGACACAAGTTGCGGGAAAGAGACAAATTTTTTTTTTTTTGCACAAAGTTGTCACTAAATGATATATTGCTCAAACATGCCATGGGAATATGTGAAATTACACCCCAAAATACATTCTGCTGCTTCTCCTGAGTACGGGGATACCACATGTGTGAGACTTTTTGGGAGCCTAGCCGCGCACGGGACCCCGAAAACCAAGCACCGTCTTCAGGCTTTCTAAGGGCGTGAATTTTTGATTTCACTCTTCACTGCCTGTCACAGTTTCGGAGGCCATGGAATGCCCAGGTGGCACAAAACCTCCCCAAATGACCCCATTTTGGAAAGTAGACACCCCAAGCTATTTGCTGAGAGGTATAGTGAGTATTTTGCAGACCTCACTTTTTGTCACAAAGTTTTGAAAATTGAAAAAAGAAAAAAAAAATGTTTTTTCTTGTCTTTCTTCATTTTCAAAAACAAATGAGAGCTGCAAAATACTCACCATGCCTC
The DNA here is from genome assembly GCF_042186555.1 of Aquarana catesbeiana. Classification (NCBI taxonomy): domain Eukaryota; kingdom Metazoa; phylum Chordata; class Amphibia; order Anura; family Ranidae; genus Aquarana; species Aquarana catesbeiana. The sequence goes on from NC_133330.1 coordinate 262,585,860, forward strand.
TCAGCAAATAGCTTGGGGTGTCTACTTTCCAAAATGGGGTCATTTGGGGGGGTTTTGTGCCACCTGGGCATTCCATGGCCTCCGAAACGGTGATAGGCAGTGAAGAGTAAAATCAAAAATTCACGCCCTTAAAAACGCTGAAGGCGGTGATTGGTTTTCGGGGCCCGTACGCAGCTAGGCTCCCAAAAAGTCCCACACATGTGGTATCACCATACTCAGGAGAAGCCGCCAAATGTATTTTGGGGTGCAATTCCACATATGCCCATGGCCTGTGTGAGCAATATATCATTTAGTGACAACTTTGTGCAAAAAAAAAAAATGTGTCACTTCCCGCAACTTGTGTCAAAATATAAAATATTCTATGGACTCAATATGCCTCTCAGCAAATAGCTTGGGGTGTCTACTTTCCAAAATGGGGTCATTTGGGGGGGTTTGTGCCACCTGGGCATTCCATGGCCTCCGAAACTGTGATAGGCAGTGAGGAGTGAAATCAAAAATTTACACCCTTAGAAATCCTGAAGGCGGTGATTGGTTTTCGGGGTCCCGTACGCGGCTAGGCTCCCAAAAAGTCCCACACATGTGGTATCCCCATACTCAGGAGAAGCAGCTGAATGTATTTTGGGGTGCAATTCCACATAGGCCCATGGCCTGTGTGAGCAATATATCATTTAGTGACAACTTTTTGTAAATATTTTTTTTTTTTTGTCATTATTCAATCACTTGGGACAAAAAAAATAAATATTCAATGGGTTCAACATGCCTCTCAGCAATTTCCTTGGGGTGTCTACTTTCCAAAATGGGGTCATTTGGGGGGGTTTTGTACTGCCCTGCCATTTTAGCACCTCTAGAAATGACATAGGCAGTCATAAACTAAAAGCTGTGTAAATTCCAGAAAATGTACCCTAGTTTGTAGACGCTATAACTTTTGCGCAAACCAATAAATATACGCTTATTGACATTTTTTTACCAAAGACATGTGGTCGAATACATTTTGGCCTAAATGTATGACTAAAATTGAGTTTATTGGATTTTTTTTATAACAAAAAGTAGAAAATATCATTTTTTTTCAAAATTTTCGGTCTTTTTCCGTTTGTAGCGCAAAAAAAAAAACGGCAGAGGTGATCAAATACCATCAAAAGAAAGCTCTATTTGTGGGAAGAAAAGGACGCAAATTTCGTTTGGGTACAGCATTGCATGACCGCGCAATTAGCAGTTAAAGGGACGCAGTGCCAAATTGGAAAAAGACCTCTGGTCCTTAGGCAGCATAATGGTCCGGGGCTCAAGTGGTTAATAGAGTTTAAAAAATTGCCAAAACATTTTGAAGAAGCCTCATACATTTAACACTCCCCTTCCCAAGACAGACAATGCTGCTGTTCAAAGATGCCTCTTTCATCCAGAGTAGGGGCACTCTATCGGTAGCACTCTTGCCTAGCAGTAAAAAGGGTCGCTGGTTCGAATCTCAACCACGACACTACCTGCCTGGAGTTTGCATGTTCTCCCTGTGCCTGTGTGGGTTTCCTCCGGGTACTCCGGTTTCCTCCCACACTCCAAAGATATGCTGGTAGGTTAATTGGATCTTGTCTAAATTGGCCCTAGTATATGAATGTGAGTTAGGGACCTTCGATTATAAGCTCCTTGAGGGTGTAGGGACCGATGTGAATGTACAATGTATATGTAAAGTGCTGCGTAAATTGATGGCGCTATATAAGTACCCTAAATAATAATAATAATAAAGGAGGTGTGTTACTGGCCAGATCACCAGATGAAAACAGAGGAAAACAAAGAAAATAATGCAGCCACCACCATCTAATGATTGGTAAGCTGCAATATATTACATTTTTAGTTTTGGGTTCAATACCGCTTTAAGTTTACATGCAGAGCTTCACAGGCGGCACCCCCTGTCAAACTCTCCCATGTAAGTAAATGTGGTCGCACCACAACCCAACCCAAATGCTTGGCTTGCAGTTGTGGAGCAGTGCAATGTAAAGTAAAGTGTTCAACAATTGAAAAAAAAAAATTTAAACAAAAACAGGCATCAGGAGGTGGTACTATCGCCTCCTGAAAGCCTACAAATCTCTTTCACTGCCCTCTGAAAAAGCGATCGCTTTTCAGGGGTATAGTAAACACTATCGCTAAAGGAGCCGAAAGGTAGAAGATAGTGTTTGGTAATAATAATAATAATTATTAATGTCGATCGTTTATTAATATTACATTTGTCTATTGCCTTGATGATGCCATTGAAAAGACATACTTTTTGAAACTGGATTCCATAAGGTGCGATAAATATTATGTACAGACATCTGGACTCTCTGGTAGTAACCCGTAACAAGATGCAAATGACATGTAAATCAAAACAAATCTTTTATTCTACAATATCACACATGCTGCTTCGGTAACATAAATTATTTAAAAGAAAACATGGCATCAACATCTTTTCACTGTGGATTTTATAGATAAACTCTGGAAACAACCGAAATAAACCTTTTCCCATTTATTTCTCCACCCTCCCCGCTACTGGAAAGCTTTTATACAAGTAATATATGATAAGACTGAATTGTGCAATCATACCGAGAATGTCAGAACTCCGGTGATTATAAAATCATTCAGAAGTTACAGGCTGATTTCTGGCTTATGAAATATTTTCCACTCTAGTCACTAACTCAACGAAAAGTGTCTTCTATGTACACTAGATTACCAAAAGTATTGGGACGCCTGCCTTTACATGCACATCAAGGGCGGTCCATCCATAGAGTGAGCACGGGCGCCGCTCCCCCTATCCATGCGTCTGGCAACCTGATCTACATATCAGGGCACTGAACTATGGATTCCAATGGAGGGGGGGAGTGTTTTTTTGAAGCACCTGATTAGAGCCAGAGGCTCTAATAGGCTTAAAAAAAGGGTGGGCTCGGGGGGCAGAGCACTGCGCCCAAAGCACACCCGGTTGTGTGACGATAGCGAATGAATCTTCGCTATTTTCACACTAAAGTTCCTCCCGCCAATCAGGAGGCAGGTTGTGAGACCTTATTCCCGATTGGCCAAAGCTAGACATCCTATTGAATGCCTAGCGCTTAGGAGTAACAGAGATGAGACACACAGCAGAGGAAGCCGCGGGAGTAGCAGACACCGGAGCCGCTGCCTGCACCCCGGGAGAGGGGGAGAGGAAACCACAGCCCACCTGCCCTAGATCACAGGAAGAGGGGGTGGCACGCTTGTCAGTGCCGTGCCGCTGGCCTCCCGGAGGAGGGGTGGCGTCAGTGCTGTGCCGGGGGGGGGTCTGCTGTCGCCCGGGGTGCTGGTGCTTCTTTGCCGCCCTTCCCTCAAAAGAAAAACCCCCCAGCTGCCACTGACGCACATGAACTTTAATGGCATTCCAGTTTTATTCTGTAGGGTTCAATATTGAGTTGGCTCACCCTTTGCAGCTGTAACAGCTTCAACTCTTCTGGGAAGGCTGTCCACAAGGTTTAGAAGTGTGTCTATGGGAATGTTTGACCATTCTTCCAGAAGCGCATTTGTGAGGTCAGGCACTGATGTTGGACGAGAAGGCCTGCCTCGCAGTCTCCTCTCTAATGCATCCCAAAGGTGTTCTATTGGGTTGAGGTCAGGACTCTGTGAAGGCCAGTCAAGTATCTTCACCTCAAACTCGCTCATTCATGTCTTTATGGACCTTGCTTTGTGCACCACCTCCTGTCAGAAAACCCAAATCTTATTTGATGCAGGTTCTGTTCAGCCAACAATTTTTCAACAGACCCCTTCTACAAAAATCAATTGAACAATCAACTTCTGTCAAACGGAGCGGTGCTGACACCTCCGTCAGACCTCTGCAGAGAGACCTCTTGCTGGGGATTTGGATTTTAAAAATACCTGTACCCCTAGCAAGCAAACTAAAAACCTCCACCCTGCTCCTTGTAGGAGAGAAGAGGTTTTAGTTTACCTGCTGTTTATCTGCTGTAACTGAGAAAACAGGGAGAATGGATCCAAGCATGCATAAGAAAGAGGAGCGGTGTACGGATCCTGAGTGAGTGAAGGCAGTGAGCGCCATGCTGTGCAGGGGGGAGGTCAGGCCAGAGGTGCCAGTGGAAGAGGGTGGAGTAGGCCTGCGCAGGACACAGATAAACCCTCCTGTGCCTAGTCCTGCAGGACTGGTGAGATTTGGGGGAATTGTGTGTGTGTAATGGGGGAGGGGTACCTGGGGGGTGTGATCAGAGTGGAGGGATCTGGTGAAGTATCTGGAGGTGTGATCAGAGTGGAGAGATCTAGGGGGATCTGGAGGTGTGATCAGAGTGGAGAGATCTAAGGGGATCTGGAGGTGTGATCAGAGTGGAGGGGGGGATCTGGAGATGTGATCAGAGTGGAGAGATCTAAGGGGATCTGGAGGTGTGATCAGAGTGGAGGGGGGGATCTGGAGATGTGATCAGAGTGGAGAGATCTAGGGAGATCTGGAGGTGTGATCAGAGTGGAGAGATCTAGGGGGATCTGGAGGTGTGATCAGAGTGGAGAGATCTAGGGGGATCTGGAGGTGTGATCAGAGTGGAGAGATCGAGGGGGATCTGGAGGTGTGATCAGAGTGGAGCGATCTAGGGGGATCTGGAGGTGTGATCAGAGTGGAGGGAAGGGGGGATCTGGAGGTGTGATCAGAGTGGAGAGATCTAGGGGGATCTGGAGGTGTGATCAGAGTGGAGAGATCTAGGGGGATCTGGGGGTGTGATCAGAGTGGAGAGATCTAGGGGGATCTGGAGGTGTGATCAGAGTGGAGAGATCTAGGGGGATCTGGAGGTGTGATCAGAGTGGAGAGATCTAGGGGAATCTGGAGGTGTGATCAGAGTGGAGAGATCTGGAGGTGTGATCAGAGTGGAGAGATCTAGGGGGATCTGGAGGTGTGATCAGAGTGGAGAGATCTAGGGGAATCTGGAGGTGTGATCAGAGTGGAGAGATCTAGGGGGATCTCAGAGTGGAGAGATCTAGGTGGATCTGGAGGTGTGATCAGAGTGGAGGGAAGGGGGGGATCTGGAGGTGTGATCAGAGTGGAGAGATCGAGGGGGATCTGGAGTTGTGATCAGAGTGGAGCGATCTAGGGGGATCTGGAGGTGTGATCAGAGTGGAGGGAAGGGGGGATCTGGAGGTGTGATCAGAGTGGAGAGATCTAGGGGGATCTGGAGGTGTGATCAGAGTGGAGAGATCTAGGGGGATCTGGGGGTGTGATCAGAGTGGAGAGATCTAGGGGGATCTGGAGGTGTGATCAGAGTGGAGAGATCTAGGGGGATCTGGAGGTGTGATCAGAGTGGAGGGGGGGATCTGGAGATGTGATCAGAGTGGAGAGATCTAGGGGGATCTGGAGGTGTGATCAGAGTGGAGGGAAGGGGGGATCTGGAGGTGTGATCAGAGTGGAGAGATCGAGGGGGATCTGGAGTTGTGATCAGAGTGGAGCGATCTAGGGGGATCTGGAGGTGTGATCAGAGTGGAGGGAAGGGGGGATCTGGAGGTGTGATCAGAGTGGAGAGATCTAGGGGGATCTGGAGGTGTGATCAGAGTGGAGAGATCTAGGGGGATCTGGGGGTGTGATCAGAGTGGAGAGATCTAGGGGGATCTGGAGGTGTGATCAGAGTGGAGAGATCTAGGGGGATCTGGAGGTGTGATCAGAGTGGAGAGATCTAGGGGAATCTGGAGGTGTGATCAGAGTGGAGAGATCTGGAGGTGTGATCAGAGTGGAGAGATCTAGGGGGATCTGGAGGTGTGATCAGAGTGGAGAGATCTAGGGGAATCTGGAGGTGTGATCAGAGTGGAGAGATCTAGGGGGATCTCAGAGTGGAGAGATCTAGGTGGATCTGGAGGTGTGATCAGAGTGGAGGGAAGGGGGGGATCTGGAGGTGTGATCAGAGTGGAGAGATCTAGGGGGAACTGGAGGTATGATCACAGTGGAGAGATCTAGGGGGATCTGGAGGTGTGATCAGAGTGGAGGGAAGGGGGGATCTGGAGGTGTGATCAGTGTGGAGAGATCTAGGGGGATCTGGAGGTGTGATCAGAGTGGAGGGAAGGGGGGGATCTGGAGGTGTGATCAGAGTGGAGAGATCGAGGGGGATCTGGAGGTGTGAGCAGAGTGGACAGATCTAGGGGGATTTGGAGGTGTGATCAGAGTGGAGAGATCTAGGGGGATCTGGAGTTGTGATCAGATTGGAGAGATCTAGGGGGATCTGGAGGTGTGATCAGTGTGGAGGGAAGGGGGGGGGATCTGGAGGTGTGATCAGAGTGGAGAGATCTAGGGGGATCTGGAGGTGTGATCAGAGTGGAGAGATCTAGGGGGATCTGGAGGTGTGATCAGAGAGGAGAGATCTAGGGGGATCTGGGGGTGTGATCAAATTGTAGAGATCTAGGGGGATCTGGAGGTGTGATCAGAGTGGAGAGATCTAGGGGGATCTGGAGGTGTGATCAGAGTGGAGAGATCTAGGGGGAACTGGATGCGTGATCAGAGTGGAGAGATCTAGGGGGATCTGGAGGTGTGATCAGAGTGGAGAGATCTAGGGGGATCTGGAGGTGTGATCAGAGTGGAGAGATCTAGGGGGATCTGGAGGTGTGATCAGAGTGGAGAGATCTAGGGGGATCTGGAGGTGTGATCAGAGTGGAGGGAAGGGGGGGTCTGAAGGTGTGATCAGAGTGGAAAGATCTAGGGGGATCTGGAAGTGTGACCAGAGTGGAGAGATCTAGGGGGATCTTAAGGTGTGATCAGAGTGGAGGGAAGGGGGGTCTGGATGCGTGATCAGAGTGGAGAGATCTAGGGGGATCTGGGGGTGTGATCAGAGTGGAGAAATCTAGGGGGATCTGGAGGTGTGATCAGAGTGGAGAGATCTAGGGGATTCTGGAGGTGTGATCAGAGTGGAGAGATCTAGGGGGATCTGAAGGTGTGATCAAAGTGGAGAGATCTAGGGGGATCTGGAGATGTGATCAGAGTGGAGAGATCTAGGGGGATCTGGAGGTGTGATCAGAGTGGAGAGATCTAGGGGGATCTGGAGGTGTGATCAGAGTGGAGAGATCTAGGGGGAACTGGATGCGTGATCAGAGTGGAGAGATCTAGGGGGATCTGGAGGTGTGATCAGAGTGGAGAGATCTAGGGGGATCTGGAGGTGTGATCAGAGTGGAGAGATCTAGGGGGATCTGGAGGTGTGATCAGAGTGGAGAGATCTAGGGGGATCTGGAGGTGTGATCAGAGTGGAGGGAAGGGGGGGTCTGAAGGTGTGATCAGAGTGGAAAGATCTAGGGGGATCTGGAGGTGTGACCAGAGTGGAGAGATCTAGGGGGATCTTAAGGTGTGATCAGAGTGGAGGGAAGGGGGGTCTGGATGCGTGATCAGAGTGGAGAGATCTAGGGGGATCTGGGGGTGTGATCAGAGTGGAGAAATCTAGGGGGATCTGGAGGTGTGATCAGAGTGGAGAGATCTAGGGGATTCTGGAGGTGTGATCAGAGTGGAGAGATCTAGGGGGATCTGAAGGTGTGATCAAAGTGGAGAGATCTAGGGGGATCTGGAGATGTGATCAGAGTGGAGAGATCTAGGGGGATCTGGGGGTGTGATCAGAGTGGAGAGATCTAGGGGGATCTGGAGGTGTGATCAGAGTGGAGAGATCTAGGGGGATCTGGAGGTGTGATCAGAGTGGAGAGATCTAGGGGGATCTGGAGGTGTGATCAGAGTGGAGAGATCTAGGGGGATCTGGATGCGTGATCAGAGTGGAGAGATCTAGGGGGATCTGGAGGTGTGATCAGAGTGGAGAGATCTAGGGGGATCTGGAGGTGTGATCAGAGTGGAGAGATCTAGGGGGATCTGGAGGTGTGATCAGAGTGGAGAGATCTAGGGGGATCTGGAGGTGTGATCAGAGTGGAGGGAAGGGGGGGTCTGAAGGTGTGATCAGAGTGGAAAGATCTAGGGGGATCTGGAGGTGTGACCAGAGTGGAGAGATCTAGGGGGATCTTAAGGTGTGATCAGAGTGGAGGGAAGGGGGGTCTGGATGCGTGATCAGAGTGGAGAGATCTAGGGGGAACTGGATGCGTGATCAGAGTGGAGAGATCTAGGGGGATCTGGAGGTGTGATCAGAGTGGAGAGATCTAGGGGGATCTGGAGGTGTGATCAGAGTGGAGAGATCTAGGGGGATCTGGAGATGTGATCAGAGTGGAGAGATCTAGGGGGATTTGGAGGTGTGATCAGCGTGGAGAGATCTAGGGGGATCTGGAGGTGTGATCAGAGTGGAGGGAAGGGGAGATCTGGGGGTGTGATCAGAGTGGAGAGATCTAGGGGGATCTGGAGGTGTGATCAGAGTGGAGAGATCTAGGGGGATTTGGATGCAAACTATCTGCATTATCCATCCCTTTAACTACTTGCCGACCGGGCCATAGCCGAAAGAAGGCTGCAGCGCAGTCGGCTAGTTCTAGGTGGACGTCCGTGGGACGTCATCCCAGAATCCTGCTCTTGCGCGCCCCCTGGGGCGCGCACCCGAGCACTTTTGTGACCGCATCACGGATCACGCTGATCGCGGCCATTTACCATGTGATCGCTCCACATGTAAACAAACCGGCCTCCCCTCTGTGTACCGATCAGTACAGTACGAGGGGAGAGGGAGAGGGATTGGATGGCAGCACCGCTGTGGGCTGGATCTGTAGTGCCCACAGCGCTGTTCAGTGACAATTGCAGTCACATCCATCCATCCCTCCATGCTCAGCCATCCCTGCAATATACCCAGCAATACTCTGCAATATACTCTGCAACATACTCTGCAATATACCCTGCAATATACCCTGCAATATACCCAGGAATACTCTGCAATATACTCTGCAATATACCCAGCAATACTCTGCAATATACCCTGCAATATACCCAGCAATACTCTGTAATATACCCTGCAATACTCTGCAATATACCCAGCAATACTCTGCAATATACTCTGCAATATACCCTGCAATATACCCAGCAATACTCTGCAATATACTCTGCAATATACCCTGCAATATACTCTGCAATATACCCAGCAATACTCTGCAATATACTCTGCAATATACCCTGCAATATACCCAGCAATACTCTGCAATATACTCTGCAATATACTCTGCAATATACTCTGCAATATACCCTGCAATACTCTGCAATATACCCAGCAATACTCTGCAATATACTCTGCAATATACCCTGCAATATACCCTGCAATATACCCAGCAATACTCTGCAATATACCCTGCAATACCCTGCAATACCCTGCAATACCGTGCACTACTCTGCAATACCCCGCAATACCCTGCAATACCCTGCACTACTCTGCAATACCCTGCAATACTCTGCAATACCCCGCAATACCCTGCAATACCCCGCAATACTCTGCACTACTTTGCAATACCCCGCAATACCCTGCAATACCCCGCAATACTCTGCAATACCCTGCAATACCCCGCAATACCCTACAATACCCCGCAATACTCCGCACTACCCTGCACTACTTTGCAATACCCCGCAATACTCTGCAAAACCCCACAATACCACGCAATACCCCGCAATACTCCACAATACTCCACAGTACCCCGCAACACTCTGCAATTTTTAACCAGTTCCCGCCCGCCGTCATATGACATCCTTGACTTTGTGCGGGGATATCTGAATGATGTGTGCAGCTACAGGCATCATTCAGATATCAGCTTTTTCAGCCGGCGATTCCCTACACCATAAGAATGATTATAGCGGCTGTTCCACTGCTTGATCGTTCTTATGGGAGGCGAGAGGGGACACCCCCCCCTTCCCGCTACCCGCTTCTACCGACTCACCGCTACGATCGAAGCCAGGATCGTTTTTTTTTTCTTTTTTATTTCAGGCTTCCCAGCCTAGAGGTGAAATGTGGGGTCTTATAGACCCCATATCTCACTGTAAAGAGGACCTGTCATGCCATATTCCTATTACAAGGGATGTTTACATTCCTTGTAATAGGAATAAAAGTGATCAAAAAATTTTTTGGGGGGGGAAAAAAGTGTCAAACTAAAATAAATAAAGTAAAATGAACAATAAAAAAAAAAAAAAAAATTTTTAAAGCGCCCCTGTCCGTGTGCTCGCATGCAGAAGCAAACGCATATGTAAGTCCCACCCACGGTGTTCAAACCATACATGTGAGGTATCATTGCAAACGTTGGAGCGAGAGCAATAATTTTGGCCCTAGACCTCCTCTGTAACTCAAAACATGTAACCAGTAAACATTTTTAAAGCGGCACCTATGGAGACTTTTAAGTAGCGAAGTTTGGCACCATTCCACGAGCGTGTGCAATTTTGAAGGGTGACATGTTAGCTATCTATTTACTCGGCGTAACTTCATCTTTCACATTATGCAAAAACATTGGGCTAACTTTACTGTTTTGTTTTTTTTTAAAGCACAAAACTGTTTTTTTTAAAAAAAAAAGGCGTTCGAAAAATTGCTGCGCAAATACCGTGCGAGATAAAAAGTTGCAACAACCGCCATTGTATTCTCTAGGGTCTATGCTAAAAAATATATATATATATATATATATATATATATATATATAATGTTTTGGGATTCTATGTAATTTTCTAGCAAATAAATGATTATTTTTACATGTAGGAGCGAAATATAAGAATTGGCGTGGGTGCTCCAGAACACCTGGAGGTGCTCCCTGCATGTTGGGCCTCTGTATGTGGCCACGCTGTGTAAAAGTCTCACACATGTGGTATTGCCATACTCGGGAGTAATAGCAGAATGTGTTTTGGGGTGTAATTTGTGGTATGCATATGCTGTGTGTGAGAAATAACCTGCTAATATGACAATTTTGTGAAAAAAAAAAAAGAAAAAAAAATCTTGATTTTGCAAAGAATTGTGGGAAAAAAAGACAATTTCAAAAAAACTCACCATGCATCTTTTCAAATACCTTGGAATGTCGTCTTTCCAAAAAGGGGTCATTTGGGGGGTATTTCTACTTTTCTGGCATGTTAGGGTCTCAAGAAATTAGATAGGCCGTCAGTAATTCAGGTGTGATCAATTTTCAGATATTGGCACCATAGCTTTTGGACTCTCTAACATTCACAAAGACCAAATAATATACACCAAGTTGTACTTATTTTTACCAAAGATATGTAGCAGTATAAATTTTGGCCAAAATTTACGAAGAAAAATTACTAATTTGCTAAATTTTATAACAGAAACAAAAAAAAAATTCTTTTTTTTTACCATTTTCTTTTATAGCGCAAAAAATAAAAAACCCAACGGTGATTAAATACCACCAAAAGAAAGCTCTATTTGTGTGAAAAAAAAGGACAAAAATTTCATATGGGTACAGTGTTGTATGACTGAGTAATTGTCATTCAAAATGTGAGAGCACCGAAAGCTGAAAATTGGTCTGGTTAGAAAGGGGGTTTAAGTGCCCAGTGGTCAAGTGGATAAACAGCCGTAGCATCTGTCAGCCTTTCGTTCATTTGTAGCGGGCTGCTGCATATGGCTGTTGGCAAACACCTGTGTCTCCTGTGCACAGAAATATACTGTATGTCAAGAACATGGTGACGTACAACACGTACGATGAGCCGAGAAAAATGAAGTTCAATAGCCAGTGCGGCTCTTCTGCTTGATTCTAAGCATGTGTGGAATTTTGTGCGTCGGAATTGTGTACACACGATCGGAATTTCCGACAATGGATTTTGATGTCGGAAAATTTGAGATCCAGATCTCAAATTTTGTGTGTCGGAAATTCCAAAGGAAAATGTCCGATGGAGCCTACACACGGTCAGAATTTCCGACAACAAGCTCCCATCGAACATTTTCCGTTGGAAAATCCAACCGTGTGTACGGGGCATTAGTGCGACAGTTACTGGTATTTACTGACAAAACCTCTATGTCTCTCCAGAAGGACAGCACTATCTTTATAAAGGCATCATCCAGGGTCAGCACTTACTCCCTGTACTGAGATATTGGCACTGAGATAATACAGGCACGTAAATCCTGGTGCTTGGACAGTTTTTGGGGAGATGAGAAAGACAAAACGATTCTTTCAGCCTGCTAAAGACTGATGACATCATCATAGCCTAGGTAAGGTCACTAGACTGGAATTCAAGGACGCTTCTTAGTAAAAAGAAATGCAGCTTTGTAATGTTGCTATATATTGTAACATCTCAAGAATGTGTCCTGCAGAATAAAATTAGGAAAATATACAGCTTCATGCAGATGCTGTTACTATTAGAAATGAACCCTGGATCCCAGCTCTGTAATGCCGCGTACACACGGTCGGACTTTTCAGCTGCAAAAGTCCGACAGCCCGTCCGACAGACTTTCGACAGACTTTCGACGGATTTTTGGCGGACTTTCAACAGACTTTCTAATGATTGCACTTGCCTACACACGATCACACCAAAGTCCGACGGATTCCTACGTGATGACGTACACCAGACTAAAATAAGGAGGTTGATAGCCAGTAGCCAATAGCTGCCCTAGCGTGGGTTTTTGTCCGTCGGACTAGCATACAGACGAGCGGATTTCTGGGTCCGGCGGAGTTACGACGTAAAGATTTGAAGCATGTTCCAAATCTAAAGTCCGTCAGATTTGCGACTGGAAAAGCACACTGAAGGTCCGATGAAGCCCACACATGATTGGATTGTCCACCGGATTTGGTCCGTCGGTGTCCGTCCGTTGAAAAGTCCAACCGTGTGTACGCGGCATAAGACTACAGTGCTGCCCTTTACACTAGTGTTCTTCTTTAAAAACTCAACTTTCTGTTTAAATTAGCTAAATACATTCCAGGTTCATCAAAATAAAAAAATGGTAAAAGTCTAGCAGTTTGCTTTCTTTAGATAGCAGTCACAGAATAGAAAAGCCAGAAAGCTGTAAAAAGGGACATTTCTCTTTGTGGGGGAACAGTGGTCTCTCTGCAGAGGTCTATTACACACACCATCCTGCTGAAAAGCTAGGGCCCTCTGATCAGCAAAGAACATGGGGCAACACAGTGGCTAAGTGGTCAGCACTTCCACATAGCAGCACTAGCCCAGATAGCAAGGATAACTTGCCATAAATTTGTGGCAGTGTTGAACCGTAAGTCTGTTAACTTGCTGTACATTTTCACTGGTAAGTTGTACACTTGCAGAGAACTTGAAGCACAAGTTGTTACTGACATTATTATAATTTGTAGCAAATTTGCGTGGCAAGTCTCTAGCAAGAGCAAAGTTGCTGTAGTTAGTCTACAGTAGGGGTCTCTAAACTTTCTAAGCAAAGGGCCCGTTTACTGTCCTTCAGACGTTAGGGGGCCGGACTGTGGCCATTGGGTGTAGAAAGGGTCCTGAGGTCAGTGGGAAAAAGTAATGCCCCATCTTTTGTATCAGTGGGAGTAATTGTGCCCCATCATTGGTGTTAGTGGTTGGAATTGTGCCCTATAGTTGGTGTCACTAGGAGGAATTGTGCCCTATCATTGGTGTCATTGGGAGGAACTGTATCCCATTGTTGGTGTCATTGGGAGGAATTGTACCCCATCATTGGTGTCATTAAGCCCCATTGTTGGTGTCATTGGGAGGAATTGTGCCCCAACACTGGTGTCATTGGGAGGAATTGTACCTCATCATTGGTGTCAGTGGGAGGAGTAGTGCCCCATTGTTGGTGTCATTGGGAGGAATTGTGGCCCATTGTTGGTTTCAACAGGAGGAATAGTGTCCCTTCATTGGTGTTAGTGGGAGGAATTATGCCTCATTGTTGGTATCAGTGGATGAAACAGTGGCCCAAGGGCCGGATAAAAGCAAGCAAAGGGCCGTATCTGGCCCCAGGGCCATAGTTTGTAGACCTTTGTGCTACAGCAAGAACTCTGCAAGTCACAGTGACCCCTGTGCTGGGATGACTATTGAACAACGTAACTGAACCAGAACTTGCAGAATGTTTGCAAAGAAAGTTGATCTGGAGTCATGAAATGCGGACTTGCTGCAATTGTGCAACAAAATTGTGAAGCCTGGCAAGTCTAGCAATAGCTTAGCAAGTCATTTTCAAACTTGCAGCTCAATTGCTTGCTATATGAGAGGGTTGTCAGTTTGAATCCCAAGTACGGCATTACCTACCTGGGGTTTGCATGTTCTCCCTGTGTCTGCGTGGATTTCCTCTGGGTACTCCGGTTTCCTCTCACACTTCCTCTCACACTCCAAAGACATGCTGATAGGTTAATTGGCTTCTATCTAAATTGGCCCATGTATATATGTATATATGAATGTGAGTTAGGGACCTCGGATTGTAAGCTCTTTGAGGGCAGGGACTGATGTGAATGTACAATATAAATGTGTAAATTGACGGCACTATATAAGAACCTATAATAAATAAATAAACATGAGCTGTGCTTATTTCAGATCTATAGGTCTGATATAGCAGTGGAGTGTTGGGCCTTTGCAGAGAGACTATTGCTTAATAACTGAGAGTAAAGCCCCTTATCTGCAGCATGCTGGCATGGGATAGGCTTTAATACTTAGGCTGTGGTATAAAGAGAACAAACTGTAATGCTGTCTATATATTATAGAGTCTGAGTGTACAATCTCCTTTAAGTCCCAACTCCGGGCAAAATCATTTTTTACCCATTCCTCTCTAACCCATCCTGCCAGTTGTTATGCTGGATCCGGGCTGGAGGATCACATGAACACAGCTTATGGGAAGGTAAACGAGAAGTACAGCCAAAGCTCGATTGGCTGTACTTACATAGTTACATAGTAAGTGAGGTTGAAAAAAGACACAAGTCCATTAATTCCAACCCATGTGTGTGATTATATGTCAGTATTACATTGTATATCCCTGTATGTTGTAGTTGTTCAGGTGCTTATCTAATAGTTTTTTAAAACTATCAATGCTCCCCGCTGAGACCACCGCCTGTAGATGGGAATTCCACATCCTTGCCGCTCTTACAGTAAAGAACCCTCTACGTAGTTTTGTTTTGGACCGAACCGGTTTAAACCGCTTTTCTTCTAACTTTAATGAGTGGCCACACATTTTGTTAAACTCCCTTTCGAAAAAAAGGTTTATCCCTATTGTGGGGTCACCAGTACGGTATTTGTATATTGAAATCATATCCCCTCTCAAGCGTTTCTTCTCCAGAGAGAATAAGTTCAGTGCTCGCAACCTTTCCTCAAATCAAATCTTACCCGGGACAAAATGGCGTATCGGGTCTATTGTCGAGGCTACACAAAGGCTGTAAAACGCCATAAAAGATCCTATTATAACGATCAAATAATGCAAGCCTCAAACAAGCCTCGGAAATTATTCACATTGGTTAGGGACATATTTGAACCGAAAAAAATGTATTCTAAGATTGTCCCATCTATGGAATTATGCTCTGCGCTTCAGTCTTCCTTTGGGGAAAAAATTTAACAAATCCATAACCAGGACAAAATCTTGCCTGATGACTTTGACACTCCGGCACTAATAAGAGCTCCTCCAGCTTTTAGCTCACTTGCATCCACTTCAGTGGCAGAGATATCCAATATTATGTCCAAGCTTAAACCGTCAAGCTCTCCGAATGACATCTGTCCCGCATGGTTTATGAAGAAAAATGCAGATACCTTGGCCCCAGAAATTGCAAGGATAGTAAATCTATCTTTAAAAATAGGGGCCATTCCAACATGACTGAAACATGCCATTGTCTCCCCCTTGTTGAAGAAGAGCACATTCGACCCTAGAGCAGGTCGTCTTTCAACAAATGCAAAGCTTCTTTGAGGGTAACGACCTGTTCCATGACTCCCAGTCGGGATTTAGGCTGGACGTGGCACTGAACTGTCTGCACTCGATATACGCAAACGCCTGTTAAGGGTAAAGGATGCGGGGGGTCGGCAGCCTTGGTGCTGCTCGACCTCTCCGCAGCCTTTGACACTATCGACCATCAAATCCTGGGAGACCGCATGACATACCTTTTTGGATGTAGTGGCACTGTCCTCCATTGGATCAACTCCTTTCTCACGGTTAGGGCCCATCAAGTGTGGATGAACGCTTGCAGCTCACCAATGGAACCACTTCTCTATGGAGTCCCGCAGGGCTCGGCATTGTTGCCCCTGCTATTCAACTGCTTTATGCACCCACTCCCTGACATTATTGCTACACACAAATTAGCATGCCAGATCTACACAGATGACACGCAGATCCTGGCTGACGCTGACGATGGACCAAATATGCACCTACAACTGAGAAATGGCCTCCTTCACATACAAAAATGGATGGCCGATAACAAGCTAGGCCTTAATGAAGCAAAGACCGAGGTGATGCTGGTGGGTCCTCAATCAACCACCAATTTTCTCTTGGCCTAGCACACTTCATTCTGCCCCATCCCAAAGCCGGCAAAACAGGTCAGGAACCTAGGTATTATCTTTGATCCCTGCCTGTAATTTATACCTCACGCAAAACTTTGTATCAAAAACTCCAACTTCTATATACAGAGACTCCGGAAAATTAAAGATCTGTTTTCACACAAAAACCGACTAACTCTTGTACAGGGCCTTGTGCATTCCCGGTTGGATTGCTCTAACATCTTTTTTCTTGGACTTCCATTGAAGTGGCAAAAAAAATTGCAAGCAATTCAGAATCAAGCTGCTCGCCTGGTCTCCAGATGCGCCAGAACAGACCACATCTCTCCCGTGCTGGAAAAACTGCACTGGCTTCCCATCGCCAAGCGAGTACTATTCAAGGCAATGTGCTATATGTATAGGGCACACCAGAAACTGGGCCCAATTTATTTGTCTGAATGGGCCCCTCACCATGTACCGTCAAGACCACTCCGATCGGCCAACTTACTTCTCACAGAACCTACAATCAGCAGACTAAAATTTACTGGTAACAGACGTCTGGTTACAAAGGGCAATGAGCTGTGGAACTCCCTTCCAGCATCTCTAAGGTCCTTACCCTCCCTCCAGAGTTTCAGGAAGGGTTTAAAAACCTTCCTTTTTACCCAGGCCTACGGATAATCTGATGAAGAATAGAAATCGTACAAAAACATGGATTTTGTATGCTCTTTTTCCTCCCCCATCTGGAGGGTTAGACCCCCCCTCCCCCCCTCCCCGGTTTCTTCTCTGTTTTTACTCTACCTCTTTCATATTGGGCACCCTAGGCTCCTTTTTTAACATTCTTTTGGAAATCTTACTTGATTTTAGGGTCTTTGTGCGCCTAGATGCGCATTCGGCACAGTACAAATCCCATATCAAATCAAATCATAACTAATATCCTCCAGACCCTTTATTAGCTTTGTTGCCCTTCTTTATATTCGCTCCATTTCCAGTACATCCTTCCTGAGGACTGGTGCCCAGAACTGGACAGCATACTCCAGGTGCGGCTGGACCAGAGTCTTGTAGAGCGGGAGAATTATCATTTTATCTCTGGAGTTGATCCCCTTTTTAATGCATGCCAATATTCTGTTTGCTTTGTTAGCAGCAGCTTGGCATTGCATGCCATTGCTGAGCCTATCATCTACTAGGACCCCCAGGTCCTTTTCCATCCTAGATTCCCCCAGAGGTTCTCCCACCAGTGTATAGATTGCATTCATATTTTTGCCACCCAAATGCATTATTTAAATTTTTTCTACAATAAACCTCATTTGCCATGTAGTTGCCCACACCATTAATTTGTTCAGATCTTTTTGCAAGGTTTCCACATCCTGCGGAGAAGTTATTGTCCTGCTTAGCTTAGTGTCATCCGCAAATACAGGGATTGAACTGTTTACCCCATCCTCCAGGTTGTTTATGAACAAATTAAAAAGGATTGGCCCCAGAGCAGAACCCTGGGGGACCCCACTACCCCCCCGACCATCCCGTTTATCACCATCCTCTGAACTCGCCCTTGTAGCCAGTTTTCAATCCATGTACTCATCCTATGGTCCATGCCAACGGACTTTATTTTGTACAGTAAACGTTTATGGGGAACTGTGTCAAATGCTTTTGCAAAATCCAGATACATCACGTCTAAGGGCCTTCCTTTATCTATATGGCAACTCACCACCTCATAGAAGGTTAAAAGATTGTTTTGGCAAGAACGATTCTTCATGAATCCATGCTGATTACTGCTAATGATACCATTCTCATTACTAAAATCTTGTATAAAGTCCCTTATCCTCTCCAAATGCTTGCATACTATTGATGTTAGGCTAACTGGTCTGTAATTCCCAGGGATGTATTTTGGGCTCTTTTTAAATATTGGTGCTACATTGGCTTTTCTCCAATCAGCTGGTACCATTCCAGTCAGTAGACTGTCAGTAAAAAGTTGGAACAATGGTCTGGCAATTACTTGACTGAGTTCCCTAAGTACCCTCAGGTGCAAGCCATCTGGTCCCGGTGATTTATTAATGTTAAGTTTCCCAAGTCTAATTTTAATTCTGTCCTCTGTTAACCATGGAGGCGCTTCCTGTGATGTGTCATGAGGATAAACACTGCAGTTTTGGTTACTGAAGCCCCCCGATTCCCTCGTGAAGACTGAGAAGAATAAATTCAATGCCTTCACCATCTCCCCATCCTTTGTACCCAGATGTCCTCCCTCATTCTTTATGGGGCCAATGTGGTCTGTCCTCCCCTTTTTACTGTTTACATACTTAAAGAATTTCTTGGGATTTTTTTTGCTCTCCTCCGCTGTGTGTCTTCCGTGTTCCATCCTAATTGCACCCTTACATTTCTTGTTGCATTCTTTATAAAGTCTGAGGCTGCATTCACACCTGAGCATTTTTACCGCAATTTTACCATGATTTTGTCGCTGTTTTTGCCACGATTTTGTTCAGGTCACCAATCTAAAAGGCAGAAAATCGCTTCTAATCTGCCCCAAAGAAGCTCATGTTCTTTTTTGAGCTTAGGGCGTTTTTCAGGTGTTTTGCTTCAGGTAACAAAATGCTCAGATGTGAACAGGTGCCATTAAAATGGGATTTTACTTGTTGGGCGTTTTTCAGTTGTTTTTTCGGGCGCTTTATGAGCATTTTATGAGCTGAAAATGCTCAGGTGTGAATGCAGCCTGAATGCTAATGATGATCCCTCAACCTTGTATTTTTGAAGACCTTCTCCTTTGCTTTTTATATGCATTTTTACATTGGAGTTAAGCCATCCAGGACTTTTGTTCGCTCTTTTAAATTTATTACCCAATGGGATGCATTGGCTAATGCCCTTATTTAATATGCTCTTAAAGCAAATCCATCTCTCCTCCGTGTTCTTTGTTCCTAAGATTTTATCGCAAATTTATGCCTTCTAGCTTCTCCTGTGAATCACAGGAGCGCAGTTCGTTTCGCACGCCTGTGACCCATTTTCAGCAGAGAGTGGGCTGAAGTCCACTCTCTGCTGACGTCACAGAGTCAGCCCAGGCTCGGCATCATCATGACCATGGAGTGGGAATCCGCCAGATCCCTGGACCGACACCCAGCTCAGCCTCTCAGCGAGCCTCTGAGAGCCTAAGCCAGCTGCTCCCGCCCCCTTCCACAGCTCAGCGCTCCAGGAAGCTGTGAGAACCGAGTGATCGGCGGTGTTCGATCGCTCGGTTCTCAGTGTAGAGGCACTGGGGGACAGATGCAGCATCAGACCCATGCTGCATTCACCTAGGCGAGTATAAATCTGAAAAAAAAACCACATACTTTTAAACCATGGATTTAGAGAGTAATCAGATAGAGGAGGGTGGGAGGGGGATTATTTTCTATCCAAGAGTTGGATAGAATACTTAGCTGGCCATACACTATACAATCTGATTATACGATCTCTGTACAATCTTCTTTAGCTTTATTCTTTAGCATTAGATGTAAAATGAGAAGAAACCTAAACAATTCATTCAATCAGTATCGAATCAGGCAGACCCTTGCACTATACAGTGGTTATAGTGGATCTAAAGTAGATTGTACAATCGGATTGTATAGTGTAAATTCAGCAGCCTAAGGCCTTTCACACAAGTCCGCTTGGATCCGCCTGTCCGTTTTTCAGGCGGATCCGAGCGGGCCATCCATTGACTCCTATGGGGAGACGGATGTCGGCGGAGATGTGTCTGCTGACACCCGTCTGCCATCCGATGCGCTGAAATCAGACGTATGGCGATACGTTTGCCATCCGTCTTGGCGGATCAGATTGGATGAGATCTGATGAAAACGGACATGCTGTCCGTTTTCGTCCAATCTCTCCATAGGATTTAGCAGGGCTCTGACAGGCCCCTCCCCGCTCAGTGAGCAGAGACGGACCTGTCATCCGCCGGCTCAGCGGAGATCAATGGAGCGACCTCCTGCGGAGCTGGCGGACTTGGCTGAGCGTACCTGCCTCGTGTGGAAGGGGCCTTAGATCTACCGAACATATGTAATATAAGGACACTTAAACAATGCATTCAATTTATAACAAATCAGGTAGGTGCTTGTACTAAATATTTGATGGTAGATCTGAAGGAAATTGCACAATCAAATTGTATAGCGTATGGTCAGCTTTAACCACCTTTTGTTTTGATGCACCTGGAATATATTTAGTTGGTTTTAAACAAAAAGTTCAGTTCCGCTTAAGGTACATATAACATACAACAGACACAAGAATGAAAACTGTATGTGACCTGAACAATCATGGTGACGGCAGTATGATTAGGCACTATGCATAGCACTAAATTGGAGTTAGTGTTTTAGATATTGTATAACCTGCTCATTTATAAACTCAATATCAATCCTCTAGTGCAGACAGATGGTTTATTTTTACATTTTTTATCATAGGTGCCATGGAATGTATATTTTGTTCCATGGGGCAGAACAGGGCATTCCCACCGGCCTTGTTTTGGATACAGAGATGGTTACCTGATGCTGTGATGCTGTTTTCTGTGTGCCACATCAGCTTGGCAATGCCACAAATATCCTTTTATAGTTGTTTGAACAAGCAAAACGTAGGTGTTGTGCAGCGTGTGCCAAGATCCTGGGGGCAAAACATACCATTTACACTGAGTTCTACCTGAGTAGAGCGCAATGTGCATGCATAACAATGGCACTTGTCTCTGTTGTCTGGTGATTGTTACCTCATGACACAGTAATAACAGGGTAGTGGGTTAACAAGGGGCTGTTACTTGCCCATTGCATCTGCCCACCTGATTGTTGATGTCTGATTTTAGCATCATTAAGGTTACATTGACACTGTTGATTAAGGCCAGTGTGAATTGTAGAGGCAGTTCCTGCTGCGGCTCTTAGCAGCTAGATGCGGCCACCGACCCCTTAATGTGAGTCCACCGGTGGTGGCAGCTATTTGTGTCTCTGCACAGCCAGCTATTATCTGAGGTGATCACTGCTGGACGCACACAAAGTCTATATCGCAGACATCCCAAGTCCCCAGTCACGAATGTCTCCTGCATTTAGCTGCGCGTTCCCAGACACCCATGGGCGCGGGGCGATCTCCCGGCTGGGCATATCACTCACAGACAGAAGACAGAGCAGCCCGAGCAGCCGAATGGAGTAGACCTGTGGCGGCCGCTCTGGCTGCTCTGTCTTCTGTCTGTGGCCAGGGGAGGGGGCGGGATGGAGCCGGGAGCGCTTTGCTGGTGGACACTGAGGCTGTGCTGGTGGACATTGATGAGGTGGCACTGAAGGACACTGATGGGCTGCTCTGGTGGGCGCTGATAGGCTACACTTGTGGGAAATGATTAGGTGGCACTGATGGACACTGAAAGGCTGCACTGATGGACACTGATAGGTTACACTGGTGGGAACTGATGGGCTGCACTGGTAGGCACTGATGAGGTGGCACGAATGGACACAGATGGTCACTGATAGGCTGCACTGATGTACATTGATGGGCTGCACTGGTAGGCACTGATTAGTTGGCATGGATGGACACTGATAGGCTGCACTGATGGACACTGATAGGCTGTATTTAATTGGCACTGATCAGGCTGCATTATTGGCACTGGTAAGGCAGAATTTCATTGGCACTGGTAAGGCTGAATTTCATTGGCACTGGTAAGGCTGCATTTCATGGGGGGGGGGGGGGGATGAGTTTGCTACCTCCCTGAAATTTGTTTTTGCAGGTTGGGATGTCTGATATCGGTCGCTGCTGCCTATGCAAACACAGAAAAGGTGTAGGCAGCGGCACAAAATGTCTTCAGTCAATTTTGTTGATTGAAAGCAAGTGTCATTCTGAGCCTGCGACCGAGGCCTACATATTGTTGATGTTTACATCTCCATTGTGGTGCAGAATGACCTCTACTTTCAGGTTATATTCACAACAGGTGTGGTGTGACTGCGCTGGGCGGCTATTCCAGCGCAGTTTCACTGCATGTACAAGGCAAAATGCATGATCTCCTATGTGCCCAGTAAACATCACTGTGTTGCGGTGGTGTGCGGGCATGGTGCGCTTAGAGAAAGTACTGCATGCTGTACTTTTTGTCAGCGCAGTATGAGGCAATCCACTGCCTCACACTGCGCGATCGGTAATTGAACTTTCCGAGATGTTTGTGTGACATGTCAATAAAATGTATTTTTAAAAAATAATGGAAACAGTGTGATCCTCCGAGCTCAGTGCTTTATCACTGCGCTGAGCTCCGTCAGATCACAATCATCAGTCAGAACCAGCCCTCACTCATTCTGAATGACTGAAGGCCGAGGCCATACTGCACCTGCTCTGCCACTGCTGCTTAGCGAATGACTCGTTTAGGGATTGTTCACACAAGTGGGGTGACCAGCGGTTTTGCCCACTAGATAAATACCAGTCACCACTTGGGCACTAAGAAAACAATTGTTCTCTATTTTTCCTGTTCACACTGCATTGCAACCCAGAGCAGCAGTGCAGCAAGATGCGGTAAATGCAGTCATGTTGTATTTTACTGCTGCGCACAGGTAGGCACTGTATGTCACCTCACAACAGGATAACATACTGCACTGGGATGCAGAGACATGAATGAAGTGTCACTTTGTGCATTTCAAATAAAGTTAAAAAAAAAGAAAAGTAAACAGTGTGATGCGAAAGTGTGAAAACAGGCAGCTAAGCCACAAATTGTATTATAGCCGCACAGGGCTGTACACATGCTGCGACCACGATGCTTTTGCTTTGCGGCTGTAGCATGTAGTTTGGCAGGCCAGGAATGGTGTGGACGAGCGAGCGACCCCCCTTCCTGAACCATACCAGGCCACATGCCCTCAACATGGGGAGGGTGCTTTGCGGTAGGGGGGACACTATCTGCATAGAGTTTGCATGTTCTGCATGGGTTTCCTCTCACACTTCGAAGACATGCTGATAGGTTAAAGCATATCTATGGTCACAAAGTAACATCATATACAGTATTTATTTCCTGCATTGCATTTCGAGCCTACTCCTATTACTCTGAGACCCCTTTCACACTGGGGCGCTTTGCAGGCGCTACAGCGCTAAAAATAGTGCCTGCAAAGCGCCCTGAAAGAGCCGCTGCTGTGTCTCCAGTGTGAAAGCTCTGAGGGCTTTTACGTTGGAGCGGTGCGCTGGCAGGATGGGTAAAAAAGTCCTTCACCACTCCTGCCCATTGAAATCAATGGGGCAGCACAGCTATACCGCCGGCAAAGAGCTGCTGCAGCAGTGCTTTGCGGTGGTTTTAACCCTTTCTTGGCCGCTAGCAGGGGGGTAAAACTGCCCCGCTAGCGGCCGAATACCGCTAAAACGATGGTAAAGCGGTGCTAAAAATAGCGCTGTTTTACCGCCCGCGCCACCCCCGTCCCAGTGTGAAAGGGGCCTGAACAATTTTGAAGTTTATAAACCTACTTTGTGAAAACCCCCACATGTTTACTAACTTGAATTCTGTGACACATAATCACTATGTGAGTAGGCACTGCCATGTCACACATTTTACAGAGCCTGTGTTTCGTCAAATTAGGCGACCCGTCAGATTTTGTGACGGAAGTGACGTTCCGTCGCCACCATCTTGCTACACCACATACTCGTCCACAGTAAGGTTACAGTGAGAAGGCGGCAAGCGGACATCTTGTTACACCCAGCCAAGTTTTGCATTTCACACTTATTTTTAACAGTAAACTGAGCTTATATACTGAAATATAGTATTTAAAAATCTGTCTGACTGTTTACATGTTGAATTTTAAAAGCAGCGGCAAGCCTGCTTATCTCACAGGTTTGCTAATCTGACAGAACACCGCTGCTTTGAAAAATGAACATCAAAACAGTCTTACGGATTTCAAAATCATAAATTTAACTATATAAGCTGAGTTTACTGTTAGGAATAGGTGTGAAATGCAAGACTCCGGTGGGTGTAACAAGATGTCCGCTTGCCGCCTTCTCACTGTATCCTTACTGTGGAGGAGTGCGGGGTGTAGCAAGATGGCAGCAAGATGGCGGGTCGCCTAATCTGACAAAACACCTGCCTTCTGAACTACAGAGGTGCTGAGAGGAAGAGTTTCAAGAGGCGGAATTAGAACAGGAATCACAGGTGGCAAGCAGCAATGGACCATGGGATATGTAGTCCTTAGACATTGAGGAGAAGCTGCAAAGCATGAAGGGAATCCAGGAAGTTGTGGAAAGAGACAGGCAGCAGACAGGCAGAACTAGCAACACAAACGTAGATTGTTCAAGTAAGCTTATATTGAATTGTAATTAATAACTGTCATTAATAACTGTTGTTTGTATTGTTATTGGTATTACAATGTTGATGTTGTAAATGAAAGTGTATTCTGTGACCATAGAGCTCCTTTAATTGGCTCCTTTCCATGGCCCCATGCACGCGGCACCTGGAGATGCCAAAAAATGGCCCTTTCATGGTATACTGGCCTCAGCTTGCAGGTGAACGCAAACCTTACTATGCGCTGCAGTGACACAAGTATGAAATGAACGAGTCCTGTGGGATATGAACCTTAGATTATAAGCTCCTTGAGGCTAGGCTTTGATATAAATGTACAATATACTTCACTTCAAGACAGAAACGCTGATATTTGTGCAATTTGGTCACCGTCTGCCAATCGTGAGGTAAAACTCATCCCTCTATGATGAAGTACATGCTTCAGTAACCCATGACAAGCACTGGACACATACAGCTCATTCACACAAGGGTGTGTTGCGGTAGTACACACGCCAAAATGTGATTTACTGGGCATGTGTGCACAGCCCGTACTTTTTTTAAGAAGCCCCAAAGCAGGAGAAGTCGCTCTTGCTCTGGAGTGCCCACAACACATTGCACCATTTGGTGCATTAGGCCTCATTCACACAGACTGTGAGGCCCGTGTTCTGTAAACAGACCATTTTTTCTGGGGTCTCTAACCTCTAGGTGCTGCGTGCAGGCGGCCTAATGAAGTCTATTAGGACGAATGGGCTGCACAGGCACAGCTGCTGGTCCTAATGTGACAGGGATGTGAGTGTAGGTGAGTGACCCCTAAATACAGACTGTGTTAGTTTGAGGCCTGTTACATTAGAATGAGCAGCTGTGTTCGTACAGTCGCTGCGTCCTAAAAGATTTCAATGGGGGCGGCTTGCCAGCACCTGGAAGTTAGAGACACCAGGAAAAAAAGGTCTATTCACAGTATACAGGCCTCAGCGCATGTGTGAACCAGGCTTTACTGTGCGTTACATTGACACGCGTATGAAGTGAATGGTTCCAATGTAAAACAACACACACAACTTCAGATTACTGCTGATTGGATAATTCTATCAATTTCCCCTGAGGCTCCATTTACATCTGAGCATTCTGTGAATGCATCCAAAAATGTGCATTTTCAAGTACATTCACGGAACATGCGAAAAACACGTGTTGCTCTTGCAGCGCCATTCCTTTGAAACGGCACCCCAAACGCAGCAGGCAGATGCGTGATTTCTCTGGTGTCAAAATGCGCAATATATGTACCAAAACACGCAGTTAAAAGATGCATGAAGCTCATCGCCTGAAGGGTACAGGAGCTTCTTTGTCACGTTGTTGTGTGTAGGGAAGCTCTATGTAAGGAATGGGCTGCCCTATGTTTATAGCGCCAAAACATGCAAAGTAACCAAAAACACACGAAAAAATGCATGAAGACAGCCATCGCTGAGCTCTTTTTTAGAGATGCCTGGCTGTATCTAGCCTCACTACCTGGATACTCTAAGCCAAAAGAAGTATATGACGTGGAGAGTCACAGTGAGCTCAGAACGCTGGATTTGTACACTTTGGATGTAAATAAAGGGGTATGGGCAGGGTGGATTTGATTTAAATCGCTAGTAAAAAGGCTTGATTTAAATCATAATTTTTGAAGAGCAACTGTCATCTCTGTCCCGCAGCGGCTCCTCCTCTGACCCGCTGTTGACTCACTGACTGTCCCATTCACTTTAATGGGACGGCTGGTGATGCGGCAGTGACACAACAAGGTGAGGGACGTGGCGGCAGCAGGTGATTGGATGCCCGCTAACAGGCGCTGCCAATGGATCTAAAATGACAGGTGCTCTTTAAATATAAGAGCCCTTGCACACTGGGGCGGTTTGCAGGCGCTATTGCGCTAATAATAGCGCCTGCAAACCGCCCCGAAAGTGCCGCTGCTTGTATTCCAGTGTGAAAGCCCCGAGGGCTTGCACACTGGAGCGATGCGCTGGCAGGACGGTAAAAAAAGTCCTGCCAGCAGCATCTTCGGAGCGGTGAAGGAGCGGTGTGTATACCGCTCCTTTACCGCTCCTGCCCATTGAAATCAATGGGACGGCGCGGCTATACCGCCGGCAAAGCGCCTCTGCAGAGGCGCTTTGCGGTGGTTTTTAACCCTTTCTCGGCCGCTAGCGGGGGGTAAAACCGCCTCGCTAGCGGCCGCATACCGACGGTAAAACGCCGCTAATAATAGCGGCGTTTTACCGCCGACGCCGCCCCCCGCCCCAGTGTGCAAGGGCTCTAAGGATTCATTCTTGCTGTAATCTTTAATATTTGCAAACAAAATTAAGGTTTCCTATTTCGAATAATAAGCTGTCAGGTTACTAAAACAGCGATATCAGAACAGATTCAATGATACAGTTTGCAGTGTACATAGATTTGCAAAACAATGGGATAAGGGAATATTCCCGAACTTTGTTTTATCCTATGGTTACTGTGAAATTGTGTGAATGCATCAATGCAGTGCATGTTATCTCAGCTTACAGAACTTGGATTTATTGATTGAGTTTACCAAAAATGTAAAAATTGCAGAATATACAGCCTCATACTACATAACTAAGCTCCATTTCATGCTGAATAAACTAAATTATTAATGTATCTTAAATAGAAAAGTATCTTTAGATAGATTTTCACTCCAAAGGCATTTTATTCAAGTAAATTTGATAAAAATCAAAAAAATCGATTAAAAAAAAAAAAAAAAATCTGATTATTTTTTAAAAGTCATAGATTTTTATCCACTCTGGGTATGGGTATAAAGCATAAAGTACGTCCTTATTTGTGGTGCACAGGAGCCCCAGCTGGTGTGTAATTCCGCCCATAGGACTGTACTGACAGAATATGCTATACGCAGGTATATTTGTGTTTACAGGTGAAAAGGTATGAGTGTAAAGCTGGCCATATACGTATAGATTTTCGTACGAGAACATTCATACAAATATTAGTAAGCAAATTCTTTGTACATTGGATAAATTGTCAAATGTTGTTCGAAAATTTCACTTGCTTTTAACATTTAATTTTTCATTTTAAAATGAATGTCATTTCTGAACAAAAACCACATATGTTGTCTGAAATTCGTTCGATTGAGAAAAGATTTCTATGCTGCTCCTTTGAATTTTCCCATCACTGTGGGCGAAAATAAATGTTGATTTGACTCCACCAATGATTAGAAAATCCAAAGAACGTTCTTAAAATGAAAAATTTTGAATGAAAATCTATACGAGTATGGCCAGCATAAGTGAACACAAAACAGGAAAATTAGGCTTTAAAACGATTGTAGAATAAACTTTCTTTTCCTTAAATAACAAACATGATTATCCCCTTCCCGCCGACCGTACGCAGATATGCGTACTCGGCTTTCCGGGGTTAAACCAGGATGATGCCCGCAGCTGCAGGCATCATCCCGGTACCGTTGTTTACAGCGGGCGATCGGCTATCCGTGTATAACAACCGATGCGGCTAAAAGCCGCTCGGCTGTTATACCGGAGGAGCGGGAGGGGACATCCCCCCCTCCCGCAGCCTCCCGCCGCTGTTACCGGGCCTCCCGTGCGATCGGGAGGCCCGGTGTCCATTCGGCTGCCTTCGGCGGCTGGGACGAAGCTGTGAGCGGCTTCGTTCCAGCCTTCTCGTTGTAAACGCGGAAGCGACGTCATGACGTCACTTCCCGTTTACTCGGCTGCCAATGGCGCCGAATTTAAAAAAGTACACAGTATTCAGAATCACGGTTTTCGGCGATCTGAATACTTTGAAGTGTAAAGGAGGGATGGGGGTCTTTTAGACCCCCGATCCCTCCATAAAGAGTACCTGTCACCACCTTTTACTGTCACAAGGGATGTTTACATTGCTTGTGACAGCAATAAAAGTAAAAAAAAAAAAAAAAAATTTTTTAAACACAATTTATAAAGTACAAAAATAAATAAAATAAATAAAAAAAAAAAAAAAAAATTTTAAAGTGCCCCTGTCCCCGCGAGCTCGCGCAGCGAAGAAAACGCATACGGAAGTCGCGCCCGCATATGTAAACGGTGTTCAAACCACACATGTGAGGTATCGCCGCGATCGTCAGAGCGAGAGCAATAATTCTAGCCCTAGACCTCCTCTGTAACTCAAACCTGGTAACCGTAAAAAAATTTTAAAGTGTCGCCTATGGAAATTCATAGGTACCGTAGTTCGTCGCCATTCCACGAGTGTGTGCAATTATAAAGGGTGACATGTTTGGTATCTATTTACTCGGCGTAACATCATCTTTCACATTATACAAAAAAATTGGGGTAACTTTACTGTTTGGATTTTTTAAAATTCATGAAAGTGTCACTTTTCCAAAAATTTGCGTTTAAAACACTGCTGCACAAATACCGTGTGATAAAAAATATTGCAACAATCGCCATTTTATTCTCTAGATTCTCTGCTAAAAAAATATATATAATGTTTGGGGGTTCTAAGTAATTTTCTAGCAAAAAATACGGATTTTAACTTGTAAACACCAAATTTCAAAAAGAGGCTTAGTCATGAAAGGGTTATACTTACCTGCTCTGTGCAAAGGAATTATCCAGAGCGGCCCCGAACCTCTGCTTCTTGGGACCCTCGCTGGTGCTCCTGACTCCTCCTCTCTGTCCAGTGCCCCCACGGGAAGCCGCCTCCCATGGGAGCACTCGTGTGTGCTCGCTCAGGAGCCTCGCCTCTGCGTCCATTGACAAGGACAGAGGGACTCGGCTTCCTCATCACTGGCCTTGATTGACAGCACTGGGAGCCAATGGCTCTTGGTGCCCCAGCAAAGTTAGTGAGACCCGTGAGGGGTGAGAAGACCAGCAGACCTGCACAGTGCTGGATTAAATGAGGGCTCAGGTAAGTATAAGGAGGGGAGGGGGGGGGGGGGGGGGGCAGACATTTTTTACCTAAATGGAAGGAATATTTAGGCTTTAGAACCACTTTAACGCCGGCCTGTCCATGGTGGCCTAAAGGTTGTGTGCTGAGAGCATACTCACTGCACACGGGCCGAGCTGCCTATGATGACTGTTGGTCACGGCTAGTAGTTATTTTGTTCCCTAAGACCCCTTTCACACTGGAGGTGTTTTTCAGGCGCTTTAACGGTAAGCCCCGGTTAACACAGGGGCGGCACGACTTGCAGGTCGCCTCACCGAGGCGACCTGCACACGACTGCCACGGCGACTTGCAAAACGACTTCTGTATAGAAGTCTATGCAAGTCGCCTCAAGTCGCCCCCAAAGTAGTACAGGAACCTTTTCCTAAGTCGGAGCGACTTGCGTCGCTCCTATTAGAACGGTTCCATTGTACAGAACGGGAGGCGACTTGTCAGGCGGCTAGGTCGCCTGACAAGTCGCCCCTGTGTGTACCGGCACTAAAAATAGCACCTGTAAAAAGCCTCAACAGCAATCCCAGTGTGAAAGCCCTAATGCTTTCCACACTGGGGCGCTGCGCTGGCAGAGCGTCACTGCAGTGGTGTTTTTAACCCTTTTTTCAGCTGCTAGCAGGGGTTAAAAGCGCCCTGCTAGCGGACAAAAACTACGGTAAATCGCCGCTAAAAATAGTGGCGCTTTACCGTTGACACCTGAGCGCTGGCGGTGTGAAAGCGCCCTGAAGTTCAGTTCTGTCATTCTTTCCTAGGCGAGAATAATGTAACTGGGAAGGCCTTGGGTCACTGTGGGATCTGTTACCCTGTTTCCCCGAAAATAAGACCTAGCGTGATTGTCGGTGATGGCTGCAATATAAGCCCTACCCCCCAAATAAGCCCTACCCTGAAAATAAGACCTACAAGGACTTTAACTAGGGCTTATTTGGGGGTAGGGCTTATATTGCAGCCATCACCGACAATCACGCTAGGTCTTATTTTCGGGGAAACAAGGTATATTATTTCTGCACATTTGCACGGTCCTGAGAGCTGTCTCCTGGGATTTCTACACCACTCATTCCAGAAGGCAGATTGCGGGATCTCACACATGTGTAGAAATGGCACGAGTGTCTGCCAGTTTACTGACAGAGGACTGCGGTGTGTCTGCCCATACACAAGGTGTCTGATGTATACACAGACTTGGCAAAGATCCCTGTGCCGTGTCTGCGCATGCCCTGGAAATGAATTTGAGGTGGCGGCTCTGGAGAGGAGCGATGTGGGGAGAACTTTCCCTACAAGCAAGACAATGCTGGAACTCTATTTACTACTACAGGGGTCTCCAAACTATGGCCTGTGGGTCAGATCTGATCCACAACAAGATTTTATCTGACTCGTGGCCAGAGTCAGTGGCCTATCCTCAATGAGTAGAGACTGAGGAATAAGGGCGATAGAGGCGGTCTATGGTCTCTGCTTTGACCTGATGTAAGGGAGACTCTGATGAAGTCTCTGATGTAAGGGAAAACTCTGATGAAGACTCTGATGTAAGAGAGGACTCTGATGGGGATCTTAAAGTAAGGGATGACTCTGATAGGGACTCTGATGTAAGGGATGACTCTGATAGGGACTCTGATGTAAGGGATGACTCTGATAGGGACCCTGATGTAAGGGGGGCTCTGATGTAAGGGAAGACTCTGATAGGGACTCTGATGTAAGGGATGACTCTGATAGGGACCCTGATGTAAGGGATGACTCTGATGTAAGGGAAGACTCTGATAGGGACTCTGATGTAAGGGATGACTCTGATAGGGACTCTGATGTAAGGGATGACTCTGATAGGGACTCTGATGTAAGGGATGACTCTGATAGGGACTCTGATGTAAGGGATGACTCTGATAGGGACTCTGATGTAAGGGATGACTCTGATAGGGACTCTGATGTAAGGGATGACTCTGATAGGGACTCTGATGTAAGGGAAGACTCTGATAGGGACTCTGATGTAAGGGATGACTCTGATAGGGACCCTGATGTAAGGGATGACTCTGATGTAAGGGAAGACTCTGATAGGGACTCTGATGTAAGGGATGACTCTGATAGGGACTCTGATGTAAGGGATGACTCTGATAGGGACTCTGATGTAAGGGATGACTCTGATAGGGACTCTGATGTAAGGGATGACTCTGATAGGGACTCTGATGTAAGGGATGACTCTGATAGGGACTCTGATGCAAGGGAGGACTCTGATGGGGGCCCTGATTTATAGGAGACTCTGATGAGGACCCCGATGTAAGGGAGGACTCTTATGAGGATCCTGATGTAAGAGAGGTCGCTGATGGGAACCTTGATGTAAGGGGGGGACTCTGATGGGGTTCCGGATGTAGAGGGGGTCTGATTTATGTATAATTAGTATATTATTTGTCCTATGAATATTAGTAAACAATACTATGTGGCTGAACATTGTGGCCCCTGATGATTTTATTTTTATCTGGGGACAATTTTAGAGATTGAATGTTTGTTATGTCTGATATAAGAATGGAGTTGCTTCCACTGATGTATATGATATGTTGGGGTAGTTGGGGGGAGGGGGTTCTATACACACTCAGTCTAGTGCAGGGGAGACATCAGGGGTCTCTCCCACCAGCCATGATCTGCCTGCATTGCCTAGAGCAGCACATAGTCCCAGTGATGAGATGACTGGGATGAGGGATGATGGGTCCCGGCCGGGGGGATTGATGTAGAAATGTCATCAGTGATGTCTATGGAGGAAGCAGGAAGCGGTGTGCAGAGCGGTGTGCGGGCGGTGAAGGGTTAACCCTCCTCTCCTCTCCTCTTCCATTCTCCACCTCTGAACCTCACTGATTGACAGCAGAACAGGAGAGGAGGGGGAGGGGAAGCGACCCGCCAGGCCGCCTATCAGAGCCCAGAGTAGGCGGTGCCCTGTCCTCCAGCCCTCCAATGTGCGCCGAGTGGGCGGTGCCCCCGGTCTCCATTCTGTGCCGTGTGTCAGTTGTAGAGGAGAGAGGGCTAGACACAGGAGGGGAGGGAGGAGGAGAGCACAGCCGAGTCCAAACAAAAGCAGGACACCGAGCGAGAGAGCGGAGTGGAAGTTGGCAGCCTCGGTCCAGACCCCACCCTCCGGGAGAGCGATCCGTGCCAGGCTCCCTCCGATCCTACCCCCTTCCCCGCCACCCCCTGCCCCGACACCGCCACTGCCACTGGAGCCGCTCCGGATCTGGACGGATTGGTGCGCCCTGGGATTATCGGAGCCACAACAAAGGAGAAGAACAATAAGAGTTGTGATCGGAGGAGATGGATGATCAGCCCAGGCTAATGCACAGCCACCCCGGGGTGGGGATGGCCGCTCACCCCAGCCTGTCCCAGCACATGCAGGATGGCACCGGGGCCAACGAGGGGGAGGGGGGCAGGAAGCAGGACATCGGGGATATATTACAGCAGATCATGACCATCACCGACCAGAGTCTGGACGAGGCACAGGCCAGGTGAGCGATTCTACCATACACACTGCGATCTGTACTATGGATAGGACTGACCCCTCCCCCCACCATTCCATATGTGTCCCCCCTATACCATGTCTGTATGTGCCACCCCTCCCCCATCACACCTGGCCAGTCCCCCCCCCAATATATATCCATCTCTGATGTCCCCTCTGGGTTTTAGGTCTGGACAGCTGTAGGGCCATCCAGGTGCAGGAAAAAGTTGTGGTGGTCGGTGAATAGGCGGTGACTTTCCTGGTGGTCGGTGAATAGGCGGTGTGTGCGCCGGTCAGGTGGGGAAAGTTTCATGTGACTATAAAGTGTCAGGATCCATCCCCTGGTAAAGTTTTAGTAGAGTCATAGAAGTGCTATGGAGGTCAAGTGATTGCCAGGCCTGTGATGGGACTGGAAGGTGTGGAGTCCGTCTGTCCCCCAGGGTGAGGGATGGATGGGCACCGCCACACACAGGCTGGACCCCTGGTGCCCAACTTGGAGGCCCATGGGCCACATCTGCAGGCAGAGGTCCGTGTTTCCCTATTCCAGGGATCTCTAGCAGGCCCTTGTAAGGTGTTTGCAGTCTATGACTGACTCCTGAAGCATGTCTTCAGTCTTTAACTCCTGTTTGCCTTCTCTGATCATCTCTGTAGTGTGCCTATACCCTATGACCATCTCCTGTAGCATGCCCGTAGTCTGAGAATCTCTTGCCGTGCGCCTGTAGCCCTTGACCGACTTCTTGCTGCATGCTGGTAGCCCTTTTGCTGTGTGCCGGTAGCCCTTGACCACCCTTTTCCCCTGTGCCGGTAGCCCCTGACCATCTTCTTCTTGCTGCGTGCCAGTAGCCCCTGACCGTATTCTTCTTCTTGCCGCGTGCCCGTAGCCCCTGACCGTATTCTTCTTCTTGCCGCGTGCCCGTAGCCCCTGACCGTATTCTTCTTCTTGCCGCGTGCCCGTAGCCCCTGACCGTCGTCTTCTTGCCGCGTGCCCGTAGCCCCTGACCGTCGTCTTCTTCTTGCCGCGTGCCCGTAGCCCCTGACCGTCGTCTTCTTCTTGCCGCGTGCCCGTAGCCCCTGACCGTCGTCTTCTTCTTGCCGCGTGCCCGTAGCCCCTGACCGTCGTCTTCTTCTTGCCGCGTGCCCGTAGCCCCTGACCGTCGTCTTCTTCTTGCCGCGTGCCCGTAGCCCATGACCGTCGTCTTCTTCTTGCCGCGTGCCCGTAGCCCCTGACCGTCGTCTTCTTCTTGCCGCGTGCCCGTAGCCCCTGACCGTCGTCTTCTTCTTGCCGCGTGCCCGTAGCCCCTGACCGTCGTCTTCTTCTTGCCGCGTGCCCGTAGCCCATGACCGTTGTCTTCTTCTTGCCGCGTGCCCGTAGCCCATGACCGTCGTCTTCTTCTTGCCGCGTGCCTGTAGCCCATGACCGTCGTCTTCTTCTTGCCGCGTGCCCGTAGCCCATGACCGTCGTCTTCTTCTTGCCGCGTGCCCGTAGCCCATGACCGTCGTCTTCTTCTTGCCGCGTGCCCGTAGCCCCTGACCGTCTTCTTCTTCTTCTTCTTGCCGCGTGCCCGTAGCCCCTGACCGTCTTCTTCTTGCCGCGTGCCCGTAGCCCCTGACCGTCTTCTTCTTCTTGCCGCGTGCCCGTAGCCCCTGACCGTCTTCTTCTTCTTGCCGCGTGCCCGTAGCCCCTGACCGTCTTCTTCTTGCCGCGTGCCCGTAGCCCCTGACCGTCTTCTTGCTGCATGCACACTTGAGGCCCTGCTATATCAAGAGGGTTGACCACCACAGATCTAGATTGTAAACAAAAGTAGTGTTTCCCTTCAGGTAGATGTCATATTTGACACATGGCTACTTAGGACAGGTGGCAGTCCTGGGACAAGGTGTGCATAGTTTACCGTGTCTAAGAGTCCCATCCACATTACTATGTGACTGTACAGGCCTTTGCACTACATCATTGTTGGTCTGAAAGATTGTACAGTCAGATTGTAATATGAGTGGTGAGCTCCTAAGTATTCACATATCTAAACCTCCAATGGAGCTGTACAGAATAATACTAGAACAGACATGTTCTGTGCAATGATGATTAAAAATAGGTTTACTACTAAGAGCAAATCTACTCCAAGTGATGTAATTACACTTCCTCAACTTTTCACCAAGAGCTCTAAAAAAAAAAAAAAGTTTTCAAAGTCTGCCACGTCCAATGAAATCTCATTGTTACCTGTAGTGTATTGGAGGATTTCAGTCGTTGACCTCACACTTAATGAAATGATGTCACCTAATGTGATGGAATAACATTTACTGGTTTACTAGAGCTCTGGATCACCGATATCTGAACTAATAACTTTACTCTTCATGAACACGTTATCCTTGTTCAGAGAATGGGAACTGTTCAGCTGACCTCTAAATATATTTCATTTTTTTTTTTTAATTTTTTTTATTGCTTTTCCATTTTAGGCTTTACCGTCTGCTGCGCTAGGCCTTTCAGTGTGCATTCCTTTTAGCTTGTCAACGCAACGGCATTGTGTCTCCTCCGGGCCTTCCTTCGTGGTGTAGGCAGCTCTTATTTTACAGTCCTCCAGATGAAATGATACATTTTGGTTCCAGGATGCATGCTGTCGTAGGAGGTTCACAAAACACGCCGATCGGTATTCCCCCACGCCTCTCCTATATTGGTTAAAAACATTCAGCATTGTCAGATTTTGTTTAGTTTTTTATATATCACCATCTTTGGGATGGAACTTAAATAAAAAATAGTATAGCTCGTGCTTGCAGGAAAATGATAGTGCCTTAAATCTGGGTCAGGAGTTTAGGCGTCTTGTAATAAATGACATTTTATGGGTACTGTCGTAAAACAAACAACTCCATGCTATTTTTATAGTGTATATAATGCCTTTGTAATATACTGTGCTGGGATATTTATTACAGATACAATCTAATAAGTGAGTACTGTAATTACAATCTATTAAAAAAAATTTTTTTTTTTTTATTGTAAAGCGTAGGGCACTTGTAACAATCTCAGTGTGTACCCATGTAATCATTAAAAATATATTGCAGTTTTGTGGAGGGATTTTAGGATTTTCCAACTTTCTTTTGACCCACATAGTCTTTAGGGACGTTGCAACAGGCAGTGCCTGCATGGTTTTCTATGGCGTTCTCATGCCGCCGGTTACACGTCCCATTTTTCATCACGGTGATCGGTGGTTGTTGATCACTTTGTCATTGGTGTCTTCGTTAATTCACTCACTGTGTCATTTGTTGGAAGTCAACCGCGATTTTGAATGACACTGAAGCTGGACCACGGTGTCACCGTGTGAAACAGCCATAAGGGCCGATACGAGCTACGATGGCAGTTTAATTGGCTGTCATTAGAAATAGACATAAAATTGATACATCCATTATTTTTTTCTTTTTTCTTTTTTTTTTTTTTTTTTTCCCCAAGTTGACAATCATGCACTGTATAAAATCTCTCTTGTTTTTTTTTTTTTTTTTTCCCATTACAATGCTGGCTGAATATATATACATTATAACACATTTACAGTAGTATAACATTGATTGTAACTAATTGTTGGGCTTTTTTTTGCCTTTCAAAAAAAACAAAAAATCTTACTTTGTTTCTCTTGGGTTATAGCAGAAGTGTAAAAAAACAAACAACAAGAAAAAAAAAAAACCTAAAGGACTTGTACACCAAATCCAGTGATAGATTTTTATGTTTTAATCTACATAATTATTACTGCAAGCCGAGCAAGAGTCTGGCTATGATGAATGAAAGCCTAGCCACATGAGACCCACTATGGACAAAGCACAACAAAGCGTCGTATTGCATCCTTACTGCGTTCTGTGCGATGTGCAAAACATTATTGATTTTGATAGCAGAGAGCACTTAATATAGGATAAGGATTCTTATTGTAACAGCCACAAAGCAGCTCTTGGTAAAATCACATTACAGAGCAACTTTACAAGCAAACCTACGTATGCCTTCAATACATCGCTGCACTAGAAGTCAGGCGTAATATTAGGAATCCTGTACTTATTTTAGGTATTGAGTTTATAAGAGCTGGCGTTACTTATTTCATATCTCCCATATAACAATTCAATGGGTGCTTTGTGTTTATAATACTAGATTTGGTACATCGGCATAGACCTTCTGTGTAAAGCTTACAATCTACAACTTGTTTTTTATAATTTTAAAGTATCTACATCCAGAGAACACTGCATTTACCTAAGATAGCATACAAGGATCTAATGTGATTTACAAGATGTACTTTTCATGGATGTTATAAATCTGTGCACACCATATTGGAAAAAATAAAGAAAAAAATATTTTAAAAAAGTGTGTGTAAAATAATATTTAGAAGAAAAAAAAAATATATATATATGTCCATGAAAAGATTGTGAAAATAAATTTGCTTAAAAAAAAAAATTGTACAGGATGCACTATTTATTATTATCATAGAGCTAGAAACATTTGAATAAATGGGATTTTTCAACAGCAGGTAGAAAATAAATGGGCATAGGAAAATTACTATTTTCTTGTGAATAATTTAAGAATGTAATTGGCCTGGTCCGTACAGGATCAACGTGTGGTTTTTGTGAGCTGCGTGCGCTCTGTATTGTAAATTGTCTTCTGGATTTCCTGTGGGGTGTTTTTTTTTTTTTTTTAATTTGCTCATTATGGTGAGTTGTGCCATTCTTCCCTTCTTTTTTTTATTTCAAATGGTTAAATTACATGGAGTGACATGTTTTCAGGCCGTTAAGGTTTTTAGATAATAATATATTTTTTCTAAGCTGTCGGCAGAAATGACCAAATCCATATTGTTTGTGGTAGGCTGACATCCAGACTTGTGTCATGCAACTCAGTGTAAACCAGTTTAGGGTTGTCATGTGGAGGGCTTGTTTGTGGCTGCTGTAAATGAGTCGGGATGTGGTAGAACGCACGGCCCATGAGAGGTTTGTCACCGCACCGTGCTGTCACACACATTGCATAATCCATGTGGATCTGTGTTCCTTCCAGATGCGTGTAGAAATATATTTTGGAATATGCAGAGGGGGA
Source organism: Aquarana catesbeiana (assembly GCF_042186555.1). NCBI lineage: Eukaryota > Metazoa > Chordata > Amphibia > Anura > Ranidae > Aquarana > Aquarana catesbeiana. The sequence goes on from NC_133330.1 coordinate 262,623,736, forward strand.
GATAGGCCCGAGGAGCCAGGTAGCCTGAAAAATACAGTATATCTATTGCCTTTCTTAATGCTGTCAATGGAAGACCTCTTCCAGCTTGTAAATTATATAATTCCATCTACCGCTAGTGTAATTTTATTACAGGTCTATCAGTCCCTGACCTCCAAGGAGCTTACAATCTAAGGATTAACCTACCAGTATGTTTTTGGTGTGACAGAGGAAACCATAGTACCTGGAGAAAACCCACAGGAACACAACCAACCCCCGTACATATGGTGTCCTGTAGAGTCAAACCGGGGACCTCAGTGCTCCAAAGCCACTAAGCCATCTATGTAATGTATACACTAGGTTAATGCAGACTTTTTAAATATCTGTGAGATAAAAGACCCATATAGAGGTCACCTTTATTGGACTTCCCGCTTTGACCTTCTAAAAGACATTTCCTATGTATTTCCTGCATCATCGGCCTTTGCATATATGTACCTCTCCACACATCTTTTAAAAGCTTGTCAGCTTTGCATGATTAAAAATCTGGCCTGCAGAAGGATACTAATGCTGAACCAGCGAGGTATCTCTCAATGCCTTCATTTCTGTAGACTTCTTGTGAACGTACAATTGG